>NC_040893.2:14775548-15375548 GCF_900634795.4 Betta splendens
TGTTTATATGCATAGATGTAGCTATAATGTGGCCAGCAGCTGGGGCCCAGTACTGCCTGTGAGCCTCACATGATGTCTCACATCACAGTCACATGTTGCTCCTTCGCTTTAAATCACACTGTATTTCATGATTCTGATAAACCCGGGCCAATGCCAATAGTTCAGTTAACACTCAGCTTCAGCAAACTATGCAACTTATTCTAATCTTTGCAATTCATTCAGGCTTTTTTAAATAATTACAACCCAGTTTGCTTGTTTCCTCGTGTAGTTGTTAATGCTAAAAAGGTCTGATTTACTGCAGTGCAATCCTGCAGTTAACTTTTAATACAAACACTGACTTGTTGTGGGAATCCAGTTATCGTATTCATGTGGACTAACCACCCATTTTAAAAGCATGTGTAGAAACATTATTACCAGCTACACGGACAGATTGCGAAAAAATGGGCCCCTGGTGATATAAACTAAATAATAAGGAGATAGATGGCTTTGAAGGGGGTCTTGAATCTGTCTTTTGGAGTAGTGGAGGTTTAATTGCTGAAGGCTCCAGTGTAACATCTAAATATGATATAACTGACTGCTTGTATACTGCAAATAATATATTTAAAGTATATACCTACATAAGCTGGATGGACACAGAGGTGGCCATTACAGGGAAGGTGAATGTGTGTTTGTGTGTCTCCGTAGTGTGGTTCATTCAAAACAACAGGATTAAAGCTGGTGTTTGATTAGATATTTGTTTGTCTGTGTGTGCTTCATTGTAATGAGTACAGCAGGAACCACACTGACGTGTGTGTGTGTGTTTCATTGTAATGAATATGGCTGAGCGCATTGTCCCTTTTAATCAAGGAAACTGAAGGATGACATGAAACACCAATGAAGAGAATGAGAATGATGTCAACCCAGGAATAGATATTGTCAGACTGTCTGTGTACCTGTGTAAGAGGGTCATGTAACAAATTAACACACAACAGGTGTTCATCTATCTAAATATAAAATAATATGCAGAATAAAATTTAGTTTTATCTTACAAAACCATCAAATTTGCTAATATTTGGAACACAAATGTAATATTTATTGTAGTTTACAATAGTTGTTTCATAAAATTCATTACTAATATTTTTATAGGTGTATACATAAGATAATGCACGAATAAAAACAATAGTGTTTTAAATATCTTATAATATATTATATAATATATATATATATATTATATATATATATATATATATATATATAATCTTGTGTACTATTCTGTTTTCCTATGATGCAGAAACCTTGTCTCATGGCTAATGGTTTATTTTTTAACTAAGTGATTTACTGCCATCTTGTGGTGGAATTGCGTGATTGTGACGTTAAGTCCCATTTATGAACTAAGGAGACGATCTGTGTGTAACATCCATTTATTACCACTTATATGACAAATCTGGAAATTACAAACATTATTTAACTGAATCGTCATCCTCAACATTAAAAAAAAGAAAATCAAGTCGAGCAAAAAAAAATTCAATTAAATTAAAAGGGAGACAAGTCAACCTGAGAAACGGTATACAGATGATCAAAAAATCTGGAGAAGGAACCCAAAAAAAAGAAAAAAAAAGAAACAGAAGCACGGGGGGACATAAACAGAAACATGGCCATTGGCCAATATTGGTCAATAACACTGATTTACAACAACTTTTGACATTGAATCAGTTGTTTTGCTTTTGTTTTTTTACAAAAAACATTTCCACACTTTTAGAGAGAACTTTTGGTTTTAAATAACATTACAACCTTGATGAACCTTAAATAACCATAAAAAGGTTATGTATAAAAAATGAGCCACTGATACATAAAAAGCATCAGTAACAGTATTTTGAGCTGGTAAGATTAGGCTTTGAAGATCCAAACCAATTTAAACACCACAAAAACAAATGGGTAAAGTCTCATCAGTTAGGAAAAATGTTCTAAAGAGAATCAAACTTTGGTGCCATAATTAGTCAATAGCATCTCATTTCTGTAGAAAAAAATATTTCAAATTTGCTTTATTTGTTCTCTCTAAGTATTTTGCTCTGTTTCATCCCCCCATTTCTATGTCATCCACAAAACTCCCTGTGCATGAGACCTGTTTGGAAGGAAAATTGAAACCTAACACAACAAATGATGTTAGACTCATGACTGATCATTATGGTAATCATAAATCAAATTCTCCAAAGATGCTAGTGAATTGTATACAATTTGCTGTGATCAGAGCAAACACTCATGCACACATACAGGGACAGAAATTCCAGCCTGGTTAGTTTAAAAACAGACGAGGACCGTCTGAGCAAAAGACTGGGACCAGGAGAAGAGGACGGACTTAGTTCTTCTAGCACCCTGCTGCAAAAAAGGAGATAAGAGTCCTTCAGCAGTCAAATACCCATTCTCACCTCCTGTCTGTCTTTTCCAAATTTGCATTGTTGTACTCTACATTTTTCTGTAGTCTAGTCGATTACCAAATCATCTTTTACCTTGAAGACTGACTCAAGAGTAAGAACAGTGCAAACTGGAGATGTGTGCATGGGGAGAGCTCATCATCAATAGTTGGTACATGCAAAAAAGAGAGTACCCTAGAAGTCTGCTGAGCACTAAGAAAACACAACTATACACTTTATTCTTAATATAATCAGTTTTCATCTACACACTACTAACACAGGGAGAGTGAGGGGGAGGGAGGGAGGAGGCATGGAGTGAGGTACAGAGGGATGGAAAGACAAACTGGTGAAGGAAAGATAGGTGGAGGTAAAAAGACCAATAGAAGGAGAGTTTAAGCACGCTCCCCACGGATACGACGTGCCAGCTGGATGTCTTTGGGCATGATGGTGACACGCTTGGCGTGGATGGCGCACAGATTTGTGTCCTCAAACAAACCCACAAGGTAGGCCTCACTGGCCTCCTGTAGATGAAGAAAACAAAAAATTAACACCTGGCTTTGGCATATTGTAAGCATTTGCTATTAGCTTTGACAATGTCACACTAAATGTTATTCTACAAAAAAAAAAACAAAGAAACAAAATTATGTAGAGATTAGATAAACAATAATACACACATAGTTGAGTGATTTTTACAACCTTATTTTCATCTGCTACTGCATTCATTACTGCTTCTTTTCACATACATAAAAAACACCCTCACAGTACATAAACAATCATTATTTTACAATAACTACATAAAGTGAACAGCTTAGCAATGCTGACCTGCAAAGCTCCGATGGCTGCGCTCTGGAAACGCAGATCAGTCTTGAAGTCCTGGGCAATTTCTCTCACCAGGCGCTGGAAGGGCAGCTTGCGGATCAGCAGCTCAGTGGACTTCTGATAACGACGGATCTCACGCAGAGCCACAGTACCGGGCCTTGACAATGCATACAAAAATTAAGTCAAACGCATAGCACTTCACTTGCTGTGTAATGGTTACTAATTGTTAATGCATTAGTTACTTGTGATATGGTATAACAAATTCAGGGCAGAGTGAAGAACCTGCATGAATGCTGTCTCACCTGTAGCGATGGGGCTTCTTGACACCACCAGTGGATGGGGCACTCTTACGAGCAGCCTTTGTTGCCAGCTGCTTACGTGGGGCTTTGCCTCCAGTGGACTTACGGGCAGTCTGCTTGGTACGAGCCATGACTACAAGAGATCACCTAAAAATACAAGCAAAGTTTCAGCATCATCTTCCCCCATACACTTTTGATGTTATTACTGTATTTTTCAGTAAGAGTAATGTAGAGAGTTTGTTACAAAAAATAGGAAATGCTTCTGAATGATTATAAATGAGGCACTTTTATGTACAATATAAGTTGAACTTAAGTGTTGTACAATAATGGTTTTGTACTTCTCTACTTGACGCCACTGTTGCGGAAGACGCTGCCTGAATACAGCTTTTGAAATGGAATGACTCAAACTGGAAACTCGATTTAAGTTAACTTTTTGAGAAAGTAAACATACAACACATTTCCTATCGCAAAGAGCCCGGTAAATGTCAATCAAAAATAGACGATGACGTTATTGGCTGGTAGAGTAGTGCGTAAATAAAGAAATAATGTGTAAGCCAATCACCAAAAAGAAAGGGTAATGGTACGGCCTCCTACGACTGCCTTCCACTGTTGTAAGACCCGCCTCCCCAGCTCTGATGATGGCGGCGGTTTGATGCGCAAACGGGATAAAGACTCAGGGCAGAGGAGCAAGACTAGCACATAAACAACTTCGATTTTACAAATAACCACTCTTCCAGCTAACCGGGAAATACGAGATCACCACAGAGGACAGTTCAAGGAACCCATAGATAGGAACAGGGAAGCTGAACAACCTCTAACGGCTGCGTAAAACCGAGCTGAACCGGCGCATTATTTGAAACGGAATTTCCCCTCGTCTCAACGGCCGCAGAAAAGACTGCATTTCACCGTCGTTTCGACGGCCGTGTTTGTTATTTTTCACACGAATAAATACGAGTTTTTCTTTGACAAACGCTGCTGTAAATTGAGTAATTTACAAGTTAAAAACACAAAGTTCATTCACGTACACGATGACCCATTTCGAGCGGCTTACCTAAGGGAAAAGTGTGTTGAAGTCGTGAGAAATATCTCGCCTGCCTCTATTTTCTTCTTCGTATCCACAATGGGAAGCAGCGTCCAGCGGGAAAATGGCCGCCGCTTCAATCTTGTGTCCCACAATGCAACAGCTTTTAGAGCAGTTTCTGTGGTCACCTTAAAATTTAGGGTTACTGGTCAACCGGGGTTGATTCGATCGACGGTGTTTTATCATTGTTTATGAGACAAGTCATTTACACGAAGTATATTACGTAACTTATTTGTAGCGTTATTTAGCTCGTGCGCATGGAACAAGACAAGTCAAACCGAAAGTGGCACGAAAGTTATTTGCGTAAGCAGGATTTAAAAGGATGCCATGTTTGAGGTAGTTTTTATAGCTCACAAGGGAAAGTAACTGAAAATACAGACAATGAACGTGTTTTATTGAATGTGATTACAGTTGGCCAAGATAAATGTAATTTCTTGTGCCCAATTGTGAAATTGATTTTTTAGTTTAACCTTTTAACCATATACAATACAAATATCAGTTTTTATTCTCACAAAAAGGGAAAATTCTTACATATTTACGTCCAATAACTAATATTAAATTGAATAATTGGGGTTGCTTTAATTGATAATTTTGATATTTGTTTTGATAATATAACTTAAAAAATCATCTGCAACAATAAATTTAGTTTTTTAAATACTGACTCTTACAGCAGATTTACCCACAAGATCTGTTTATTATGTTCGTATGTGAATACTGGAATACAAATATTTTGCTTTTATAAATGACCAATAACATGAATCAAAAACACAGGAAAAGAATTAGGTTATCATGTCAACCTGAGAGCAGAACAAAAAGTAATAATATTATCTGGACATAATAACATGGCTGAAAATCAAAATATGATCAACGCACGTCTGCTACATATATGCCTCTTATAGTCAAACCATGCAGTGTCATCATAGCACAATGACAATCAAAATCAAACTTTTGTATTTCGATACATTAAACAGTAACAGTAGAAATAAACCATTTTAAAAACAGAAGACCCATTAAATCAATGTACGTGCCCATCTGAAGCTGAAAATGTCTCAATCTTAATGCTATTTCCTATGCTCATTTCAGATCATACCCTATTCTTGGCCGGCAAAATGCCTTATTTAATAATGTAACAAGGCATGTGAGCTAGCTAGTTGAAAATGAGAAGTGTAACTGTGATTGAAAGTTTTAAATGTGAAGATATGAAGATATCTCTAAGGAAACTCTACTACAAGTAGCACCAAAGAAGACATGATCACTTACAGTTATCACAATCATATGATATTTTTATATATAGATATCTATATATATTTATATAGATATATATAGATAGAGAAAGAGAGAGAGAACCTCAAATCAAGTTACTAAATATAGAGGAAGGAAAAACATGGAAAGAAGACAGAATACAAATCAAAACACATTTTAAGCTCGCTCCCCACGGATACGACGTGCCAGCTGGATGTCTTTAGGCATGATGGTGACACGCTTGGCATGGATGGCGCACAGGTTGGTGTCCTCAAACAGACCCACCAGGTAGGCCTCACTGGCCTCCTATAGAGGATAGGGTCAAAACATTTTTTTTCATTTTCAAAAATGAAACACTATTAGTTTAGCGGTTTTTAAAAGAGAATGGCACTGACCTGCAAAGCTCCGATGGCTGCACTCTGGAAACGCAGATCGGTCTTAAAGTCCTGGGCAATTTCTCTCACCAGGCGCTGGAAGGGCAGCTTGCGGATCAGCAGCTCAGTGGACTTCTGATAACGACGGATCTCACGCAGAGCCACAGTACCGGGCCTTCACAGGAGAGTTACAAAGTGGAAGCAGTTGCTTTTGCACATATGCTACCCATCAAATGCTCCAAAAGTGTATTTACCTGTAACGATGGGGCTTCTTCACGCCACCAGTGGATGGGGCACTCTTGCGAGCAGCCTTAGTGGCCAGCTGCTTGCGTGGAGCTTTACCTCCAGTGGACTTACGGGCAGTCTGCTTGGTACGAGCCATGACGACTAAAACTCACCTGAGGGGTAGATATTAAAGCTTAATTTTGTGGAAACAAGGGGTTTTATTTGCATTTATCAAAACAGTTACCAGGTTAGGCTTCATAAAAAATGCAAAAATAAAAATCTTCTATTTATTTGAATGTCCAATCAACTTGAAAAACCCTACTCTCTGAATACAGTGTGACGGAAAAAATAACCAATGTCAAGAGCCTCATTTTTAAAACATTATCTAAAGTAGCTTATGTAATCATTTTAGCAAATAGACAAGGATAGCGTCGAATCAAAACTAAACTCTTTATCAAATAAACCAATAACATTTTAGGAACGTATTTGTAGGGCGGGATATTATTAACATTTCAACCAATCACTACCACGACAGTCAGCCAACAAACCACACCCCTTGCGCACTACTGAAAGGTGCGTTCGTTTCTGCGTGCAGTTCTCCCCGGCTAAGGACAAGCCTTGTTTTTTCATTCAGAATTAGCTATTTTAGAGGAAAACGAGGCGACCCCGCCCACACTAGATGCCCTGTGTCTACAAACGAGTGCACTTAAAGATGATGGCTGGCTTCTGGCTTGAAGAATGTAAACGGGAAGGAGAATTCGCTGTAGCAAACGAGGACGGTGACGATAAAAACGACGAAAGAATATAAAAACAGCAGCGTGAAAGTGGACTTTACTTTTAGGAAACAATACTAGACATGTCAGCGGATCATTTGATGAACAATATTTTGTCAGATGACCCCTCGCTATAGGCGCATTTCCGAGTCAAATTCGACCAGATCACAAGTGCTTTTCAGATCCCTCGCTCCCCGAGCAGAGACATAATAGCTCGACAGCTCTGCTCTTTCCTTTTTACCAAAAAATAAGCGAAAAACTCGTCCATCCAAGAACTAATACAACATCAAATGAAAGATTGTACTTTTACTGAAACAGTAATACTTACCTTTGAAAACTTAGTGAAAGATTGTAGCTCTGAAATGAGTGATTATTTCTTCAGTCTCTAAAGCGTTGTTCTCGCAATAAAACGAAGGGACGAAAAAAAGGAAAAAGAACATAGGAAAGCAGTAGGAGACACGTTTCCCATGATGCACTTGGAAGAAACATACATGCACCAAGCAGTATAATGAACAACTATAGACACATTTACATGAAACATCCGGCAACAAGTTTTTCTTTGTACCAGTATTGACAATTTAGTTACTTTAGGTATTTACATTTTTTATAGATTGTTTTATTTACATGTTTTTTAATAAGAGCAACACGGCTAAAACAGTAACATTAGTGTAGATGATTTGTGGCTTTGAAAGTGGGTGCACCTATTAGATTTTTTTTTTCTGTCCATTATTTTGTTTTTATTATGTAGTAATAAATAAAATGTTTTAAAATTTACGTTAAAGGATCTAGCTGCTTTGTTTTTGGCATATTTCAAATGCTTAAGCGTTTTACATTTTATAAATCATTCAAACAATAAATCATTGAAAATATTAAACAGTAAATACTAAAGTTTATGCTTTATTTATATAATTATTTCTTTTATGGAGTCTACACTACAAGTCCTACAGGTGGCGCTACGACGTCCATGGGTTTACATTAAAAAGGAAGAAGACGCGATTCTCCTCTTTAGTCCTCTAACATGGCGGCGGCCAGGAGGTTGAAACGCGTGGTTGCTTCGCAGCCAGGATTTCTAAAGTTAAATTCTTCTTCAGACCCCGTTAGTAGTCGAAGAAGACGTGTAAACAAAAATAAAAAGAAGAACTGGAATAAACACAGCGACATAAACGATGTGGAGGAGTTTTTAGAGGACGTCCGGCTGCAGGAGAGGACCACGGGGTGAGTTACACAGACTTGAAACACAAACCACGGTGCGGTTTGGAATCTAAGGATACAATACATTGAACCCCTTATTCATTATCTCTTATTTAGGTTCATTTGCTCAGATACCTTCTTTAAAAACTGTTCGCGTTAACTATTTGTTTTTGGTTATGTTCATGTTGGCCACCAGTTGTTTCAGCTGCTGTTTTTATTGTACGTCACTTCTGTTCATTTTTTAAAAAAATGAACAAATTACAAATTAAATACTCCTTTTAAATAAATCTTGTTCCGACTTTTTGTACAGGGAAAGCTTCAACTGAATATGATATATAATAATCTCATTACCTCAGACATAACAGTTTGGTAATATAGTATACAACGCATAGTTTGAAAGCTTTATAAAACAGCACAATACAAACTGTTACCCAACTTTACGTTTTATTTAGCCTGTGATTTCCATTCTGTCAAATACAATTGAATAAAACATTTAACAGCTAACTTGTCAACTGCTGTGTTTCAGGGGTCTTCTGTCTGAAAAGCCAGATGACACTTTGTTCTTTGTGGATGTTGGACAACCCAAGAAAGCTGAACATAAAGGTAAACTAAAATTGTTTATAGCTGTGGTGCTTCTGAACCACATTTTGTTTTGAGTAGCATATTGTATTTCTACCCTTTTTCATAATCTTCATGCACCTAGTTTTATTATTACTTCATGTTATGTTGTCTGTGTATCTTTATTAATGATTGTTTGGTGAATGTTTTTTTAAGCACCAGAACCTGTTGCACGGAAGAGGAGAGGTAAAGAGCCACGTCCTCTAAGGATAGACCTGATCCTACAGCAGAACTCCCTTGTTCCACCACCTAAAGAGTAGGTATTCGTGCCTGTTTACTTTAGATTTAGTTGTTAAGACATTGTTAAAAGAAATTGCTTAGTTTTATCTAAGCAGTTCTCCCTAATGGACAAATTAATCTAAGAAATTCCTCCATGTAAAAATGTGAAAACAACACAGGAATTTAAGAGATGGCTGTGTGAATAGTGTTCTGGTATTTTAGGATGTGCAAACACTAGTAGAAATCTAAATAAACAGGCCTTAACATCCAGTGTACTCTTTGTGTAACGGTAGTTTAATTCTACTTGTTTTCTCAACATCCTCTTGCTTCCCTACATAATCAGGTTAACATGTCTTCTGCCTGTCTCCTAGTGTTCTGGCCTATCAGCAACCAAATGCCAAGAAACTTCGCCGCATTGCCCATAGGGCAGAGGAGCTGGCAGCAAAAGGAGTGGTGACTCGTACACAGAAAAAGCTGCTAAACAGACGGCCAGTTGTCAGGACAGCCAAAAAGGCGGCTGTTGAAGCCAACAACAACCCAAACAGAGCCTATTACGACATATGGGGACAGGAGGGTGAGTGTTGTGGGGTTCGGAGGGGAGCATGTGTCCAGTGATGATCCCATCCTTGCGCTCACAGTATTTCCTTTATGGGAATGTGAAGACAACGTGAAGCCCAGATAACGGTTATGTGAACAGTTGTCTGGGATCTGAGGATAAACACAGCACCTAAAATACGCAAATGTCATGAATAGTCAGTCATTCATAAGAATCTATTAGCATGTTAGTGTTTGTCTATTTGAAACAGGTCATAGTTGGAATAACAGCACAGCATGATCACAGGCAAACTACATGTGTATTGCAACACGCAAACCTTCATGTGTGGCTGTTTTTTAGTTGGCCGTACATTGTAACTGTTACCAGTAACCATTTGTTACTTACCAGCCATGTTACAATTATTAATTTAGTGAAAAGTTGTGGCATTTATTACGTAACCATGGAAAAATTATCACATTGTGTATTGCATTCAATTTTTCTTTTTTTAACAGCCAAAGACTTGCGTGATCCTTGGTTCCTTCAGCAGACTCGCAAGAAGCTTGTGAAGGTAAATGAGCAGTTACAAAATAAAAGCACCTTAATTAATGAGCACCTTTTTGTGATTGTGTGTATGTCTGGATTAGAATAAATAGGTTTGCAATAATTTAGCTTCATTACTTCTTATTCAGCGTCCAGAGAAGCTGAATGAAAAGCCGTCCGTGCTTCCTGCTGTGGAGGTGATCGCACCTGGAGGCTCCTACAACCCAGACTTCTTCTCCCATCAAGTAAATGGCACCTCTGCAATTTACAGATCTAGCAGTGTCTCAACAGACTTCTCACTGTCCTGTTTCTCTCCCTAATCTGTGATTCCAGGCCTTGCTGCAGGAAGCCCATGAGGTGGAGGTAAAGAAGCAAAAGGAGGAATTAAAAACAGAGAAACAGCTTTCTTTTAACAAAGAGGACAAAGCTACAGAGGTACACATGATCTTTCTTGTTCTTCTGTCACATTATGACCCCTTAATACATTGAGCAACTATATCTCATTGTCCATAATCTGCATGTATGTGTTCTGTAGGAGACGACCTTAAGAGAACTGGTGGAAGGGCTGGTGGAGGAGGATGAGGTTGAAGAAGAAATTACTCCTGATGAGGAGGAAGATGTGGCAGTGGGAGGCTCCACAGTGTCAGAGAAGAAGACAGAGAAACAGAGAAAGAGAGAGAAAGCAAACAAAGTCAAGGTAAAAGAGAATCTCTAAATACACGATCAGGTCTTGTTTTTGTTTGAGAAAAACTGTTAGCAGCAGCAGCCATTTCTGATGACCTTTACCATGTATTGAACAACAGTGTGTGTGTATGTATTGATGTGACTCTTCACAAGCTTTGCACAAGACATAAACTGACCCTATAATTATGGAACAAAATGAGCAACAGTTTTGGGTTTTCTTTGCACCACAGGAGCAGCAACGACTTGCTGACAAGCAACAGACCAAACGGCAGCAGCAGCTTTTCCAGCTTCGCTCCATAAAGGCGTCAATCAAACAAGATGAAGAGAAGACCAAAGCCAGACAGGTGCTCCGCAAGGCCAACCAGGAGGCTGAGAAATCTCAGCCCAGGCGCCTCGGCAAACTCAGGTAAACACTTGATGCTCTCGCGCTGTCTGACACAAATGTGTATTTTTTTCCATTTTTTTCAGAATGGAGCATCAAGAGACCAGGATTTTGCGAAAATCTTCCATTGCTTCTAGTTTTTGCTTTTAGCTCACCTACTATTGGAAAAGTGTCTTAATTTGCTGCTTGTATACTTCGAAAAGACGTAGCTTTTTGTTGCATAATTGTGGCCATCCTATGAATGCTTTAATACCTCACCTGTGGTCATTTGACCTTTTGTCATTTGCAGGTTCCAGCCTCAGGACATGGAGGTTCAGTTGAGTGATGAGTTGGCTGGGTCTCTGCGACAGCTCAAGGTACGTTCAGCACTAAAACAAGTGCACACTCATCAACTTTGACCTTTTTTTTTTTGAAGACAAAATGTCCTGAAATTGCTCATATCTATAATTAGTTTTGGTTAAGTTACTCAGTGTATAATCTTCAGCCCTCTATTGTCTTACTCTAAGCTTTATCCTTTTCTCTAATTCTGTGACAACCCAATTTTCCCTATAGGGATTATTATAGTCTAATTTCCACTGTAAGTCTTTTAGTTCTTCTTTCACTATATCTAAATATTAGAAGTCATCTGTTTTATAACTTGAGAATGAATTAAGTCAGAGCATAGTGAATCTTTACAACCCGTTGGTCTGGACTTGTCCCATTTTTTTACTACTTGTAATGATGTGCCTCTGCAGCCAGAGGGCAGCGTCCTTACAGATCGCTTCAAGAGTCTGCAGAAGAGGAACCTGATCGAACCCAGAGAAAGAGCCAAGTAAGAATTTCTTACGTAACTTCTCATCAAAGGCTTGCAGTGAATTACAGATTTACAATGAGTATGTTGATTAAATTGTATGTTTTTACTACTTTTTCCCCCCCTTAGGTTCAAGAGGAAATACAAGCTGAAATATGTGGAGAAGAGAGCTTTTAGAGAGATCACCTAGGTCGTGTGCACAGACCACAGGAGCACAAATGGCTGGGCAACATTCACAGCCAAAAATGTAAAATAATGGATTTGTGTGTATACAACTTATTGACTACAGACGGTGTCCTTAACCCCTTCAGACGATTGTGACCTCAAAAAAGGATGTGTAAAGTACAACTTGGATAAATATGTATAAACCATTTTAAAAGCCACAATTGTTTCCTCTAATGGTTAATCTACAAGTCAGTTGTATTTATTTCCACCCAAAAATTTGATTAGTCTTGAATCTATATTGATACCTAATCTTGAATCCTATAAGAAAAAGTCTTAAGGATTTATGGTTTCCAGACCAGTGTTGGTGTGTCACTGCCCTGCTGAAACATGAGACATTCAACTTGGGTTCAATGGAGGGTCAGCTGCATGAAGTATTAATATACTGCTGCAAGGATTTGCTCAGATTTACGTCAACGGTTGATATGTTGTCCTGATCGTCTTGATAAAGTGTGCATTTAAAGGCCTATTAGAAATGTTAATATTTTCAGTTGATGTCAAATATTTCAACCTGTCCTCTTCGTGAGGTACCAGCAATCAAACATTTTTCCTATTTGGGTTGTCTCGTTTATCTCACTCTCATTCATATTAGGGTAGAAGGTAAAAGGAATTTTAAAAAGTAATGAGAAAACGTATGCATGTCAAGATTTTGAAGTAGATTGATGGGATTTTTTAAGGTGGGGGAAACCGACTAATAGGTTTGTGGAGGCTGGCATGTGATACTGATTCCAGCCCAATGGCATAAAACCAGAATCGCTTTCAGTGTCGGTCTTTGTTGTGTGAACGAGGCTGCATTTGTCAGTGTAAACGCTGTCCCATGGTGCCTGGAGCTGTGCCAAAGCTTCTTATCTGTTAATCAGTGTGTAAATATAATCTTTTACCTTCAGATTCTGCAGAAGCCCCTCAACCCACGTAGCTGCCGTTGTCCGTTGGTCGCGTCACCTGCACAAACCAAACTGTCTATTACTGTGATTACCTTCAGATCAGCAGCTCATCATTGTCCATCACCTACTGATGAATAAGCCAACAAATGTGTAAAGCCACGGTTTATCCCCAAGAAATCTGATTCATTACTGATTCCTTGTGTACTTAAAAGATTTGGTGTGAAATGTGTTAATGCACTGACTGAGGCTCTTGGGAGTCGTCAGTCCATTTGTCTAGTGAATGGCATAATGCGTTTGAGCTATTTTTACTCTAATTAGGATTTTCGGGAAATCAAATAGTCGTATGAAATATAATATCCTTGGGCAAAGGGTGTAATTCACAGTTTGTGTCCCAACACATCTATCTGCAGACCCCCATAAAGGATAAAACATAAACGTTATGATTAGACAAATGCATTGTTGGGCTTTTTGTGACGGCTGAATTGTGCAGCTGAGGTTTTCTTTCCCCTCCTCCCCCCCTGCCTCACCCGCTTCACGTGTGAGACACGGTCCCGCCAGATTGTCTTGGCATGGGGTGGACAGGATTACGTGTGTGCGCAGCAACTCATTACCTCTACCAGAATAGATTACTACGACTCCTGTCTAGGGAGCGGTAGTGACAGAGGGAGCCACTGAAACGCTCGGATGTGCTGCCGCTGACAGAGGTTTACAGTGTAGAGACCCATCGTGTGTTTAGGAGAGTGAAAGCATCCCCAGTTATTTGCTGTAAATCATGATGATTGACATTAGTTCCACTAACAACATACGCGTTCTTCACGTTCTCGCTGGGTCACACGGTTCCTCTGTCGCTCAGTATCCTCATATAGCCTCAGCACGGCACTGCCTCCAATGTCCCTTTATGCGTGTTGGTAGTGGAAACATCGGAGAACATACTTGCACTTACAGTAGGTGTCAGTGCACGCTGGAGGAGCCAGACGCTGATGAAAACGTGGCTGGAAGACGAGCGGCGTGGGGGAGACGTGGAGAACATCATTTATTTGGTGAGGATGGAGCAGCATGAGACGAAGAGCAGAGGAGGAGTGGGGGGATAAACTCAGCGATGGAGAGTGAGTGAGAGGGAACAAGAGGGGGGAGGAGCACAGAGATGATTCCTCTCTCTAATCCTCTAGACACACGCTTGGTCTGGCTGCCTACTGGCTCAGGGAGAGAGAGAGACGGAGGCAGGTGGAAGGGGCGAGCGGCGAGAGGCTGAGCGAGAAGGGAAAAACAAGATGAAGGGAAGAGAAGAACGGAGAGTAGCCTCCTGTAAACACCGCTGAGCGAAGCAGAGAGCGCGAGAGAGGCAGTAACGGCAGGACGAGGAGGAAACCAGTGGCTGGAGCACGGTGTGGAGCAGAGGGAAGGAGGCGGTGGAGCACTGTGATGCTTCGCTCCGGAGCTGCCTGAGGAACCACACGGAGGAGGATTCCCCTAGAAACGGAGCGAAAGAGGGAGAGAGAGAGAGAGAGAGAGAGAGAGAGGAAGAAGAGCATGGAGGAGTGGAGCGTGAGCAGAGGTCCCTGGTTGCTGAGGCTCACATGAGTGAATGGACCTGAGCCCAGTCACTTACTACAAGATGCTGTCAAAGACTCAGAGTGTGAGGGTGGAGTGTTAGTGTGCACGCGATGGATATCTGTCTCCACAAACTACAGCCGCTCTTCAAAACTCCAAGCAGAAGTAAATGGTGTCACTCACTGTGTGTGTGTGTGTGGGTGTGTGTGTGTGTGTCAGTGTCAGGAACATCTGAGTGGCCAGCTGTTTAGAAAGTAAAGGTCAAGTGCACCGAGAGGAGGAGAACAGGGAGCAAAGAGGGAAGACGTGCTCACGTGAGCAGGTGCACGGACGAGGAATTACCCCCCCACACACACACCTACGCACGCTTAGTGTGTGTGCAGCGAACGCACAAAAGCTTTAGTCGAAGCATCTCGTGCTCTTGAGGGCGCTGGTGTGTGTTTTAGCACATACAAATGCGACCCATGGGGCATTTTTGAACCCTCTGACTCCTCCCTACGCTCACCTGCCCGTCGGAGGCCGGCCCCCCGCCTCGTCTCCACTCAGCGCGTGGACCCGAAGGCTCCGGAGCCCGCTGACCGGGAAGCCCACCAGAAGCGGGGCCAGCCCTGACTGCCTGCGCCCAGTGGATGTCTCCAAACCGCAGCCATGGGAGAGTGGACCATCCTGGAGCGCCTCCTGGAGGCCGCCGTGCAGCAGCACTCCACCATGATTGGGAGGTGAGTCGATGCACACGTGGGCCTTTAAACTGAAATCAGTATAAGAACAAACTGTCCTTGCGCTGTTTAATCATGTGTGCAAGTGTGCTCATCTGTGTGTTCTGTATGGCCGCGCGTTCAGATGGCTTTATAAAAAACACACACACACACAATAACACAAACGACGGCACCAATGCATGTGCAAAAAACGCTTGCAGAGCACGAATCCGTCCTTGCTGCCAGTGTTTCAGGCAGCGCTTCCCGGTCCAAAGTGCCTGATGGCAGGCCGAGGGGGGCTTTAGCTTCTTTAATCCCTCTGAGTGACATGCCGGGAGGGTTAGGCGCCTAGGAGGGATACTGTAAGCTCGCACAGAGGCTTTGGACGCCGGTGGAAACCGCAGCAATGGGAGCACATCGCGCACTAACGCTCCACAGCGTCTCCATTCACAGTTTGTGCCGGACGTCTCCGTGCTGAGCTGCTTCTCGGCTCCTCTGCTGTCTTTTCCCCCCAGTTTGACATCAAGTCCTCTTTAGAAGCAGTCCCGTTACACAAGTGTGTATCTTTCAGTGTTTTTTTATCTTTGTGCTATAAAAATGGATATTATAGAAAAAAAAATTGCAAAAGCTTGCGTTCATGATTTATGCATGTGTCTACATGTTGACGTGTCTCGTATTTGAGTGTGAATAACTCATGCTCAAATTATTCATGAGTGTTTTGGACACAGGTGAGGAGTTTGCTCCTGTGAAGGACATTTTCTTAAAGTTGGGGCTTTTTTTAAAGACATCTTTGGAAACCACAGGTTCACGGGTTCATTAGAAACTGTCTGAATTAGCAGCGCAAACCAATTCCCTCGAGCTACTGACTCAGTCGGGCTGGTACTCTTAAATTATTGAGCTCATAAATGTGAGCCAAATTACGAAGTGTATGATGTGTGGATTTGTTCTGTTTTTTCAAAAGATGACAAAAACCCGAGTGTGAATCCTGTCACATCAAGTTAGGAAACGGAAATGATTTTGACCCGCGTTCTGAGAGAAATCTGTCGTTTGAATGGTTAGTCGAGCTGTTTCCTGTGGTGTCATGATGAATGATGGCGACTCTAAACAGTCAGCATTTGCTTCTTCTCATTCATGAGACACTGGAAGCACAGTCACTCATCATCTGAGCGAGTCACACTGGCCCCGGGGTCTTTAGGGAAGCAGGGGAGAAGGAGAGAAAAAGGAAAAGCCGCGAAGACAATCGAGGAAAACGCAGGAAAGTGAACGGTTTGTGTGCAGAGTGGAGAAGGTCCGATCGAGTAACCGGATGAAGACGTGAAGGCAAAGGCGGCGGTTATTCACAGACAAGTGAGCAGACACATGGCCTCGGTCTGCAGGGCGTTGGTAGGAAGCCAACAGGACTGTCTCGTCACGGGATGGTGCTGCTTGTCATCACCTAAACAGGGCAACCGGGACACCCGGTGGCAAAAAGCCTCAGAACATCCTCACACAGATTAGATCTGTTCTAGGGACGCCTGAAATATTTAGATGACACAAAAAGACGTCCAGAACTTTCTTTAAATGGCCAAACATACACAGTGTTTTCAGCAGCGCTGGTCAGTGTCGCTTGCATTTGTTCATGATTGACCTACTGCATTTGGTTTCCCTCCTCCAGAACCATTAGCAATGCTTAAGACTTCCCACACGCTTTTAGTTCCCGTCAATTGAGAATTACAGTTTCCAAAGATGTTTCTAAGCCTAAATTGTTTATAATATGTTTCTAAGAAATTCAAGTGTGTGTTTTTTAACAGTTGTCTATAAAAAGCTTTTATGTGTACAAGACGTTCTGGGATCAAGACTGTAATAAACAGTTATGTCTCCAGGTCCAGGTACTAGGTAGACACTCTGACATCTGGTTTACAGGTGTGTGTGTGTGTGTGTGTGTGTGTGTGTGTGTGTGTGTGTGTGTGTGTGTGTGTGTGTGTGTGTGTGTGTGTGTGTGTGTGTGTGTGTGTGTGTGTGTGTGTGTGGTAAACTGCACGCGAGTCCCTCTGGTCTTTAATCTCCTATTACTTCCTCAGTCTTAAATATAATTAACTGATTCACTGATTGACTGTCCAATTAACCAATTGATTAAGTACAGGCTGTCCTTTTCTTTTAAGACTCTTACTAGATCAACTAAGAGGATCTTGGTTTCATGACAAATTAGTGATTGTCTGAATGGCTATTATCAGCTATGTAATGGAAATATAAATGCCAGCAAGATATTGGTTGTCTCCTTAAATTGTGTCAGTGTCAGTGTGCTATTGCTGGTGATATGGGAGGGACCAGTCAGCCATTTACGTCTTTAATTTGTGTTTAAAAGCTTTTTTTTACAACTCGAATCTGGGCCATCGCTGCTGACATGAATTTTTCCAAACGCACGCTAATGCTGCCTCAATCCTGAACCCTGCTGGTCCCTCCACCGCCACTGTTCCCTTCATCCCGTTGGTCAGGCAGGTGCCGTCCTGTAGGGCCAGGCTTTGGACAGGTAGCTGTGCCTGGGGAGATGCTAGCGTGCGCTCTCGTAGCCCACCGTTCTGCGACGTCCTGCAGGCCCGAGTCAATTCGTCATCCATGAGTCACAAAGACAGCATCGGGGGAGTGTAACACTCTCAGTTGTTAGTGAACGAGTCCAGATGGCACCAGAGATTCCCTTCTATGGTCAGGGTTTGTGCTCGTGAGCATATGTAGCGGGTCTGTGTGGAAAACATGAGCTTCAGTCGACTTTCTTGGCTTTTTTACATATACTTGTGTGGGTTTTGGCTCTGTGAGTGAGTGTGTGCGTGTTCACCTGCTGACTGTAATTTATTCCTGCCATTACGGGCTGTGAGCCAGGTGTAAATCGACTTCCCCGGGACGATCTGATGGACTGCGGGTTCGCTGCGCGTCTTGGTACACACAGCCTCTGAGAATAAACTACTGTCAACACATCAATAACGCCGCCTCCGCCGTCCCGCTCCCATAGGCCGCAATTTCGTCTTCGAGCTCTCATTGGTCCGAGTGGTACTGCTTAACATGCAAATCCATCCTCCCATCGCTGCGATATGGATCTCCAATAATGGATAAGGAAAAAGAGCGGGATAGAAGACAGGCCACTTAATGAAATAGTCTTTAGGCTGTCCATTTGCAATACAAATGGGGCCCGTGTTTTGCAGTGACTGGAATGTTAAGCGAGTGATTAAAGCTTTAAGTACCTCATTGACTTTTTTGACTGTTAAAATAAACCACGGTGGTAATTAGCACACAGGATATTTATTCTCACGAAAGCGCTCTGGAGCTGGTGGTTAAACACCTCGAGGAGGACGAGCAGATTAAAGTTAAAGTGACTCGTAACCATCAGTGTCACCGTCCAACGCTGGTGTGAGCCATAAAGTCTGCCATAAACTGCCATTGTCCATGACGCGTGTGTTTGGCGGGATCCAAGATGATGCCGCAACCTGGACTAACTGATCAGAGGCAGAATGAAATGAAATTAAATGAATGTCTAGACTAAAAACAAGACCATACCTGAGGAATAGTTAGAAACACGGCTAACGTTTTAGGAACAAATACTGCATTGATTGGACAATTAAACTTTTGTCTCAGCAGCTTTAATAAATGGGTCCCATGTTTTGTGTGGTGCATTAGCTATTAGCATTAGCAGCCCACCCATCCCAAAAAGTGCTTAATATGAGTTTAAAAGAAGAACTTAGGCCCTAAAAATGTGCCATTAACTCAACTTATTAACTCATATAGGAATCTTTACAGCTGTTGATCATCTGGAGACCTGGTTATAATCCCTGAGGGGGAGATGTCCTTGTACCTCAGTAAGCATCTGTGTGGATGTGTGCAGAGGTTCCACTTCTCATTCTTTATAAAGGCAGTCCACTCGCCTCTATGGCTCCCTGGAGCCAAATTAATGCTGTAAGTCACCTCATCCATTTAGGAAAGTGTGTGTAAATGTGTGTGTGTGTGTGTGTGTGTGTGCGCGCACACAGTACATATACACCATTAGTCTCAGTGTGCAGGGATGTGATGTGCCTTTCCTATCAAGTTACTGCTCTTTAGATAGTATTTACTTAATTAATCCATGAAATGAGTGTTGTTGTGTGTTGTGTTCATGCAACCTGTGGAGGGGTTGGGTGATTCTGTTTGTATAGAGTGAAGCCTCCTTGACAAATATGTGATGTATTGCACGGTGCAGAACGTCCAGAAGAAACCAAGGAGGAGGCTGTGATAGCGTCTTATTTGCAGTAGATTTCCCTTGAGACATTGTTAAAAAGAGACACTCTCAGAAAGCCCAGCGAGATGTTTCATCCCTCCCTGCCTCTGCGTGGAGTTGTCCTCCAGCTTTGTGTAATGACTCCCAGGATGCTGTCAGCGGCCATGTCCGTGCCTCGTCTGAGCTGTCATAAGAGGCTCATTATTAAAATGACCTCACATCTTCCATAGGAGGATAATGAGTCACTGGTGGGAGGCAGACGCATGTAAATGCTGCTTCCGCTCTGGCGACTCGAAAAACTGCGGACAAATTGTATTTAAAATATGTTTATGAACGCCAACTGGCAAAATTTGTCACATTTTAGACGATAATTTTCTCCTGAAGATGGGTTCTCGTGCTCATTAGGGTCCATGTCTGTACTGAGAGTGTGATTGATCGACTCTGCTACTAGAGACACAAAAATCCTAGAAATTAACAGCAGCGAGTTGAGTGTGGAGCCGCTTGCAGCCCTTCCTGACTCGGGTAGTACAACCAGCCTCCACAGGGACCGGCAGAGATGGAGAGCTGTAGCCGGGAGGAGAGAGAGAGCAACTGCCATAATTATGGAGCTTGGATTATAATTCCTTTCCTGTGTACACCTCACATGCAGTTCCCCCAGCCTCCCACAGCTTCTTCTCCCACTCTCCATCCTCACAGTCCACAGGCTTGATGTGGTGCTTGCATGGGGTTGGTTGTCCTCAGACATTGTATTACAGGAATAAACTGCAATCAGCATTAATTCTAACATTCATGTGATGCGGTAGAATTATTATACCAATTAAGGGAAAACCCAAGGAAGGCCCGGAAAGCAATCACATGATCGGCAATGGAGAAGAGAGAAAGCGAGAGAGGGATGAATGGCCAAATAGAGCGATTAAAGGAAGTGGAGAGGTCAGAGTTCAAACAGATTTCACCTTGCAGGGCCTGAGGGAAAGGCCGTCTCTGGGAATGTGACTCAGCAAGGGTTTAACGTTAGCACCTCGCCGGAGGACAGAGCAGGTCCGTGTTACAATGATATCGGGCCACACACACACACACACACACACACACACACACACACGAACATACACCAGCCATTTATGCTTAACTTCAATTATCAGCAAGATATTTTATTATCCAACATCAAGCTACAGCAGAGTTTGTAGATTAACAAGAGTGCCCTGAAATGATTGGTGTGAGGAAAAAATTAAATTATGCTTTTAATGACTGAATTCATTTCATTGTAGTGCTACTATTAGCCCTCGCCAGCTGATTGCTTTCCAGATTGATAATTT
Organism: Betta splendens; assembly: GCF_900634795.4. Lineage (NCBI taxonomy): Eukaryota > Metazoa > Chordata > Actinopteri > Anabantiformes > Osphronemidae > Betta > Betta splendens. The sequence continues at coordinate 14,796,598 of NC_040893.2, forward strand.
AGTTCTTCCAACCTTCCAGGCAGCCATTAGCTTCACATCATTTAAGTATGGTGTAATGACAGTCGACTCGCAGGCAACTAGATCACCGTGAGTCCCACACTGGGGTTGTTGGCTGTAAGTCTAGTGAGAGTAACATTACTTGAGTTAATGGAGTTTGAACTCAACATCATCATATCATATTCAGAGAATGCTTCCCCGCTGCTGCCTTCAGGGACGTCGGACTTTCAAGCTCTGAGAAACACCTGCCAGTTTCAGACGCCGGAAGATCGATGCTGATCGTGAAACGAGTCGCGTGTACCAGCGTCCGCTCTCGTCTGCTCGACCACCAGCAGTGATGGGATGAATTATTTACCCCAGGAACAGTTCTGCAAGTTGATTTTCATACTTAATTGGCACAAGTGGTGTGCTAGGTAGGCGAGCGTGCCTGATTTTAACGTGATTTTGCATTATTAAACATGTCAGGCTCATGAACATTTCTGAGTAGACGGGTTTGAGGCGTTACTATAATCAGGATATACAGTATATTATTGGATATAGAATTTATTAATAGAGCGACTCTTAATTCTGGATGGTTTGATGTGATGGTGTGAGTATTTTCCACTCTGAATATTCAAAAATACATAAGGTACAGGTGTTCTACCCAGCAAGTCAAGAAGAATGTGAAAAATAGCACATGCTACTTTAATATCAAGGTTTTGCTGCCACAACCATAATAATACTATTTAAGGAGATTATTGTTTGCAGATATTGCTGAAGCAAAGCAGATCATAGGCGGAGCTGTTTTTATTGTAACTTAAAAGCTGATGTAAATGTTTTGAATCTGTGATGATGAGCATCGTTGTAGCGTCAGGGCGGACGATCATGAAGATGGTCATAAAAACAAATAGGGCGAAACACACGTTATCGTGACCGACGGACAGGTTCTCTCGACGAACCTCGTCAAGTTCAACGAGTGCAGTCAAACCAAACGGGCACCTTTGATCTTTATTTGGCACAAAGCAGCGCTGCAGCTTTTGAAGCTTTGAAGCTTTTTCTCAGGTGGGTCTATTTGTGGTTGTTAGATTATTGTCTTATCTGCTTTTATCGCACACGACTAACTGGATTTTCATGCAGAGCTTGTAAAGTTGACGTGTTTGTCTTCATTTGTTCCATTACAGTGCGCTTGTCTGCCGATGCTCTGATCATCTCAACATGTCCTTAACTCGTTCCTTTATCGTTCTGCCTCAACACTTTATATCTCTCCATCTTGCTCTTTGAACATCAGTCAGCTTTGATTTATTTTCCTTATCACCGTTTTCCTGCAATCCCATCATTGGCTGCATCTCCACAATTTTCCGGGGTTTCTATGAACAAGTTAAGGGTGTAAGAATCACTTAGACTGCAGTCCATTAATCTCCCTGCTCCCTAAAGGCTGTATCAGCTCCTGCGCGGCCTCACTGACTCAACGTGTGCAGGAAATCTTAAGTGCACACCGGTCAGACATCTTACACCGCGCTAAAACACACACCGCCTCCACCAGGACCAACACACTGATTCACCGGCCCCCTCGCACGTATGCCCGCTCCCAACCAGATGGTCCTCCAAATATACAAACGTGTGCGTAAGTGCGGAGCAGCGTGGTTGCTATATTTACTCATCACTCAGGGGCAGAGACATACACATAGACACGCTTCCTCGCACGCTGCCAAAAACCGCCGCCGCCGCCGCCGCGCCCGCGTTTGCAGCTGATCACATGAGCGCGACCACGCGTTCGCACCTCAGCTCGTGCGCGCGGATCTTTGGAGCCGCGCGTTGGACTCCCTGCGATATGTTGGATTCACGCTGTCCTCGTGGCCAACCATGAGACAGCTACTTGACAGTACTGTAACACCGAGTGGGTAAATTTAGCCGCCGCAGCTTGTAGAGTGACAGCATCCATTTTGGTGGCTGCTATTTACTGAACAAAATCGTCTCATCTTCAAACAGGCATCGCTGGGATATTTCAGGACTATGACTCTGCAGTTACAGCTTTCAGGTGACAGGAAGAAGAGAACAATAGATGAAAAGTCTTATTAGACAGTCAACACTTTCCTCCTGTAAAACATCGTATCTTGGCTTCTTGCCCCTCGGCTCCCATTTCTCGCACAAAGCCACCATTAGCTTTTAGCTCTTTCCGTCATTGGTTCACTTCTGAGTCCATCTCCTTTCATAGATTTCACGAGGTGGCAGTATGAACTGTTTAACTAACTGCTATTCCCAAGATGAAGAATGAGCTTTTCCGTCTTAAATGAACCAGCTCAGCTTCCCTGGAAAGGCGCGTGCCCAGAAACGTCCCGCCGAGTAAGATCAGCTTGAAAATGGGAACGCTGACAATTAAATTGTCAGATTTTCTCCACAGTCTTTCCCAAATGAGCTGAAAGATGCATTAGATGTTCACTGATTATAACAGTCTGTGGCTTGGGTGGCAGCAAAACTCTTAAATTCATGGGCTGGGATCTCTGTCGTATGAAGAGCTCTTGCTGCACTTCCAAGTCCCATTTCATCATATATGTATCATAACCACATCAGAACACAATATTGCACATGATGATGGTTCCATCATCCCCAGCAACAGATAACGCTGGGTGCTTCTACTGACATTGAAGTCGTTGGTGTGATTTTAATATTTGATATTGATGCACTGCTAGTTTGAAAGGTCAATAGGAAGTAATCCACCAGACTATAAAAACAGGTAAGCATTACTTTGTGTCCCGTGAGCGTGTGGGGGATGTTCCCTGCATGACCATGTGCTGTCTGCTTGTGTGTCATGGTGGCTCCCTGCATGTGCCAGAGCGGCTGATTTGGGTTGGAGCTTGGCACGAAAGCGCAGCGGTGGGTGGGGAGTTGGCGTGGACACGACGGCCCGAATTTGGGATTGTCCAAAACCCACAGATTTAATCCGGATTATTCCCATCATTCCCCCCCCCCTCTGTATTTCCCTCCATGGACCCCTCCCTTCCTTCCCACCCACGCATTCACAGTCTTCCTCACTCCCGCTGCTCTTTCTCCTGCTCAAGTTTCACCCCTCCACCGCGGTGCTACGACCCACCCAGAAAGCAGCGCGCCCACTGGTTGGTCTGTTCCCATGGCGACCACTCGTGTTGCTTCTTTTCACTCCTGCCATTGATCTGTTGTGAATGATCTCTCAGAATAGATTTTAGAAAGTCTATTTTTAAACATCTGGGCTCCTTTTTAACTCTTACTTGGTCACATAATCTGTTGCCAGGGTAACTGCCATGGCTGTTATCGTCATGGAGACCCACGCATGCATGGCACTGAGTAGAAAAACCTCTGTAGGAATCAATCCATAAAAGACCAATTAAAAATACTCTTTGAAAGTAATAAGCCAGACAAACGGTGATGTGTTACAGCTGCAAATAAACAGACTTAGTGTTTAATTTATATTGTGTTATTCAAAGGGAACGTGGTCTTTGGAGGATTATTTGGAAAATAGTAATGACAAGATGTATGTGTAAATACTGCATCTTTTTACATTCTTAACGTTGTTAGTTATTAGTGAAAGATCTAGTTTTTTTAGTAACGGGTCTGAAGCCAAACCAGTTGTTTTCATGTCCTGTTAGATGCCTGATGTTGTACTACATATATTTGTAATCTTAATAATCCAGATATTACTAAAATGTGTCCTCAATTTACCTAAGATGACTCGAACTGAAGCCACCTGAATTACCATGAAAGGCTTCAAGGACCGTGATAAAAACATTAATACTGGTTGATATGATAGAAAATCATCTTCTGTCGACTGGATGAAACAAACACTCGGCAATGTCAGACACAATCGGCTTTGTAACGCCCTGCAACAGCTGGAAGAGTGTGTGTTCATCTCTGATTAAACTGTGTGTGCGTGGAGAGGTGTTCTTATCCTGCGTGTGCGTTCAGAGGATTCATTCCCTGTTTCTTTCCTGCAAACAGGAATGTGCAAACGGTGTATTTCTTGGGTAATGTGTGTGTGTGTGTGTGCGTGCGTGCATGCGTGTGTGTGTGCGCACGTGTATGTGTATGTGTGTGCATGTGCATGCCTGCGTGCGCGTGTGTGTGCGCGTGTGTGTGTGTGTGTGTGTGTGTGTGTATGTGTGTGTGCATGTGCGTGCATGCGTGAGTGTGTGTGTGCATGTGTGTATGTGCATGTGCGTGTGTGCGCGCGTGTGTGTGTGTGTGTGTGTGTGTGTGTGTGTGTGTGTGTGTGTGTGTGTGTGTGTGTGTGTGTGTGGTCATGCAGGATAAAGGTCTGTGAGCAGGGGAGAGTGCAGCCCCCTCGCTCCTTCTGTCGCTGGCCTGGAGCACCGGAACGCTTCCCTTCTAGGTGCACGCGTGTGTGTTTCTGTGTGTGTATGCTGCTGATGACTGCTGGTCGGGCTTGGACGCGGTCCGGCGCTACTTGACCCACTGTGCACTACGACCTATCGATGAAGCTTGGCAAAGGATCGCAGGCACTGAAAAAGCAAGTGGGAGAGAAGGGAGCGTGTGAGGGGTGTGTGTTCATATTTAATGTGACAGGAGCAGATTTGTTAGAGCTGCTGGTGTGTTGCGTTCGGGTCACACACTGGCACCACTGGAGACACACGAAGCCAGAGAGCAGCATATGAAATAAGGGACAGAGAGGCAGAGTGTAATTGTGTTCCTTTCATTCAGACATACATTATCCCTCGCTGTGCTGTCACAGTTCGATCTAGTGACCCGCGAACAGGAGCTCATTTTATGAAATTTCATGTGTAACTAAAGTGAGACTCTGGTTCCCATCAATGAAAAAAAGCAAAAAACGAATCAGCCTAATTATCACTGCAGAGACTTGTGAAGACGCAGGACGGGAGGCTGATTGGTGAATATTTCAGAGGGGGCAAATTAATGAGCGAAGCAGGTTGGCTGAATCATTAGGCAGCAGGGAGCGGAGTGTGAGATGGAGCTCAGCAGTGGGAGCAGCTATTGATGGAGGCAGAGGTGACTGTCGGCAGGTTGGCCGTAGCAGTGGGCTTGTTTACATCACATCTGAGAGCAGCCTGCTGAGCAAAGTCAGAGCAAAGGGCTGGATTTATATATCACTGACTGATAATGGCTTCATCACTGAAAACTGCTATGAAAACAAGTCACAGATACACAAAGTTTTATTTATATATACAATGTTGCACTTTTCTCTTTTTTCCTACTGTCACCACACTTTCCATAATGAATGTTGAATTTCATTTCATAAAAAATAAGTTGCATCACAGAATAATAGAATTATGTTATCAACAAAAGCATGATCAGTTTTAAAGGTTAGTTAAGTAGCAGCATAATCTTTCACAGAGAGGCTTCAACAACCTCACAATGTTTATCTTTGGGTCCATTTTTCAATCTGCTTTCAAACCGACCTATTTTCCCCTTTTCTGCCTCCTCTTTCTGACTTTGAATCTGTAGGTAGAGCGTTTGCTCATTCTCCGAAGCCGGGTAATACGCTCCACATTTCCCTGCTGCGTTAACGCAGCAGAGTAATTCCCTGCGCTGGCCGTTTCAGCGTACTCTTCTGGAGGCTTTTTGCACAAAGTTAACCAACAACGGGCTCTTTGAGGTGCCTTAGCCACGCTCTAACTGCTGCGGCAAATCTGCTGCCCTCCTCGGCAGAAGCGCGCTCTTTAGTTGACTTAGCCTCCAGTCCACACACTTCTCTCTCTCTTTCTCTCCTCGTTTTCTGCCCCCCCCCCCCCCCACCACCACCACTACCCCTCGCCTCCTGTTGCCGTGGTAACCAGCAGAGAGGAGTTAAATGGAGGGGAGATTGAAGGCAGGGAGGAGACTTCGGGTTTCTGGGTAAAGAAGCCACTGCTGCGTTCCCTCTTCTCTCTTCTTTTCATCTCCGCTGCCACATCGTCCGGCGTCTTGAAAACCCCTGAGTCCATATTGATCCCTGGCCAATTATTTCAGCCTTCTCCGGCTATAATTTATTGTAGTGCTATCTCCTCTAGGCACAATTCCAATGTTCCCCTTTTCTGCTTCGCATTAACCGGTGTCCCTGTCTGGATGATCCAAAGTGCAACAGGGCAACGGGAGGATGTCCATTTTCCAAATGGACTCTTCTTCTGTGTGTAAACAGGTCTCATCAACAGAGCAAAACCTGAAGCTAGATCTTCAACAGTTTAATTTGTTTTTGCATTAAATAATGCAAAGCTTCTGAACACATATGCATTGTTTATTTGTAGTCCTATGAAGCAGAGGCGTGCGCATGGAGGGGGCAGCGGCACCCGGAATTATCCCGTCACATGCAGAAACAGATTATTTCCGCACACGACCGTTCACAGTTCATTTTTAGGCAATTAACTGCACTTCCATAATAAGCGCCTTCAGTTTGATAATCACCGCCTCGGTGCGCGCTATCCACGTCGGATAACGAGGGAAAGCTGGAGAGAGGGAGACCTCGCGTCCGACACACAATTGCAGGAGGACAGGAGGTGTTCTGGAGCGGCGTCGGCGTGGTGTTTGTGTGTAATCACCAGGCGAAATATTAGTCGAGAGGAACAACAAACAGTCTTCTGGCAACTGAGGGTGCGAGTGTGCTGAGATGTGGGCTGACCTGAGTGTGTGGGAAATATGTGCAGGACATGGGGGTGCGACTGATAACGTAAATGAATCAGCCTGGAAAAATAGATGCTGGTATTTATGCTTGAAAACGTAACATTTTCATAGCGGCTTTGTCTGTCACTTTATGTATAAATGGGTTTTCAGAAACCATATGTACCCAGATACGACGAGAGGATGGAGATGGATGTTATTTCCTGTTTTACAGGAGAATCGCTGGCTTTTCACAAGCCTCCAGTGACTGTTCTCAGAGACATAATGCTCTTCGTAGAAAACCACAGACACAATCTGGAGCGTATTCCTACCGGCGAAGGGGAGGGGCGATGGCACGGAGATAGAAAGGGCCAGAGATCCCAGTGAGTCCAAACAAAGAATGGAAAAAAAAAGAATGAAAGATGCTCAGGGGATAAGAGAGCGGGCAGGTGGGGCATAATAATCTACAGCTATTCAATAGCATTAAAAAAAAAAGAGGAAAGGAAAAACCTAATGCAAGAATCCTCCCTTGGCCCGGCCACAGATTACAGCAGTGGGTTTGCGTGCGGAAGCCATTATATAATTCATTCTCTACCATGAGCTGGTTTTCCTTACTGCGCCCTCCATCTCTCACACGCTGTCCCAGCACTGGCAGGTTTCTCTTTTAATTTAAGGAGCAGTTGCCCGAGCCACACTAGGTTTTTTGGTGACTTTATAATCTTTTTATCCCTGTCTGGAACTAATTCATCTTCAAGAGCAATTTAGAGCAATGTCTTCTCGCAGTCCGCTGTCAGTTTCCAACACTCTCCACTCGCTGCCTGGCGTTTTGTTGCGCAGATATGTGCGTGCGTGCGTGCGTGCACACGTGCAGACATTTAGTGCAATACCCTCTCACTCTGGTATTGTGAATTCTCTGCCCACTAAGCTCCTTAATGGAGTCACTACAAGGGCAAATGCATTTTAATTTTTCCTTTGCCTGTTTATCTGCTCCCCCTCTTCGCTTGTTCTCCACATTCCAGCCGGTCACGGGCGCCCAACCTGGCCATACGGCTTTTATTTGGCTCCCGGCAGGTCATCAAAGGTGACGCGGCGTTTCGATGGGACGCACATGTGAACCGCCCTCCGTCAGACTGTGGGAGGGATTAACTCTGCCCTTCAACTCCACATCTGCGCCGCACAAGACTGGCAAAGCCACTGTGCGATTGGTAGATTACCGTTCCCAAAGCCAAATGCCATCTAATGATTATCTGCTAGTGTCGAAGGTGCGGGAGCACAGGTCTCCCTCTCCCACTGGTGTCCAGGTAAACAGATCGTTCTAATCGAGTTTGACTTGGGGAACCTGCGCAGACCTTGCGCTTTCTGTGAAACGCGCTGGATCCTGAGACGCCCGAGTGACGGCTGCCTTCTCTCCTCCCTGTTATGTAATACATTTAGACTCAGCATGTGAGTGGGCTGCAGGTGAATCGGAGGAAGGGGGTTAAAGTGGGATTTTAAGTGGAGAGCCGTCCGCCGAGGCTGCTGCCGGAGCGGGAAGTGGTCGAGAAATGTCCCCGTGGCTCAGTGTGCATGTGTGCACCCTCCAGATTCAGTAAAAACAGCTACACTGTTTCAAGGTAGAGTCCTTGAAAGAGATGATGCCATGTCTTGCAACGCTATGCATTCGTCCGAAAACCTCAGTGTTTACACGTAATTAGGAGTCCAGCTGCAGCGCTCGTGCCGCAGTGTTGTGTGCAGACGTCACTCACCCTTCGGTAAATGCCTCCACGAACAAAGAGAAGAACGTGGCCTGGCTTTCAAGGTTTAAATGCATGCAGTAACAGTTCCAGCCTCAGATGCTTTTATAGAGTAACACGTTCCGACTAAACCTTTACGCACGCTCTGGAAGATGACTTACTGCCTTACTCACTGCTCGGGTCTGAGGGGCACTTACCACCATGTACTGTATCCACCGTGAATCTTTGTCTCTTTAAATTTTAACCGTCTCCGCTGTGCACGTTGACCTTTTCTTTGCCACGACTTCCTCCACGCTGCTCTACTGTATTTGCCCACCAGCGCTGCCGCCTCGCACGCCTTTATATGTCACCGTCCATGGATTTCCATGCGCACAAAGCCCATAACTCGGTGATAAATGCAATGAGGTCATTATCTGACGAGCGGCCGTAAAAGCACACGCTCCGGATTCACGTGAAGTAATAGCAGTGATTTATCTCACGGTTATTTATAGCATTATTATTTTTATAGATAGGGCTGATTATCGAGACAGTGGATGTGATGCCAAGTTAAATGTCCTTCTGTCTTAACGGCTTGCCTGGTCTCACGTCTGAAAAATGAAGGAGGCATGAGTAAAGGAAACAGAACAGGAACGAAGGGGAGGCACGAATAAAATGAAGCAAACTCACATATGTGACAATACAATAAACAATAATCTGTTTGTCTCAACACACGTCACTCACAAATAGCATCTAATCTGCAAACCGGTCCTAATTAAGTCTCACCTGTTGCTAGGGCAGTGAAGGCAGCACGGTGGAGTTTGAATGTGCAAAGAATTAATCACCACATCCACTCTCGCTGGGCTTAATGACATGTAAAATCAGACAAGGGGATCTCACCTCTTTGTGCGAGGATGCTCACAAAAGCCACACACAACTGTGTGAGAGACGCCGAGTGAGTGACAGACACCGGGCTTTCAGTTCCAGGCAGAGGCCGCACGTCAGGGCCTCACGCTGAGACTCGGAGCCCTCTTCTAGTCTGGAGCGCTCCATTAGCAGCGACACAAAGCCCGTCTCCGTCATTAGTGAAGTTTCCCCTCATCTTTGTGCCTCTGTGATTTCATCCTCACTTCTCTGCGATTAATAGGAGTTCAAAGTCCTCCCCGGAGCCCCCCTGCTGTGGCTCCAAACTCGAGCCCCTCCTTTCAATCACGATCCCGTTTCTCATCCACACATTTTATCCCTTATTAGGATTTATCCTGCAGTTCCTTCCTAATTGTCCCGCGCCCTTTGTTTAGAAGGCGATTGGGATGTCCAGCCCAGTCTGCAGTTCGTCCCCTCTCATTAATGCCGCTTTGCCTGTTGATATGATATTCATGCCATCAGCTCACACAGTATGTGCAACATTCACCTGTGAAATTGCCTTGATTTATCTTTGCTCTTTATAAGCCGACTACACATAAGTCTCTGTCTCAGCATTTACATACTTCACTGGCTCTCTTATCTCTTATAGCTGTATTAATCTGTCTTCTCATACTCAGCACTTCTATATAAGGCTAAACTCTTGGTCTGACTCTCGGTCAGACTGTGTGTGTGTGTGGGGGGGGGGGGGGGGGGGGGGAATCATGTTCAAACTGAGAAGTCTGAGTGCTTAGAATGCCTTTTGCTCTCTCCTTCAGAATCCTGTTGACGGTGGTGGTGATCTTCCGTATCCTGATCGTGGCCATCGTCGGCGAAACCGTCTACGAGGATGAGCAGACCATGTTCATCTGCAACACTCTGCAGCCGGGCTGCAACCAGGCCTGCTACGACAAGGCCTTCCCCATCTCCCACATCCGTTACTGGGTCTTCCAGATCATACTGGTCTGCACGCCCAGCCTCTGCTTCATCACCTACTCCGTCCACCAGTCAGCCAAGCAGAGGGACCGCCGCTACTCCTTCCTCTATCCCATAATGGAGAGGGACTACGGCGGACGGGACGGGGCGCGGAAGCTCCGCAACATCAACGGGATTCTAGTTCAGCACGGCGGAGACGGCGGGGGAGGGAAGGAGGAGCCCGACTGCCTGGAGGTGAAGGAGATCCCCAACGCCCCCAGAGGCCTCACGCACGGGAAAAGCTCCAAGGTTCGTCGGCAAGAAGGCATCTCCCGCTTCTACATCATCCAGGTGGTGTTCAGGAACGCGCTGGAGATCGGCTTCCTGGCGGGCCAGTACTTCCTGTACGGCTTCAGCGTGCCGGGGATCTTCGAGTGCGACCGCTACCCGTGTCTGAAGGAGGTGGAGTGCTACGTGTCGCGGCCGACGGAGAAGACGGTGTTCCTGGTGTTCATGTTCGCCGTGAGCGGCATTTGCGTGGTGCTGAACCTGGCGGAGCTCAACCACCTCGGCTGGCGCAAGATCAAGGCGGCCATCAGGGGCGTCCAGGCCCGCAGGAAGTCGATCTGCGAGATCAGGAAGAAGGACATGGCGCATTTGTCGCAGCCGCCCAACCTGGGCCGCACACAGTCCAGCGAATCGGCGTACGTCTGACGAGGAGGGGGAGAAAAACAGGAGGAGGGGGCCGACTGTGCAAGAGAGAGCATGAATTCATTATGATTTTAATTTGATAAAAGCAGCATGGGGGGTCGAGGAAGAGGACCTCTTCTCTGTGATGTAATGAAACAGAATGTAAAAAGACCAAATCTCTGGCTCCAGAGTTCAGAAAACTAGAGGAAGAAGAAAATGTCAAAACAGAAAGGTGACAGACGCGTTTTGATCTCTTGGGGAGATATTCCAACTGCCATTTTATACTTTTGAGTTTTTTTACTAATTACCTGCTCCTCGCTTCTTTTACTGGGAGGTACAAACGACGGGAGGTTGGAACAGACGGACTATAAAAAAAGAGAGGAGCATAAGTGTGAGACTGTTGTGTGTTCTTTGGGGATATTGCAGGAGGATGACAGTGTTTGACGCTTCCTATGGTGCTTTTCTTCTGGATCGTGTCAGCCTGAATGAAAAAGGAAATGACGGCGGCGTCATTAAAGGAGAAACGGAAGGGCCGTCAAAGCCACGACAGGCTGTGGAGGACCTGGGCCGGGGGTACGGGGCGGACGTCACACTCTGGGAACGCATGTGAAACAAAGCCAGGCGGGAGAGAAGGGAGGGGACATTTTTCTTTCCTTGCCGGAGACTGGAGGTGAACCGAAGCCAGAGGGGAAAGCGCTGCCTCCGATCAGTGTCAGAGTCGCCTCCGTGGGCCAAGACCAAGGGAAGGAGAGCGACGATGCTTACGCTCCGTCTCTTGGCGAACGGTGATTTTAACACAAACACGGCGAGTAGCATAAACACTGCTCCTCTCGCCTCCTCGCTTCCACGGCTGGCGGCCGCGCGCTCCGCGTGCCGCCGGTGACCCCTCGCTGCTCTCGCGCTACGTAAACTTTGCAGAGGAACGAGTGAAGGGGACGAACAAGCGGCGCGGGGACGTCAGTCTCTCCGGGAGCTCAAAGTAAACGTCCCCCCGGTCGCCCGCATTCCTGCGAGCGGAGAAACGGGGAGAGAGAGAGGAGCAGAGCTGGAGACTAAAGAGCAGGAACAGATCACTTTATTACAACTTTACACAAATTTTATAAAGTATATCACCATAAGTTATGATTTTTATTTTGAGAAAGCTATGGTGCCATCCTTGAGATATTTAATTACTGTTAAAGATTTACATAAAGTATATCATCATAATATTATTTATCCATTTAGACTATATTCAAATAGATTTATTTAACTTTGCAGGTGGGTTGGTTGCAATCTGATGTTGCTGTTTTTTTTAAGTGTATAATCTGTCCGTCCTTTTTTATTTTATTTTATTTCTGTTTAGTCTAAAGCGTTTCTCGCTGATGGAGCCGATGACTGATGTGTAGCGGTGGGAAGGGACGCGTTGCTGGGCCTCGGCCACGTCGAGCCGCTTCGTGAGACTCGTGTTTACGCGACACTCCGTCCCTTGAAGGGAGAGCCGTGTTCTTCGCATCCTAGTGGTTTTCATTTTGCGTTTCTCTCCTGACTGGATTTCAGCATGCATGCCTTGTACGAGAAAAAAGTGAAGGAATGATGTGAACGGAAACAGAAAACGATAATCGGGAGCGTTGCACCTTGATTAATGCAGACGAGTGGGCGAGTGGCAGACTGGAGGAACTCGTGATGGGACGTGGGCTGTGTTGTTGGACACGCGGGGACATTCACAAGTGCATCATTTTAAAACTAGGAGCTTTCACATGAAACCAGACATAAGGACAGTTTGGTGAACACACGGAGCAGCGTGATGAAACTTTGGCTATCAGGTCCAAGGGAAAACAGATTTTTCATCCTAGTAACATTTATTGGCTGTAAACGCACCTGATGAGTGGTCTTACGTTTCGCATGCGCCGCGCAGTAAACAGGATAACGTATCACTCGTGACACTGTAAGCTGCCTAAACCAGCAGCTACAGCAGGTCCTCGCGCAGCAGCGGATGCGGGAGCAGAAATCCCCCGTCTCCCCTCGCTGTCGCCGCCACAGTCTTTGCGATTCTTACAGGTGATTATCCCCAGATTTAGACTCCTCTCAGGATCTCCACGGGGCTCAATGGGATTGGTGCGCTCCACTGTATGCGCTAGGAGCGACAAATACGCTAACGGTGCATGGCCCAATGCCTAATAATAGAGGCTGGATCTTGGCTTCCCTCAGCTACTGAGCTCCGCATGGTGCTTCTAGTGAAGGCTTAAACCTTGGGCTTAAAGGCCAAGCCAATGTCCTGTACAGTTCCTGCTGGAGGGTCGCTGCGCTGATCTAATCTCCACAGCGTTCAGGTCAAAGCTTGTGTTTTGAGTGAGTAGTAAATACGCATGAGATGGACATAAAGGTCTATTTAAAGAAAGAAACTGTGCATACGGCAGATTTAAGGCCACACCGCTCCACTTGGACCGTTGTTATGTCTGGTTTCATTCAGGACAGGAACCCAAACAGGCACCGAGGACGTAGGCGGCCATAAATGTGTCCCGGGTTCCTTCGCTTCACATTCATCCAGCGTTAATAGTGACGCATTACTCCTGCAGTCCCACGATCCAACACGCAAGCGGGTCCCAGATCTTCCGACAGCCCGTTACTCTCTCCCCGTCTACTTTTCTATTTGTCAATGTGAAATTAATTATGCAACTTTTCTTTCTCTTTTTTTTTGACTTGTGGATTAATTTTGTTGTCTGTTGCTCTTTTTGTGCAGTGACATATCAAAAAAAGAAAGAATTATTTCTATGTAAAAGAACTACATTTATTTTCAATGTGTAAAATCAAGGGTCGAGTGTTGAAATATAAGACTAGAAGAAAAAATATGTTACTTCTCCTCCCTTGCCAAAGTGATATGCAAAATCTCAGTAATTTTAAAAGATTTTTTTATGCATGCGTAATGGCTATAGAATAAGCATGTTTCTATGTTTTTGTCAACAACAAAGTCTTTAAAGGAAGTTTTTTAGTCCAAACTTTGGAGCGAAGCTATTACGTCTTGATGCCAAGTGTGTATATAAACCCCCCAGGTTTTCTGACGGTTCACAGGAGACACTCGACTGTGTTCAAACTACCTATGACAGATCCTCCATCTGTTTCTACTACTTTTGAAAAGCCACTACAAACAGTAACTCTTCTACTTCAATTTATTTGCACATGAATATGAATCCCTTTATAATCGGTTGTAGAAGACGTTTTATTCTCCAAGCCGACCTTTAGATTTAACACAGGGTACACAGGAATAAAAGCATTCAGGCCAGGCTGACACCTTCTCGTCAGACAACAAAGCATTCCAGGATTTAGTCCCCAGCACAATGTCGAGCTGATCTACACTTAAGACCATTGTATTTGAATATGACTCATCCTTAGTAAAACAACTACACTGACAGCAGTCTCAGGAAAGAAAGCATTCAATCTTTTACACAAATCTTTTCTAGTGAAAATGCTGTTTCTATGGTAAAAGACGAAATCGCTTTTATAGACCGAGTCTCACTCCATTGCTCCCTCGTACTGTGAAGCCCAGCCCACACAACTGTCTTCAAGCCTGATTATTTACCTGTTGGTGCTACTGAGGTTGGACTCTGTACCAAGAACGTGAATCTGAGATCCGATGCCTCGCGTCCAGCGCACTACTGCCCCACATACCACAGGTCACGTAGCGAAGCAGACCCCCCCCTAACTCCCGACTGTTACTAGAAACGCAGGCTCGTCTGCAAAAGCGGGCGAGGGTTCCATCGTCTCGAATCTCCGCACGAGCTTCGTACGGTAAAACAGTAGCAAACAATTTGACTCCTCAGGAACGCGGCACGCGATTCAGCTGTTCCATTCATCAACACCAAGCTCATCCAACGCCTGCATTATTGTTGATGCTGCTGCCAGAAGGACCTTAGATTACCTCCGTAATCATGTAGCCATTGCTGAGGGCTGGAGAGTGTCCCTTGAGCAAGTTTTTCAAACGCCCCTCTCACACATCCAAGGGCTTCTTGCTTCTTACAACCTAAAAAGCCATAGTTTCAAAAAGCTATTTCAGACTTGCCTTGGCGCTTTATTTTGAAGGAGCACATCAGTGCTCGTGGGCCAGGATTAATCATATGTAGTCAATTAGGTGACCTTGACACGTTTTTTTCAAATGAAAAGGTTTTTACCGTGTTTAATTGAACGTAAAAAAAGAAAGTATGTAAATTATAAAGCTCTTTTCCTCCGAATGCTCGGCTTTAGTGTTTATTCTGAGATAAAAAGCTCCCTCCCCTCCGCGGCCCTGATGATACTGGTGGTGCTGTCCGGTCGGTGGGTTACAGTAGATTACCACTACGACCATTTCAGGGCTCAGGAGCAGATCTCTCAACCTCCCACTAATCTGTCATGATTTCAGTAGTAGTTACTTCATCTAATTACGCTGAGTGGCAGCGTGGAATCAAAAGCGCCGTCCGGATTTGACCGCGACCGCCCTCGGGCACCTGTCTCTCACCAGCACCCTCTCCACGTCTCCAGCGAGCTCGAACCGGATCCCCTTCCATCCGCGGCGCGCGTCTGTAAGAGAGAGAGCAGACGCCTGAGTGGTGGTGATATGTGAGGGGAGCAGGGGAGCAACGCCAGCTTTGGCCAATATTTGGCATCCTATGGTGGTGATCAATAATCAAGGCATCGGAAAGGGAAACCAGTTTAAAACATTAGCCCTAGCAACTTGTCATACGTCAGCATAGCTTCAACTGCGACATCTGTACAGATGTAAAATCATGGACTTAAAAAAACGGAATGATGAAGGACACACTTACGTTTGCTCACGCTTTGTAACCTGCATCTAAAAATCTGACTGCAGATTTTACGGCGTACCTGACGAACCTCTGTGGAAGGTTCACTGTATATTTCTGACTGGTGTACTGTATGTAAAGACTGAATAAAACCTTGAATGTTACAACAAGCCTGAACCTGCGTCTCGTGTGCTGATTTCTGACCGGCCACCGCAGATACAAAGGATGAGCGCGTGGGGGAAATTAAGAAAAAACAAGTTACAATTCATACGGATATGGGTCAATGTGTGGTTTAGCGTTTGCCGAAAGCCGCGTGCAGCCCAGCTGGTTGGGATGGTGACATATCTGAACTCAGTAGGTAACACTGAAACCTTTCAGCGGGATTAAAACCTTTAGAGCATAGCGCTGATGGGAGGAGAGGAAACACGGATGTGTGTGTGAGCCCAGTTGTATTTAACCCTCCTCCCACTGAATGGACCACTTACGTGCATTCAGATGCAGCTGTACAGATACAAATGCATGTAAACATCACCACACAAAGCCTGTTCCTGTTGTGGTTTGTGTGTGTATGTGCACCTGTGTGTATGTGTGCAACACCCCCCCCCCCCCCCCCCCCCCCTTCATCCACCTTCCTCAGCAAGGTCACATGGTGACTGCGCTGGACTGGGATTGAAGGATTGTTGCCATGGTGATAAGCCAGTAATATCTCTAAGCACAGCCAGGATTAATCTGCCGACAGATGGCTGACTGTTCAGCGTCATTTCCTGAAACACACACAAACAAACACACACACACACACACACGATTTATATTCACCATCATCATCATCATCATCATCCTCATCACTGTTCTCTTTACTTCCGTTGGCATGCACACACACGTACAAAAACACAATTATCATGATTTTCCCTGGCTTCCCCAAAGCCATTATCCGGGCCATATCATTACACCATCAGCCTTCATCACCATCATCATCCTCGTAATGACCATGCTGACCCACTACAGTGGCCCGTCTTCTTTCCCCCCATCATAATATCCATTACCCTCCCCATCATCTGAAACACCACGTTCATTACCCGCCTTCATCCCACAGGGATCAATACAGCAGGCAACTGTTAAATCATGCCATTCGCCTCTGCACGGGGCTCCCTCATTCATCAGCACAGTCCCATGGTAATAGAAGAAGGACCTTAGTCCATGGTTCAGTGGACGCCGAGATTAGAGATGGGGGCAGAGCAGTGTGAATGTGAACCTTCAACACTTTCACTAAGAAAAAAATCCAAGCACCACCCCACGTTGCATGTGCTTTTATAGTGATCTTTACTATAAGCGGTCACTAGTTGCATCATTAGCATTCATGTCGTTCAGGGACCGGTTTGTGTGAAAATGAGAAAATCATTCACACATGTCATGTCGCACTGAACTCAGCTGAGCGTGACATGACATGACAAACACTGATGACATAAATAACCTAATATCTCCCTCGAGTCGAGATATTGTGCCGTACGCCAGTATTTGTTATTTGTTATTTCACAGTCATCTTCAAAAATGTTTCAAGACACACAAACATAATCCAGCCAGCCATTATCCAAACCACATGTCCCATGGAGGATCCCAGCTGTCGTTATATCCATCCACCAGTCCATCACAGCATCAACACGGAATCAGACACAAACATCAACAACCCTAAAATGAACATTATACTCTGTTGTTCTTAAAGCATCCAATCTGGCTTTTGAATAATTATGCTGATGTGAAAACATCCTTTTCTGGCGCCAATCTTTTCACATCCATCGATTTGCACGGAGAAGCTCTACACAACTCAATGGAGTAACTTATTATAATCGCTTATCATGTTTGCCTGAAACTAACATCATTCTGTTCCTTAATTAGTTCTCGTTAATCAGTTAATTAGCGTGGAGCGCACTGCCAGCAGCTACATTAGCGCTGGATTATCTACTCGGCAAGTATCAGGACCTGTCAGAAAAGTGTTTCAGACTCAAATAACTCGCACTGATTACAAAAACAGGGACTCAACCAAAAGGTCAACGAGGAGTACATGCGCTCCAGACTCCTTCATTACGCTCCACTCTCATTCATGCATTTTAATTACATAGAAGTTGTCAGTGTGCGCTTCTGTGAGTTACCAGGATCCAGGTTTCACTGTTCTTACTTTACACCAAACAACTGCCCTTAAAAACGGTGCTGCACATTGCGTGAGGTCTGTGGCAAAGTGAGCGGGCAGGAAAGTCATCACCATGAACATGAGCCCATATGTGACACTGATACAAACTGCAAAAGAAAGGAGGAAGGAAATGATGAGAATCAAGGAGTAAATAAAAACAGGGCTGTGGTGTGCTAGAGAGAGGAGAGGAAGGGAAACCATACCGCTAAAGAGGGAATAAGACTATAGAAGGAGACTGGAGGTTAGAGACAAGAAAGGCCTTGAGCAATATTTAGCAGAGTGGGAAAAGAAAGGAGGGAGATGCAAAGTCTAAGGATGGAGCCTGGAGGCAAATTAAGGCAGGGGAGGAGAAGCACAGTGCGAGGGAATGAGGAAGGAAAAGAGGAACCAAGGGAGGAAGGAGGAAGCTGCCAGGGAGGACAAACAGAAAACAAGTGAAGTTGTAAGGCGAGAAATTAAAAAGTAAGGAAAAGAATGAACATGCCGAAGAGGAGAATGCAGGGAGGTGGAGAGGAGCAGGAGCGATGGAGAGAGAAACAAAGCGGTTTAAGAGGACCGCTGCAGCCGCAGAGCTGGAGGAAGAACAGAGGAACATGCTGGCTGTTCTGCCTGGCTGCTTCTGCTCTGTCTTCAGGGAGAGCAGCTGAAGAGGAGGAGAGGAAAAGGGGTGAGGAGGAGAGGGAGGAGGAGGAGGGAGAGGAGGACGGGGGCTTCTTTATACAGTGCCGTTATAGAAGGGGGTCATGGATGGAGAAGGAGCTGCAGGAGTAGGAGGGAGAGGAATGGTGATGAAGTGGCTGCGGTTCAGTGAGATGAAGGTTCACGGGACCAAATATTAAGAAAATGGAAAAAGTAAGGAAAAGACTGCAGGCTAGTGTAAAAATGAGACAACTGAACTCCTACTCCGCGGCTGACAGTAAGTCACGTGAGGCGGGGAGCGGGAGGGCGAGGGAAAAATAAGGAGAGAGGAGAGAAGGAGTCGTGTCAGAGTGATTGTGAGAGGGCGAGGCAGTAGCTCTGGGCAGGGTGAGAGGAAGTGATGCGTGCGCTAACAGGAAGGAGCAGATCTCGGCGGCACGCGCCAATCAAACACCAGTCCTCCCAGGCGCCCTCCTGGACCGACACACACACACACACACACACACACACACACATACTGTACAGTCATTAGAGGCACTGAGGGCGATCCTGGAACCATTTCACTGCCACACACCTTGAACAGACGCACAGCAGGGGGCCGGCAGGAGGAGCGTGGACCCTCAGATGAAGCCTTTCACACGGGGACGCACGCGTTAGGACACAGACAGGTCAGTCGCCAGGCCCTCGGTGGCGTGACACAGTGTCCAGACGATGTCTGGCCGGCTCCTCAAGCACCGCTGAGTCCTCATCACGTCATAAACAATCACATACACACAGCACGCAGCTCTACGCCTTCTATCTACAAGGCTGAGGCTTACTTCAGCTATAAGCTCCCAAAACAAATAAAAGTCTGGAAATGAATCTTTTGGGTTTGATATCATTTTGACTGAAAATCATAATTCATCTCATCTCATCATCATTCCTGGCACTAGATGCTTTGTCTTCATTTAAACATACAGTCAGTGTTATCAACTACACGTGAGGAACACTTCCAGTCTCCTTATCACAACTGTCCACAAACTGAAAATATTTATTTTCAGGATTTTAAGGACTAATTCATCTCCAGCAGCTGAAGTTCCTCATGTCCTTTAAGCTGCGATGTTTGGTGCAACCGGTCTCTAGCGCAGTCATAGGTATTTGGACTCACGTTGCCCAGGAAGCATTTAAACAACAGCGACGTGACAGTGGAGAAAACTGCGGTTGTGGAAGTGATGTCATAAAATGTTTACTGGTGTTTTTTGTTGTCCTATGTCCTTAAACTCTTCCAGCCCTAAAAGTATCTTCATGAATTATTGATTGATGCTCTCTGAGTGAGAGTCACTACAACCCAGGCTCCGTATCACACCGCCTCTTCTCCTCCACCTGCCGAGCACAATGGGCTCCATTGATAAAACGAACGCCCACCGTCTGAAGAAGTCCCCAGCGTGACGACCCAATTAAAGACAAAGCACGCGCGCCGTGACAAACCAAAGCGCAGCGCTAACTTAAATTGCAGTTGAGTGCCAAATTAAGACCGGCTTTAAATAGACTGCTCTGGTGCCTGCCATCTGTTTGGTTTTGCTTTTGTCACAGAGAAATGTTTATATTTTTAAGACTAATCCACTTCCTTCCAGATGCGCTCACCTTTGAAAAGCTAAAAATAAGTCGAGCCGTCGCTCTCGTTGAAACGATTGTTCCCTGTAAAACACGATGAAGTCAGCGTGCGAGCTCTGAAACGAAGGCCCCAGTGTTTCCTTACGTAACGCGCAGGAGCACGGGGACACTGGACATTAGACAAGAGCTCCTCACTGGGCTGCTGGACTGTGTCTGCACAGAGCTTTCACACAGGCAGCGGCAACGAGGCCCTGCAGATATATACAAACGTAGGCCAGGACGTATACCTGTACACAAGTGCACACACACACTCACGTCTCCGTCCCCCTGAACCCTCCTGTCTCCGCCACATATACACAAACCAGAGGACCCTTCCCTCCCACACAACCCACAGCCCTTACGTAATCCTCACCATCAGATATCATTACAGAGGCTTTAAAGCTCCAATCTGTCGCTCCGGCGGCATCTCGTGCCCCTGCCACTTTGTTTAGGGTAAGTTGAGGGATGTGGCGCTGGCAAAATGTCTTGGACGCTGGCGTTGTGGGCCGTGCCAGCGTAGTTGCTATGATGTTTCATTTGACACGATGCAGTTTCACAGCGAGAGACAAAGACCATGCAAACCAGTAAAGGATCTGTGTGACGACCGTGCAAAAGGCGTGCTCAACAGTGTTCACCAGGCCACGATTCATTCAAAATGATACGTATCAACCTGTTTAAGCAGAACTGAGGGCCAATATGTGGAGAAATGGCTCGTACTACTGTGAGCGTGCAGATATGAAGACACAAAGCGCGAGTGCTTCTCTCATCGTTTGTGAAGAACATGTAAAGTTGTACAGTACAGACGCTCGTGTGCAGCTGATTTAAATGTAAATGTAAATGTAAACTGCTTCGCAGGGAGCCACGGCCGATGTTTTTCTGTGAACTAACGTTACTGGAAGAGATCAGATCTATAAGCAGCTGATCCATTTTGGTGCAGCTGTTGGTTGTTTTACTATGCCATCAGTTAGATTACAGGAGATGTATTTCCTCCTCCGTATGTATGAAACCAGCAACCAAAACATTAGCATGACCTTTGTATGAAATATTATGAAAAGACAGTTTCCACAATCACATGTTCATATTATATGAGTTTATACATAAGCATCTTAAACATTAATGCTATAAATAACTGTGTAGTTTATTAATTAAAGCAAAGTACTAGTAGTAATTGCGTCTTCTGAATAAGATGCTTCTGCTAAACATTTGAATAAATAAGGACACTAGCTGTCGCTTCCCCTCACTGTAATTTCACAGTTGGTTTTCGGCATCAGGAGTTAGTCATCTGACTTTGGATGTTGCTATGAGCCAAAGCGCCATCAATAATTCTTCCGCTTTAGGGCGATGAAAGGCTGGATAGGCAGGCAGAAAGATGAGTCAGATGCCATTTCAACAGGAAGACGCTGATTGTCAGGAAGAACTGCGGGAACTCTACAGTAGTTTACATCTGAACTCTTGACAGGACGCTGAGTCTTTCATGAATACAACATGAATATTTATATCCAACTGTTTATGAAACAGGGTGATTCAGCACTGTAAACTGTAAACGCACCTAAATGCTCGTACACAGTAACTAACTGTGCTATATATAACACGCGTCCTAAATGAAGTGTGGACTTTGACATTGCAGGGCTGCAGCATATGCTGGCCTTCCAGCCTCCTCTGAATCACTGGGACACACTATGAGCCATCAGCAAGGACAGAGCAGCGCCACGGTCTGACTTTGCTGTCAGTCATTGGTTTACACCTTTAGCCTGAGCGTGTTTGTCCAGCAGATGGTGTGTGCACGGGTTTACATGCATGGATGCATGCGTGAACATGTGCTGTCATCTGTCTGTGCATTGCCGCTACAGCCACACTATTATGCTATTGTTTTATCCTGGGTACTCGTCATATAATACATTCATTTTCCTGTTACATATGGACTTTATAATGGCTTGGTTCATTTTAAAGCTACTGCACGCTCAGTGTGGACTGCAAACAGATGAAATGGCATAAATCATGTGTGGGGTGAGAGGGCGACCTAAACCCTCTTGATTTATGCTCTGCACAGCATTTACATTATATATGAGCACAAGGAAATGATAAGCAAAAGAAATTTCTTGATTCTGATGACCTTTTTCTGGAGCTTTTTATTTATTTATTTATTTATTTATTGTTATTTATGTTTGTTTCAAACCCAGAGTAGCCTCTATGATACTATGTGACGTACAGTGCGTACAGCGCTGAGCCATTCAATAGCCACAGGAAATGAGATTGTCTCCCTCTATGCAGATAATAGCTGTCCACTCACTTCGAGCTCCACTTTGGACTCACACAATAGCTCTGTCATTGAGGACATCTACTGTGAAATAGGTCCGAGGTTGGGTTTCACCTGCAAAATCAACACGTTGGCAGATAGAGTTCAAGCAGTAAAAGATATCACAGCAGGCGTTTTGCCTCCTTTCCTCCATAAAGCGCTAATGTTAAGCCCATTTACTGGACGACACTACTGCAATTATACTTGTCATTCTGACCGAGCAATAAATCTATTCAATATTAAACCATGTACTCCAAGAAGAAGGATGAGACAATACAATACTAATCAATAACCCAGATGCTGTCGACATTCTTAATTGAAGTAGATACAGAAAGCTTTGAAAGTTTAGTTGTTAGTTGTTTGCAGTAGCAGCAACATCACAGCATAAAGTGGATGCAGATGAACAGAAAGATGCGGTATTTTTCTTCCTCCAGTCCGCCTCAATGCCGCTGGTGCTCACATGACATAAAAATCATGGCTGAGCACTATTAGCCGTGTTAATTAGCTTTCAGCCTCTGTGCTTCAACATGATAAAGTAGGGTCTGGTGGAGCGCGTGGATGCAGAGGGTGGGATGACCAGAAGCAGAGAAACAGAACCCATTAGACACCTTTTAAAGATATTTGCAAGTATATCTGCTCTTTATGTTAGAACCCGTGAATTTCTACTGAACCTGACATCAGTGAGATGAAGGCCCGAGGCGGGGAGGGTGACGAGGAAGTGGGTGAAAGAGATGATGAGTACGGTTGAGCCGCATGGATGGATGGATGGCTGCACGGCTGGGTGAAGGGTGGAAGAGGAAATTGAAGAGACATATGGGTATGTCAGAGGGAACAGATAAGCACAGGAAGGGGAGGACAATGATAAAACTGTCAGGGAGGTGTGTGAAGGGCAAACAGATAGATGACACGCTGGGAAGAGGGAGAAAACAACACGGGCCACGGACGAGGATTGAGTTTGTTTACGCTGCGATCTGTTATCATGGAAGCCATCGCATCCTATAACCATCATCATGAGAAATGTCGTGAGGCCGCGCTGGCTTTCCTGGGCACCGCGTGATCCCGAGCATTCACTTGACGTATTATTTTTTGCATGAAGTTCAGTAACAGATGAGGAATCAGTGATTCATTAAAATGACATATAGCGTTCCTTGAAGCGTGAAAATAAATTGCTCTCCCTTTGCCTGATATTTAGCCTTCGTTCCTTCTGCCTCGCTGTGCTGAGGAATAGAAAGTGGAGACGCGCCGCGGTTTCCTCGCTCTTCAGCGCGACCGAATCCTGAAAACATCCTCGGACTATCTGATGGGAAGTTGTCTGATACGGTTTGATTTATTGCACTTGTTTCGCTAGATTTCACGAACGAGACATTGGCTGTGAAACATGAGACGAGCAAAAAGAAATTGAATAGTTCTGTTTCTGCTGGATGTGTAAATGCTCGACTATTTGGGAAGAGCAATTTTCATGTAGTTTAGGCTGCTCTGCTTATTTTATTTTCCGCGTCTGTCTAACTTTGCGCTGACGTGAATTAGATGAAGCCAGGGTCCCTTGATAATGGCTTCACCCAGATTTAGACAGGCTGCATAAATAGAACACACTCACCTGTCAAACATACATTTGTTGCAGTGCAAACACTGGCATGTATTTTCCAAAGACTCTTCACTGACCTGTCACAGCACGGAAAGCACAGCTGCAGCTGAGAGACTTGAATAGGTGGATGCTTGTCAGTTAACGAGCACCGAGAATCGCCAGGAGTCAGAAGCATTGTCAGCGCGTGCCGTTTGGCACATCGAGCGTACAGTAAGTCACACTTAGCCGTCATGAACTGTGGGAGCTGCAGCTGGGCTCTCTGCTGTGACGCTGTGGAGAGGCTCTGTTTGTGCGAGAGAAGCGCGAGCGCACTAACAAATCGAGCCAGGGTTATTTATAAGATCCCAAATCACACGTTCATCTCAGAGGGCTTTTACTAACGTCACTTCCACTCAGTGGGAAAAGGTCTGAGCGTGTTGGGGAATATTTCAGGCGACTGATGCCACAGTCACGTTAGTGTTGAAAAGCACAAAGCAGTCATGAGACGACTACAGATGGCGCCTGTCAGACCGACTAGCCAATAGTCAGTGAGCTTTGGTTCTGTGGTTGGTGGAGTCGATCATGTGAGGGCGAAAAAAACAAAAACCCATCAAGGCAACGCCGATGGGTTCAATGTTGGTCAGTATGTACATGCACATAATCGCTTTTGAGGAGAAGAAGCGCAAACGTGTCTCAATGAATATTGTATGCTCTTATATAAAACATGTGTTTAGCAGAAGTCCCTGCAGAGATTTGGGTTTTCTGTCCGCTCACCCAATAAAAACGCATGAATGTCTGGCGATCTGCTGGAATAAATCAAACCTCGGCGTGAAATTATTTTCTGGAAACAGCGGGATAATCTTCAACTGTATTCACAGACCTGTGTGCAGCGGACAGCGCAACCTATCAGCGATTCAGACGAGTGTTGTGCTCAGCTTAAAAAAAAAAAAACAACCTCCCGCTGTGTGTCTGCCAGTAGCAGGAGGCTGGCATCGCACTAATCAGCTTATCACCTGAAAGAGCAAAGGCTGACGATTTGTGTGAGGAGCGCGATGTTACAGAAGAAAACAAAAAGATTGGTAGATTATGCAATCGCTCATATTCTCAAAGACGGCTTTGGTGCCTCATGTACATGAATAACACTGACACTGAGTGTATGACAGCGCTTTAGAATCAGCATAGCAAATATTCAGAGATGTGGTGAACCCTGTGTATTAACATCTAGGTTAATTGGATTAAATTTGTTTTAGATAATAAATGCATTCAATTATTTATTTATTTTTGCCCCTTAATACTTCCAAAGTCATGTGGAAGAGAACCACAGTAGCAACTTGAACATTTTATCAGGTAGAGGACATGTGGTGAAACAGGTTTGTCTCCTCTGAGGTTATTCAATCCCGGTGTCAATACAGGCTGATATTGGCTGGTTGACATGCAGCCAGGACGCTTATTATCAGCCTAATGAAGCCATAGCGGAGTAGAAAGACAGAGAATGACTGATAACACCGGAGGAGAACAGCCAGAATACAAATGTCATTAGTTATTCAAGATTTGCAGCTCGGGTCTTTGAATAATCGCGTCCTCCCTCGCCCGCTGTTTCTGTGCTGACACGTATTCATCTGCATGTGTGCTTTGCAGCGGCGTGGAAGTGCGTGCGCCCGTTACGCAGACCATGAACGCACCTCGGTGTTCTGCTGACAGAGACGGAGCGAGAGAGGGAGATTAGGCGCGGAGAACGTGCTCGGAAATTAAAATGCATGAGCTGAAGTCATACATTAAAAACCCCTGACTTGCATGTGTGAAGACCGCGTGTGGGGGGAGAGATGATGGGGAGATGATTGCACTGGGTGCGAAGTGCGAGAGGAACAAAGGCAGAGAGGAAATGGGAAAACACAAAAAGTGTAATGACACAAATCTATAATGCAGTGAATCTAATTTGGCTCGATCTATTTATAGCCCCTAATGTAAAAGACATCATAATTCACTTCTGACAACAGTGAATGAACGTACTCCTGCATGTGTCGCGGACAAAATGAACTTCTGTACGCTGGAAGTTTCCCTCCAAGGCAAAACACTTGAGCAGCCTTTCATCAGTCGTTTCATTGCAGCCACCGGTTTACAGGTTACATCTGATGCATCGCAGCTCATGTAGCTGCTGTGTAGAGAAAGAAAATACCTTTTATTTGTTCTGCATTATTGATGTGCTGCTGTGTAGCTAACACTCTCTTCAGCCTAATGGGAATCCTTATACAGACATAAACACAACACGTACGGCGTCTGTGTTTCAGGGAGAGATGAGAGGCTCGAACAGGCAAGATGCTGCAGATGCGTTCAGTGTGTGTGTGTGTGTGTGTGTGTGTGTGTGTGTGTGTGTGTGTGTGTGTGTGTGTGTGTGTGTGTGTGTCAGCGACGTGAAGTGATTTAGAGAAACCAGCCGTAACTCTGACAGGAAGGTCCAAACCCGCCGTGTGTTTTAATGGTCCACATTCATTACGCCTCCTCAAGGGTCACACCGTGCTCACGGGAGATCGCTTTAAAGAGCATCTCTTCATCATGTCTGAGTCTGCGTCCGGCCACTTCTTGCGTCCGTCCGTGACCAATCGGAGGGAACGGCAGCGACTTTAGGTGTATCATGGTTTTTCATTCATTGCCGTTTCCTCCCTGCGACACGCTCCGCTCAGCTCCTGCTATTTTTGGACAGCGTGCTATTCTGAGTGACACCTCCCCATAAGATAATGATGCTTTGTAACAGCGCAGCGGGTTGGGCCGTCACCATGGTAATTAATTCTGTCGATGTAAATCAGTACAGATATGTGGAAAGGAGAGATAACAAAGTGTAATCTATCCTGTGCAGACAGATTGAATAATGGTCAAATGTGTAAAAGTTAAAAATATATAACAATAGATTTTCATATATAAGATATGAAAGAAAACACATTTATATTATGTACCTTCATTTGATGTATGTTTCATGGCATTGTACAGAACGAATGCAGTAACATCTATGCGAATCTGAAATCTAAGCACTGATTTCACTTGTGATGCCCATTGTGCCCCTTGGTTGCCCCCCAAGTGACTGTCTCTCAACGTGAGCTTTAAGTAACTGGCCCCGTGCGGCCGACCACTAATGGCTCCATCCAAGGGGGTGGATTTACACACTCCTCTGTCCTTATGGGAGCTGGTCAAAACAAAACAAACCTGACAGCTGTAATGGTCTTGAGAATACTGCAGTGCGTGTGTTATATGAGCGAGACGCGTGTGTGTGTGTGTGTGTGTGTGTGTGTGTGTGTGTGTGTGTGTGTGTGTGTGTGTGTGTGTGTGTGTGTGTGTGTGTGTGTGTGTGTGTGTGTGTGTGTGTGTGTGTGTGTGTGTCCTCGCCACATCTCGGCAGAAATTGCCAAGGGAAGTGGCGGGGTCAGAGAGAAAGAACAAGAGAGAAAACCAGTGGCTAATGGCTTTCCCATTGGGTCTTCACTTAACGGAACTCACAATAAAAAGTAGGAAGCCACAGGAGAGCAGCTATTAGGAGATATCTGACTTTATTGGCTAACACAACTGTTGAAGCGTTTTCTGCTGCTCCCAAACGCTTGTAGACAAGAACCTGTGAACTACTGTATGCGTGTAAAGAAAATTTATATGTAGTTTATAATTTTAGTATGCAAATGTTAGCATAGTTGCATAATAAGAAGTTAGGAATGTGACTAATGAATATTTTCATTATTGACGAATCTGCTAAAAATATGCCACTCTATTAATTATTGATCCTTCCACCCATCCATTAGCCCTGTGAGAAGACATCCAGAACATCGTACTGAAGGTGCCTGTCAATTATTTAATTAAGTCATGCAGTCTGATTCACTGAATTAGACCACTCAGTAGTAGCTTTATGCATGTTATTAAGATAGAGAAGACAATAACCAATGGAGTGCCACAAGGCTCTGAACTTGGTCCTTTAATTGTACTTTAAACAGTATTACTGTATATTATTTCATAAACATTTATGTAATTTATAAATGTTTTAAAGTGTATTTGGGGATGTGGTTTCCTTTGCCATCTTAAATACTTCTTTGACAAAGGCTTTATGCTTTTTTGGCCTGAATCATAACAAAAGTTTTATTAAGCCCCAATAAAAACTCACCATAGACGCAAACAGATGGGTTATGAACAGCATGTCAACCACACGGATGAAAAACCCATCAATAAAAGTAAAGTGAATTTCAAAAATATGAACTCCCAATTATCCCCAAGGGTTTGGATGAAAGATAAATTGTCATCTCTGCCTGGGCAAGATCGACCAAATCAGACAATATTTAATTTTTGTATAGCTCAAACAAATCAAAATCCATAAAAATCAATTGGTAGGAGTCCAGATACACATGTTTGCCCACCCTTGTACTAACACACACACATTAGGTTTACAAACACACACTGTCAATCTGTCCCTACTGTTGCAGCACTGAAAATCTGGTCCCGTGAGCAATCCATCTGTTCCATCATCCACCCCCTAATCAATTCATTCATTCCCTCCACCAGTCACTCTTTCTTCATTGGTCCATATGTTCATTCAATCAAGCCTTCGGTAATGTGATTTGCTCAGGATCCACACACACATGGCCTTTTCCTACATCTTTCCATCCCTCTTGTAATCTCTCCAACTTATGCCAAGGAGCTAATGAATTGTAAACAGTTTTCCTGACTTTGTGTTTCCCGAGTATTTAGACACCTCCTAAACGTGATACAAGTGTCAAATCAGGATCCTACCATCAAGCACTAACGTTTTCCTGACAGTGTGTTTTGTTTACATACTGTATAGGCTGATCACAAGAAACATGTGCACTGTGTGAGCCATTGATTTACCTCGTCATGTTCCTTCTCTCTGCCAAAACCCACAGAAGCCACCAAGTACCAGCCGTCTGCCACGTCACACTCTGAATATGAGAGATTGGCTCCAGACACTAATGTTCATTTCTGAGCTTTCTATTGAAGATGTAAAATAATGAAATACCTAATCAAGATTCAGTTACAAATCCAACTAAGTATCGTAAGCCCCAAGTTGAGGAGGGACTCTAAATGCGTGGTAATTACCTGAAAGCCTGACGATTATTTTTTTCAAGTTTTGGCGTGATTTTAATGACTGATTCTGTTTATGTGTCTAACCTGAAATATTTGAGGCTCTACTGTGTTTTTTAAAACGGCAGCGATGTTGGTGGAGATTCTCAGTTATCCGGGTGGAATAGTGTGAAGGTTGATTCATGTCCCCTGGATTTCTTCTTTTTAGTAGAAACTGAAACGAAAAAATGCAGCAATGTATTTGTGATGTGAAATCAAGGTTGTGAAAGAGAAGCAGGTAAGAGTAAGAAACAGAAAATGTGCAAAAGCATTTAATATTGTTATCTATGATTAGCTGCTGCCCATCATCACCATCATCTCTTATTCCTGAGGGTACCTGATAAGCTGTGTGCTGCAGTGTAGCCTGAAATGCGATTTTTGTATGACGTTACAATATATAAATTGTGGTTTAGTTTTGTTTAATTTAGATTTCTACGGTCAGACGCGTGATTGTGTCGCCACCTCTCGACAGACAGAAGAAACAACTGTCTGAAATAGGAAACGCTACGTTTGTCCCTTACGGCGTTCCGTCGAATCATGGCGGCTCTCTTTTCGGTAAGTTACCCTTCAAATATCGTTCATTTTCTTCACTGCGAACAAATAAAATCTTAAATGGATATTTATCTCTGGCGTAGTCACTCCAGCTATGCGGCTAGTCTCCGTATTTGTTGCGATTCTTTAATCGAGTCGACTCAAGTTTTACTTTATCCTCGACAGTCTCAATATTTATCATCGATAGTTAGACGGGTATTTAAATGAATCACATACGTTATTTTTGGATAATTAGGGTTTAGAGAGACTGACGCAAAAGCTCGTGGCCTGATTGCATCATAACACCGTGGCATACACTTGATATCATTTATTAGATTCACGTATACGTTTATGTCTGGATGGGATCCACCTGGATCCGTTTACATTGCTGGTTCATTTTGCAAACGTAGATTTAAAATCTACGCTATCAGTAAATTATTATTTATTAAAATGATCTCGACATTTACCATCTGCAGCATTGAGGTTTACACTTTACTCCACCAATGAACATGGGCTTTTCGGCATTGTCCCTGCCTTCACATTTGGTACTTTAAATATACCTTATGGGTAATACTGTTGTAGTTCTATTACAATATTTTACTACAGTTGTTCTTAATGTTTTTGTCTTGCGCAGTCTCTTCACAGATGTTGCCAGCGGTTGGCTCTGCTCCGTGTTGCTAGGCAACTGAGTAGCTCCAGCTCAGTTTCTCGTCCTCCTTTGCACAGGAGGCTGCTCCGCTTCCTCACCCAGCGTTTCTATGATGTAGAGGAGCTCCTGGAGTGGAGTGTCCGTATGAAGAAGGAGGGGATCCAGAAAAAGAATGCGTAAATATCTAAGCTGTCTTAAACTTGGAGATGCATCAGTCCAGGGCACATTAGAGTCAACTGCATCTGGTCCATCACAGAGACAGTTTGTAAGCTTACTGCAGACACATAACTGGCTTTTGTTTCTGTCTTGCACAGCTACTATGGCTTCACTGAGCAGTTTTATGGGTCAGACATAGCAGCTGGGCATTTTGTCTTGAACATGAGGGGAGGATTTAGGTAAGTGGCAATAGTCGTAATTGTTTTTTCCTTGTTTATTTGTATTATTTTTGTTCATGTCAACCTCCAGGTTCTATGCAGAAACATGGAATTAGTAGCCATACAATTGAATTTTCCCTCATAATTAGTAACAATTCATCTGTTCAAGACTGTTGATCAAGCATTTAAGTCACCTAGAGCTAAAAATATCTTCTTTAAATGAATGCAAATACTCTAAACACATCCCAGACTGGCAGTTATTATATAGCGCATAAGTTATTTTTCTGCCACCTCGTGCTGTTTTCATGTGGTCATCTGTGCTGTGTTCTCAGATACACTGGACAGACAGACTGGTTCCGTGCAAACCAGAGGGGCAAGTTCAACTGGGATTTCTTGACATACAAAGACACCCCTCTGGAGGAAGTAGACATGAGTTACACTGTCATTAACTACAGAGGACTGGACAACCTGGGTACTGAGCATCTACTTTTATTTTACTCTTTTTCTCTCAGGTGCTGGTAAAACACGTGTGTTTTAATGTATTTTACTAATCCAATGTTTTTTTTCTGATTTGTCTTCCCTCAGTTGGACAGCAGTCATTGAAAACTCTGTCATTAAGAGGATGTCCAGAAGTGGATGACTGGTTTTTGGGCAGGCTCCATGTGTTTCAGAACTGTCTGGAGGAACTGGACATCTCTCACTGTCCACAAATCACTACAGGCGGCCTGGCTGCACTAAGGAATCTAAAGTAACTATCTCAACACTGACATCATAGTCTAGGTATTACAGACAAGTACGTAACACTGCTGTTTTGTGAAATGACTTTTTAAATATTCTGTATGCCCTGCAGGGGACTGCGGCGTCTGGACGTGTCATCTCTTCCTGGGATTTCGTGTCCTGGGTTGGTCATCATCCTGCTGGAGGAAATGTTGCCGCACTGCCAGATCACTGCTACCGGCTATGACCACAACCTTAAGCAGCAAGACGCAGAGAAGATGTAGGATCCCATGCAGGGATAGAAGTAGAGCATGAGAGGGGTCCGTTATCAGAGGCTTATTGTATGTAGGGCATGAACTGACTGAGTCTCCACTTAAAGCTCTGTTAATAAAGAAGTGTCACCACAGAAAGGGCTTCTAAAGGAGCAAACATGCTTACAAAGAAAACATTTGAACAATTCAGCTGTCACACGCTTATTTTCACTTACTGACACAGGCAGCTTAGATTCGTCAGAGAGCTAGCCCATAAAAAGTTTTTAAAACTCCTGCAGGGTCGACTGGATATAGACTAAAATCTGAATGGACATTGGCGGCATACAATTATGTATAATGTAAATGTATTTGTATTTACTTTCAAGGAATACTGTCACTGTCATCTTTTTGATCACAGTCTGCTGGTAATATTTTACTTTACTGTTCAAATATAAATATGAATAATTTACCAAAGAAAGACCTATTTGTTTAATATTATAATCCATGTCTATGTTTGACAGACTGTGGGAACCACACAGCAACACATGACTGTGTGTCTGTATGTATTTCTAATCTTCATGTATGTGTGGAAGCTTAAATGAGCAAAGTAAAGCCATTAATCCAGTGTGAGCTGTGCAGTGCAGCAGAGTTGGACCCTGCTCCTGTAGAGATGATGTGGCTGAACGCTCACTGGGACATACAGTACATTTCTACAGCAATGACAACCAGGTTTGTAATTAAAATCCAGAAACAGATCCCGCTTCTCGTAATTCTATTATTAACAGTAAATCATATTGTATGTGCTGATTCGGATAACATTGATAAAAAGCGTAAAATATAGATTCGCCATAGGAACTAATATTTCCTGTGAAGTGGGTCACAGCGAGCACGGACCTTATACTTGACGCACACCAACACGACGGAACAGCTGAGTGCTTGATAGCTACAGTACAGTAGTTTTCTGACACTGCTGCGGGGAAAACACTTGAAATAAATTGCCACTCGGACCCTTCAGGGTAAAGGGTCACATTAGACGGATAATGTCTGACGCATCAGGTAGGGTGACTGTCTGACGTGAGAATTAAGATACGGTGCTGGGAACAGTGCGTCTCGTTAGTGTAGCTACAGTAGCTGCAAAGCTAACTTTACAGTTTACGATGAGTCAACGTTTCAGCTGGTGTTCAATTTTGCATTCGTAGAACATTCTAAAAAAGTAGAAGAGGAGGAGGAGGAGGTCACACCTGACCCACAGGTAAGGGTACAATTTCCTATCCCTGAGTTCGGTCGTAGTTAGGGTGTGGTTCATGGTACCCAGCTGTAGACTGGTGTTCAAGTTTTAACTCGTGAGCGACTTCCGAATACCGCACTGGTTCCTCATAGCTACGCCAGATGTTTGAAGCAGGAAAAGCTGCCCTTGTCGATGCCTGGACAATGTTTTCTCAATGTATTGTCTTTACATTTTTACAAGGCGTAATTTGCTGTAAAACATCTAAACACTGACGGAACATGCGCGTTATTAACGCTTTAATGACAAAGAGGTGACTCCTAAATCTGTTCTTTCCACCAATTAATGCTGTGTTGTTTCACATGTAGGAACTATCCGACGACAGCAGCGAAGACGAGGCTGCAGGAGAGAGTGAGTAAACAAACGTAGGACATGTGTAACAAAGTACTGGTGAACTTTGTTGTTGTACTTTTTATTGTTAATAATGTCATATATGATTTTAGTCATATATGTCATATATGATTTTAGTCACATAACATATGTGAAATAACCAAATCATAAATAAAAGTAATAGTAATTTTTGGATCAAAAAGTAACCTAATTGCAACATCAGCAGATGCCTAATTTAATATTCACTCACAATTTATCCCTTTGCTCTACTATTTTAGATGCTATGTAATCATTTGATAAACATACTAGAGATACTGTGTACTTACTAAGAGTTTTAAGCTTATTGATTTTGTTCACAGTGGACTTCCTGCGGAATCTCTTCTCCAGCACCTTGGGCCTTGGCTCAGCAGATAAAGTTCTGGATGAATTGACACTGAGTGGAGTGGCGCACTACATAAACAGTGGCAAATGTAAGTTTGTGTCTGCTTTATGTTATGTGGCTTACATTAGCGTCCATACACCATGGCTGACTGAGGTAGACTATATTCATAAGATGCGACTTTATTAATCCCACGATGGGGAAATGTTTTTCTTTTACAGCAGCAAAGAGACATAGAAGACAACAGACAAAACAGGATAGGATAGAGTTGACAGCAGTATTGACTAAAATAAAAATAGAATGTATTAATTACCTAAAAGGCTGTGAAGGCATGATTGATTTAACTTTGTCTTATCTCTACACAGGTAAAAACATTATCTGTATGGTTGGAGCAGGAATATCCACATGTGAGTATCTCATCTTTATTTTAACAAATGTCACACTTATATACACTTATACACTTATACAATATATATTTATTATGACGTTCTTCACAGCGGCTGGGATCCCTGATTTCCGCTCGCCAGGAACAGGCCTGTATGCAAACCTGCAGAAATATAACCTGCCCTA
Source organism: Betta splendens (assembly GCF_900634795.4). Lineage (NCBI taxonomy): Eukaryota > Metazoa > Chordata > Actinopteri > Anabantiformes > Osphronemidae > Betta > Betta splendens. The sequence goes on from NC_040893.2 coordinate 14,830,632, forward strand.
TCCAGAGGCTATTTTCCAGATAGATTACTTCCAGGTTTGTGAAAAAATCATTATCATATCATTAGGTTTAGATTAGTCAAATTCTTTGAGACATTTAAATTTCTTAAGTATGAGTAATGTCCTGACTTTTTTTTATTATTTAGGAACATCCAGAACCATTCTTTACTTTGGCTAAGGAGCTTTACCCAGGACAGTTTAAGGTACATAACTGTGGTGGAAATTTTCCATAAAGAAGCAGATGAGAGAGTTGTCCTTTTGTGCGATTTATTGAAATAATAAAGAAAATAAAATAATGGGGAAAGCAAATAAAAAGCATGGATGTTGATCGTGCACATCAACAAACCAAAAACCAGCTGGGGAGATCATTGCACACACCACGAAGGTGTGATGCAAAGAGCCCACGATCCTCAAGTTGCTTCTGCCTTTTAGCTTCTCTGTCCGACTAGGGTGGAATGTCTTTCTAACCCAATCAAATGACATGCACCATCTCCTCCCTGTCGCAGTGTGTGTGAAGATATTTACATTCTCACACCTGCATTGCTGACGTCCAACTATCTGTGAGAAAGGAGCACCAAGTCTCAACAGACAGAAACACAACTCCCTGACCTTGGGTTTGGGAGCTAGAGTTGAGAGTCTATCAGGCAGAGACAACCATTGAACAATGTAGGTGAAATGTCAAATGCATACAGTAAGACAAAACATAAGATATTCATTGCAGAACATAAGTCATAAATCATATAATAACTGCATAGAAGTAAGGAAGAGACATAGAAATAAGGAAGAGACAATTTTTCCCATAACACTCCCCCCTTTTGATTACACATTAATCAACCACTAAAAGAATAAAAATTGTCAACATCACATTCTGTAATAATAAAAGATCCTTGCAAATGAAACAATAAGGGTATTAACTCATCAAGATTCAAAATACACCTTCACATAAAATGCAGGTAACTTAAGGACAAAAGGTTGGGAGCTGTTTTGGTGGGTAGTTATACAAGAATAACCGCTGTATTGGCATGTGAAGAAAATAACTCCATTAGCATATTTGTATCAGATTATATTTCGTGATCAGATAGCCTAAGACCATCATCAAAGTCATTAAGTGAATTAGAGTTGGGATTTTTGAACATAGTGCATTGTGTCATTTGATACGAGAGTGTTGCTGAGGTCGCACGCATGATGAGACTTTTAACCAGTGGGATAACGCAAAAACCAAACAAGAGAATCATAGCCATCTCAATGATAAAGGAAACAGCTGTGGACATGAGAACAGATTTCCATTTTCCAGACATTTCGTCTAGCCAATTCCAAGAGGAAAAACCTATACCAGAGTTAGCTGAGATTCTGAAGGCCGTGGAGCGCCTTCGCCACAGTACCATTAGAATTAGTGTTATTCAGGATGTAAGTACAACATGCCTCTCCAAACATAACACAAACGCCTCTTTTCTCTGCTAACAACGTGTCTACGGCCATTCGACTGTAATGTAACAAAGACAATTAATGTATGATAGCCATAGGTTTCCGGTGGGGTTCTGTTTCATATATTCTTAAGACAGATTTCATGCTTTCGGATCTTTAATTGTACATTTGCGTCTAGAGCGAATAGGAGATTCAGGGATTTTAACCAGAATGATGATGCGTTTTGTCTCATAACCTCTGTCATCTGTAGATGAAGGATAAAACTAATTGAAGCAGTGAATAAAGTGATTGTGAGCAAATTAAACACCAAATCAACTTTAGGATATTTAAACTCAGTGTTGTGAATTATGGGAAATTTTCTCATTCAAAAATAGTGTGTAAAGTTACATGGAAACATCATATGATAAAGGCAATAATCCAAGTAACATAAAATGAAGTCTAACACAGCAAGGTTACAATTGATGTCTCACAACGATCTGCTTCTTCCTGTTGAACAGTAGCGTTAGATTGTTTCCAACCTGTGTGTTGAAGTATTGATTGTCCGTTGGAGTTCTTCAGGTTGTGATCAGCTGATCACAGAGACACTTGGGATTCGTTATCACCGCCAGGTTTCCTCCCAATGTCGTCTGAGTCACTGTCACTCCGTGATGTGAAGAGTCTACACGTCGTCCAGCGTCGGCAACTCAAGGCTGCTCGTGTGTGTGTTTTTTTAGGAGCGTGTGTGTAGATGTATGGTCTGATAGTGTGATTCACCGGCGCAGCTCCAGGCGGCGCTTGGCTCACACCTTTAGCTGAACGGTCAACGCAGCCTCGCCTCAGTGCGTGTGTGAGCACAGCGAGGGTCGTCCTTCTCAGTTCTTTTCGTTAGTGGTGGTTTTCTTCGTGAGATGTAGATGGAGGGTCGTCTGTTGGATCCGGGACCTTCCTGGATGGAGTGGATCCAAGTCACTCTTTCTGCGATCTTTACAGTCGTCTTGGTCGTCAGGAGGACCTGGAAGGGACCTTGCCACCGTTTGGAGTCCCCTGAACTCCTTAACGATGGCCCAGTGCCCTGGTTGGATGGTGTAATGGTCCTGTCGCCTGTTTTCACCTGTTGGGAAATCTGAATTATGGGGAAAAAGTGTTTGGGCGGCACGGCTGCCATCAGGCCCAAACCAGACTCCATGGCTACAGGTGGAAGCATTCTTCAGCCAGAGTCTGCGTTCCTGTGAGGTACAAAATGTTTAAAGCACAGGGAGAGAGGAAGGAGAGGGTAGAGAGGAAACGAGGAGAGGGAACAAGGATGAGGAGAGGGAGGGGTTGTTGGGCAGCGACCTTCGCAGCAGCGTCTGCAGCTGCATGTCGGCAGAAACACAGTTGTCAATGATGTTGTGAGTGGGACAGTTCCAAACAGCATTAGCTGTAGGTACTGTAGCAGTACAGCGTCCAGCAAAGCAGAACCTAATCATGATGTGAGATAGGTTTGCAATCAGACTTCAAAAGCTTCCTATGCTTCCACAGAGAACCAACGTATGACAAGCGTCTGTGGAGTCTGTGTAGATGGTAACAGACTCTCCTTCTGCTAGTTTACTAGCTTCAGTCAACGCGATCAACTCTGCAGCCTGAGCAGAGCAGTGTCTTTAAGACGCCAGACTTTAAGACGGACTCTTGATAGTAACGTTCAGCATGTTGAGTAAGGTGGTGTTGTATCTAAGCCATCGGGCTGTATAAAGATGTGATCTATTCCAAAAGAATCAAAAACACAGTATGAGGACAAAAGAACAGAAGTCGTACAACCTGATTTCTCATCCACTGTTTGAGTGAAAGGTCGCGTAGGGTCAGATCAGGAAGACCCAAAGTAGGAGCGGACTGAAGAGCAAGCATGAGGTCGGTGAACGTTGTTCAGCCTCAGACGTCCACGTGAGACAAGAAGTGGACGATGAAGACGTCTGCATCAGAACCCTGAGTGGGGCCTCAAAGACACTAAAGTTAGGAATGAAGTTCCTACAATAAGAACGAAAACCTAGAAAAGACATCAGCTGTTTTTACGTGCACGGTTTAGGCAGGTTTCAAATTGCTTCAACTCTGTTGGGTGAGATGGATTTGCCATCAGCTGTAATTACAATGACCCAGAAAAATAACCTTTGTCTGAACAAACTGTAATTTAGACAGGCTCTTTGTGGCCTGTAGCATCCAATGTTTCAGTATCTTAGCGGTGTCTGCAGTAACACCATCTATGGCTCCTTTAAGAGGGTGTTGTTGTTTACATGGTTTGTGGTCAGATTTAGTTGTGATGACCACTGGTTCACATCCTCTGATCAAACCTACATCATATGTGTGTGAGTCACAGGGAAGCAGGGCTTCCTGTAAGGCTGAGTGTTGGGTCAGAGCGTCCTCTGAAAAATAAAAATAAAAACATGTAGTGTGTCATTAGAATGTGGAGGTTCACTGTTTGTTGTGCATGACAGGCAGAATAAAAAAAAAAGTTTTCTAAAAGTATGCAAAGTAGGTGAATTTGTCACATGGGGTCGGAAGTCGTTCACCAGTCTCCACCCCGTTGACATCTGTTCACGAAAGGACCCACGTCCTGCATCTGTCTCCATCATGTTTTCACAGAGGGACGTGTGGAACTGTAGAATAAACATCAAAATCTTTTTGTTCGTTAGTAGAAGAAATCGCAAGCGCAGACCTGTGTTCATCCCAAAAGAGGGAAGTTGAGGTCAGTTTGTGTGTATGTGTGTGAAATCATAAACAAGCTGTGATGCAGCCTGTGTGAGGGCCTCAGTTACAGCCCCCCCTCAGCAGCCAATGATAGGAGCACAGCTGAGCTGAAGTTAACACCAACAAAAGAGGGATTATTTAGAATGTCTGTAGATGTAAACTGCACTCCGTCTGGAGTGGAAATCAATCAAATACCTAAACTACACATGAGATCTCTTCCTAAAAATTTAACTGGGCACAAGTTTGAAAGCAAAAATAAATCTCAAGGTGTCTTGCTGTCAGATGTTGCACAAGACAGTGAAAGAATAAGATTTTCTTTAATAGTCTGGTACGTACAGTAATTATTATTACTTCTCTCTAATAGTCGTCTTCCCTTTAATAGTCATTAATAGTCTGTTTCAGTCAGTTTCAGTCTTCCTATAGTCTGTTTTGTTTTTCTACCGTCTGGCCAGACAAACTTATATTGTGCACAAATCTTTTTAGAAACATGGAGGATTTTATTCTGAATTTGTTGCAAGTTAAAAATAGTTTAAACCAATCAGACTGTAAAGTCATGCAGTAGTTGTCATTTAGCTGTTTGTCATCATTTAAAAATCACTCTGTGGGATTTTTTTTTTGAGCAGAAAGCGATTCTTCATTGCGAGCAGATAAGCATGAACATGAATTTGAGCGTGTATCAGCTGTAAGCGTGTTTCTTCATTGCGTGTATGAATGTGTGTGTGTGTTTGCGGTACCGTCTTGTACGTCACGTGAAAAGGAACCGTCACCTTCCTCCTTCCCCAACCATCAGTCTGATGTGAGCGCCAGTGGGTGAAGCCTTTCAATGGGACAGTTGTTCCTCGATGACAGACCTTTCCTGGATCCTCGCATGCAGCTCTTTTGGGCCGATCACGTTTGAAGCCTCTCCTGTTGTTTCAACCAGTGTCTGTGTCAGAGCACGTCTTCTCTGCTGTTGCTCTGTCCTTGTTTTCCTTTGCTGATTGTCATAAGCAGATGTCTGTGTCAGACACACACGCTTGTAGTAGCTGGTTCATCTGATGAGCCCAGAACGTGATGGCTGCAGACGTTGTGGGGTCAGTGAGGCGTCCATGCTGTGGTCTGTGTCCTCCAGCTGCTGTGGTGTCAGAGCTTCCACCCTGTTCTGGTTGTTGGTTAGCGCTTCTTCTCCTTCGGTTCTTCTGCTGATGGTGGGAAAGGAGTCCAGATCCGGATTTACCCTCATCGCGCTCAGTTCTGCATTAGAATAGAGAGCAGAAAGAATGGGAGCATTTGCTCTTGACATGATATGTGTGTGTGTGGTGTGTGTGTGTGTGGCGAGTGCAAACAATTCTTCCCCAGAGTTGTTATCTCCTTTTTTTTTTTTTTTCTCTGTTACTCTCATCTCTCTTTTGTTTCTTTTAGGGGTTTCGTTTTGATAGTTTTGCTTTTTCAAATCTCATCTTTTGTATCTAACTTTTCTTTTAAGGTGCGTATGTCCTTTTACACTAAGCGATTCTCCTTTTGAACCCATAACCAGTTTCCCACTCATGGAAACATGAAACGCACTAATAACCATATTTACTTTTTACTTTTAATTACTTTTACTTTTGTAATGCTGCAGTCTGGTGGTGGAGACTTAGATCGCCCCGAACCCATCTTTCAGAGTCCCGGCGGTTTTCTGCCTTAGATTTTTATGTGTTCCGGCCGGAACCTTCCCAAAATGCCTTTTTATCGGACGTCTCCGTAAAAAGGGAACCAACCCGATCTGGCGACAGAGTCTTTCACGAAGTACTTCCTCTAGGCCCGGGGCCCTCGTCTCTTGAAAATACTTCACTCTGCAAACGCACTCCCTCTTTCAGAAGCCGTCTTTTATACTCAGTCCCCCACGTGTGGACCACGCACAGATCAGAAAAACATGTCTGTATCCTCAGTACAGACGGAAGCTCGGTTCCACGAGCCAACCCTTAGCAACCACCGTCTCGACCACCAGGGCACACTTTGACCTAATTAATTTTTTTACCCGAATATTAAGTTTTTTAATTAAAAAAAAATTGTTTGGTCCTAATTATTATATTTTAGATGTTTTCAGCCACATAGTCGTTTTAGAAATATTATCTCTTTTCCTAGTTATATTTTCTTTTTGTTTTTTCCCAAATTAAAAGGAATCTCTCTCACCGAGCTGAGCCAAATTAGGATTTGAGTTTGAATCTGAGTTCGTGGATCTCGTCAGAGGCGATCCAGACGGGTGAGCAGTCCTCCCAGCTCTGAATGTCTGTAGAGGTTCGGAGGCTGAGCGACCCTAGTCCTCAGGACTATCGTCCCTGGTCACACCGTCCAGACGACCTGCTGCGGGATCCTGTTCGTAGACGCCAATTTCTGTGGTGGAAATTTTCCATAAAGAAGCAGATGAGAGAGTTGTCCTTTTGTGCGATTTATTGAAATAATAAAGAAAATAAAATAATGGGGAAAGCAAATAAAAAGCATGGATGTTGATCGTGCACATCAACAAACCAAAAACCAGCTGGGGAGATCATTGCACACACCACGAAGGTGTGATGCAAAGAGCCCACGATCCTCAAGTTGCTTCTGCCTTTTAGCTTCTCTGTCCGACTAGGGTGGAATGTCTTTCTAACCCAATCAAATGACATGCACCATCTCCTCCCTGTCGCAGTGTGTGTGAAGATATTTACATTCTCACACCTGCATTGCTGACGTCCAACTATCTGTGAGAAAGGAGCACCAAGTCTCAACAGACAGAAACACAACTCCCTGACCTTGGGTTTGGGAGCTAGAGTTGAGAGTCTATCAGGCAGAGACAACCATTGAACAATGTAGGTGAAATGTCAAATGCATACAGTAAGACAAAACATAAGATATTCATTGCAGAACATAAGTCATAAATCATATAATAACTGCATAGAAGTAAGGAAGAGACATAGAAATAAGGAAGAGACAATTTTTCCCATAACAATAACATAACATAATTTTCTCCCTATAAATTCTTGTCTTGTGAACAATGAACTGCCTCACATATGTTTCTTGTTCTCTGGTGCTAAACGTCTATTTATGTTTAGCCGACCATCTGTCACTACTTTATAAAGATGCTGAAGGACAAGGGCGTCTTAAGACGCTGCTACACACAGGTAAGAATATGAAACATTCAGCATCACAATATGAAGTTGTTATTTAAGTGGTAAATAAATATTTATGTGTTAAATCAGAATATTGACACCCTGGAACGATTGGCTGGACTTGAAGGAGGGGATCTTATTGAAGCTCATGGAACATTTTACACATCTCACTGTGTAAGCTCTTGTTGCCGCAAGGAGTACAACCTGGACTGGATGAAAGGTGTCTCTCGAAGTGTTTTCATATATGAAGCCTGAGAAAAGCAGCACTTCAACGTTTTCTCCTTTTTCTTTTAGAAAAAGTCTTTTCTGATGATATTCCTCGATGTGACAAGTGCAGTAGTTTGGTAAAACCAGGTAATTTTTCTTTCTAGCAATATAGTTTTTAGTTTTGCTGTTTATTTTTATTAGATTACCTTACATAGTTCTGCATCACTTCTTACTAAATATTCTAGACAGTTCTGTTATCATACTTATGTGCCCCTGGTTTGTAATTACCCAGATATTGTCTTCTTTGGAGAGAATCTACCAGTTCAATTCTTCACTTCAATGAAATCGGTGAGCACATTAAAATCAGAGAAATAATGTAACAGCTGGGCAAAAATGAATTATTTTGACCTATTATGTTTTTTTTAACTGTCAGGACTTTCCTAACTGTGATCTCCTCATCATTATGGGGACATCTCTGAAAGTCCAGCCTTTTGCAAGCCTGGTCAGCAGGTACTAAAGCAGAATCAAATCTGCTGTAGTATAAATCTAGCCTTATAATGTAGTCAAGCATAGCTCAAAACATACCATATAATATAAATACTGTATAAGAAATAATAAAATTATAATTTTAAATTAACGTGTATAAGTCATCACTTTTGTTTTTCACAATTCTTGCCTGTGTTTCTGTTTTTATGATTCAGGGTTTCAAAAATTTGCCCCAGGTTGCTTATTAACATGGAGAAGGCAGGACAGGTGGTGTATTTAATGTCTCATATTTACCTTTGTTTCTTTGAACCTCGGTGCATCTATTACTGTTTTGCTGTGTTTCTGTGTATAGGCTGATCCCCTGTTCGGGATGCTTGGTTTAGGAGGAGGGATGGACTTTGACTCAGAAAAGGCATACAGGTGACACACAGATGCTTAGTCTAATACAGTAGATAGTTATAGACAACACTGGATTATTGTCATAAATGTTTTAATATTGCTGTGAATCAGAACGTGAAAGTGGAGTTTTGTGCCTGATGGAATATTGTGTATTGTTTCTGCAGGGATGTAGCTTACATTGGTACATGTGATGACGGCTGTTTGGCTCTAGCTGACCTGCTGGGCTGGAAGGCAAGTTCAAATTAATACTGTAATTTTAATTTTAGCACATTACTATCACACTGGATTATCACATTTGACCTCATGGGTAATTAAAAATAAAATGAATATAGTACAATTTCAGGTTTTGCAAGATTTTTGCAATTGATTGTTCTTGCAAATGCTACAACATTAAAGCAATTTATAATAATACTTCATGTCTTTAGTGCCTCTGCTTCTTACGTTGAACTAACAACCTGTGGGTTCTAGTTTTATATTTGAAGAACAGACGAGGGAAAGGTGTGAATTGTCTTTCTCTAGAGGTATTTGTATTATGTGAGAACACCTGCTTTACCCTGTACTCATACAGAAAAAGCAAAAAAGCTGAGTACTTGCTAAGTGTCAAGTAACCTATTTACGATTTTCCTGTGTGATGTCCTGTGTGGTTGCAACTCACCAGTGTGTAAGCACCTTGTAATAAATGCAACGCACAAACTCTTCTCGAATCACATTTTCATCGTTGCCGTCCTTCTTTTTTAGTGAGGCTGTGGACTGTTGTTATATTAAGTTTCTGTTCTTCTCCAGACGGAGCTGGAGGAATTGGTGAAGAAGGAGCATGCGAGAATTGAGAGTGACAATAAAAAAGAAAAGGCTTCTGATAGCAAAGGAGCTGCAGCTGCAGCTGCATCCGAGCCCAGAAAGGAAGAGTAACAAATTTAAAAAGAAAGATTTTTTTTTAAAGTACTAGTAGTCTATCACAATTTAAATTCTCATTTGCCTAAAACTGAACTGCTACATAACCACCAAACATGTGATGGCCCTTGATTTTACGCTCTTATGTCAGTCACTTACATTATTTTATTTGTTTCTCTTTTTTGCATTAACTTTGCTGCTCTGACCTGTTTTTCATTCTGTGTCATTGTTCAGTTGTATCTACAGCTCTACATAAAACATGAAAATGTCCCATATGGCTAATATGTTAAACACATTGTTGTGCAATGCTCTGTTGTGTCATCATATCTTTTCTACAGTAAATATTGCGAAATTATGTTTGTCATCCAGCTGTTGCATTCTAATAGAAGCTTTTTATATTTCATTTTGTTTTATTAACATTTGTTTGTGTTGAAGCTTTAATCCCATTGTAAGATCTGTAATGTCCTATAATAATGTTTTTACATATTGAAAGACTCTAACACTAACCTTGCTTTCTTGATGAATTTAGCTTGTGCTTTTCAAATCTTTGGGAATAAAGAAAGACAAAAAGCATAAAATGCTTGAAAATGGGGAAAATGGGAATATAATCTAATAAGGTAATCATTCATAATACAAGCATGGATTGTTGATTTTACTAACAAAGGGACTGCTGACACATGTACAGTACTAAGACACATGTCCACCTGCATAGTGCTGTGCTGCTGACCTTTAGCCAAATGCTAGCAAACAGATGGCAGGATGACGCTTTATAGTGCAGATGGATAATGAGCCGAATATGCTGCAACAATATCCTTCAATCAGCCAGAAGCTCAGTCTCATACCAATAAAAGCATCTTGGCTCTAACTGAAAACAAGACGCTCAAGCAAGCAGCAACTGAATGTGGTTGTAGTAAACCGGATTTCTTGAGATTCAAGTGTTAACATTTGTGCTTATACAGGTTTCTATAGGAACATGTCTCACCAAATACCTTCAAGGCCCTGAAAGACGACATAACATGCTTGTATTTCTTTAAAATCTGCAAGATTAAAATCTTTTAACACTTTTGTCAACTTTGATGTTTTCATCATTTCTGAGGAGAACGCGGACAACGAAGCAAGAAAGAAAACGTAGCTGCGCCTTTATCTCTGTACAGAACGTGCAGTGTATTCTGAGTTCACACTGAGCTCGAGCGGGGTTAACCACATACAGACTGGAGGATGAAGAGGGTGCCGTGATGAAAGACCTGTCTCTCGTGAAAACTGAAAGTGCAATTAATTTCAGCATGAGCGTGGCGTCGACGGTGTGGAACGTGGCAGCTCTGCGGCAGTGAGCAGCAAACTGACACACAGTACGTGTTGTTGTAAGAATATTCTGCGGACGTGTGTCTGAGCAGCATGTGAGCTTCCCATTTTAGCTCTTAAGCAACAGCTTTGCACTTCAGAAAGGAAGAGTGCACCAAAGGCAAGATTACAACATGGGGGGAAACGTTTTATTACTGTAGAGGAGGGAGGACACGTGAAGGAAACACACCAGCCCAACACATGTAAGTATGAACTTATCTTTAAGTTATTTGTTTGAACTTTATGCTCAGCTGCTTCACGAGTTGCATTCTGCTTGCTTCCAGGGCAGTTCACAGTGCAGTTAACGGGACCACCGCCATCCCATGGAGGAGCAGCAGGAAGATGCTGACGCTCCTGGAGCAGCTGAAGGGCTGTCAGCAGGCCTGGTGCCCTGGAGCACCGTGGGACAGGGAGGGGGCCCACAGAGCTGTCAGTGGAACACCTACTGGGGTAAGTTGTCCTCCTCCCGTTGCAGATATTGTAAATACAGCTAAATCCCAATCCTCGGTACTGACATATATGAGAGGATTTGTTAGAGGGCAAGTGTATTTTAAACACTAGATTATTTTCCCCTTTTAAAAGAAGGTTTATTGCAGAAAAGGTTTTCAAATAAATGTGTTTTGCATGGTTTGTGCACAAATTGGGTGTTACATAACGGATAGATTTAACCACTCATTATTATACATGTGTATAAAGATCTATTATTTTAAACGAGGAGCAGCACAGTGAGTGTAAAGGGTGGTGCAGTGGAAGATGACTTCAGGCTTAGAGACTGACAGTCGTCACATGCCGTATGTAACTGGTCAATATAGTGATCGTTGTTGTTTATTCTCAAAACAGGAAACATGTAGCTTCATATTAAAACTAAAACGTGTGAGCCTGTACTTTTGTCTGTAGCTGTCTGAAACACAGCCAGGGTTTTGCTCCAGGCTAAACACCGGCATTCATAGGTTTGAGACACAAAGCGGTTCCTTGTTCTCTCTTCCACCTGATAACTCAGAGAACCACGTTTGGGGCTGATTGCAGAAGTGGTGTTGAATAAAAGGGCATGTGTGTCAGGGAAATTACAAAACCCAAGAGAAAGGTCTGCTGCAAAGAGAAAGCGTGAGTAGAACAAACACATGTACATATATATATATATGTATATATATATATATAGTTATTTTAATGAGTGAGATGCAAATAATTACCCAGAATTCGCTGATGCGAGTGATTGAATCATTAGACCGTTTTATTGTCATAGGGAGAGGAAGAGCTCAGAACCTCACCGATAACATGTAATGTAAGTCATGGCTGGGCTTCTATTGGTTTACACTGTTGAAGGAATGCGTTCAGGGAATAACCAACGCTTGCTGTTCTAAATGAATGGAGAAAAGGAGAAGAGCCAGCCAAGTGTGTCACTTTGGGTAAAGTTTAGTGACTCGAAGTGAACTTCAGTCTATTTTGGTAGACACAGCACACGAAGCCACTTCCTTTGTGCATTATAATCGTGTGCCGGTGTTTGAGAGCAGCTCTGAAACGAGCGGTGGCGTAACTGCGTGGCTGAACCCTCGGGTTTACTCGAAAGGTTCATTATGTTGCTTTTCATTAGATGACACGGACAGACCTGTAGTTTCTACACAGTAAAATGGTGCTGTTTTTATTCACGAACGTCTCTGCACAGAGGAAAAGGTCTTTTTCCCACATTAGTAAAAGATCACCCACTTTGTTAATCTCCTACTGCAGCCAATCAAACAATGCTATCTGTTATCTGAGCTTGATTAAAATGCTAGCGATGCTAAAGGCTGGTGGAGAATGTGGCCTTGACTACGTCAAGCCTGTGAAAGCTTCAAAACAGAACTGATACTTTTTCCTAAAATAACCACAAGGGTTTCTCTTTGAAACAAATGTGATGATTTGCGCGTCTTTATGGCTGTTACTGTAAGTATAAAGTGAGTTTCCATCTGGTCGTGTTTAGCGGCTTTCCCAGTGCTCAGGAGCAGAAGTCATGCACGGCGTCTCAGTATGTCAGTAATGGGGGTGTTGTCAGGAAATGTTCAGCGCTGAGGTGAACCAGAAAGGAAGTGATGTCCATGTCGCACTGCCAGCGAAGACTGATGGGTGAGCTTCACATCCTTTCACACCGCTGACATCATTCCAGTGCAGGATTATTATTCTTATAGTTATTTAAGTAAAGTCCACTCAGTTCCTTCTGTCATATTTAACAGTCAGGCTCAAAGAAATGTATAAAAAAGTTAGTGCTGGTGTTGAATGCGGTCAAATACTGTAGTAGTTAGTTCACCCAGGTTCATCAGTACTTGATGAACTTCTGGAAATCTGTTTGTTATTTATGACTCATTTTATCACTTGGCAGTTATTAACAATTGCGACCTGATGTGGAAACATGCTCGTTTTCTGTCTGTCACGCCCGAATCAACTCGTCACCTTTCATTCGCTGTCGTCATTTTCGCTCCATGTCACCCAGTTGCCAGAAAGCCACAGAATGTAGGCTGCCTGCGAATCTAAGAGAAAAAGTCTTCCTGTTCGGCGAGCTTCCGTAACACTACAGCTACCGAAATGAGTCACGGTGAGTGTGCGTGTCTCCCACCAGAGTTTCCTGATCGTGCGAGACTCCGCGGCGTCGCAGCCCAGCGTGCTGTGCGTGTCTGGAGGAGAGAACGATGCCGTGCTGGACTATACCATCAAAACCACAGGCACAGGTATAGATCTGTGTGTGTGTGTGTGTGTGTGTGTGTGTGTGTGTGTGTGTGTGTGTGTGTGTGTGTGTGTGTGTGTGTGTGTGTGTGCGTGTGTGCGTGTGTGTGTGTGTGTGTGTGTGCATCGACGTATGGCCCAATGAACTTGTTTTTCTACCAAAGTGGGGCCCTGTTGCCACTTGTGGGGGCCTTTGCCTGGACCCCACAACTTTAAAGGCCTGTTTGAGGGTCGAGATGTGATTTTAGGGCTAAAATTACAATTAAGTTTTGTTTATGTTAGCTGTGATACCTGTGGTGTGTGTGTGTGTGTGTGCTTGTTTAACAAATGACTTGTTTTTGCAGCGCAAACTTGCAAGAGAGGCTACAATTAAAAACTGGTTTTGCTTCCACTCACATCGAGGGCGTGTTCAGACTGTAAACACTGGTTCCTTGAACTGTTTACACAGCATCAGCTCTGCAGCCAGCGTTCCTATATGAACATGTACTCTCCTACGGCCTGCAGTGACCGTTCTCAGCATCGTTAACCCCACAGCATCAGAAATGTGATGACTAAACTGTTTTGTGAACAGCTTTGTGTGTTTGCAGGAATATCCTTTTTTAACATAAAGACCCTTAATAACTCTTGTCTTCTCTTTTTTTAGTTTTCCAGCTGTCTGACTCCCGCCTGTCTTTCTCTGACTTGGCTCAGCTGGTGTTCTTCTACTCTCTAACCAGGTTAGAACCTGTTTTGCGGCTCTTTTGTTTTACTTGAGCTTCCGTGTAATTTGTTACCGCTCCATCTGTTTAGGTAAAGCATATCACCGCTGGTGTTTTTATTAGAACGCTTCCTTTTGTTAAGCTTATCATACGAACTGGAACATTTATTTGATTTAGAGTTCAGGATTTTAAGCCTGGTCCGAGCATTTTTGGGCGGCAGGACAATAGCAGGACTGTATAAATACTTCTCATTTATGCCTCCGACCAGTTCAAGCTTTTTACAAACCTACTGTATGTCTGTTTGACAAAATAATTTGATCTCTTCCATCTGTACCTGGGTATCAGGGATGTGCTGGACGTTGCTCTGTCTATTCCTAAGTGGATCTACAGCGTAACTGACAAAAACAAAGGTCGTCTCTCTCAACTGGAACCAAGTGAGTCCCTTTATTTCAGAATATACAGTCTCATGTCATAGATAAGTAGCAGAAATATAAAGAGAGAGAATATCGCTCCATTCTGCAGAAACCTGGCTCTGCACTCCACCCGACCAGCGCGCCGATGAAATGACGCAGAAGGAGCCGAGCACTGCGATGTGCTCCATACAGGTACACAATCTGTGTGCGACTGACTAATGCTGAGAACTTGACAACAAACAGGAGTTTGCAACATGCATGCCTTTGTTGTCCAGCTGACCTCTTCCAACGGGGCCCTGTGCATTATCAACCCGCTCTACCTCCGTGAGCACGGAGACGAGTGGCTGACCCACCGCGTCCCCGCCTCGCAGGGCGTCGCGCTCAAGCGAGAACGCCGCATCAGCAGCACCCGGGCCTGGGCCGGGGCCGGCATCCAGTGTAAACGAGCCATCTCACTGGACCAGGAGGGCTGTGCTGCCAGTGCAGAGGGCTCAGGTTACACCTCGATACTCCACTAAATGCGTTTCCATCGTCGGTCTTTGAGCGTGCGTGTGAGTGTAGCCGCGTCTCCTTGTGCAGGTCTGACCAGAGCCCAGTCGGCAGATTCCCCACACGGCCCCGAAGCAACAGCCGAGGAGGTCGGTGCTTCTACAGGCGTCGTCCTCAGGAGACCCAGCAGAGAAGATGTCAGTACCCTTCCACAGAGACTGAGCACAGAGAGCCTGACTGTAATGAGCCACTCCAACCGTGGGAGTCTGACTAGTTTAGGGTCGGATGTGCAGCATGGCAGCCCCGTGCCCATGTCTCCTCACAGGGTGTCCTGGATCGAGGACGGCGTCTGGCTCGCCCCCCCCAGGCCCTCCTCCCTGCTCCAGCCCCCCTCCCTGGAGCTGGACTCGCTGTCCATCAGCAGCATGGAGGAGGAGCAGGAGTTCCAGGCGTCGTCCAGCCCCTCACACCACCCGTCGGCGCACCGGCTGGCCGACAAAGTCATCAATCGCCTCTCGGCGGTGGGCCAGGTCCTGGGCGGCCTGGTGTGTCCGAAGCAAAGACTGATCAACCGCGTGCAGGAGCTGAGCGAGCGCAAAGGCGGCTCGTTTGCAGACACCGTGAAGGGATTTGTGGAGGCGACGCTGAAGAAAGGCGCGGACTCAGACGGGGCCACAGGCTCAGAGTTCTTACAGGAAGTGAGGTCGTCACTTACAACCTTGAGGGAAGCATTGCTGGACTACCCCGAAATCCAGACACTGTTGGACAGCATTACGGACCTAAATGAGTTGGAAATAGGTGAGTGACAGCGAAGTGAAGCTTCATAATAGACTAAATAATAACAAAACCTAGTCTAGTTCCTCACAGGCTCTTCGCTCCCCTTTGCAGAGTCACTGGTGGAGCTCTCCCTCCACAAAGTGGCTGTGAAGCCCATCTCCGCACACCTCTACTCCTGCATTAACATCGCCCGGAGCAAAGACGGCACCTTCGAGCGTCTGCAGAGCAAGCTGCTCGTGCTGGAGAAGAACGAGGTGGAGGGCCTGGGGGGGTCGCCGGGGGTCGGCGTGCCCGACTGCGCCGCCCTCGACCGGATCCAGCAGAGGTGGACGCGCATGCACGAAGCCTACTCCCCAAACAAGAAGGTCCATTTCCTGCTGAAAGTCTGCAAGAGCATCTACGAGTGCATGAGCGCTAACTCGAGCTCAGGTTGCTTCCCATTCTTTGGTGGCCGTGTTTACACTCTCCTACTCTTCTCCTATTCATTCGCATCATCCCCTGTTGTCATCTTTGCAGCAGGTAAAGTGTTTGGAGCAGATGATTTCCTTCCCTGTCTGACCTGGGTGCTGCTCCGGAGCAACTTGATCACCTTACAGATAGACACAGACTACATGATGGAGCTGCTTGATCCCACACAGCTACAGGGAGAGGGTAAAGGCAAAATGAAGGCATCCCGGTACTCTCTCTAACTCCACTCCTCTAACCCTTTCTCCGATCCCCTCATCAACAGGCGGCTACTACCTTACAACTCTATACGCCGCCCTCTACTACATCAGCAGCTTCCAGCCACGACTGGCCACTCGCCAGCTCAGCGTGGAGGCGCAGAACTCCATCAACCAGTGGCACCGGAGGCGCACGCTGCACTGCGACCAGTCGAGGCGCAGCAAGAGTCGCCGCACCATCCGCAGGCAGGCGTGTCGGGACCGGGCCTCGCAGAACCCGTCCACCGACCCCGAGGGCAGGGGCGAGAGCGAGAAGGATGACGACTCCGTAGGCGCCGATGAGGCACAGCAGGGGGCGGGAGGCGGCGCGGGTCTGCAGCCGCTCAGCGAAGAGAAGGAGGCGGAGCAGGAGGTTGGGGACGAGTCGCTGACGCCCTCTTCAGCATCGAGCGCTCGGATGCAGGACGTCAGGAATAAACGAGCCGACAGCAAGACTCTATGGGCATGGGAGGACCAGCAAAGATGACCTAACCCTATGCAATACAATGTGTTAAACACTTGACTTCTAACACGAGGCCAAAGAAATGTTATATTTATAATTCAGTCATTGCAGGCATGTTTTTGCATGATGAGGCTCTCATCAAGCAAGAGAAAGCGGTTAAAAATTCAGAGGAAGAATTGGGAAACACTGGCCTTGACGAGTCTCATTGTCATTTTTCTAAAGTGTATTCTGAAAGAGAAGGTTTTATTTAAGAAATTATTAATATTATTATTGTTGTTGTTATCCACTTTGCACAGAAATGGCTAAGAATAAAAAAAATTGGCTTCATTTTTGTGGCGTGGCCTGAGGAGTGTTTCTCTTTGTGCTTCTGTTTTTCAGACATCAAACTTGAATGATTTGCTTCTGAAATACAAAACAAAACACACCTCATGACACTATTAAGATCAAATCAGTAACGTAAATTCTCTGCAGGTTCTCTTGGATTCTCCCTTTGAACCACGAGGGGGCAGCATTAAGCTTTTTTTATTCCACACCGTTTAACACCTACAGAGATTGTTCAGCGTTAGTTTTGGAAAATGTTACACGCAGAATATAAGGAACAAAATCTGAGAACATGAAACCGCTCCTGACGAGCTGGAGAGTCCCTTTGTTTTAATTACCCTTCTACAAATGACAGTTATTTAAAGCATGTACATTGTTTAAAATATGAGGTTATTTCAGGTTTAATCGCATCGCAAGATGACAAGATTCAATTTAATTTGCAGTGTTTCTATTACATACATAAAAACACAGTATTATGTTATAGGTACTCAACAAAATATATTTTTGACATTATCTCAATAATGTCACTGTTGAATGTGACACAATGAGCTGCAGTTTATATTCTTTATTTGTTCATTTTTTTTAATATATATAAATGAAATTGTAAATAATGTGGAACAAAGACAGAGTCAGACCACATAAAGTTCCTTGGTTGTCCTGTGCAAACGTGGTCATTAAAGCTGATTGTGATTCTGATTCTGATAATCTAAGAATTTTAAGAATTATTCTTCTTCTTATTCTACTTGCTGCACAACAAAGAAAATGTTTAACCTTTGCCTATGATTTTGCAGTTCAATGTCTAAGTCACAACTTTGGTAACAAGTTCATAATATTTTTTAATTATTCATTTTAGTAAACATTTTGTTGTCCATGTGACTTTGTGGAGGCTCTAGGCTGGACATTTGCTTTGTTAGCTGTTTGTTCATTCATTTTTGGTAGAACAGCAGGAGGCTGGAGATCCAGTAAAAAGTTGAGATTAAATGTAACGTAACTAATCAAGCTGTAATGCAGAATACATTAACAAAGTACCAGATAAAAATGGGAAAGTGAAGGAAGCAGCTGCTATTTCACATTTCACATGGTCACATTTTATAGTTAAATTATTTGTTCTTACAGTAAATACATTGAAGTGGTGGCTGACTAATGTCAAGGAATTGCCGTTGAAGCGGATCTAAGCAGACATAACAGTAAAGTGAGCTTAACAGAGTTGAATTAGCATCTGACACAGCAGCGACTGAAGCACATCCTGCACTTAAAAACAACTGTAACACTTATGGTTGAAGGATGTCGGCAGATGCGGCGGCACAAAGTGGAATCGCTGAGGAGAAATTAAGTAGAAGTTAACATGGAGACCAAAAACATGTTCCTTGATTATATCCTTGTCTAAATCCCAGAACAAACTCCTCTTACATCAATTTTACATATATGTTTTGTCATTACTATGTAATTAGCAGCCTGTACATTCAAACGTGAAAAATTAATGAATGCACATACATAAGACATGTACATATGTAAATGGTTATGGAGAGGCCCTCATACACACACACACACACACACACACACACACACACACACATACAGCTTCATGTACAGACACATATGGAACCATCTCATCCCTGCATTTAAATGACTGAGCCAATCAAATTTGCCTAATGAGACATCTGGCTTTCTGCCTGCATGTAGATGTCAAGCCCACAAACAGCTGGGCCTTCACACACACACACACACACACACACACAAACACACACACACACACGCACACACACACACACACACACACACACACACACACACACACACACACACACACACACACACACACACACAAGCACACGCACATGCACACACGCACACACACACAAAACACACACACACGCGTGCGCGCGCAAACACACGCACATGCGCACGCACGCACACACACACACACACACACACACACTCCTCACACTTTATCAGTTGCTGCTTGATCTGGTCTAACGCCGAGAAAAAACACTCTACACACTCTTTCTTCTACGCACAGTTCTTTTTTACGCACGTGATATATTATGCATACATGACTATGTGTAATGCACTCACCACAGCCATAAATTAGATATATGCCAGCAGAGGCGGGGGTGAAGGAGGAGCGGAGGGTTTGTATGTGAAATGAGGTGGAGGAGGAGGGGGGCACAGATGGCTGTAGCCTGAGGCATCAGAGGTAGCGCAGTTAAACATGGACAGTGCAACACACACACACACACACACACACACACACACACACACACACACACATGGATTAGAGGGGTGGACATATACAGATGTACAGTAAAGTCACTTGTAGTATAGCTACACAGTGGCACTAATTTATTCATATCCAAATCGGAAATTGACAAAAAAAAGAAACCCTTTTTTGTACAAAGGCTCTAAAGTAATAAAAATGTCAGTGTTCATTGGTAAAACAAAATCTGTGAATGACAGCATTTTCATATTTAATTTATTGAGTAAATCAAACAACTTGTAGTTTGAACAAAACTGTAAAAATCAGTTTTAGTTAGACATGCTACACATTTTACTTTGCTTTGAGATTCACATATTCATAGTGAAATAACTGCAGTCCCACAGTTACTTTACTCACTCTATTGTCCTGTTATAATATTCACCGTTCACTCACGTTGAGGTTAAATGCTGCGCTGCTTAAAGCTCATTTCACATCAGTTTAGTTGAAGTCTGACTGCAGCTCTACTGTCCAGCCTTGTTCCCTACAGCATGTAAACGTCTTTGTGGAGCAGCTCGCCTGCACTCCACGCTCACGCACCCACAATAAAACTTTCTTCCAGACTCTCCTTTTGCTTTTCACTTCTCTACTTCTGTCATTCAGTTCTATCCTTGCTGTTCATTCTTTCTCCCTGCTGCATTCCTCTCTTTCTCTCCCCTCCCTCCCCCCACTTACTTGTCTGAACTCTGACAGGTGTGTAATTGAATGATTAATGACCACCACAGTAACACCCCCCCCCCACACACACACATACACACACATACACACACACACACACACACACACACACACACACACACACACACACACACACACACACACACACACACACACAAACACACGTTATGTTAAAATGGACTTGTACATATTTATGTGCACACATATTCATTCACACACACACACACACACACACACACACACACACACACACACACACACACACACACTCACACACACACACACACACAACACACACACACACACACACACACACACACACACACACTCACACACACACACACACACACATACACACACACACACACACACACTCAGGCTCATGCTCATTTTCACTTCACACACGTGCATTCATTTTGCTTCAATTGACCAAACGGTGAAATTCAAACCAGTAGGAGCCTGGCAATGATGGAAACATTGAAAGGAATGAACACTCAGTAGATGTGAAGACATCCTGCACACGAGGGGCCAAGAGTGCACGAGTGATGCAGTGCAGCTCATTTAAAACGACAATCACACTGTTGTCATTTTATAAAACAACTTATGTGAATTGTAAAAAATACATTTCCCAGAGAATGTTATACACATCAATCATTTTCTAAAAATTCACCCAAAACTTTGTGAAGTTGTAAAACTAAATCATCTGCTGCCGACACACACTCCACCTCCATATGCTGCAGCCTCGTATTTTCCTCTGGCTGCACGCAAACACTGAAACACAAATACACAAATGCATGGAAGCGCTTTCGCCCTCCCTTATCGTCTCCATTTGTCAACATAAAGGCAGATTTTATTTTAACGCAGTCTGTGCTGGTGAGAGAAGAGGCTGGTAATCTATCTGAGCCAATCACACACTGACACAATGACTATGACATATATTGTGTGACTGAGGACGGTAGACTGATGTATGTGTTGTTGATTTTTCTCCCAGCCTGGTTGTGATGTCGCAGGATTATAAATTTAAAGAATATTGTTTTCAAATAACCCGAGAGCAAAATTGCACTGTTAATAAAGGTCAGGGTGACTTTTATTGTCTTTTCCTTTTCTTAAAAATGTCTCTGATTAATTAGTCACCTGCAGAAACCAAATGTCACATTAATGCATATTAAATACAAACACTAAACCTTCAGTGAAACAGGGTCAAGGTGTGCTCTTTGAACCTCAGTAAACATTTGAGTATGAATATGTAGAAACTAGCTGGAAATAGAAAATAAAAGCAATAAAGAGATCAAACAAATGTTCCTGTTGTTTTAAATCAAACAGAGTAATTTTCTTTATGTTATTTATGTCACTCTTTACACTAATTACAAAAGGTTATTGGCCTAAAGCCCAATAGACTAGTGGTCCTAAGTTCAGTCTTATGTGATCTATTTATTTTATTGTGTAAGAAAATGTAAATTACAATTTGGACAGAGTCACTGTCGTGTAGAGTAAAACAACAGTGGTTTCCCTAGCAGACAAACAAGCAGGTTTGGTAATAAAGGAGAAAAAGTGTTGGGTGCATCATGTCCACGGTGACCCAGAAGTGAGTACGCGGTGGGACAAGCACAAATGAAAAGTGGAGGGGTACCGGGGTCAGGCCCTGGGTACCAGGGAGAACAGCCATTTCCTGTTGACCCCAGCTTGAACTCTGGCCCCTGACCCCATGCCTGCTTCGGGCCGAATGGGGGCAGGATGGTGGGTGGGGCTGTGGTTGGGGGTCCAGGAGGCTTTTTTGTTTGTTTGTGGCATGTACAATGGTGAAAGGTGAAACCATGAATGGATAGTGGGTGCATAAAGGGATGCAGAGCAGGCGAGGTCTGAGGATTATGGAGAGGGCGTGTGTAGCAGAAGCTGCAAACACTAAAAGTCTGTAGGAAGAACCTGTTGACATATTATTCTTATTTTAGCTGATGAAATAAAAGGAATGAAGGAAGTCTGGGATCTCTGTAAACCAGATGTGGCTCTGGACTCTATAAATCATAAGAATAAATGCAAGAGCTGTTCTTTCCTCTCTGGATAATCCAGCATGTGTGACAGATTACTGCAGCTGCAGGCCGAGGCCGCCGTCAGAGTTGAACAGATAGCCAGAGGAGAGTATGGCTCACGTGACTTATGGCTCAAAAGGAATTAGAGATGATTACACAATTTGTCAACACATTGTTCTGCGTACAGAAATTTCACATGAGTGTTGATTTTAATTTTATTAAATATCTTATATACTTAATAAGTATCCAACGTAGGAGCCTAAAGCTCAGAACTAGCCCCTCGCTTTGGACTCTTGAGCAACAGAAAGAGAACTACAGCTGTTCACGTCTTCTGGTAGAGCAGCAGACTAAACACATTCTGAAACCGATGGCAGACTTCCCATAATATAAATCTCAGAATTGTGACACTGAAGGTATTCACTCATTGGTGGATTGAAACTTTCGAGTGTTTTGCAGATGTGTGACAGGCTGTGCTGCCATCTAAGTGTATTTCTATGTGACCATTTGAGGAACTTTTTGCAGTTGATATAGCTGTTTTTGTTTCAAGTTATTTTATTATACCTGATGTCCTGAAACTGTTGTTTTTCCTTCCTTGTTTATTATTCAGCGAAAAAAACAATCCCAAAGGTTTTACCTGGCAGTGACATCAGTGTTGCACAGCTTAGATCTCCACATCTGTCCAGATGTGGATGAGAGCTCCTCCTCCAAATGCTTAAAGATCCTTTAAAATGTGCCACACTAGATAAATATGACAACTAACAACTTTTATAATATTATGGTTGTTGATTGATATTGATATTAATATTAATATTCTATCAATGGTCACTTTTGCTGGTAAAGGCAGTCAATCACACCACACACGAACAGTTACCCAGAGACACGTCTTACAAAAAAATGTTTTAATATTTTAACTGTATTTTCCATCATCATTCAGAAATGCTTCAGCAATCTGTGCAGAGGGAGCCGAATGTTTAAAGAGTCCTTTGGCTGCAGCTGCCCTCACACACTGCCGTGACAGACAAACATGTACATACTAGAAATGCTTACAGAAATGTGTGTTTATGTCTGTGTATGTGTGTGTGTGTGTGCGTATGTGTGTGTAAATGCCTGCAGTGTAGTGTCTGATGTGTGTAGGAAAGGTAACGGACACCTGTTGGCGTCTTAAGGAGGTCAGTGGTACAAAAGCGAGGCAGACTGGAAGTCATTCGTTGAGTTTAGCTTCATGCTGAGGAAGAGCACTAACATTTTAACAAGCCCACACGAAGCTGCATCTGCCCGGAGTGGCACACATAAATATAAAAATAGAATAAGAAAACAACTTTAAATAAAGTGTGTGCGTGTGTGTGTGTGTCTTTGAGAGTCAGCGTGTGCAGGAAGACGGGGAGTCGTGAAGAAGGCCCGTTCACGGGGTGACGTCCCAGCGCGTGGCGAGCGGCGGAAGGCCGGGGGTGAGTGTTCGTCGCTCCGTTCGGCTCAGGCATGATGGGAAGTGTAGTTTAAAGCATGTGTCTCGCCCACAGGACACAGTGGAGACGTTTAGAAAGGAGGAAGCACTTCTACTCTGAAAGAGGTATGGCTTAAACCTGTGGGTCCAGACCGCGGGAGTGTGTGTGTGTGAGGTGTGTGTATGTGTGTGTGATGTTCATGTCTACTTGTGTCTCAGTGTGTGGAACAGCTACTTTGAGGTCAGTTTCTCAGTGGGGAATGTAAACTTTCAGAGCAATGTGTCTTTTTTCTGTAAATAAATCCTTACGCGCACACACACACACACACACACACACACACACACACACACACACACACACACACACACACACACACACACACACACACACACTGATTCGTACATTAACTTCACGCCCCCCCCCCTGCAGCTAGTGTGCGTGTATGTCCAGTCCTTGCGCGAGGAGCGGCTCCGCGGGGTGCGCGTGTGGCGGCGGGTGCAGCAGCATGGCGGCGTGGGGGTGCGGGCCCGGGTAGGGGTGGAGGGACGGCCCGGGGTGGGGAGGGTAGCCGGGCTGGGACAGGAGGGTGCCGGGGTAGTCGCCCTGCAGAGAGGACATGCCCTGGAGACCTGGAGGGAGAAGGGCGGTTGATTCAGAGGCTCCGCTGCTGAATGACTGTGTTATGTTTGTGTTCATTCACATCTGCTGATTGTCTCTAACAGCTGGGTGAGATATGGCAAATTAAGTCAAAGTCAACGACACTGTGTGTGATCACTATAACTAAGGATCATCTCACCCAGTGACTCTTTGTATTTAAACAAGGAACAATCCACTTTCATTTCCTGTCTTAGTCATTTTTAACAGTCTGAAGCACAGATCGGGTCTTTACCTGCTGTTCGAAGCCCCAGGTGAGCCTGTCTGTCGAGCCCATAGCCGCCAAGAGCTGCTCCCTCTGGGCTGTAGGGACCACCCTGACCTGTGGCACAACACACTATCAGACACCAGCAGAATAAACCCAAACACACACACACATACACACAACGGCATTATCAGCGCTGACCTGAGCGATTGGACTGGTCGATCATTGGCTGAACTATTCTCCTCCTGGCGTTGATGAACCTGTACAGGGAAGAGAGACGTAAGATGGAGACTGTGCTCAGAGGGGGAGCGATGTACACGGTTGCCCGTTAATGGAGAAAAACCCTGACGAGCAGACTATTAACCTTTTCCATTTTACAACCACTTAACCCTTTCAGAGGGCAGAGTAAATCAACATTAGGACAGGGCAGGCATCGATCGCCCTGTGATAATTGATTGATCTGAAAGGACTGGGCCACAGTGAGAGTGTGTGAGCCACAGTATAAAAACACATCAATTATTATACTACATTAATTACTTTTTAGCATGACAGATACACACGCTCTGCATTTTGCAGTTTTTGACATGTTGTGCTTGTGTGTGTGTGTGTGTGTGTGTGTGTGTGTGTGTGTGTGTGTGTGTGTGTGTGTGTGTGTGTGTGTGTGTGTGTGTGTGTGTGTGTGTGTGTCCCTGTGCAGCTACATATGCGCCGGGGGAGACATAGAGAATTTAGGAGCAGTAAATCATCTGATTATAGGATTATTGATTTGCCACTCGGTTTTATGAACAAATGCTTATGAAGAAATGCTTAGCAGCACATTTTTTTCCTCTGTTACAATCTCTCTCTCTCTCTCTCTCTCTAAAACAAATTATAGCCTATAAAAGAGTTGCCAAGGTGCAGCTTTTCATTTAATTACCGCTCACACAAAATGGACTAATAAGAGAAAACTGCAATGGAGGTGAGATGCAAACAATGTACAGCGTTAAAGCCTTTTTGTCAAATTGAAAGTTGACACCTTCCGTTAACAGCGGACGCTTTAACTGATTATTTATGAGCCACGGCGGTGGAACCAGTGTATTGATTAGGAGTCCACTGACCAGTTGTTGACCTGTAAAATGGTCAATCCCGTGTCCTGGGACAGCTGCTTCTTCTGCTCCTCGGACGGGTACGGGTGCTGGGAGGGATCAGAGTTGGGTTGAATAGATGAAACCACACCACACTCACTGGAAACGCCGATGTGAACATGCACGAATATACAGAATCATCGCACTCAAGTCTCAAAACTGGAATAATAATCTCAGCAGAATTCCATTTTAACTGGCATCTGCACTCCTGTCACTGTTTTTCTCTCTTGTCAAACTGTAATAACTGGAGTGAAGCAACATTTGACCTGCCTCATTTAGTGGCTAATTATCAATTTAACCACCTCACCAACAATTATTCACTCTATTTCTGTCACTAGCACAATAATTTAATTGCAGGCATATTCACATAATCACTTAATCCCTGTCACATTAAATCCTCTTTCAGGAATTACTCCCTCACCCTGTGCTACAAACAGGCAACTTTTGCTTCTGTATCTGTTTTTCAGTAATAATTAATTGTCTGGATATGATGGATGGGTTGAGAAAAGTCCCTCTCACCGACAGGTGCTGGAAGAGCCACGCTCTCATTATGTTGGTGGCCACTTTGGGGAAGATGCCTCTCTTCTTGTTGTTCCTCCTGTCTCTGTCAGACTCGTCCTCCTCTCCCGTGCTCGGCGACGCCACTCCTCCATCCAGACCATCACCTGCAGCGACGACGCGATGGCATTTTTTACAGTTATGGTTTTTACAAATGACTCTGAGCTAAAGTGAGCTTTGAACGCATCGGTCCACTGTCACGTAGAACGACACCGGGTGAATATGGGTCCAGCCTCAGCGTCCATTACAACACACTCTGCTGTATAGTAGTGTGTGTGTGTGTGTGTGTGTGTGTGTGTGTGTGTGTGTGTGTGTGTGTGTGTGTGTGTGTGTGTGTGTGTGTGTGTGTGTGCGTACCTGTGTCGCTGCAGTTGTCTGCTGTGCTGTGTGAAGGCAGGCCACACGTGCCTGGAGTTCCCAGGGGGGTGGTAGCGCATTCATCCGGCTCCCGTAACCACGACGCGTTCTGCAGGAGCAAAGAGAGGAGGTCTGAGGTGGAGCGACGGGAAGATGGAGGA
Source organism: Betta splendens (assembly GCF_900634795.4). Classification (NCBI taxonomy): domain Eukaryota; kingdom Metazoa; phylum Chordata; class Actinopteri; order Anabantiformes; family Osphronemidae; genus Betta; species Betta splendens. The sequence continues at coordinate 14,857,207 of NC_040893.2, forward strand.
GGAGGAGAGAGGGAGCAGCCGTGCGGTGGGCGGAGCCCGACGAAGACGCGGTCCGGCCGCGTCGCTCACCTGCTCGGACAGACTGCTGCAGGATCCGGTGAAGTCCTCCATGTCGGACTTGGACCCTCCCTCCCGCTCGTCCAGCACAAGGTCCGTGGGCATTTTGCCCTTGAGACAGGTGATGTAGCGATGGCAGAAGTTGTCGCACAGGTCGTGCACCTTCAGGGACAGATTTAGACAAAACCGCTTCGGTGAATAAGTGTTTTGTTTTGTACTCATGAATTTATGCTGCATAATAATATAACATATACACATATAGTTTTACTGTTTCCTACTGTACTTGCAATTTAAAAAAACATTCTCAACCTGCCCTTTATTAGGCATTAGAAAAAAACTATTGTTTCACCTTATTCTTATATTTAAGTTGGTTTAATCAAGTTGTTTTCCCACATGTTCTAAAACGGAATAAAAGGAGCATGAATCTGCTCCACGTACCTTCTCCAACTCCAGCAAATGAAAGCGAAGAACCTGTATGGCCTGGATCATCTGCGTGGAGGAGAATGCAAATTAATTATCAGTTACCATCCCATAATGCGTAGCTGAAGCACCATATTCCATATTTTAGGACAATGTCTGATAGATCGTACCAAGTTGTCCAGCTCAGGATTTGAAGAAAATATCGGCTTCTCTGAGCGAATCTGCAACGAGAGTCCGGCAAATTTAAACACAAGTGAAACAGGAAGTCAGCGCATGTCCGCCGTCTTATTGGATCTCGCCGTCGTCACTCACCTGCTTAGCAAAGGCCGCAATGTCGTCATTGAAGGACTCGGAGGAGCAGACGTCGCTGTGATTGGTCATCCCGGGGAGGTGGGCGTTGGCTGAGAGGGAGGCGGGGTCTCGCGGGGAGCAGGTGGCCAGTTCACACTTCTCAAACACTAAAGCCAGCAGTGGGAACAGTGGGTGACTGCACCGGCAGAGAGACGCACACTGTTAGCATACTGTACATAAACACAGGAACAGTTAACATAGTGAGCACACGATACGCTTCCAGCCTGTGTTAGAAACGCGACGCCGCAGTATTTATAAAAGCAGCTGTAAACACTTTGCGTCCAGTACACGAAAACACGCTCGTTCGCTAATCTGCCGACAGGTCGCACAAAGCAGCGCACACACGCTCACCCGTAGATCTGGTCCTTGTGGTGTTTGAGGGAGTCGGGGATGGTGGGTCCGTACTGCGGGGGGGGGAGCGGCCTGACGTCATCCCCGTACCCCCCCATCGACATGGCCTCCGACCCTGAGTAGTGCACCAGCTCTTCATACTGAAACACAATTAGGTGGAAACACAGAAAACATGAGACACGTTCGACATCTGTGCCTGTCTCACATCAAATCGTGTTGTGATTTTATTATGAGGCTGAGCTGTCAGGGGGTTTCAGGGAAGCGGTTTACTGGACTCATGCTCTGTGTGTCAACGGCTGGAGGAGCTGCAGACCATATAAAATTCACTGTTGCATCACGGTGCATGTCCATATTACATATATATTACATTACACACGACTGTGAAGGTTATTTGCACCTATTATTTGGTCTATACAGTTTCCATAATATTGCTTTTTTCAAAAACTGTCAGAAACACAATTTATTACATTTACTATCATTTTAAACTGTGTCCTACGGAATGAAAGCTTGATTTCACATGGGGAGCTGAAAACCTATAACTGTTATCATCATCTCCTCCCTCCAAAACAAGGTCTCCACGACCCACTATGACGCGGTGACGGCCTCAGTGGGGTCTTCCCACACACACTCACAGACATACCACACGAATGCACAAATACACGCGCAACAGCATCTAACACGCACACATATATCATGAATATACATGTCTGACTCTCTGGCTTCCACCCTGGAGCTAATCTGTGCTTCACTGCAGCTCCTGTCTCTGAGGCAACACTGCTGAGGTCAGCAGATCTCTCTACTGGATTAAAAGGGACTCCCGGTGGAGTCCCACTGGGCCACGAGGATCACAGACAGCACCTTGGCCCGACACCTTGTCTATTATTCAAGCAGACACACAAAAATCTATGTGGCCTCCTTGATGTGTGAGCTACTGATGGGCGTGTGACATGATTTATTCCCTTCAGCTTGTTATTCAAAATTTAAAATCGCTGAAACCTTTACACTATAATGCATTTTGGTCTGCGATGATCCTTTGTCCAAAAGTACCAAATATTAGATGCTGTTTATTTGCATGCAGAAGTGAAGCCCAACATGAAAAGCAATTGTTGCACACGTTTACCTGATGTTGACCTCTGGGAGGAAATAAAATCAAAGAGAAAGTGTGCATGGCCCTGTGCGGGACCTGCGGGTCCCAGACCCCATTTTGGGAACCACTGTCCTAAACAGCTTATCAAATTGTTGTATTTCAGTCCCATATGTCCACCGGGATCACAGAAAGCACCTGCTCTGCAGCCCTGGCCCGGGACACCGTTTAGTTTTTATGGAGGCTGGCTATTAACACAATCACCGGTATCGGATTGCGCGTCTCTTTTTACGCACGGCCCCTATCGGGTTTCTGTGCGTCAGGCGGATCAAAGCGCACAAGCCGAGATGACAAATTCCGCAAATTTCCGCCTTTTTTTAAAGTCACGGAGCTGGCAATCAGGCTTCGAATAGCGGCAGAAACAATTTAATTATAGGCTTTAATTGTGTTATTTCTATCAACACATAAACGTTCCAACAAGCCTAACATCCGCGTAATGGCGACCTTTACTTGGAAGAGCCAAAACATAACACACGCCGTGTAAATTACTGTAACCATCTACCAATTCTATAGCAAAGACGTTAGTCTTATAATTTATAAAACAAGCAATGGGGCGAAGATTTGGCGCAGTTTTAGTCTTTAGGCCTAATTGAATAACAAACTTTGTTGAATGACAGGTTTCTTATATTGTTATAGTCTTGAAAAAGAACACAAAGAAAACTACTTTACGTTACTTATTGTACCCATAAAAACGTGTGTAATACTTATTTCGCTGCATTTTCGCTGTTGTGAACACACTTATAAGAAAAGGTTGGTTAAACAACAAAGTAGACGAAGACCAACAGATACAGAATCATTTCAGTAAATTCAGCATCTGCGCATCAAATGCGAAATGAAGTTGGAAAATGGTGAACTCAGATCTAATATAACAATTATTCCTGTACTAAAATCATTTAAGGCTCAACTAAATTGGATCTGTTGCAGATAGAAATTGAATCTTTCTTAATTTTTAGATAAAACTTCATAAATACAATATTTTATGTTTGTACTAAATACAGCGTCATAAGTGTTATAAGTGACAGTCAATTACGTTATTATTCTTCGAAATGACCAAATGTTCGTATCAGGTGGCTTTACACTATTATTATTTCCTCTAATTATTTTATTTTATTCAGACTCCGTATCTGTTTTTATTGCGCTTCCTGCGCGTCCACTTCCAGCTCTGATCCCACACAGCAGTGATTTTCTGTCCTCACACCGTTCATCCCTAATTGCTGTCTTTCACTTAGAGGTCTCCGTCCGCCTGCTCTCTGCCTCTGCCCGTCTCTCCTCCACCACCACCACCACCGTCGCCACCATCATGCCTCTGAATCACTCTTGCAAAAAAACTGACCTACTTACCGAGTTGAAGAGCTGCATCTCCTCTCCTCTGCCTCTTAATGACCCACACTCTCTAACCCGTATGTGCCGCGATGTTGCCTCATTTACACAACAGTCAATCTGTAATATTTTAAGGAATGAGTGGAATATTAGATGAATTGAGAAGTGGTCACGTTACCCTTAATCCTACTTGACTGCTTTGAGTTGGTGCCTATATAAAAGTTGCTTTTTAATGTTTCTTTGCAGCATCATATTACCGTTGGACGTTAAAAGAAAAGTTGTTTTAAGCCTAGAATGGGTTTCCGCTGGCACGTTTCTCTGCTGTTTTCCCTCAACGTTAAGTCCATGCCAGTGCAGTCCACTAGTCTGTTTCCACTGGGCCTTGTGTTTTGCATGGCTGCTGGACCCGACCACAGACTGGGCAGACCGGCCTCAGTCTTTCCCCACTCCACATCCTCTGCTCGGCACTTTAAACACGCTATCCCGCAGCGGCGCGGGTCGGATTCAGCGGCTGAAGGCGGCGGACCTACCCTCTTCTCCATGCGACTCGACAGCCAGGTCCACACCGGAGACGACGATGCGCTGCTCGGCTAGTTCAGCGAGCTTTGCTCCTCTCGTCTGGCCCTGAAATAAAAGTGCATGTGCTATTGTTAATGCGTTAGCAATTAAGTTGTGGACATAATTAACATCGAGCGCGGACTGAACAAACGCACGAGCCCGTGAATAGAAAACAGTCGTGTTCCTTCTGTCTGTTTACTCGGAGCCCATAGCGTTTTTTATTATAACATAATGATGGGACGGGAGCTTTTATGGACGTCTAATATCCACATACCCTATTACCGCTGTAGGCTTAATGGTTCATACGCTAACGGGGCAATAAACGCTCTAATAAAGATTGCAGCCTATTAAACGCTATTGTAAAAGCTGCTGGGTGTTGCTATTGAGTAACACCCGGCTCAGGTGAATGGTGTAAAATGTCCCACCGAGACGTAAATATTGGCCGTATCCAGTCCTGCCGGGGCTGCGTCCGGTGTAGTCCGGAGAGCTCGGAGAAAGGGAGCAGCGGCTTCCTGCGGCGCCTCGCCTCCGCCTGGTGCGCGTCTCGCTCCGGCTCGCAGTGCGTACGGCTCGCTCGGTGCTGGTTCTAGGCGGACGGAGCGCGTCCCCCGTCCTTTTTGGCTGCTCGTGCTCGCTGTCCGCGCAGCATACGGCGTCGGGCTGGAAAATGTCACGGCCGCGAATGAGCGATGGTGTTTTGCAGCCTCAAGAGAAGTGAAGAAGAAGGAGGAGGAGGAGGAGGAGGAGGAGGAGGAGGAGGAGTGATGGTGGTGGCGGCGTGAGGGGAGGTTTCGGAGGGTCAGAACGCGACGGGGTCTCTCGGTCCCCCCCCCCTCTCCCTCCTCTTCCTCCTTTTACTCCTCCTCCTCCTTATCACACACACAAACGCCAGGGCAGAAGAAGAAGAAGACCCCCTCGATGGTTTTATCTCCGCGCTGATATCGCTCCTCCATCATCTGTCCGTCCTCCCTCCCTTCTCCCCATCCTCGCCGCAGCTGCGCTATTATCATCGCGGGGAAAACGCGGCGAGAGAGGCGCGATAACTGTCACTCCACTGAGTCGATTCGCCTCGAATCAATTACAGCCTGGACAATCGATCACACCAATAAGTGCGTGGAAGGAATGGAAGCTCGTGAGAGTTTGGTTACAAAACTGCTGGTTCGCAGAATAGAACAGTGCCGGGACTTTAGTCCATTGGCCGCATCATAAACATGAAATTCGCGGGCTTCGTAGCTCCCCACGTGTTTTATTGTCACCGTCAGCATCCGCGGCGCTCGGATTTTGACACGGCCCAAATGTCACCCTCTGCTCCGCGCCGCGTTGATTGCAGCGGGACAACGGAGCCACCGCCGTGAGAAAGTTTCATTTCAGCCACGAGGCGAAGCCTTTCACACGTCGGTGGAATGGTTCACCTCCCGGTCTTGTGGTGCAAATGGCACCTAAGTAACATAATGATTATTCAGAACGCTCCCCTTCCCCGGGTCCCGCTGTGACGGGCCAACGGGGCGGCTGCATTTCAATCAGCGGCGGCTTGGCGGGCAGCGGCAGGCCGGGGGAGGCGTCTCCGTGGGCGGCGCGGCGCTCGACCGTGGGGCGGCCTGCGAGGGCCGCGCACCGGCCACGCAGCCGCGGGCTCTTTCAAGTCCGCAGGGCGCCGGTGTCCTGCGGGGGTGATCACAGCGCTCGGCCCCCGCCCACGATGAGCCGGTGACACAGGCGTGAAGCGGCGTCAATGGGCTGGAAGCGGCGATCTGAGGCTTGTTTTCACCCTGTTAACAGGATGAACGTGGAGGATTAATGTTGAAGTCGCGGAAAAGTCACGTCTGCGGGTTTGGATTCGTCGAGTTTGATCGGAAGAGTTTTAAGGCTCTAACTCGCTGAGCCATAAATCTCCAGTATCTGTAACTATTATCTAAACACGTAGATTACGCTCATTTACATTACAAACACTTAAAGGCTCTGTCAATTCTATCACATTACTGCGTGTTTGTGGGACAACACCTACATCGGTGCAAACGCATTTTAACACAACATATGCTGCAAAAGTTTATTCTGAGGGGTAATAAAAGCGTCATGTGTGACTAGGGCCCATAATTAGCACGTCTACAGACCAAACTCAGTGTTAATTCCCTGCAACAACATCTGACACTAATTGTTTTTCAAACATTTTCTGTCATCTCATTTGAGCTCACGTTTTGAATGTAATTTTCGCAAAGCATCGTCCTAAAAAAGTAAAAATTTCTTAATGAAGGTGTATCAACGATATTTTACAGACAACGTATCCAGAGTAAAAAAGCAAACAAACAAGTAACATCCCTTTATGCACAATAACGCATTTTTTGTCCTCCCATTACATTTTGTGGTACATCAAAGGAAACCAGTGCTACTATTGGATTTTAAAGTAGTGCAAAAGAAAGAAAGGAACATGAAAATGAATTCATTAAGATAAAACATTATGTGCTTCTTTGGGGTTTTCTTGTTTTTCCCCTAACGAGGCCTGATAATTTATCGATTTAATTACCTAAAATCTTTAAGCCTGAGCGCCACAGGCTGTTATTCCCCAGCCTCGTGGAGCCGCACACCACACCTGCTACGGCACAAATGGGAAGGTGTAAACGCATCATCGGGGGTCTTACATCAGAGTCTCCCGTTGAAATCCTTCTCCGCTGCTGCGCCAAACGGTGGCGCATCAGTCAGGCAGGTGCACCGTGGGAGCGCTCCGCACGTCCAGCCTGCTGCAGTTATTTGTCACTCCCCGTCCGGGCTCCTCCACCGCCTCCTCCGCCGCCGCCGAGGCCTGCTGAGCCTGCTGGGGGTGCGTTTGGGCGGCGCGCCTGCTCGCCCCCGCTGCGCGCTGCGTGCCACGGGGTCCTCCCACAGGTCGTGCTCGCTGCAGGCCGGTACCGCGAAGTCGGACCGGGTCTTCAACACGCGCCCGGGCCTCTGTAAGCGATTGGCAGCGGTCGACGCTGGACAAACGGTGATCCATCATCTTAAAAAGTGAAAAACACCCACCTGAACAACCTGACGTTACTATACTTTACCGGGGAACGATGGAGGTTACGGAGGCCACGGAGCCTCGTTGACTCCGGTGACTCCGACATTAAGAAAATATGGCTGCCGTGACCTCTGGCAACTGCACACAACCGCCCCAAACATCAGAGGGCCGTGCGAGGGGGAGAGGGAGCACGGAGGTGCAGGGAGGGAGGGAGGGAGGCACAAACGGGAGGCTGGAGGGACGGGGGTAAACATGAGAGGCAGCCGGGGGGTGCACGGTGCATTGTTATGAGCCCGTGCCTCTCTGCGTTCTGGCCTGTCTGCCTGCGTGGACATAATTTTCCCCCTCCTCCCCTCCACGATCCCCCGTCTCATCCTCCGGCGCGCTCACGGAGCAAATCCGCCCTCATCGACCTGCTCTTCGCAAACTTTCTCCCCAGTTTCTCCCATTCATCCAGCACCTCTGCCATTCCTCTTCCTTTATATCGCTGCTGCTTCAACCCGTTCGGGACTGACCTCTCACTCCGGCTCTCCACCATCTCCCCCCTCCCCTCCTGCTTTTGTTTATAGTAAGCAAACACTCCTTTTTCCCCTTTTGTTATTTTGTTCCTCTCCCTCTCCTCTCCTCTCCCTCCCCTCCCTCCCCCTCTTTTCCCCTTATAGATGGAGATTAACTGGGGAGTGCAGTGCCATCCGTCCTCATGACTGTTTGTTGTTAAGGAGATGGATGGAGGCTCCCTCTGCCAGCCCCACGCAGCCGCAATTACACCAGCCGCCATGATGGATAGAGGGAAAAGGGGGAGATGGAGAGAGGGAGATACAGAGAGGGGCATCTATCACGCCCCTTAATCTACCTGTCAGTGCACAGGCTTGGGGGGAGTGTGCCGGCTTCACCGTGACTGCTGGTCAGAGGTGTATTTCTTTTCTTAACGCCAAATTTGTTTCCTTACTTTTTACTGAAATAGGCCTGCAAGACCTGAAGTCATTAAATGTCCTGATCACTCCAATTGATTTCCCAGAGTTTATCAGATTCCGTTGAACATTCCCTATTCTGCCTCTCTCTCTCTCTCTCTCTCTCTCTCTCTCTTTCTCTTGCTGTGGATGTGCAGTGTGTATTTTTGCAGCAACAGGTAATAACATGCAAGTGTTGTCCCAAAAACACACACAGTGACAACCCGGCCCGCGCATACATTCCCACACCATGTTGTTCATCATCAGCTGCAGTTATTGCCTCTCCTCCTCACCTGTACACGCTCTGTCACCAAACCCATCCTCATCCCTAAATGTACCAAAGCAGTGACCCATCGTTTAGTAAATCTGCATACATTACCTGTAATGCCTCTATAATTCTTGTATTGCTACAGAAATATTATGAAAAGTAATTTGAAGTCGCCTGCCCTATCCCCCCCTCCTCCTCCTCCCCCCGTCTCCATCTCCTTCCTCCACCTCCTCATCTGTCCAGAGGAGTGAGAGATGGGATGGAAGGATTAATACTCTTCCGCCCAAGCCAACCGTGGGAATGATAGATGGACGGACGCAGGAAGGGAGCGAAGGAGGAGAGGGGGAAAGATTAAAGGAGAGAAGTCTGAGAGTTCATAAATCCACAGTGGGAGACCTGGTCCGCATCACACACTAATAAGATCTGCAAGAAATCCATGATGAGAGAGAGAGAGAGAGAGAGAGAGAGAGAGAGAGAGAGACAGAGAGGTGGAGCAAGGAGCAGAGAGAGGGAGATGGAAGCGGTGTAATAGCATTAGATGTAATCTAATCATGGCAATAAGATGTGAATAGATGAGTGTGAGCATGGTGATTATGCAGAAGAGCGATGGCGGAGCGCTGATGAAGCTTCGAGGCGTGGGGCTGGGCCTGCTTATTGGACAACACAACAACAGCATTAGCGTCCTCGGAGAATTCCACCGCAAAGTCTCCACAAAACCAGCTTCCAGCGCCGCTGCGTCGTGTGTTCCACCACCAGGTGAGCACAGTTGCAGCGCGGCAGGCGCTGCACGGGCACAGACGGCCTCCCACAAAGAGGACGCGTCCGAGCGGGAGACAGTGAAACGCACTCGTTCACGTGTGCACGTAGCGGGCGTCGCGTGAAGAATCACCCGTTTGTGCATGAAGTGCAGTTGTGCAGCTGTGACCTGACTTGAATCAGGCAGAGTGCTCGTTTACCGCCCTCCTCTGCTCCACGAGGCCACTGCCACGCCAGAGCCCCCCCCCCCAGACTCCCCAGTCTCCCCAATCTCCCCTTCATCCACCAGGCCACATTTTTCATAGCCCAGCTGTCGGAGGGCCGTGATTGGTTGGCCCAACAGACAGATAGCCGATAGGCTCTGATTAATAGTTGAGGCCCAAGAACTTCCTCATTGATCAACAGGACAGGCTGCAGGAGGGGGAGGAGGGGGGAGGAGGGGGAGGAGGAATGGAGGAAAGAGAAAAAGCATGCCCTGTCGTGCTGCAAGTGCTCGCTGATAACCCTGATAGTGGCTCTGGAGTGTGTGGAGGAGTGTGCGCGCGCGCGCGTGTCTGTTTGCGAGCGCGCTTGTTTACAATAGCAGAGAAGAAGAGAGGGGGTCGATAGAAGCAGAGTAGCGAAGAAACACTCAGAGTTTCTCTGTTGCAGCGACTGGATCCGGAGGTTTCCCTTGAACGAGAAAGTTTATCTGTAATCCAACGAAACACAGCGACTGAGAGCGTTTGTGAAGGAAGTATCGATTAACACGATTGTATTTTACACTGAGAACTTTTGTTTTCCCACATCTACGCGGTACATGTGTTACAGCATCTACGTGTGTGTGTGTGTGTGTGTGTGTGTGTGTGTGTGTGTGTGTGTGTGTGTGTGTGTGTGTGTGTGTGTGTGTGTGTGTGTGTGTGTCCTCCTGCTGCTCTGTCCAGCCTCCAGTTGATTGATGATCTCCCACTCCCACGGGGTCAGTGGGGTCACGACCTCCTGCTTTTGACCCCCCTACTGAGAGGACACACACACACACACACACACACACACACACACACACAGTGAGCCCCTGGGGAAACAGATGTCCTTGGGACAACTGGTGCTTCCTCACCTTTCCCTCACACACACTCTCCATATCTTCAAGATTACTGTCACATTTACTGATATGCTTTGACGTAACACATTTCATTATGTTTCAAATATCCCCACAATGATCCAAATACATTAGCATTCGATGTACAATGCATGGACATTATGTCTTTTATTAATGCAGTATAAAGTATAAAGTGAGTTTTAATTTTAGATAGATGACAGACACACACAGTAACATTGCACCTTAGTGACACTATGAAGTCATCATCTTCTCTGGATGATATCTTATCATATTTGACCTGTGTGTCCATAAAATCTGGTTCATTGCTCTCATTACCTGCCATGGGCAGCATACAGTCTTTTCTACATACTTATTTTCTATTGATTTTTATTATATTTCTTTTTTTAAATACTGCAAAGTTGTGAGGCAATTTTCAGTTCACTACTGCTGCAGCTCTACAAACATGTCAGTGACAAATACAAGTCTTGAATCTTAATTAATTGTCCAGACCAAATAAAATATAGCAAAGAAAATAAAGATTAAAAAGAGTTCTTGTGTCTATTTCCAGCATGAATAATATCGTGACAGGAGAAAAATCATAATCAAAATCATAATCATTAACAATGTAAAAAGCAAACACACTGATTGAGCACAATGCTTTGGAACAGAGACAAATGGAGCAGAGGTGAGGACACGTCACCCAGCAACACGAGGACGGAGTGACTCCATCAGACTTGTCCCTTCTCCATCTTCTCCTGAGCGGCCGCCTTCAGCCAAGTGGAAACGAGTCCCTCGATCTCCTGAGAGATGGAAAGTTCAGAAGACTCAAAACTCGGGATCAAGTGTAGACGCTTGACTTCATGCTGCAGGCTTAGACTTATTGTGAGAAGCAAAAGGCCACCTGGTAGTTTTAGTGTAAGAAAAACTGACTCTTCTCTGCAGGAACACACCAGAAGTGGTTAATATTTCACCTGTGGCCTTAGAAACACCTGGAACGTATCTTCTACACGTTAGCTGAGCTGCTTAACAGTATTTCACCATGATGCACCCACCTGTCTGGCCTTCCTGAGCGACCGGCGGTCCGTCACCCGGCCGCTCATCATATCAGCACAGTGAGCGGTGTCCTCGCTGAAAATGATCAGTGCTCCGTCATGGGCCCCGGTCCTGTCCGGGAGCACGGACAGCGCTTTCCATGGGTCGATCCCACCTGAGCAGCCGTGCGAACGCCGCATTCAGCAAATGCTCAACCACTGCTGTGCTACTTCTGTCACTGGCTGTGATTACGTTGCGTTTCTGGGTCTCACCGTTGACGTAAAGGATCCTGTGTGTGTGAGGGCTGTCGCCTCCGTAGTGTGTGTTGGTGAAGGCGACGCGAGCGGGGAGGGAATGCTGGGAAACGGCGAACAGCAGAGGACAGAGCTGCGTGTCCATCTGCAGCGTCAGCATCCCGGAGAACGGACAGGCGGCCTCCTCACAAGTCTGATCTACACGTGCACACGCAAACAGAGACGGACTCACGACACAGAACCAGACCCACACCCGTGTGTGTGTGTGTGTGTGTGTGTGTGTGTGTGTGTGTGTGTGTGTGTGTGTGTGTGTGTGTGTGTGTGTGTGTGTGTTTGTACAGAAGCCAAACTCGGTGCAGGTCTGGTAGGTCCACTGTCTCTCTGCTCTCCTCATTGAGTGGACAGTGTTCATCAGATCCTTCACGGCTTTCTCTCTGGAGACGTCCAGACAGGCTTCTTCGCCGGAGGAGCGGTACATCTGCACACACAGAGCATGAACGTCATCTATTGGGGAGCGCGTCTCTCTTAAGGGCGGCTCAGCAGCGACATCTTGTGGCGGCAGTCGTGCAGCACGGGGCAGAGGCGGCTCCGAAGCGGACGTCGTCCTGTTTTACCTGCGCCAGCTGAACGAGGCGGCCGTACGTGTCGGCCTCCGTCCGTCCATCACGCGTGGAGCTGCTGTTGGTCATAACGCTGCACAGCTCTCGTATAGACATGAGCACGCCCTCTTCGTTGTACTGCACCGTGCCCATCACAATGTCCGCCAGACTTTGCATCAGCTCAACCTGCAATCGGCCGTCAGGTTCATGCAACTATACGAGCTTGCTCGTGGAACTTCACACAAACGCCACAGCCGTCACCTGATCGTCGGCAGCGTCGGGCACCTGACAGCAGCGGAAGTCCGCAGCCAGCTGACGGACGTCGCCGCGCGTCAGCACGCGCTCCACGGCCGCGAACGCTCCCCGCACCGCAGCCACGCACTGCAGGCGAGACGAACGGGGGAGACGTTAACGACAGGCGGCGAGGAGACGCCGGTGACGTGATGCACGCGGCCCTCGCACCTTCTCTGAGCCGCCGACTGCTTCGTTCGCAAGACTGGCGCCAACAACCTGGAGCAAAGCAGAGGCGGGAGTGGGAAGATGGTAATTGTCATATATTCACCTCTCCCACCTCTGCTGCTACGCAAATATGGCGACCAGTTGTTACGCCCGTTTACATTGCTGTAGGCGGAGAAATCCAGCTGTGCCTTCACAGGAGCGGAGGAGGCCACAGCTCCGTACACCAGGTGGGGATACTGCGGAGACAAGCAGAAGAACCAGACAGTGTATTTACCCCAACAAACTCCAGGATTCTATATAACAATCTAATAGAAGAAAGGAAGTGTGAGAAGCTGCAGTTGTGCAGCCTAGAGCCTTAAATGTTCTCCTATGAGTTAAAATGAGGGTCCGGTGCACCTTTCCTCTGAACCAGGCGGACAGAGCTCCAGAGTACGAGCCTCCAAAGCTGATCCAGGTGTTTCTGTGGCTCAGGTTATACGTTTGGCTGATGTACTGGCTGAATTCAGCCAAGTCAGCGAGTCTGTCCGGCACAAAGACGAGAAGCGAAAGGTCAGGAGTCATGGCACAACTAAACGCACACACACACAAAGATACACACAAGCTGAACCATGAATGAACCAAGAGGAACAGCAGAGCGCAAGACATGCATTTACAACCAGACAACCACCCACACACACACACACACCCACACACACACACACACACACACACACACACACACACACACACGCACGCGCGCACACACACACACACACAGGCGTGGAGCCAACACTAACGCCTGCTGGCTGCTCAGGCCTGCCAGGTTCTCCGTTTTGAGGCCGTCTGGGTTGATGCTGTCGCCATAGTAACGGTGCTCCAGAGCCACCAGCAGAGCCCTGTGCTCCTCGGCCATGTCAACATGGTGTCCTGGGAAAAACATGGCCAGAGCTGAACAATGCAGTGTGTAGTGATGTCTGACATACAGGAACAGAAGTGAAACCACGACTTGAAAGGGGAATAGAACGTTATAATGGGTAGATGAACTCTATAAAACCCCCACACACACAGGTGGTATTAAATCCGTCCATTTCCTGGTACATACGGTCGGTTTTGTGCACGGTGCATGTTCCGCAGATGAGTGTCGCCTTACGAACACACATAATGCTTCCTTTTCACTTTTGCTTCCCAAAGTCTCTGGTTTTGTGCTGAGGGGACGCGCGTACCTGCCAGGACGTCAAACTCGTAGAGAGGACCTTCTCCTCCGATGTAGAGGAAGACGGGGCCGTCAGGACGCCGCCAGTACGCGTCGTTCACAAAGAACCTCTGGGACAATGACAGACGGAGAGAAAAGGGAAGACCCATTCAAAGTCTCCCACAAATTAGCATTGGAATTAATTAACGTTGGAAGCGTCAACTGGCAGCGACAGCCAATCATCTCAGAGCCCGTCGTCAGTGCCAGCAGGGGTTGTGCTGCATTGGAGCATGAGAGCAGCGTGACAGACAGCCTCCGCTACCTGAGGGAAGGTGCCGGCGCTCTGTCGGTTGAAGTGGTCCAGCGGCTGGCGAATGCGACCCGGCCTCAGGCGCCGGCGAGCGCCGACGGCGCGCGCGGCGAGCTGCCGCTCGGCCGTCTGCCGCTGGAGGTCCCGCGCGCGCTCCTGGATCCTCCTCAGAACCCGTCCTGGCGCCGGAGAGTCCGAGCAGCAGGAAAAGGGCCGTTTGTGACCTCGCTCTGAATCGTGTGTTAAATCGGTCTGTTTCTGGGTGACGGCGCATTCACCAACTCACCAGCATTAGCGCAGTTCAAGAGGAGGATGAGGATGAGGCAGTGGCTGGAGGCCAAAAGCATCTTTACCCACTGTGGAGGATGTTTTAATGCATAACCACTGAGCGGGAGTGAGGCGGATGTCCACCACTCAGCAGCTCCCTATATAGACCCTGGGCCGGGCTTCACTGATGAGGTGCTGTCTGAAAAATGACCTGGGTGACGACGTGATACGACCTCTGAGTCGCTCTGATGCGCAGTCGGATGCAGATCAGCATTTGCTCAGCAGAATGAAGCATCTGCTTGGGGATGTAATGAGACCTCTCTGCCCAGTAATGGCTTTTTTTGGAGCGGTTGAGTTACAGCAGCAGGTTTGACTTTTTCTCCTCCTCATAATAATAAGAACTCTAATATTATTCGAATATAGGAGGACAAGGACACGGAGGCTGATGGGCAGCGTGGTGACTTTGGCTAAAGTCAATCTACATCATGCACGACCCCCGCTGTGAAACCGATGGGTCTTTCACAGAATTCACTGCAGATCTTCTGTGACAGAAAACAGAGTAACAGAGTGAACAAGAGGAAGCTGCGGGAGCCAAAAAACGAAATAAACTGGAAATCCAAACCACTAAAGAAGAAGCGATGATTATATCAGTCCACGTAAGCAAGAATATTATTCAGTGACTGGTTGAATTGCTGCAAGAGGTTATCAGGCCATGTCACAGGGTGCGGGTCAGAAGGCCGAGAATGTGGTCGCTGGACGGCTCCATCCACGTCCCCATAATCACAGGTGGCCACGGCACATTGTGGTTAAAGTATTTAACTACAAAGCTGTTATTAAACTCTAATCTATCCATTAAATCATATGTTGCTGGTGCCACAGTCTGCGCATGTGCGAAGAACCATATCAGGGAAGTTTAGGCTCATGGAAATTACTAAATGTCACGTCAACGTCAGTGGTGACAACGTTTCCTGTTCTCCAAAACCCACTCACTTCTAACATAAGCTCACGTCAGAGGCAGCGCGGCAGGCAGAAGGAAGCAGCATCTCTCCGGTCCACGCATGAACTCGTCCCTGCAGGCGAGCGCGAACGCCACCGCGGCGCCGCAGCCGGGCTTCGCCGCGGCCTACGGCGTCATCGCGGCGCTGGGCCTGCCGCTCAACGCCGCGTCCCTGTGGATCCTGCTCCGCCGCCACAGCCTCCGGGCCCCCGGCGCCGTCTTCATGCTCAACCTGGCGGCCTCCGACCTCATGCTCGTCGCCTCGCTGCCCGCGAGGAGCTACGCGCACGCCACGGGCACGTGGCCCTTGAGCGGCGCGGCGTGCGCTGCGGTCCTGGCGCTGTTCCGCGCCAACCTCCGCTCCAGCGCCGTCTTCATCAGCCTCATCAGCGTGGACCGGCTGCTGGCCGTGGTCTTCCCTCTGCGGTCGCGCCACCTGCGGACCGCCGCCAACGCGTGGAAGGCCGCCGCGCTCGCCTGGATCTTGGTGTCGGCCGCGAGCCTTCCGCAGCTGCTGCCGCTCCCGAGCAGCTGGAGCGGCGGGCCGAACTGCTTCCTTCCGCGCTCCGACGCTCACGGGCGCCTGGTTCCCGTCGCGCAGTCCGTGCTCATCTTCGTCCTGCTGGCCGTCAACGTCCTGTGCACGGCCGTGGTGTCGGTGACGCTGCGCCGGCACCGGCCCGACGCACGCGTCCGCAACACGGTCGACGTCATGCTGATTTTCATCATGAACTTAGTCATGTTCACCTTGTGCTTCTTGCCTCTGTCCATTGGTTTGCTTCAGTTTGGAAACTTCCACAAAACTCTGCCCCCTTTGATATGTCTTGCGAGTGTAAACTGCTGCCTGGATCCGCTGCTCTACTACTTTTCTTTGGATGCGTTTTGGAAGAGGAGAGAGGACGTGGACCCTGCGACAGGACGCTAGAAGCTCCACGTTCTGCATCAAGTCTGATCAAAATCTGCTGTTCGGCGTGGGTGTAAAGAAAACTTCCGTTACAATCAAACTAAATGCTTCAACCTCATGTTTCATCTAACATTCAACATGAAAGTCGGGGGCAGGATGTGGTTCGGTATCTTGAGTGGAACATGGGGGCAGGCTGTTGCTAGCCCTCCATTTGTGTCATAAACTGTAAATACTGATCGGCCCGTTGAACACTTGACATAAAGATCCTCCCAATGGTTTTGTGTTATGTTTGATTGTGTATTTCTTGACTCGTTTTCCATATTGGACGTGTATTTTTAATGTGACTCAGACTTGAGCCAGCAGGGCCTAAGCGCCACCAGACGGACGCCACCGCCATAAGCCTCCAGCAGACTCTAAGGATCTAGATTACCTCATCTGCAGATTTGAGATGATCCAAGAGTAATCGTGGCTAATGCAATTAGGCATCAAGGACGGAGGCAAACAGCCTGATTCAGACGAATAATGCATCAGGATGAGGCAAAAAAATGTTCTAATTCTATATTAACTTAGATTTAATGACAGAGACCTACAGATGTTGAAATGGCCACTTGTTGGCGTTAACATTCTCAAGATATGGCCTGTAAATAAAAAGTGCCACTATTATTATATTATAGATGACACTGTAATATTGTATAAACGACACATTTGCATAGAACATTCTGATACACTGATAATAAATTTACTTTTAATTATAAAGCATTGCATTTATTTGCACTAAAACAGCTTTAAGCTCTTCTGTTCTCTTTTTTGAGCCGTTCTTTTTCAGGCTTTTTTGGCAGTGAGAGCTCCAAGTAAAATCATGATTTATCTTAAATAAAATTGATTTGCTTTTATGCAGACAAGTGAAACAGAAAATGGAGACATTTTTCACTACTTTATTCACAGACAGATTTCATCAGCAGACAAAATATACAGATCAAAGTAGGCTTTGTTTAACTAACATATAATATGCTCCCTTCAGTAGCATTGACTTTAGTCCCGTCTCCGACTCTGGACTAAGGCTTCAAACATTGTTTTAGAAAAACATTCTAACAGTGCTGTTTTTCTCTTATAGATAAACACATGCAAGGGGAAATCAAGACATTTCTGAAAAGTGATTCCAAAATGCAGCTGTGAAGCAGGAAGAAAAGAGCGTGATGACGAGGAGGGAACTTAAATAATGATGTTTACCTGTTTCAGCTGTGATGGAACAATAGTCTAATGCCCAGTGTCGCCTCCTCGAACGTCTACTGTGTAATGAAGCGTTTCAGAGAAAAACGAATGCAGAAAAGGGAGCGGGGAAGCAGAGGCAGGCACAAGGATTAAGATGCAAGCAAGCAACTAGTCAGCAACAGTTGTGTGTTTACACTACAGAGAACACAAGAAGAGGAATGAAGGTGAGTGAGATCTACCGCTAATATCTGCTCTGCAAACCGAGGCGTTGTGCTTTTCGCCAGATGACTGTGAGATGACGTGAGCTCCAGGGCAGGAGGAAAAACAAAAGTACCGTCACCGTGACAACACATGGAGACAGTGATCTCACCCAACAACAGCAACCATCATTCAAATCCCTAAAGAGAAAGGGGCGAGCGCTTGAAATTGGGACTCGTTATTAGCTTCGGAACTTTGCTACATGGAAAATCCTGTGTTGGAACCAATGACGTCGTATGCCTCAACCTGGAAAATAGCATTGACTGTAACAGAACAAAGAGAGTAAAAAAATGTTTTATAGCAAAGCAAAATGACAAGTAAAGTGCAACGTGACCGGGTCCACAGGAGGGTGCTACAGTGGCTGGGGCTGTGACTGTGGATGTGCCTTTGGGCGGGTGGGGTGCTCGCGTCTACGCCCCGTCGCAGATGGTCGTCTCCATCACGAACGTGTTCTCGAAATGGCGGATGTGGTGGCAGTTCTCGGCGTCGCGCTTGTTGATGCCTGCGAGACGAGACGGGGGACTTTTAATCTGACAACGCATCGTGGTGCTTTTATTTTGGCAGCGCTGACCCCCGACTTACGCCTGTGGGTGACGCGGCGGTTCAGGCGGTACGTGTCCTTCCCGTTGCACAGGCGGTAGATGAACGGCCCCAGCTGGTGTATGTTGTGCACTTTGCCGGTCACCACCATCTCCTCGTGGATGATGTAGGTCTGAGGCAGGTAGGTTCCCTTCTGCGGGAGACAGGAGACAGCACGTGGACGGACGCGCCCCACAAACAGTCCTCCGCTCCCGCGTTAAATCTGTGTTACCTTGACATTGATGAGCAGCTCCCACAGGTTGCGTGGAGGCATCACGATGGTGGTGTTGAGCTCGATCACGTAACACTTGTCCAGAGCAATGTCGTGGTAGGCAGTCAGACCCTGGACAGATACAAGAGGCTCTTTATTTTAACAGAACTCCAAAGACCAGGATCCTTTGCAGCAGAATGATTGCGGTTCATGATTAATAGTCAAATAGTCAAAATGTGGGTGTTTGAGGCGAATATAGCCTCAAAAAACCTTTGGTATGAACCTTTAATGTTAAACAGCTGTCATTTCCTATTGTTGTGATGACTTTGAGGACATTATTCACTCACCCTGTGGAAGTCGTGGATTATATCCGCCGGGTCGCTGCCTCCGAAGTGGGGCACGGGCACGGTGATCTTCTCGTAGTTATCGGCCAAGTAGATGCCGACGTTCTCCTCCAGCTCCTGGCGCCCGCGCAGCGGCGCGTACACGGAGTCTTCGTAGAGCACCCTGCAGTGGAACAGGTTCTCCTCTGGGATCTGCGCACACGGAACGCGGGTCAGACGCGAGGGCCGAGCCCGACCGGGGCGCTGCTCGGGCCCGGCCCTCGGAGCGGCGGGTCTCACGTGGGGTATGAAGTAGTAGCGGTAGACGTAGATGGAGGCGAGGACCAGGCCGGCCATGAACACCACCAGGCCGAACGTCAGGCAGCACAGGCCGTTGAGGGGGGACTTCTTGGGCCGCAGCGGCAGAACCAGCTCCTCTTCGTCCTGGAACAAAACCACTCTCGGCTCACGCGCAGACAGGATCGTTCGTACTCATCTCCATCGGGGTGGAGCCTGGACCGAGGCGCCGGGCGATGCTCCCAGACGCCTCCGGTCTCGCGGCCCATCTGCCGCCGCCACGCGCCCGGCCTGCGTGGGCGGCGGCGGCACTACGTCCTCGCCGCCCGCTTCCACTTACGACAGTGACTCACGGAGGAGCGGACGCGTGCAGGCGCTCGCGCCAGGTAAAATTATCTTATTATAGAGGACAACAAACGCGGGCTATTCTTGGGTGGCAGAAATTACCGTGTGCACTGGAAACGGCTTTTAGGAGGCGCTTCAGAGGAAAAGCGATGACAACTCTGTCATTTTTGTAAAAGCTTCCGCTTCGCGTTATTTGCGCCACTTGCGAGTGTGTCTGTGTCTAATATTAGTGCGTCTGAGCAGGATTACAGTGTTTGTGCGCGGCGTGCCGTTCTTTGCGTGAACACTTGGAGACAGAGCGCGCGCGAGGACAAGGCGACAACTGTGCCGAACACACAGTTCCCTGAGACTGGGCTCTTTGTGTTCTTCCACCCCACCGGGAGGCACAGAGGCTCTTTTCACACCAGCTGAAAGCGTGACACGCCATGAGGCCCGTCGGTCTCCGGCTCGAGACCGTTTTCAAAGTCACACAGCTGATGTTTCATCGTCGGGCGCCAGGGCTCGAGCGCGTAGCTTTGATGGGGCTTCAGACAACGCTGGGCTGCTGCTACGCTAAAGTTGAGCACCGCTGTAAGGCAGGGAAAAACAATCTTGCATTGCACTGCAACCCATCAGCCATTTTGTCAAGCAAAGATTATGCATTAGTTTTATTCTGTCTTTTTATAAAGCTGGGGAGTTGCTCACTTCAATCTGCATTTAAGGAGAAATGGTTAGGGTTGCTTTTATAAAGCAAAATCCAAATATATATATATATATATATATATATATATATATATATATATATATATATATATATTGTTCAATTGTTTAAGCTGGTAATCCTCTATGTAATCCAAAACAAAGAGCATGCATTTGCAAATTGTAACGATTTCCATGAATCCTTTGCAAAAGGGCCACTGGCGCAGCGGAAACCATCACAGCAATGACATGTTTCGTTTGCAGCCAAATGGCGATGGATGCTGTCAGAGGCTCCCTGCTGTCCGCGGCCGTGCCCGGCGCCCCAGGGGGGCCCGGGTACCGCAGGGACCACGTTACACAAGGGTCACACGAAGACCAGCTGGCAAGTATTACGAAAAGAGACGAAACGTCACGGACCCCGAGCGACGCGTTGCTCACCATCGGATGAGGGATGAGGATTTCCGTCTTGTCGCCATCGCTCTCCTTCTCCACTTTCTGTCCCGCGACAGACTGGAAGCTGATCTTCACCATGTCTCGGCGTGTCCCCGCGCGTCTCTCCTCGCGTCGGGTATGATCTGGCCACCGCTCACAAAACGAGTCCCCTCACGCGCTTCGTCGACGGACCACCCTCGTCTCACAGCCGGGCAGCCCCTCGGTCTGTTTTTGTCTCTATTCACCGGAAGTGTTTTTTTTCTCCAACACTTGCTAAAGGACGAGTCCGCAGTTTTTGCTTCATATTAAAGAAATACAATAAAAAGAGAAATGTATTAGTGTTATATTATAGAAGGCTATTGTCTACCAAAATAAATTGCCTGAATGAAATATTTATAGAAAAAAAATCAATTTTTGAACAGAGGCCCCTTCTTGTGCCTGCATGGGTAGAATTAGTTATTATTATAGCAATTTTCATTCCTAGATATGCAGCATGTTTATAAATATGATACCAATGTCACCGTGCTGCCTATTTAAAGGTTTACTTTGGGTAGACATAATAATAACAGCAAATTAAACTTATTGTGAAAGTTCAAGCACTGCCTGAATAGTTTCATTATGACAGTTGTAGTGTTCAGTAACATTAGTCACACTATGACTGATGTCTGGGTTGCTTGTTAAGCAGCCATAAGGCTGGCATTACTTTGAGGTACCTCAGGGTACAGGATGATGTGGCCATTAACATGCATTCACAGATGTGTGATTTCTGCACGCATAATAAAAATGACAACGGGTTCATTTTATTCCAAAGTCTTTTCTTTATTTTGATTGTAGGGCCCAGGCCTTTGACACTTCTGAAAGCACCCACTAGCCAAGAGTTCAATTTGACATTTCAATCTTGTTAAATACTTGGAAAAACAAAACAATTCCAGTACAATATCTTTAGCACAGCATCATGCACAGCCAGTGGAGAGTCATGCGAGTTCGATGGAGAAACTGTGGCGTGTCCGAGTGGAAGCGCTCGTCTGTTTTGAGATGGCTGTTTTGTTTGCCTGTCTGAATGTACAGATATGTCTCATCACGTGTGTCACTCACTGCAATTAAACAAATCTGTGGTATCATCAGGTCTCAGGAGAATCCAACATGGCACAAAGCCCTCAGCTACCCAAAATGCTTTACACACATGATTGTACTGGAATTATCAACCCTCTGAAGAGAATGAGTCAAAAAACAGGGAAATGGGGAAAGTAAGAATGATGTGCCGAGTTGCCAATATCCTGATGAGCTTACCCCTGAAGTGCACTCACCGTGGGGCCCCTGCACTCGCAGGCCTCCAGCCAAGTGATGAGGAAGCCAAAAAAAGTTAATGAAAACTCATCACTGTCCTCAACTCGTTAGGTAACGTTGATCAATCAGCACCTCACAATGCGCACGCCCACACAGGCTGTAATGTTTCAGTCCATGTTCTGCCAGTCCCTCCCTCCCACATTAGCACTATTCACACTCCTGCAAGTTCTCAGCAGTCTGAGATCCTCAAAGTGTAGATGAAGAATTAAAAGAAGATTAACAGATCCAGAGCTAATACCATGACATTCCTTCGCTGTACAAATTGTTAATATTCTATAGGTTAGCTAAGTGTGAGCTGGCCCTTTAAGTTATGTACAATGAAACCCACCAGCAACCATTTCAGCAGTGAAAAGAAATGCAAGAACAATGTTACGAATCATGTTTCTTCTTTTATGGTTTAAAAAGTGTGTGTGTCAAGGGTTAAACAAAACTCTACAAAGCAAAAAGAAAGGCATATGTACACGTTCACCTGTCCCATAAAACAAAACAAAAAAGATGAACTCTCAGGCTTCGCCAAAACTACACCTTACATTGATGCCTCCTTTCCTCATGTGCTTCAAGCGCTGTATGGTGAGAAAGCACGCGAGCGGTTCCCTGGCGTGGCCACTCACAGCTCGTCCACGTCAAAATGAACCCCGAACGTCGCTTCACCGGATGAAGGCATAGGCGCGCGCCGCAGCAGCAGCTGTGACGGGCGTGCGTGCGTGTCCGAGTCTGTGGCACTGACAGTGGGAGCCAGACTGGGCAGACCATCACAGAGCTGATGCTGGCTACAGCCGCGGATTTGTCACATTTCAAGGCATGCAACAGGCACACCCATGTTCAACTTGCTCGTACCATTTCCCTCGCCATGGTTTACTTGCAGTGTGTGTGTGTGTGTGTGTGTGTGTACGCTTGTTTGAAAATACGTCTTGTCTATTTTTGTTTCTTGCTGCGTGTGTCTATCAGGAAGTCTGCCTTACTTTGAAGTACTGACATTTTGTGTCACTATGCTCAATAGACTGCTGTATCATAATATACCTTACATGTCTCAATGTGCAAGAAAGCAGCAGCATCTATTAATTTCTTGTTTCTTTTGAAGGAAAACCACTGAAAATAAAACAGATCAAATGTTCAGTGAGGAGCAGAGGAGCTGGCAACTTCCTGGTGAGCTGATATGGGTATGTTTGTTTCTCATTTGTTTATGGGTTCAGCAACCAGAACAACAGCTGCTGATGGGTCCGTCTAAGCAGATGTTGCCTGGATGTCGCCCAGTAATGGTCCTGGTGGCTCCTCTCCCCACCTCTGCCTTGCTCAGGCTTCCTGAGGGGCGGGCCTCTTGAGGTCCCTGATCTGTTTGACCAGGTAGGTCTTTTCATCATTGAACTGTTCGTCCTCTGTTCTGTCGTTCTGGAACTTGCTGAGAAACTCGATGAGTTTGGTCTGGTTCTTCAGCAGGATGTCCAAGATGGGCTGGGTCTTGTTGGGGTTGGCCACAAACACCTAGTATTTATAGAAACAGATATGGGTGTTAACATACTCGTGCTTATACTGTATTGATGGCAGACTGAAGAGCTCAGCAGTCACTTTCACAATCAGTGGATTTCAAATTCAAAAAAACTGTTATAAATTTTCTATCTACAATTTATTTTTATTTAGAAAAACACCTGAACACCTTATTATATGCTATATTTATCAGGTGGACACAGATGGAACACTGAAAATTCATTTTTACCTTAAAAACATGGAATGCCTCAAACTGGATGTTGCGGCTCTTGTCCCGTAGCAGATTCATCATTAGTTTGAGATTCTCTGGCTTGCTGATGTATTTCGTCATTATGGTAAAATTGTGCCGATCAAGAAGCAACTCCCCCAGTAACTGGTTTATTTCAGAGTAAGAAACAGGAACAAATATTGGTTGGTAATGACTTTTTTTAAGAGACAGACAGATGGCACTTTCATGCAGGGATGGAACTATGTGAATGCAGGCTAACTCATTTTCCAGTAAAAAATAAATAAATATAATCACATTTAACTTCTAAATATATAATTATTACATATCTAAGGCATATCATTAAAGCAGATTATACACTTAGTTTTAGATTTAGCATTACGTTTTCAACAGTGACTTATAGATTGTGTCTTTAGCACAAACTGCTTAAATATTACATCAATTAAAAAAAAGTAAAAGTAAAACCGTGATGCAGGCTTTAAAATGTGTGACTCTAAGCCTCACCACTAGATGGCACTAATGACAAGGTGATGGAGGTGTTAAGTGAAACCTTCAGCTAGTTCCGTAAATAGAATTGCATCACAACAAGAGACCTGTTTGTTGACATGAGCCAGCGCCCTTACCTTGAGGGACTGCCTCTTAGTAACATAGTTTTCCGAGTGGAGTAGCTTCTCATATTCACTAAAGAACTAAAAACAGAGAGGGGGAAAGAGGTAGTGAGACTCGGGAGCATGATATCTAAATGTGTCAAGTAGAGGGTTTCACAAATGCATCTGGGCCTTGTATCAAAACACAGTGACAGGAAAATGAAGCATTTTGCATCACAGGCTGACAGCTACTTTGTGTTCACAGCCTGCAAATGATGTCCCAAATGGCTGGTTTGATGCTGTTAGGAAAGACGCTAACAATCACTCAGACTGCCACAGCTTTCAGGCACATGGAACTGGTCATAAATGGCTTGGCTCAACTCAAAGATCAGAACATTCCACAGAAAGACTTTAAATCAGAACAGGTACATATTATTAAGAACTCTAAGCCAAAGGGAACTTGTTGACCATCTTTGCTCTACTCTTAATTGTGAATAATTTCTCAATGTGATTTGGTCTATCATTTCTATCTATTTTTTTATTATATGCTGCAGTTTAGTTAAGCTTAAACTTACTCTGTCGTAATGTTGCTCCAGAAATTCTGCACTTAGCAGCTTGTGTCTTGTGAGGAGATCCTGAAAACAGACATGGACAAAATGTAAGTAATATGGTTATAATGTAGACGTGTCCCAAGTCTATAATGGCGTCTCATTCAAGTGGAATATTTGAACAGCCACTGTGACTTTGAGTTCTAATAACTGCAGGCAGATTCATGGCAGCTCATGTGCTGTTAAGCTCTAGCTCATCTCTCTGGATACAGAATGGATCCTTCACAACACAACAGGGATCGTTGGTTCCAGTCCTGTATGAGTCACTGACTAGTTATAATGTCACACACCAACCTTGTCAGCCTGTTCTCAAATTTGTTATCTGAGCTGTCTAGTTCGAAACAACGTTTCAAATGATATTATTTAAACAAACCATCAACAGCACTGTTTCCAGGTACGAATCCTAACGAGTCACATCATGGAACTGTATAATGCATCTCTGTTGTTTCACATACTATTCTCACTCAATATACATTTGGAACTACTGGTATTACAGTGTAAAGATGTTTCACAGAAGTAATTTAAAAGTTCACTCGGCAATAACAGATCAATGACTAAACAACTTACTTTAAAAGTGGCAAATGCATCAGAGGCAATGTCGAATGTGGACATCTCCACATATCTGAAGAAGTCATAGAACTGCTCTGACCACAGCGTGATTTTGGCCAGTGGTTCATGTCTGATGCACTCCCTCAACATGATACCACAGTTCAGGGCAATCTCTGGAGACTCATACCTGCACAAACCAGCAACACAGGACAACAAGAGGTTTAATTAACTGTTGAGAGCAGATCCAGAAAACTGAACCAAACGGTTCCAAAAAGTTAGCTGAAATGAGGCATATTACATAACCTGTGTTATGAGAGTGAAATATGTACTTCATAATTTATTATTTAATAAAGGCATGACAGTAGGTGGAAGTGAAGTGAGGAGAACTCAGCATGTTTAAACGGGCGGTGACAAAGATCAACAGAAAAATCAAAGTCACTGTTCACATCAAAGCAAGCCTCCATTACACACAAATGCTGCTCATGTCTGGAGGACACAGATTTGTGGCACAGCTTTCATCTCATGATTATCTCAGGCTTTCATTGAACAAATAGTTTTTACTTTGTAGCCTTTTTAAACAACAAACATTTTGTTTCCTAACGCCAGGTTAAAAAGACAAAGCAGAAACTGGCATCTCTCTGTTGGAGAGTGACCTTCTAATGTGTTTTGATGTGTAATGACAGAACTAGTAGAACTCCGGCTTCGGAGCGTGCTACTTCTGTACTTGACATGAAGCCCAAAACATGTTCTCTATCACTACTGTGTGTTCACTTTTACTCAAAAAACACTGCTAAAGCGCAGGAACACGTACTAGATTAAACAATATCTAAGTTTATTTAAAGGATTATGCACAGGAAACCAGGAACTGACAACTGCCAAAATGAAGTGCTACTTCACTGATTTAAACAGTGGAGCCTATTTTTATTTTTCTGTTCTGGGCAGCAGTCAGGATCATTTAGAAACACAGTCTCGTTTCCCTTTAAGTTAGGAAGTCAAAACTTCCCAATAATGTGTATAACTCTAAATGATCAACAGGAACATAGTCATTCTGTGCTGTGTCTGTGTGTTCCTTACCCTTTGAGCAACATAAAGAGGATGTTCTGCTGCGTGCAGAGGTACTCCACGGTGGGGGTCCGAGTACCTATTTGACGCCTGAGGATGTTATTGAAGATCTGAGCCACATCTTTCTTACCCTGTTGGTTAGACGTTAAAAATATCGGTTAATGTGACAGAAAACACGACAACTTAAGTCTCACAACACACTTCAGACAACAGTCAAAAAAATAGAATCCCTAAAAAGCAAAAAGGTTTATTAAGAACATGTGCATTTATTTCCCAATTTTTTGCTCTTGCGATGTTTATTTAGAGCACAGTGACATATTATCAGAATATAATGACAGGGATATTTCCAGATACAGAAAAACACCAGTTTACTTTAATAAAAAAAAAGTTGAATCATTGTCATATTTGTGATAGACGCAACTACTGTATGTTTTGCAATAATTCAGCAGTCGTTCGTTGTGAACAGGGAGGAAGAAAAAGAAAAGAGGAAGAGAAAGAGCACAACATTGTGAGTCACACTGTGACAGGATGAATCAAGGAGGCCTGCGACTGCAGTTAGCACACAGCACCAGCATAACATGTTGTAGACTGGTTTCCCCTGGTATCAACAAAGGCAGGTCTGTCAAGACAAGCCAGTGTCATACCTGAGTGAACATTTTTTTACCATTCCATCCCTGTTATGTAAAAAAAAGACACATCAAGTCTCACCTCAAAGTCAATGAGCTGCAGGTCTGCTATAAGGGTGCTGAGTAAGCCACTGTTGTAAAGCTCCTGGGCTAGTTGGGCCACTGCTTCTGTCTGGGGCTCTTTCTCATTAGTCCCATAAAGGATCTCCTTCATGGCCACTAGGCTTTTTGACACCTCCTCTGTGGCCTGGGTAGAGTACATATAAAGACACACAATTATAAGCTTAGCCCAAAAAAGACACTGTTATGTTTAGCAACACAAAGTGACAGGAGAAGAATTTCTTTTATGGTTGCCTTATTGGCAGAAGTATGCCACAAGTGACAGTATGATCATGTGAAGCAGCGTGACAATGACGCTACCTTCTCAGCTTTTTTGTCAGAGATGTCATGCTTCTCAAGCACTGTCATGTTGTCCTTAAGATTCTTGACGATGTCCGCCGGCGACTTGTGGGACTTGCCAAAGGGAAAAGGCATGGTGGAGAGTTACCACGGGCAACCAGGCAGCGGACTGTCCACCTAAAGAAGGATAGAAAACTGGATCAGAGCAACGCAATTATAAACATGCACCATACCATTCTCTCCCTCTCTCTAGTCTTAAACTGGTTTCCAAAACTAGAAACTGATTTGTGACCTTGTTACAGCCAACCTCTGGTAAAGAAACTAAACTGCCACCAGTGAGAGTAACAAAATGTTTTGTATGACTCTAAAACATATAAATGTCTTACATGGATCTGACCTTTTGTGCCGCAATCAGCAACAAAATGTTGTAATTTTTCATGTAATGGTCAGTAAATGAGTAACCAGGCAGTATTTATTGTGACACAGGCCTAGTTACACTATGCTATAACGTCAGAGCTTTTATTGACCCACCACATGTACAGTGACGAACATATCCCTAACATGAGAAAACGCATAACTGTGTTTAAATCTGACTCTCATGTGACCAAATTTAGATCATTAAACAACCTCTGGGGCTCTTTATAAAACAAAACTAAAGAATTGTCAAAACTAAACCACAAACTATTGCAACAGTAAGGATGACGCAACAATGGGTCAAAACAACAGTTTCTTATTGAGAAAACTAACTGGGTTAATTCACTGACCCACCTAAACACTAATTACACTACAGGGCAACAGCCAAAGTTGTCAATAGGCTTTCATAAAGCAGAATTAACAGCTGTGTGCACTAATAGACAGAAAACTACACTATCTGTTCATTGACTGAAACAGCACAACTTATCAATTAACCTTAACTAAGGATGTTGTACAGTAATGCATCCATTTTCAATGTGAGGAAAATCTCTGCAACAAACCTCCAACAGTCACTACACTAAGAGGCTGCGGCGTAACAGTCTGACACCAACCTGCTGTTCTGCGTGAATCCTCTCAACTGTGAACACAAACTCTGTCTTGGCAGCGAGTCCACATTTAGAAAGCAATGCCGGAGCCAGGAATATAAAGCAAGCAGCACCAAAGTGGGATGTGCAGTCCACTATTCGTGTGTGATGTGTCATGTGTGAATGAGCTCATATTCAAAAAGTGTCACTGGTTTCACTGTGACCTCAGCACCAAAACTGTGCTTGCTTACATCGTCAGTAATCCAGGCACACCTTAACACGGCCAGGTGGCCAAATCCGTCCTTTGCCCAAACTAATGCTCGATAATGAAGCAGCAGAACCGCCTCCCCACTTCTGACCCGCTCCAGTGTCAGTGACGCACATAGGCAGGAAACATATGTCCGCTCCTGCATCAGCTGGTCAGCGATAAACCACCGAGACTCCGTTGCTAATCAGGTATTGTGTGGTGGAGCACCATCAGGCCGACGAACGTCAGAGGTGCTGCGGGCCTGACATTCCCCCAAACTGAGCTCCCGCAGCCTGGAGACGGCGAGCACGGGCCGTCGTGGCAGGCTGGAAACACGTTACATACGCACGATTACAAACTGTGACAGAGGACGACTCGAGCGTGCACGTCACTGCCACCCTTGGAGTCCAGACCACAGCAGATGCCCTGCTATCACCTGACAGCCAGCCAGCGAGCACTGGGAGCAGCCAGCTAATAGCAGGTGTAACCGTAAAACGCGTGGGTTTCAAATATCGCACGCATGTCACGGTAGAATCACGGGAGAAACCGATCAATCTCAAGGAGTAGCCTCTAAACACACACAGGGCCCCGTGAACTGGCCGACACAGACGTGACAGTGAGCACCGCCCATCTGAGTTCTCCATGCCTGGTTTGTGATGCTGCGAAGCCGGCCAACTCTGCGCTGTGCTGTGCTGTGCTAACAAAATAGATCCATGCTTAATCGACAATATAGTGTCTCATAAAAGTAGCCGATGTAGCGCAGCTCGACAGTCACATTGTGCCTCGTCTATTTTTACCCTCTGGTTAACACACAACCTCCTCTGGCTGCTGGCTAACGTGGCCTGCGACGCGTTATTGCAACTGGCGTTAGCTTAGTGCTACGATCCACTGCAACACTGCAAATGTTGTCTTGGCCGACACAACGAAGGCCCCGACAGACTTGGGGATTACAGCCCCCAACACAAGCTAGCTGCTACATCTGCGTTTCGAACAGCCTAACGGGCAGAAAGGTGTGACGGCAGACGGCAGACAGTGGTGGTTAGCTAGCCACCTTGACGCTAGCCAGGCCTGGCAGCGGTTTGTGGCGCTGCTAGCTACTAACAAGCGCATGCCCGACTCCTGCACATCGCGAACAGTGGGCTAGGTTCAGCTGAAACACGTCTCCCTACGAAAAACTGCCCAGCAAGCTAATGTTGGCGGAAAAAGCAAAGTAAGTAACGTTAGCTAACTCTGAGCAACCGAGCAGCTAGGGAGCATTACAGTGCCTGCAGTAGTGTCTTCATAACGCGATATTTACCAAATAATACCTTGTAAATGGCGCTTTCACTAGTTCCCCTCGACTCGTCAAGACAGCAAAGGGCAACTCAGGTGCTCCTTGGAACAAAAACGGCTTTGTTTTCCTCGTTGGTGGCCTCCTCTTGTTGTACAGTATGTTGGTGAATCGTGCGGCTCCCTCTCCTACTTCCACTCAGCCCGACTAGCGGCGCTCTCAGCTGAGCCGTGGCCACTGCGGCGGCGGCGTCTAGCGCCCCCTCTGGTCGCCCGGTGTCACGGCAACAGAGGTGAACAAGCTGCAGGTGACCGAGAGAGGGCGCTCGCGCCCCATAGACACGCTGAAGACAGGACACATACAAGGCAGACTATAAATATACATTTCTTCAAAATTAAGGGAGCCCTAAACCATCAACAACGTCTGCTAAATGCTCTCGTCTTATTTTCCTCAACTTATTTCTATCACATTTTTTGTTTTGCCAGTGTCCTTTTCACTAATAGTAGAAATAGCCTGGGTTGCCCAATCAGGCTACACAACATTTACAGCGCAAAGTTAAGACTTTCCACAAAAATACAGCATATCTAGTTATATAGAAAACTCAGTAATTCCACTGGAGCAGCACTAGGCAGGAAGACAGGGAGAAACGAGGAAGACCTAAAGCAACATGTGATGCAATGGTGGCATGTAAGTGGATGGGAAGAAGACAGGGAGAAAAAAACAGAGGTGCTCAGAATGTCAAGGAGGCCCCCAAAATGTAAATTGAGCAAGAGGTGGTTCAAAGTGATCAGAGCTCTGACTATGAGCTTCAGCAAAAAAGAATAGACAATGTCTGTTTCCCAAACATGAACTGGCAGCTGGTTCTGCATGGGAGGAGATGGATGCCCTCACATTTTATACATTCTGGGGAGATTTTATACACTGGGAAGACGTGGGACTATGTGGACTTTAAGACATTATGAAGTGGTTCAATTATGGTTTCTCTGAGTAATTCCAGTTGGCTGCATCTTTTTGAATGAATTTGAGACTTGTTAATAGGTTACTGGGACATCGAAGTAAGAAGTTACAGCAGCCCATCCTAAAAGTATCACTTTGACAAATGATTTAAAAAATTTAAATTTTAGGACGTAACTATATTGCTCAATACCAGTGTTACAGCGTCAGTAGATATGCCTAAATTACACAACCTGAATTTAAAGACATGCCTTCTTTTTACTATCTGTTGTAATCAGCTAATGTTTCAAAAAAATGACAAGAAAATTCAAATGTTACAACACTTGTTGCCAAAGTATTTCTTTTTCAATTAACATATGATTCATAATGCGGCTCAGTTAGGAAATCAGTTAAAAGGACATGTTTACATGATGTCTGACTGGCTCCTTACACCTGACCATAGCAGTTTCGCCTCCTCCTTGGCCGAACTGTCCAGCCCAGAAGTTTTTACTCTCATGCTGATTAGGTTTGGATGAATAGTCTTTGTTCGAGTTCGGTTCCCACGACCCGGCATTCGCCTGGCAGTCGCGTGGCTCTGCAACATGGGCCCCCAGCTTTGAGGGGCCCAAAGATGGAGGTGGGGGTGGGGGCATGTGGTCAAGCAGACATCTGCTCACTAACAGTTAGCAGCAGATGTCAGACATTTGAAAACACGGCGCGTGATCAAAGCGGGGCAAGATACAGCAAGAGTGTCTTGGACGTTTCTCAAAAATAAGTGAAGTGTTTTGTACCAGTGAGCCCTTGATCAGACGCTCAAATGGTATTTTGGACTGTCTGGGTGTTAAACTTAGCAGTAGCAGGCAAATCTTTGTTGTATCGTGTGCTTTATCAGCATTTTGTTTCTTCCTCTGGGTTTTGAAAGACTATTTGTCCTCTTGCAGACAGTGTAACTCCTGCCTGTGAATAGAATGGGCGCGTTTCCCCGGAGTGAACCTCGGTAACTGCACACCCTTGTTCCTCAGTGGGAGCAGAGGAAACTGCAGTTTTCCGTCATGTGGAGGGTGGAGGATGGGGGGTGGTGCATGGTTTCAGGCGGGACATCTGTCGTTTGTGAGTATTTTCTTTTTCTAGGCCGGGTCTCTCGGTTATTGAATGGAGCCAGTGACCTGTCAGTCTTGACTGATGGGATCTCGTGTGTGGGAAAATCCCACAGCCAAAGCGGGGGCCCATTCACATGCTAATGGCGTCCTATAAATAAGAGGGCCGTGCCGCGCCGTGGGCCCTAGAGACGCGCAGGGATTGAGCGAGTCCGGGACAG
This sequence comes from Betta splendens, assembly GCF_900634795.4. NCBI lineage: Eukaryota > Metazoa > Chordata > Actinopteri > Anabantiformes > Osphronemidae > Betta > Betta splendens. The sequence goes on from NC_040893.2 coordinate 14,889,438, forward strand.
AAGCGCATCCCAGGAAAAACATGACCGCTTCATCCGTGGCGCACAGCGTGGGGAAGCATCCCAGCGCGAAAGAGGAGCGAAAGGTATTTCACACCTGGACACGCGGTCCTCCGCATCCCGGCTTCCCTCCGCTAAGACGCGTGTCTTTACTTTTGCAGCTGAGGAAGCCGCTCATAGAGAGGAAACGGCGGGAGAGGATAAACAACTGCTTGGATCAGCTGAAAGAGACTGTGATCGGCGCGTTCAGGCTCGACGTGGGTATTTCCCCGCGTGTGCGCTCTCCCGTGGGAGACGAGTGAACAGTGAATGAGTCTAACGCTGCTCGTCTCTCAACAGCAATCCAAACTGGAGAAAGCTGATATTCTGGAGATGACAGTGAAACACCTGCAGAACATCCAGAGCAGTAAGCTCAATGGTAAGAAAAGGAGACGCTCGACTGCATTTATGTGTAAATAGTACAACATTGTCTCTTAGGAAAATCATTAGGGTGGAAGATTTGGGTGAAACTGTTATTGTTTTGAATGGAAACGTGCAAATCCGCTCCATAGGCAGCAGAGGGCAGCACAGGCACAAAAGTATTGTTCAAGATTTTATTCACCTGCAAATTCACCTGTCACGCCGTTGGTCAGCAGTAAAACCTCTCATACTGACTCGCCGTCCTCTCTCCCTCAGATCCCACATTGGGCCTGGAAGCCCAGCAGAAATACAGCACGGGCTACATCCAGTGCATGCACGAGGTGCACAACATGCTGCTCACCTGTGAGTGGATGGACAAAACCCTGGGCTCCCGCCTGCTCAACCACCTCCTCAAGTCCCTGCCTAGGCCCACTGGGGAGCGCTCACCCACTCAGCCCCCGCCCAGAGATGAGGCAGCCCTCCCGGCGGGCCGGGTCGCCCCCGCCGCGGCCGCCAGGGGAGGGTCCGGGTCTGGAAAGCCGCCCCGTAGCGAGGGGCCCGCCTGCCACGCGGCCAGGAGTCAGGAGAGGGCCGCGCTTCATAGCTCCCAGCTGGGGATGCTGGAAATGTGGAGACCCTGGTAAACTGGTGGCTAGTTCTCAATTTACTTAGACCATCCTCTGTTATGTATCTTATAGATATGGTGCTCAGAAGACATGTGGGGCGGATTTGTTCCAGTGAATATTGTAGGTGTGCTATAATGACCTATACTTTCCCAGTACTTCCCTTCAGAAGTCAGTTTCTTGTAGCCTGCATTATAGAAGGCTCTTATTAATCTTTCATGTATTTATTGTATTAACAGCTTTATTTATTTAATATTATAAGGTATAACTTTGCTTAGATCACTTTCTCGCCACGTATTCTTTGTTAATCTTTTCCTCTATGCTGATTAGCCCAAGAACATGAAACAAAAATATTAAAACATTTTACACTTTTATTTAGCTTTGTGTGCATTTTCTTTTTATTCAGTTATGATTGTTATATATCTGCTGTAGCAGCCATTTCAACATGTAGGAGTCCTAATAAGAGTAACACCAAGAAGCAACAAACACAAGCCTGGCAGAGAGAGCAGGTAAAGGTGACGAACACTTAAACTAATCAGGAAGTCAGAAACAGGAAACAGACAGGATGTGATGTCACAGAGAAACAAGACAAGCCAGGCGTCACAGCGCCTCTAAAGGCTGGAGGGCGGAACTGCCACACGCTCAGCTTTACCAAACATGAGTACAGTCAATGCACCTGCTCAGCAGCAAGACGTTTTCATTTTCGGGGCAGCTGCTGATAATAACATCAGCATCACCTTCCCTTTTATTCTAAGCTGAGCCCCAGGAGCAGGGATAATGGCTATTATACGTTTGCATGAAGGCAGCAGGTTTTTGGTTGTTTCTCATCCAAAACCTTCACATGGTAGGGTTGTTATTTTTCTGCACTCTAGTCAACAAACTTACCTTTTTGTAGCTCATGTATCATCACACGTGGATTCATTATGTCAGAGGTCTTTTTTGTGCTAGATTCAGTTGAAAGGGTTTTATCAACAGATGGTTTCATTGAGAAACTGCGACATTTGTGTTTTTCAAGAATATATTAATTAAATTATTTTCATTGTGGTACCAAAACCCGAACTCATCCTTTTGTGTTACTATTCATTAGTTATGTAGCATATGGCGGTCTTGTTTTTCTTTTGAAAAACATTACACATAATTAAGTTCCATGATCAAATGAAGGATACAAAGAAATTCAATATATTGCAGGCAGGGTTGAAGCGAGCAGGTGGAAGTTAAATACAAGTGTTTGGAACGTTTAGGTTCTGATGAGGACTCAATTCACCCTTGAGTTTGCAAAACTAAAAATGTGCATGTGGCTCATTCTCCAGCTATTATTGCTATTATTACTGGTCGCCACATGGAGCCAGGCGGCGGGTCTAAAGAGAAGGAGACGACTGGTCTCTCAGCCGAGCTCTCCAACAAAGGCGAGCCGGGACAGCTGCTCTCTCCACAGTCCACACCATTAAAGATCTGGAGCAGGGATCTGGGGGTGGCAAGGTGCCAAAACTCCTCCACTTCAAAGGTCTGGACCCCTTCCTTCATTTGGGGTAATAGCGTTTAGTGGTGTGTTTCTGCGGAAATGCGGCGCGTAAAAGACGCTGGATGAGGCACCATTACCTGGAAGGTGGCACATGTGCCTGTATGTTGCTGTCAAGCACACAGGACTGCTTGATGTCGCGGTTGATTTGCACAATAATAGCGTGTACAGAACGTATAGTACCGAGGGCTTAGGGCGGACTGGAAAAAGGCCTTTGAGAAATACACAAATAGATATTGTTCAAATAAAAAAAAATGCAATACAATTTAATAAACGTTAAAATTTGGGAACTTTTAAAATCACATATTTTGTATGTGCATCTGTGAAGAAAAGGTTTTGCGTATTATCCTACAAAATGAAGTGGACGCGGTGGAACAACAGAGCACACTGCACAGTCTGTCCCTCCACCAAAGTCACCAAACAACGGGCAGAACAAACGAGGTGCAGGCCAACACCTGTCGCTTTCTTTGGAGAAGGGCCCTTAATTCCCCCGGCTGATTCAGCCCGGGCCGAGGGGCCGCCAGCAGCGGCAGCAGCAGCAGCTGCCAACTGTAGGCATCGCGTTACATCCGCCGAGCAGACGGGTAAATCTGCTGAGGCTCGGACACAGAAGCGAGCAGGACGTGGAGCCGGTCGGGCAGGAAGCGCACGACGCCGGAAATGCTTGAAACGCTCGGTAAAACACATGACGAGCATTTAAAGCTACCAATTAAAGTCACCGCTTTAAATAATAAGAATAGGTACAGATGGTGACATGATGACATCAATTATAGGGTTTATTAAATAAACCGTAATAAAAGTTAACCAGTCAACAAAAAATCACAGGCACCACTTTTACATTCTGCGTGCACATGACAGCGAATCTGATATAAGTGAATTCAAGTACATGAACCTAATTACTGTCAACACGGGAAAAAGCGAGCGGCCGGTCCCCTAACACAATAAATTGTGTGATTAAACCCCGGCACCTCCTCAGGGCGCACCGGGGCCGGCCGGAGACAAAGGGAGTGGGCGCTCATTGGCTCCGGCCGTGTGCGCTCTGTTGTTCCCCAGCCAGAGGAGCTCGGCCCCCATTCACATGTTAATAAGCCCCTATAAATACTAACAACAGCCATTCAGCGCCAGCAGCACGCCGCACTGGGATTGCGCAGGGAACACACGTCGCCTCCGAGTTGGGTCGACTTTTTTTTTTTCTTGCTGTAACCGGTTCCGTTTGGCAGCTGCCCCTTTGACGGCTCGAACGGGGAGAGAGAGAGAGAGAGAGAGAGAACGGTGGGACACCCCAGCGACGATCCCGATCCAAACAACATGGCCCCTTCGGCTCGGCCCAGCCACACCGGACTGATGGAAGAGGACGAGTCCTACTATGGGATTCAGAAATCGGACAGAAAGGTAAGAACGGGACCCTGGAGGCAGTTGTCACGCCGATTCCACTCAGCATCGGCCTCTGGACAATTACAGATGTCTCTTCTGTGCGGAGTTTTATACAAAGACGTGTTAGTGCGGTAATTGGAGCTGTGTTGGTTAATGAATAACAGCGGTGCGTTTACGTTTACGCACGGTGATGATGCTGCGGACGGACTCCCGATCTGCCCCCATTCATTTCTGCGTCCTTCTGTGTCCAGACCAGGAAGCCGCTGGTGGAGAAGAAGAGACGGGCGCGCATCAACGAGAGTTTGCAGGAGCTGCGGACTTTGCTGGCGGACACGGACGTGAGTGCGCGCCGCTCCGGAGGTCGCCCCGTCCGTCTCTGCGAGATGCGCGTTTCTAACGGGGCTCCGCTGCTTCCTCCCACAGTTTCATTCCAAGATGGAGAACGCAGAGGTGCTCGAGATGACCGTGAAGAAGGTGGAGGACATCCTGAAGAACAGGACCCAAGGTATAAACACAGTGGGGCTCAAAATATATTTACTGGGCATTTTTAGGTTCAGTCTTTGCTCGATGCACAAACAAGGGAAGGCAGCCGTGTCACACCTCATTAAAGTGAACTCACTAGTGACTTCCAGTATTTAGAGAGTGAGTCACTCATGGTCCGTGTGTCTCCTCTCCCACAGAATCGGAGACGCTCAGCCAGGAGGCCGGTGAGCGGTTCGCAGCAGGCTACATCCAGTGCATGCACGAGGTCCACATGTTCGTGTCCAGCTGCCCCGGGATCGACGCCACGGTGGCGGCCGAGCTCCTCAACCACCTGCTGGAGTGCATGCCCCTGAACGAGGAGCAGCTCCAGGACGTGCTGTCGGACCTCGCGGCGGACTCCTGCGGGAGCGCGCTCCTCCCCGGCCGCTCGGCGCCGTCCCCGGCGCCTTCCACCGCGTCCAGCGAGGACCTGTGCTCTGACCTGGACGAGACCGACAGCGAGCACAACCAGAGCGCCACAGAGAGGACGGAGAGCGGGGAGGCCCTGAGCACCGTGGCCTATCCCCGGTCAATGTGGAGGCCCTGGTAGAAGACTGCGTGACATACATTTGGGATACAATGTAGCATCAGAGTCCTCTCAATATTTGACACCGGATAAGGAAATAAATCCACCTCATGCACAGTTTAATGAGTGTATATACTCTACTGGACTCATTCGGACCACACGCATGGATTATCAGCCGGACTGAGCTTCAACCCTGACACAAACACATCTCTGGCCTTCTGTTTTCCTTCAGAGCGGCGACTTTGTGACCTTCCTGTGGCCTTTTGGGAACTGTAGGAAACCACCGAGTGAAGTAGAAGTTGCCAATAAGCAGCTCTCACCTGTTTTATCCGCCAGAAAGCTGAAGGGTGGCGTGATCACAGTTCAGTTTGAAGAGCTTCTGGGGCTTTTCGGACAGTTTACTCTCGGTTTTCAGCCGCTGTTGTGGCTTTTTCTGAAACTCAATACACTTATAACTAAAAAACAGACAGAAGGCAAACTATTCTCACTTCTCTTTTGTCAACAGCTGTGTATATATAGGATTTGTTCGAGGAGAAAAGCTCTTTTAGAAGTTTGGCGATGCCTCTAATTAATATAAATATTTGTATTGTATTTCATCCAGATTTGTAGTTTATTGGCCCAGTAGCTTCACTGAGAATGGCATTATGTAGCCAGAATGTTTAGATTTTGCCAGTATAATGTCTGACTTTGATAAATAAAACAAGATACTTGCCATTTTGTGTCTGGCGTGACTCACTGCTCCAGAGATTCAAACACAAAATAGAAATGGAAGAAACAAAAGCGTTGCTGGAATGCAAATGCAGTTTTAAAATTCCCCTTTTATTGCTGCTATATTAAGGATGCTGGTCTGCTTTGTGTGAAGTGAATTGGCCTCGGCTCTGTTCTTACTCCGACACCTCTGCCGTCCCTTTACTCCGCGAGGACGCGGAGCGCGTGTCCATGAAAGAGTCACACCTCTGCAAGCGTCTTCACTCGCACCTCCGACACAATGAGCTTATTAACAAAGCCCTGTTACATCCTGTCTGGACCGGTCGCTGAGCTGCAGAGACGCACCGGCGGCAGCGCTCCCAGAGGAACACGCCGCTTCCTGGTTTGGGATGAAACAAAGAGTAATTCCACACAGGAGAAAGCACGTTTCATACGAGGGGCCAGCGGTGCATGGCCTATCTGAATATCGCACGCTAGCCTATTCACGCTCTGCTGTTAGCTGATCCTAGAGCTACAATTAACAGACCCCGGTGAAGGAGGAGGAGGTGGAGGGTCTGGGTGTGAATATCGGAGGAAACACATTGAAATGGCAGCGGAGGAGACACAGTGATCAAAGCTGCCAGCGGCCATTTGACAGAGGGCTCAGGCTCAGATACTTCAAAGGGATCAGCCAGCAGAGAGAGAGAGAGAGAGAGAGAGAGAGAGAGAGAGACACACACACACACACACACACACACACACACACACACACACACACGCGCGCGGAGTAAAGGGCACATTTTAGATTTGAAATGATGACCTGTCTTAGTTTGATGTGATGTGACTATTCTTCATTTAGCTCCATTTCTTTTAACACCAGTCACATTTGAGTAGATTCAGCCGGAACAAAGGTAAATCAGCATGAGTGAAGAACACAAAGCCAAACTCAATTACAGTTAATTCCAATTCTATCTGCTCAACGCAACACGAGGCTGAGTAAATCAATGACTTTTTTTTCTTAAACAAATCCTTGAGTGTTACTATGAAGCAAACTGAATATGGCAGATGACACGCGACAGGTCAAATGATTGAAGGACCGCATTTAGCTTCAGAAAGGAGTCCGACGGGAGGAAGGACGTTTCTTATCCAGCTGCATCAGCTCCAGCTTCGGGACTGTGCGTACAAATTCTGAGGTCAAAGGTTAGAGAAATGCAACAGTTGGCGTGAGAGGGATTCAACGGCGGTGAACATATGGCACTGACACAGATCCCTGGGGATCCGCGCTCTCCCGGTGCCTCTCAACTGTCTCACTCCACAGCAGCAGCAGCACGTTCATATTGGCCTCATGAAATGTCTCCAACATTCATTCAATTTTCTTTGAACCTTTGCTTGTAAAATGAAACTTATTGAATTTTAATCACGGTTAGAATCTTTAGAGACTAGTTTCAGACTTTTATGAGAGAAAGGACGGTGTGAGGAAACAGCACAGATGGTTCTGCTGGGCGCTGAGGGGTGTCAGCTATTCAAACTGATGATACAGCTTACGGCCCTGTCTGTGTTACCATTAGAAATGCTTGTTCATCCTTTCAGTCCTGCACAATGCAAAATTAGGCTCTGGTACTTAATGTATGCAACCGCTGACGCACAAACGAGTCGTGACGTTTATGTTTGTGTAGTTTTATTACAACATTGTTTCCATGTCTCAAACAACACATCTTATCTACAAAAATGCACAGAAGTGTGCTAGTTATAATATAATATAATATAATATAGTGGCAATAAAACTAATTTACATGACATAACACGACATCAGCCAGTGCTGTGTAAGCGTTTACAGATCAGGACGCCTCCAGCATCAAACCGGTGGGAACAGATCCGCTTTGTGGGACCTTCAGGTTTACACAGGTGAGTGTTGGAGGCCGCTGTTAATAACATACTCTGCACAGAAACAGATAGGCTGCAGTTGCCGTGGCGACAGACACCTGTCCCCCTCTAAGCATTCGTTGGTAAAGTCACTGGAATCACTTCACACGTCTGACCGCGAGGTTCGTCAGACGTGTTCACACCAGCTACGAGTACAGTAACGTAAACTGAAACTTATGTACTGTTGGGTCCATGCCACACTGACACGCCAAAGCTCTGACAAATAAATAAAATAACAACACAGAAGAAATGAAATAGAAAAATAGAGCAATTAAAAAGTGCGAGAAGTGAATTAAAAAAAAAAAACAAAAACAGAAAGCTATGAAAACTAAGCCAGAGAGATGCTCTTGGTCCAGTCTGTGGTACATTCACAAGCCCGGGCCCAACAGTTCCCTGTATTAGCACCAAAGTTGTTCCCCATTCTCACACACTTTATATCATTAACTATAAAGAGCCAATATGGATCACAGTCTCTCGAGCACTTCATGTGTCGTCGGCCGTACAGTATGTCACCATCAGCTGTGCCATCCAGGTTACTGGGCTACACAGTTACTAACTGCTGCAACGTGGTCCCATTATTTGCTACAATTATTGTGCTGTTTTCCACCATAGCTCAGTGCTGATGCTGAATATTGACCTCAGTGTTGCGCATCACTCTGAGTAACAGCCTTCACAGTACTACATTATCCATACTGGTGCACAAACACGATGGATGTCGTCCCTTCGATGCCTAAAACATGCAAGCATTGTAAAAGCAAGAGGTCAAGATGTGCTAAATTAGATCTCTGAATCCAGAAAAACAGATGTGTAAGAAAACAAGCAATGACATATATCTGACAACGGTTGTTCTAAAAATCACCTTGAGTAACAGCTGCACCTCACTGACAGAAAATGAGTATTACAACAATTTAAGAAATGTTCTGTATTTTATAAAGACCTAACTTTATTTAAAAAAAAAAAAGAAAAAAAAGGAGAACACTTGTTTTGTTACAGAAATAAACTGCAAAGTCAAATATAAATGATCCAATTACTCTAAATAAAAATCTGACTTGATTTGCACCCTCTGAACTGCACTGTGTGCGTTAATGCGACGCTTCATATAATAAAAATCAGCAGCCTCTTAATCTGTGATGTCCACCTCCTCATAGCACCGGTGCAGCGTCAAGGAGGCCTTCGCTTCGAAGGACATGACAGCTCCAGTTTATAGTTCCTGACTGAAGTGACAATAATAGAACGTAAAAGTGATTGTCGTTTACACTGAATGGACCTAAGTTGAAAAAAAGTGTACATATATTCTCTGACAAAATAAATATGGTACATGTAATGTAATAGCTGACACTACGTGTTAGATTGTCATTTTTGAGCAGATAAACAATCAGTCACGTCATCCTGATGCCCGCTGAGGCGCGCGCTGCCACTGCCCTGTACCTACACACTGCACATACTCACATCTCGGAGAGTGGAGGGAAAAACTCACCCAGGACACAGACGTACGAGTCCCTGCTCTTCAAACATCGCAACTAATCTACAAAGCTCTTGAAAGGAAAACACATCTGTGGGGCCTGAACACAAACGTCTGTCATCAGAGCAGCAGAGTTTTTGAACATCAATGCTGGGTTTCTTGATATAAACATGTACAATGTTTGACTGAAAGACAGCATAATTGGTAAAACACTTTAAGTTAAGAAGAATGAAAAACAAACAAAAAAATAAAATAAAATCACAGAGGTCAAAGGTTGTAGAACCTCACGGGCTTCGTCCAGTTCATTCAGTCTGTGCATGTGCTGGCAAAGGTGCTACATGAGGGTCATATGCACAGTACTGCCCCCGTGTGGGCATATAAAGAAATGCACTTCAGCAGCAGTCCTGTGCCCAAGAGACACGGATGAATACGCCAACAGCACATCCTCATAGGCGTCACAATGGCAAAAGAAATCTGCTTGTTGTGTATTTGTATGAATCTGAGGTTGGTCAGGCACACAACTGTCTGTCTCACAGTCAGAGTGTCTACGCGTGTGTGTATATGATCAGGTTCAACATCTGGTCAGTTCCCTGACGGCGTGTGAATTCAGGAGCCAGAGCTTGGTTGAGGCTGCGACTCCTTTGATTGGCTCTGGGCGTTCTGACCCGCTTGGCCCAGCTCCTCACCCAGGTCGCCCATGTCCATGTCTGGCAGGTCCTCCTCGATGGGCGCCGCATCCTCACAGTACACGCACTCCTGCACACAGACGTAGGACGCGTTAACCACTGCCAGCTGGTGGAGGACGGTATCTGTTCTGTCAACCCAGACCTGTGTTCCTCACCTTTACATTGATGGCAGCGGGCAGGCCTCCCCTCCGCATCCACGGGTGCTCCTCCACCAGCTCCCGTCGCTGCTCTGAGGTGAAGTGAGGTTGGCTCTTCTGCATTTGTCTCAGTCTCTCCTTGTCTTCTCGCAGAACCTTCTGAATGTCCCTGTTTGTCACGAAGCAGACATAAAAGATAACTTTTATCCGATTTTCAATTTAGACTTTAGCTCTAAAAAAATACTGTTAAGGATTTCCACTGCCACAATAATACGTGATCCTAATCATTGACTGACCTGGATGGCATCTGATACGTCATCATGACCTTGTCATCTGTATTGGCCATCAGCAGCCAGAGGGGTTCTTGGAGAACATATTTAATGAAATGCTCTCCCTCCCCTTGAGCTGTGACTTTGGCTTGCAACTGGCTGCCTTCCGATCCTCCTTCCCCTCTTGACTTGGCTTTGGCCTTCGGGTCATGTTCCAGAGAGTCAACGCTGCCAAAGTACTTGCTGGTGTTGCTACTCCCTGTAAACAATGACAGGGTACACACAAAATATAAAATTTATAGAAAATGCTGAATGGTTTTCAACACAAGTTTAATTTCAGGTTATATCCTTGTCAGAAATGCTCATGTCTAGTCGTAATGTCCCTTCACTGACCAGTTCTGCTGCCAGAAGCGCCACTTGCTGAGGTACCACAGCCGTTGCAGCCAGAACCTGATCGCGAGCCCGAACCCGAGCCCATGGAGCCAGAGGTAGCCGAGCCCGTGCCGGAGTGAGAGTCCTCCTGCTCCTGCAGCAGGATGTCCAGGAGGTCACAGGAGGAGGAGTTACCATCACTGTGAGCCCCGTCTCCTGGAGACTCCACCTGGAACATAAGGAAGAAAACCATCAGAGGCAAACTCTCTCCCTGGTACGTTGCAGCGTGCTTCAGGTGTAGGTGATGGTGTCTTACACTACTACTGACTCTCACCTGTTGGTGGTTTTCACTCATGGTTGTGCCTCCATTCTTCTCCTCTGCTGCTCCCACTCCTCCTGACACTGCTGCCGTGCTGTTCCCCTGTGCACCAGCGGGGGGCGCCGTGTTGTCCTGACGCTCCACCGAGCGCTGACCCTCCTCCATGCTCAGCAGGTTGAGCTGCAAAGGCGAGCTGCACCGGGACTCAAACAGGGGCGGCGACGTCGCCGGGTCCCGTGCCCCAGAGACCGGCGTGGAGGAGCGTGATGCCGCCCCTTCTCTGTGCTCCGTGGCTGGAGTTTTGGAAGGTTCGGGGGCAAGAGTGTAGGGAAAAGGCTGGGCTGGATAAGGAGCTTGAGTTACAAACTGAGTCTGCACTGGGAAAGAAGGCTGAGTAGCAAATGGCTGCTGTGCGGTGTAGGCAGTCTGTGGGGTCTGGAAAGGTTGCTGGGTAGTGAACGGGGTCTGAGCAGCTTGGAATGGTTGCTGGGGGGTAAAGGCAGGCTGCACTGGAAACGCCTGTTGGCCAGTGAAGGGTTGCGTTTGCATGGTAAAGGCTGGCTGTGGGGCCTGAAAAGGCTGCGGGGCAGTATATGCAGGTTGTGCCGGGGTCTGCTCAGGGAAGAACCCTGGTCTAGGAGCAGCTGCCAGCTGACCGATCTGGGGAAAGAGGTAATTTGGCAGTACCAGAGCCACCACTGGTGTGACGATGGGCGCAGGGAACGGCGTGGCGGTAGGTGGGGCTTGGGAGCTTTGACCCTCGGCGAAGCCTGTGGGCAGCGAGGGGTCCGGGCGGGGGGCCTGAGCTGAGGCAGCAGGGGCCGGGGGGTAGAGTGGGTATGCAGGCACCATGGCGGGGTAGGAGACGTTAAATGTTGACTGGGAGGCTTCTGAGGGGGACCAGGAGGTTTGGTTGAGACCCTGGAGGGGCGGCCGGGGTTTGCGGTTGGACACGGCGCTGTCCGACGAATCAGGATGCTTCATTCGCGGCTTCTTGGACTTCCGGTTGCGGTTGCCCTTCTTGGCAGTAGTCTCAGGCCTCCTGGTGTCCTGTTTGGCAGCACCTCGTAGGCCAGACAATTCTGGGAAGATACAGGGAGAACATTGTTAACCACCTAATCAGTAATTTATAAGCAGTTAGTTTACTGTAAACATTTTATGGCTTTGATTATGTGTAAGAATAAACTATTTTTGTCTTCTCTTTAATATCGCACTGACTTGACCCATGGCTATTTACGTACCTTCCGTGTTGCCTGGAACTCTCTGCTTATGAAGATACGTGGAGCAATCCTTCTGAAAGGACCTGGCGTTGTGCAGCTCTCGGCACCGGTTCAGGAAGGCCTGCTCCTCCTTCTGGGTGTGTGCAGCCAGAACCTGTTTGGTCAGTCCCAGTCTCTTGTAGGCCTCCTTTTCTTGGCTGGGCGGAGAAACCACGCTGACAGGGAGCGCTGGGGGCGCCGGGCTTTCTGCTACATCCTCAATTATCTCTGTAGAATAAATCATAGACACAAACATCCATCAAACTGAATATCCTATAGCAGACGGATGACACATTCACTGAATCGATTTCAAGCGTATTTCTGCGCACCAGAAACTCACCTGATTCGGGCTGAGGCTTCTTGTCTCCCACGTGGACAATGGTGCTGCTGTAGCTGCACTGGGAGGTGATGGACACCACACTCTCAGCCTTGCTGGGCAGAGTGAGGGGGGCCCGCGGTGCTCCCACCACAGCAGCCCCAGATGGAGGCTTCTTCGGTGCTTTCATGTTTGACAGGCCTGGCTGGGCATCTAACATCAAAGCATCTGCATAAGTGGAGAGACGACCGGTTAGATCGGGTGATCTCAAGTCAAATCCTCAATATCAGCAACCGAGGGCTATATCTAATCTGTATCAGTGTTATAATGATGGATAACATGTCCATGCCTGTGCTTGTATCCTGGGACATTTGAATGCCATCCTCGGAGCCCTTCTTGTCATCATCTGAATTGGAGGAGGTGGTGTTTGAGGAGAACTGGTACTTCCTCTTCACTGTAATGGGGATGTTACAACTCTCCAGATACCTGTGAAACACAGAGCCGTCACACCCAACAGTTCTCGTAAGCATAACTATTAATGAGCACATGCAAACAGACACACCCATACCTTATAACACTGTCAAGGCAGCTGATCTGCTGGTAGGAGCAGACCGTCTGATCTTTGCAGGTGAAGTCCTCCATAGTGGCTGCAGTACTGTCTCTGACGTGTGCAGCAGGTGCAGAGTCCTTGAGGCGCGCGGCTGAACTCTTCTGGGCTGTTACTGCTGCTAGGACACATTTCACCATATGTGAGGAAATTATTTTGACTGGCCAATACTAACAATACTAGTATACATAGTATGTCCTGTAATGAACATTTTGACCAAGGTGTGCACTCACCATCACTGGTCTTCTTGTGCTCGGCCTTGTATGGCGACGGAGAGGGCGAAGGGGAAGGAGAGCGCAGGCAGAGCTGGGAGTCCTGGTTCTTCAGCATGTGGACGCCTTTACAAATCTCCTGGAAGGTCCTGGCAGGCTTGGCCTTGCCGGTCTCCTCTGCCGTGTTCCCTGCCGTCACGTTCGCGTTGCTCTCACTGGATGAACCCATGCTCACCGGCTGCTCATGGGAGCCGTTGCTGCCGTGGCTACCGTAGCCGCTGGAGCCCATGTTGTGGACCGGCTGCGGAGAGGACGCTTGTTACAAACCTAACAAATGACTAAATAAATGCAATCTGATGCTGCAAGTGTGTGCATTCGTACTTGAAGTAGCAGCCTGTGGATCTGTTCACTGATTTCCTGGATGTCTGAGTCCATGATCTTCCCTCCATGGAACGCAGGGGCAGCAAAGACATCTTCATTCACAGGACCCCTGAGAAAACAAAGACACGAGTCATCCAGCGTGTTTAAAGTGACAGATATTCCAACACACTATTTCTTATGACTCCATATTATTAAACATATCACTGGCTTTACTCACATGCGAACTTTGTGTCTCCCGATGACAAACGAGACCTTGCGACTCCAGGGGTTAACAAAACTTGACCAGCTGGTGTCGATGGTAATGTATTCGCCGTTTCTGGCACAGAAGCGGATCGAGGAGTGGTCAAACGGCTGACCAGCGTACTGCAGGACTGTTGCGAGCAGAGAGTACAGTGTGAGGGAGACAAAGAGCTGAGCAACATCAACTTGCACATCAGGTGAACGACAGATGCTTACTCTTGCGATGCACTGCCAGCATTAAGGGTCTGTCGCTTGGATGCAGATTAAGCAACACAGGGGTACCAATGAGGTCCTGGGGGAGGTAACCCAACAAAGGAACGGCCCTAATAGACAAACGGAACATGGTTTTGCTTTCACGGATTTAAAGTCACAAACAATATGACATCGACGAACTGTGGGTCCACTCACCTCTCATCCACATCCTGGAACACACAGTTGGGTGTGTGTGTTGTAGTGAAAATGCGTTTGTCAGGAGGGATCCTGGGTGCTGATGGGAGAGGAGCAGAGCACATGAGTTCAAACTTCCCAGTTATGGTTTCATCCCATCACAACTATTTAAGATTATAAACAATAGCAGTTTCCTGTGATATAAATGAATGTGCTACATGCTTCATGGTTTTACTGTGTAGTAAAATGAACACTTAACCTTTGTTTTAAGCCTGCGGTCTCAGTTCTCACCTTCATATCCTGAGTGGACCCTCTCTGCCAGAAGGAGGCAGCAGAACTGCTCCTCACCCAGCTCAGCATCCTGGACTTTCATCAGGTACGGAGTCATACGGAAGGGGTAGTACTGGAGATTCCCGTCGCGCTCCTTCCCACCGCTAAAACACACAGACACACACCGTTACAGTACAGGAACATTAAAACTTCTACAATTCCTGTGAAGTGGAGCACAATCTATCAGTAGAAGTATGCCCTATTTAAACACTGTACCCTTTGATGTATATCCTGTTATTCTTCTAACACAGAGAGAGTTAAATCAAAGACACTTGTAGTTCTGTATGTTGATGTTATCAAGGTACTGTCAACCTGAAACTTGCTCTTTGCAGTCTGAAAACACAGTCACTGTTTTTGCACAGCGGGTTTAAGCTCAAAGAACGATTCAGAGAATTATTATTCATTCACCACGGGATCATGAAAGGTTTCTATCATTGCTCAGCCAAAAGTTCTCTGCTGGTTAATGTGTGCTTGCTAATTAATTTCTCAACTGGTTTTATAATTAGTGGGGTTAAATCTCCAAGCCTATAATCATTTGGTTATTTTCAGGGGGGAGAGTTTAGCAATGGGGGCACCTGTTGCCACAGTCCTGGCACCCACTGCTGGCTGAGGGACAGGCTGGAAGTGGAATTGAGGAATTGTGCTGAGCAGATTAGTTACATTTTCAGAGATAAGCTGATGATGCAGCAATAAGCAGCACTTATTTTGGCTCTGCAGTACTTGAAAGTCTGTGCAACCGGTTGTTTCTCAAAGACAGGATTATTTTGATTATTTTAGAGCGGCCATTTGCTTATTAAACACATTAACACCAAATTGGGAGTTTAATTTTAAAAAGCGATTCCCCACAAAATGACAAAATTTTCTAGCTGATTAATGTCCTTGTAACTGTCTCTGAATTTGTTCCATGTAGTGCTGCCCAAAAAGTGTGCCTTACCCAATAAAGACATACGATACATATACATTTATTAATATTAAAATTGATCCATAGTAATAATGATGCAATTGAGATCAAAAAAATTTGTTATTCATAGTTTTTTATTATCATTATACCAAATAACCAGAAGTCTTTTATGTCAATTGGTAACTGTAGTACCTTGTCTGACCACTAGATGGCAATGTCGTTTAAAAGCTGATAACTTCCTCCTACATCTCAGTTATCTTTACATCTGCTCAGCAACTCTGTGCTGACTCAGTGGCCCGTTTTAGCAGGTAACTGTGGATCAGAGAAGAAGCCGGCTGTGGTCACTCACCTGATGCGGCAAAAGAAGGATTTCTCCTGCATGCACTCTGTGGGAGACAACTCTAAATATCAAAAAAACAAAAGGAAGAATCAGCTAATGTACCAGCTACTACCTAAACACGGTTCAGTGATGCTTGGAAAGCAGTGCGTTTTTAATCTAGAAATAGCTGGTACCTGCGCCTGTACACATGCTCCAGGAAGGCAGGCGATAGAGCGTGGTGAAGCTGTAGAACACGCTGACGTCCTGAGGGGTTAGGAACTCCACAAACTTGGCATTATTGAAGACTTCTCGCTTGCAGTTCAAGATGGATGCTGCCTGGTCTGAGATGTACACAATCTTCCCCGTGATGAGTGACACAGCTACAGCAAATATATCCTACAGGTAAAAACAGAGAAATGTTAAAAGTGATGAACTTTCATTAATGTTTATTGTGATGTGAAGTTTAGTCGTCCTTACAGTGTTTTTGAGGGTGTACTCAGAGGTGATGCTGTTGATTTCCTCAATGGTGTAGGACGATACATCAAACCCTGGCGGCTGATTGTCATTGGTCATCAGCATCTGGTAGTAATCCTCATTGGCTGCAAAACAAACCCCCATAAGTGAAATGTTCCAGATTGGTCTTAATTGATCCCTGAAATGTCGGTATTTCCAAGTGCAACATTCATTAATGATACTGAAATGCATCAACAGGGAAGAAGGGAGGAGTCATGTAAAGTTTACCTTTCACTTGTTTGACACATCGCAACGCGTATTTCAGCGTATTGACGGTGCTGGATTTGCCCTTGCTCCTCTTCTCAGACGGCAAGTGCATCTTCAGCTCCTTGAGGGTCTTAAAGAGCTCCTTCTGTGTCTTGGCTTTGGCGGACTGTTCACTGCTGCAGGGTGTGCAGGACACGGAGACACATGGGTCAGAAATACAAGGTCTCACCAACACAGACACACTCTAGGACGTATAGGTTTCTGCCTTGGCCAGTAGAATGGGAGCAGGTAGCAGCAGTAACAACGTAACAGGATAGCGATTAAGTAACACTTTTCTCTTATGCAACTATCACAACATTTTACTGCTGGATGCACATAAAATAAGAAGTATAAGTATTCTACATGTATCAATTAAACTATACTGACCTGCAGCCGCTGGTTGAAGGGTTGTCCTGCTCGGAGCTCACCAGACTGAAGGCGTTGGAGCTGCTTGGCGGTGACGGGCTGTGAGAATTTGAGCTGTAAAACACAACATGCCGTGTTGAAAAAAAGCAACCACATCACCAAAACAAAAGGGTTAGACAAAACACAGCGAGAGAGTCCAGGTCCTGAGCACAACTCTGCAAACACACTGTTTGAACAAGGCTGTGGCGACAACACACCTTCAGCTAAAACGCTGGGCTTTAAACCGTTTTGATTGACTTTGGTGAACAACATTGGAGTAGACAGAAAATGACATAATTACATTGATTTGGAGATGAAAAAGAAGGTTGGGTTCTAACTTGTCCAAAAGCTGTTTGAGGCAGATTTTTCTAACACTGAGCACTTTGCGTAAATTAAACAGAACATTTATTTTCCAGTTCTGAAGCCTACACGTACCTGCTACCTGGCTACAGCAAAGACTGATGTTTCTATGGTGTTGAACAAAGCCGCTTGTACATGGAAGTACTGCGCGTGTCATGCATCAGCGTTTTATCAGAAACTCCTAGGTTGAGGTAACAGGCTGGTAAGAATCTACACATCAGAAACCACGCGTTCTCTGTCTGGTCAACCGAGCGCGTGCAGCTTCTGCACTACGTTTCCAGGCAGCAGCAGGCTGTTGAAAGGCCCAAGCACAAAGCCTCAGTAATTGTTTGCTTTGCAGCCACACTTTGATCTTCGTCAAGATATTTCCACTGCAGGCAGGGCTTCAAATGAACTTGTTTGCTCATCAGCCCTGTGTTTTCTTGCTTTTGTAAATAACCAGCAAACTAAATGAAAACGAGCAAATGGTAGTAGTGTGGTAACAGTGGCAGTGTAAGGTTATCGCACACATTTCCCTCACGTTCCTTTCATTAAGCCCAGACTTTCCCCTCACCCTGCCCTTTGCTAACCTTGGCTCTCAAACACCTCATTAACCGATAAGATACAAGTTCAGCCATTGTGACAGAAAGTCCTGAGTTGCAGGTGTTTTACTCAAGCTAGTTCCTGGTTGTCGTTATCAACACATACGTTAACACATACGTAAAGAAAAGCACCATCAGGTCTTTAACTGTAATGTTTGCATTGGATAATGAGACTTTTACATAACCTAACATGGACGACTGAGAATCTAAAGGTCAGGTCTTTACGTACACCTCAGCTATACTTCCTTAGGACTAAGTCTATGCATGAAGCGCCACTTTCAGGACTTTACAGTAATTAGATTGTTAAAATGCTCAAATCAACTCCTTGTGGAGATGTGAAGACACTCAAACCAGGTTAGGTTATCAGTAGGTTGAGTCACGGCAGCCACTTGTCTTTCTTCTAAAGGTCAAAATGTTTCACTTCTAAGCCTCATTTAGTTTGAGAGAAGTCAGTTAAGGACACAAATGCATCCTCTGGGTCAGTTTCTTTCCACCCCTGCCTGGATAGGCTCATTAGGGGGCATATGGAAAGAGAAGGTGTGTAGATAGAATCACCTCCAAGCACCCCTTCCACCCCCAGCCAGGGCCAAAACTGTGGCCTCCCTGGTGGATGTGTGAAGTGGCCTTGATTTATCCGGCTGCTGTCAGTTAAATCACCGTACAGTCCCGATCATTTGTGTTTCATGCATAAAATGCTAAGCAAGCAGGAGGCGGACAGATGTTGAGGGTCAAGTAATTTGAACCTAGAATCTATAAATTGCTTTAGGTCAATCAATAATAATGGGGAGAAGCAAATTACAACAACACAGCATGCTTATATGTATCCTGTAATTATTAGCTCCTCAGAGCAAACACTGTCTGGTGACTTTCTACATGTGATGACTCTTGACACCTGCATGATGACCGCCATAACACCGACTTTCTAGAGACACCTTTTCTTCTTGCATTGAAGGCTCACACTACCAGTGACTCACCAAGGAGAAAATGGCCCTTCTATTACATTTAATGAACCCTACTTCCATGACCTAGATGGTCTGCTCCCCCATGGCGGTGAGGAAAAAAAAAAACTTAACTATGATTTGGTGAATTTAATGTGCCCTCACCTCTTGTTGCTCCCTGAAGACTCCATCAGAGCTGAGTCTTTGCCATTTCCATTTGAGCTGCCCACAGACTCATTGCCATGGGACTCGTTGCCGTGCGACTCGTTGCCGTGGGACTCGGTCCCACTCCCACTCGAGCCGCTGCCACCCATCTCTACGTCCTCGTGTAGCTGTGGTCGTGGACGTTTCCTGTCGTCGTGGGAGCCCAGCGATGCCGGATGCTCGTGGCTGCTGTCGCTGCCCTCAGAGGCCAATCCCAACTCTGGTTCCAGTTCGACCCCATCCCCGCCCCCACAACCCTCGCTGTAACCGCTGGCCATGCGGCGATATTGGCGAATTGTGCCACAGGGAGAAGCCTCCTCTTGCTCCACCTGGAAGCCTTCCCTTTCCCGGTTCTGTTCGCGCCCTTTTAGGGTTGAGTACAGGTAATGCTTTGGACCGGCGTCCTCAGACATGTGATGAGCCACAGGGTAACGGATGCACGATCAAGTTATCTTCCACATGACAATGACCCAGGCTTCCAAAGGTGCCTGGCACAGAGATACCTCAAAGGATGAAAATAGTCTGAGGAAAGAAGATAAAGTAAAATTACTTAAATAGTGCACAAAAAGAAAATCAATAATAAAAGACAAAAAAGTTGGACGTTGGAAAGCATTTAAAATCATTTCTGCTGTTCACGCCGCCTCTGCATATTTTCTAATAAACAGGTAGGAGAGGAGATTGACAACCAGTCTCTGGGGAGAAAACAGCCCTGGCGGAATTATGATTAATGCCAAGTTGACGGCTCCCAAACTAGCAGATGTGTTGATGCATTGTCTGTGCTCACTTACGGCCAAATAAAATCATCTTAGCCTTATGTAACAGTGCGGCGTCCTCGAACCAACAATAAAAAAAGCTGTGAAAGGTAAAATTTATCTTGTATCACAACAATGTATTCCCCATACATTTGGGTAAACAACATCTGGCGGCACTGTAAGTAACACGAGCCCACTTGCTGTGAACAATCTTCCCTCTGGCAATGCAGAATTAGATAAGAATATTCAAATGCTTTAGGGGGTGTTGAAATGGTTTGTAAAAACTGCTAAATATGAAAGAACGACTGTTTTTGTCATGCCTGCAGGCTCCTCCACCTTTTCCTCCTCCACCTCTTCCTTCATCCTCCACAGCCGAACAGCAGTAGGATATTTATGTCTATTAAGGCTTGAATGGGAATGTTCTGGCAACAGGTACTAAAGCCGGACCAGAAATATTTCAGTTTTACTGCAAGCGCTACACGATGAGGCTGCATCTATTTATACAAGTGTGCACATTCAGCAACATGTCTATTCTTCACTCTTTTACATAAGCAGTTTTACATAACTCTTCAAAGTTTCCGGGACTTTTTTATGTTTTAATTATTCAGAGAAGGATCTACCAGACTTTCCACCCACACATTCACTGCCACCTTAGGAAGTGACCCAGTGTAGAGTTTAACTGAGAAAGTAGCCAAGTCTTCTCAGGGGACTTTCTATTGGCTGCGGCAAGTGACCAATCAGAAGAGAGCCAAGTTAGAAGCTGTCAGCCAATCAGCAAAGGGTTAGGAGCAAGTTACTGTACAATTGTGTCAACACATGGTGGAGTTAATTGTTTCTTTTTGCAAAGAGGAGGTTAAAAATTGCTTGATTCTGTCTGTTTAAGCTTATATCATAGAACTGTTACATAAAATCCAAAAACTAGAAATGCAACACAAAGCAATTAATATTTACTACTACTACTCATCTAGCTTGTTAAAGACTGTGGTAACTGTGTTTGATAGGGTATTAGTACTTGAACAGCCAATATTAGCAACTATTAAATATTTTAAAACAGAATAAATGTAAATGAACTTTTGGCAGACTATGTCAAAGTATTTTACATGTTTTTTTTAGTCCTCATATTCTTACACGAGAACACGCTTATGTCCTAACTCACAACCAGTTCAACCAGATCTAAAACTGTGACAGCAAATATGATTGAAGAGAACATGTAGTGTGGATAAGAAATTGGGCAGAAACCGATCCCTACGTAACTTTTACGATAAAATATTGAGCCGTGTTTCCTGAAAATGTACAACCCCCTTCCAGATACATGCACTCAAACATGTAACTCTCAATAAAGCACATAACAATGACATAATGAAACTGTACTCCCTCTGCTTGCAGCTCAGGGCGCTGCTACACCCAGCACACTAGCACAGATCTCAGGCATTATACAACTGCTGCTCCAGTCACATGGATATGGCTGTTTGAAAAAGCAGTCATAGCCCTGTTTCATAAAGCACACGCTTTCACTTGTGTCCACCTACTCTGAAGCTGATTCTTGAGTTACTCTGTCTTATGAAATAGACCCGTATAGGTAAACATAGGACACATTATATTGAATTAAACAGTTTCAAACAATCCAATTAAACACAGTAAATAACATAAATCCAGTTCTCTGGGAAGAAAACAGAATGACTGCAGAGGTATTGAACATGTGCTGGCATTATTTAGGAGTAACTCCTTTTCATTTAGGCTTAAGCAGTTTATTAAAAAGACAATTTGCAGTAAAAAGACCATTGTAGAGTAGAGTTTTCAGACAATATGCATTTCAATAACCATGGATCAGTAAAAATGCATTAGCTCAGGTGTAAAACATCATCCATTAGACTAGACTTATATAAATCTTCTGATGACACAATGATCACCGATTCCTAACTTCAGGAAAATGCCCTGTTGCTCTTAGTGTGGTCATATGGAGGCGACGTGTTTGCCACAATTATTAGTCTAAATCAGCTTGAGATCTGCGGTCATCTAACGAACTCCGGCATAAAAATGCAGATCATATGTATTATTTGAGCAGTGTATAGTGACATAATGGATGTCAGCTAGATATCCACAGGTTTAGTCTGATAGTTCTCTGTGTGAATGGCAGGCCTCCAAATAACAATATGCTAGAATTAAACCTATTTTTCTCGTAAAATACAATTCACGTATGATCAACACCAGATTAATCGTATTTGACGTTATATTGTTAAATACAACCATTTTCCCAGGTAATACTTGTGAAAATAAGGCACTGCTGCTAGTGGCCAAAGAAGCTGACTTGGAAAGGTACATTCTGAACCCTGGCTTATTTCCTCCACGTCACGGATCGCATTACAATATACGTTACATTTCATAGAGAAATTAGATTTCGGTTAAACGTCAAGAAATTACAGTAAAATGACTTAGTAATGGGAGCAAACGTCCCTTCCCCCATTGACCTGCTATTCAAAATCCACACACACGTTGACCTGCAATCCACTGCACGGTACACTGACACAGTTATGTAAAAGTAAGGGTATCGCTAAATATCCGCCACACAGCTGCTGTCACTGGGCCACACCGGTACCGGTTGACAAAAGCGAACATTTTCCCGTCGGTACGTGTGACTAAAAAAAACGAAACCGGCATTTAAAGCGTTTAAAAGTACAATAAGTAGAGCAAGCACAATCTCCGCGCATGCGCACTTTGAATTCCGTTATGCAACTTATTTTTGAGCTTATTTAGTCGTTCTTTCTATAAATTACAGATCCAACTTACGGATCGCCTACCTGTATAGCAGAAGAAAAATCTCTCCGGTTCCGACGTCCTCGTTATGAAGTAAAAGCGAAGCTGAGCTGCAAATACAACCTCCACTACTCGTCAATGGGAGTCGGCATTCGAGCGGGTTGACACACTAGTCTGCGGAACCTCCCTGACTGTCTCCGGCGTTGGCCCACTAACGAATCGGCGAGCGCTGTGCGCGACCTGAATTTAGGCTCCACCCACAAAACGTCCCAATTGGCTGGAAGCTGCGGGTTTCCATGGAGAGTGTGACGGAATTACACTGTCGGGAGCCGATTGGCCCAGAGGGCTGTCCGTCGTTTTATATAAACAAGCCTTCCACTGCACGTGGAATCCCATGTTGTGTGTATCGCGTGGCGCGATAGTGCGGTAGTTACGGCGTATCGAGTTTTAAAATTACATAAATTCAACTGTCTGGGGATAAAACAACCAAAAAACAAGTTGCCTGACCAAACATCACACGAAAACACGCGCAACTTACTGTGACTTAGACTTGTAACGTATCGTTATTTAAAGTAAAGACTCCCATTACGTTTTATAAGCCACGTCACGTTTTACAACTTAGAAACACGCCGGTTTGAGTCATCCCCGCATGTCTGTTAGGAAAGACACTTGGAGCACGCGGAGTACAGGGACGGAGAGTGAGTTCGTGAGCGAGGGACTGAACCTCCAGTCTTTGGAGGTGAACCTACATGTTTTTCCACAGTTAGCTGCGTCACATTGGTTGTTGCACCCAGACGGAGCCCCCCTTCCTCCACAAGGCACGCATACGGAATACGGTGACTTTATATCACGAATGCAGGCAGACATGTTTTTATAAAGGTACTTACATAAAATGACAGTTAGTTATATAAGGACGGCTGATGATTTTATTATATATATGGAGAGGGGCGAGGCTTCTTTCTATTCCAGTCTGGACCTTTGTTCAGCAGATATTACTGAATGGAGCAGAGCTTACTCATCGTTCTGTCATGACTGGCCCCCACTGGGAGGTTGTGTCATTTACACATGCTGGCTTGGTAGCCACAACACCACGTTTTCCACTCCCGAGCCAAGAACTTCTAATATCTGTGCAGAAATGTGGAGGATGCACACACCCACCGAGGTGGCTCTCACCAGCAATCACCAACACATCCTGTCGTTGACGCACCAGATCGATTGGGAGCCATCCATCCACTCTGACCTCTGCCTGCTCACATTCATCCAGGAAGTATGTGTGAATTACGTGATAAAACAGTGCGAGCGAAATGCTGTGCTCCTGGTCTCTTGGCATGTTTTTAGATTAAAAAAGTCTTAAGTAGATATTTCAACTGCCCCCAGAAAATAATAATAAAATTGAGGTGTAGGTGGATGTGACTTCAAAATGAGACTGATTCACAGATCGTGCCCTTCCCCGTCGTCTCTTCTCACAACGAACTCGTTGGCTGTGACAGCAGACGCAGAGATCCCACTGGTGGGTGGAATCTCAAAACAAGCGTGAGTCATGATGTGGGTGGTCTTATTTGTAAAAACCAGGAGCTTTGTCCATCACGATTATCTAACCAGAAATCCTCTGTGTGAAAATGCATTGTCGCACACTGTCATTTTTATGGGGATATCATGGAGGCTGCCCTGCTCTCACAGGTTAATGATATTAAAGCATTCAGAAGATGAATGGAATACTGTGACACCAAATCAATGTGTCCAGCCCTGGGTGAGAGTGAGGAGCTGTGTAGTTCATCCATTGGAGAGAGAGAGAGAGAGTTGAAAATTGTCCTTTAGATTTAGGTCAAGACGTCGGTCACTGTGAGGAGTGAATAGGTGCTCGATGTTCGGACGAAAGCTAGAAAACGATTGGAAGAAGTCAGCGCTCAAATGTGGACATTATACATTCAACCAATGTATAAATTATCTATACCTCATGCTGCCAAACCAGTGGCTGCAACTACATGCAAGAAAACGCACAGTCAGGGTTCCATTCATGTAAAACACTACTTAAAATTCTGTGGTCTGTATGAAGTGTCTGAAAGTAGGCCAGCAACGCAAGCGAGGTTAAACGAGTGGAAAATAGTGTCACAGATACATGAGTGGAAGGACAGCACAGCGACTTGGCTCGGACCAGCGCATGAACACCTGCTTTTTACATGCAGGCATCGATTTGTTCATGAATGTTTATCAGGAAACAACAGCCACCTGCTTCAGGTAGTCGAGGAAAAAGGTCGAGTGCACAGGGATTAATCGGGGAGATGCTCACTTCAGCCATGTTGGTTTTTTCCCCACTGCTCTTCAGTTTTCCCCCTTCGTTTACATTCTCCACACGGTTTCCGTGCTCCCTACATTATGTAATTGGTGAACAACAGGTGATTCCCACTGAGCAATAACTATGGCTTTGAGAAGCAGGGTCAAAAAAAGGATGATCGCTGAAGAGACTGTTAACACGAACAGATGTAATAACCTATTTTGTGCACTTCACATAATTACAACAGAGTGGCACTGACGAGATCCCTTTATCCTGCTTTAATTCAGCTTTAGAAGAAGCCACTGTGCTCACACACGACTCATTTCAGGATGTCCAGTTCCAGTCAGGTCATTTGGCAACACATCTGCCTTAATCTTAATGTTCCAATGTCTAAATGCATCTTTATAGCAAAATTAAATACAAGCATAAAATAGAAAAGGCTCGTAGAATAGTGAAAAACGCATTTCTCACCATTCAATTTCAAATGTTTGTAAAAAAAAATAGTGCTTTGACAATCAATGTTACATGCACAATAATATGCAAATAAGCCATTAATTCAACATTGAAAGGAACCAAGCCCTTAAACTAATTACAATAGTTAAGATATTTCAAGTGCCCATTTATTTAGTTTTTAGTAGTTTTAAATTCATCAGAGTCTATCAACTCTCCATTTTAATGAGCATTGTTTTGCCTTTTTTAAACACTGGATTTTTCTGTGCAAAGCTTAGTATATTAATATATCAGGGATGCAAAGTTGTAGAACTAAACTAGATAAACAGAAAACCAAATTGTGTTTGGATGGTCGGGAAAAAAAAGGAGAAACTTTAGTCCATCTGATATTTAATCTAGTATCTTAGTCTCTCTTGCACATAGCCAAGAATAGTGTAAATATATTCCCGATGTGGGATCAATGCACATTCATCAGTTCATTCATCTTCCTCAGTGTTGCCCTAAGTAGGTGCACAGTCATAACTCACTTCTTCAGCAGGAGAACTGCACGGATCAGAGGCGGAAACACAGCGCGATGGAAAATAACTTTAATAAAACTCCTATGAAAACAAACCAGCAAAACATTAAAAGCCTGTACATTTGACAATATCCAGTGTCAGAGACATGTGAAGCCTAGTGGTGCAAAATACAGCTGCAGCGCACAAAAAGACACAACCATTCCAGGCTTTGGCCCAAAGATTTTTTTCTTTTCTTTTCATAATAAGATATTGTTCATATACTTGGATATTGCACACAAATCAAACACGCAGATGATGGAGGAGCACCATACGTCGAAACGAGGATGTAGCTTTGCAGTGTAATGTCCAGACTGAGAAACCCTGCCCACACAGGCCCCGACTCCTTCCACACCTGCTCGTATAAAAACTAATACACTTAAAGGGCACATACGCACATTCAACTCAGAAACCGAGCCTTAAAACCTCCAAAACTATAGCTAAACATTTGCTTCTTGTTTTGGTCCTAACGTGTTAAAAGCATCAGCCATTTCTCCTGGGGCGGGAATGGGGTAGTGATAACTACAATTTTGTCCAACAATGCTCTTGATTTGATACACATTGTCACTTCAAGGTGAAACAAACAATAAAACAAACCAACAGACTACTTAAGTTTTCTTATAAAAAAAAAAAACAACAAACAAGAAAAACAAACAGTTTCAGTGTTCAACAGATCACTGGCGTCTCTGGGTTTTCCTTCTACTGCAACATCGGTTCCCTCGCGTACAGCTTCTCTATGGACTAGTAAAGTAGTCTGGCACATAGTCTCTTGATAAAATCTTAAATGGCAAAAAAAAAACAAACATACAATCTTCCCGCTGTTTTCAGGCACACGTTGAGGCAGCGGGAACGAGACCATTAAGACGCACTTCCTGTGGGCACATTGTTTAAGACATGGAGACCTCGTCACGTCTACGTTTTCCATATTGACCACTTATGCCGGCTCCACTGTGAAGCAGTTCTGGGGCACAGCCAAACCAATCGCGCCCTTTCAAGCTTTCGTCCATACTGAACATGGACCGTCCCCGTGGAGCAGGCAGACGGCACACAGGATGCTGTTCCCTTCCTTTGGGCGTGCGCTCCACCTGCCGCTGTGCAAAACCCGCAACGTCACCCACCACGATTCCACAGAAATGTCTCAAGACCATGATTTTGGATTCCCAGGTTGAGCCAGACAGATGCAGGGCGAGGAGGCGTACAGCAAGTGTGCAGGGTAGCTGAACTGTTTGAGTAGGTTTACTCTATGTACAGTATAAAGGGGAGAATCTGCTCCTTTTGGGATTTTCCGCTAGATTCCCTTCTTTAAATGTAAGTGGATGTGACCCTGTCCCCTTGGCACAGCCGTCTCCTCCCACACACACCGTCCATGTGTCCCAGCTGCTCTACGAGCGGTTGTCTTTGGCCACGTTGTGGGCCATCCAGTTGACTTTGGTCGTCCAGCTCTCTCTCAGGGCTTCGTCGAACTTGTGGCGGAACTGTTTCAGCGCCTCGTCGTCCGTTTTACCCAGAGCCAGAGAATCCTGACGAGCCAAGGATACAATGAAACAAATTAGTAAAATAAATCCCTTCATTATAAACAGCTATAGCCTTCAACAGAGGTACTGGACATTTAGAGCCTTCGAGTCAAGTGGTGCATTTGTGCATGACATACCTTTAAGTACTGGATGTCTTTAACTGACGTGAGCTCAGGCAGTCCAGCAGTCAGCATGAGAGCAAACAGTGTGATGAAGAGGTTCCCATTTTTTCTCAAAATCAGGTAGGCCTGCTCACAATACTGGCGGAAACTAAACAACAACAAACAGACATACATTAAATAAAACCAGTTACATTTTATTGAACTGTGAAACAAGGGCTGAAAAGTGAAATGCATTTACTTTGTCTGCAGAACATACTTAAAATGTCAAACTATTGCACTACTGTGCATTTGTAGATGCTGTGTCAAAATGTGTGGCATTCTAGAAAGTACAAAAGACACTGCAATGTAAGAAATCATATCTACACCCTGAAAGCAGAGAAGAAAGTACATCAGTATTGTTCATCATCTGTTTCTGCATGCACCAGACTAATCTGATCCCATGTTGGTTTGGGAGAGTCCATAAATGCGTTCATCCACCTGTGCCTCATTTGCCCGGCCAGTGATGAACGTGTTAAGCCTTTGCTTATGAGACGTGATCTACAGTATGACTGAGCTAAATCAGGTTGACCACACTTTGATCATAACAAGTAGCAGACACTTCCTTTAGGTTTCCAGTGACTCATTGCACCCAGGTTTCTGAGAGTGATGCGTCTGCACAGATGGTTTCAGACTGAGGACATTCTTTCAAGACAGACCCAGAACAACATAATCAGAGCATGCATTAACTTATTGTTGTGCTGGGTTTGATAAATATTGGGGAGTCATATATAAAATAAATGTCAAAACCACAGTGAGAGCCCATGGGTTTATTCAAAACAATGAGAGGGCATGTTTCCAATAGGGCATTTCCGCTTTCACAAAAACATTTGTGACGATCTTCAGTGTACTATTTCTTGAGCCCACACACACACACACACACACACACACACACACACACACACACACACACACACACACACACACACACACACACACACACACACACACACACACACACACACACACACACACACACACACACACACACACACACACACACACACACACACACACACACACACACACACACACACACACACACACACACACACACACACACACACACACACACACACACACACCTGCTGACGCAGCAAAACACAAGTGCACTTCTCTTTGATACAGATGTGGCATGAGGATTTAACAATCTCTTGCTCATAATCTTGACTCAAGATGCACAGAAGTTTGAGAAAGTGCTTCGCTTTTGTAGAAGTGGCTCAGGATGATGAAGTGAAAATGTGTTTTCACGCATATTTATGAAAAGATAAAAATCCTGCAGCATGAATCTGCCTCCAGTGTGCATCATCACAGGAAACTTAGCACTAGAATGCCTACGGAGCAGCCAAAACTCACAGGTTTAGTCAGACCAGAGAATGTACCTCGTTCTTTTAAATTCCACTTTACTTTTTTTACTATTCCACTACAACTTTGACTGCAGAATCTATGTTTCTCACAGCAGGTCTCTGTTTACTATACTTACAGTGTGTAGTTATTTCTGAAAACAAACACAAAATGAAACACACCTGCCGAACTTTTCCGTGTATCCAGTCTTGCCCTGCTGTATGACATGGATGAAGTCGTGTGTAAGAATAAACGGTACACGCTCCCTCTTGATGCCAAACTTGGACTTGAAGTTGCCCAGGATGTGGCCGAAGTCTATGTGGAAGAGCTGATGGACAACAGGGCAAACCAGTGAGAACAGCGGCGCAAACAGACGTGCAAAAACAGACGCTGGATGACTTTTAAAGAAAACCCGTCGGACCTGTCCAGTGCTGCGGACCATGATGTTGTCGCTGTGCCGGTCTCCGATGCCCAGGACGTATGTGGCTACACAGTAGCCTGCACAGGACAGCGTGAACTCCTCGATGGCGCGGTCTAGAGCGTCCCTGTCACAGCAAAATATAGAACAGACGGGCTTCATTAGGAGAGAATCTGAGAAATTGTGAATGAGTGGAACTTGCAGCCACTGAAGAGGTCATCTGATCACCAGCCACCATCTTACCCGGAGTTTCTCTCTTTGAGCCAGTTAAGCAACGCATCCTTGTTGAACGCTGCAGCTGCGGCCACGTTGCTGCTGGTCAGCTGGATGTTGGCAATCGTGTCGGCGGAAGAGACGACCTCAATCAGTCCGGCCCGATCACCTGTCGCTAGACAACCGTAGGGAACGACTCTGGATATGCAGACAATGACATGACAAAGAAAAAAAAATAAAAAAATCAGCATCCCTGTGTGGCCATTTCACCAGGTTAACATTAATGCAGAGTCTGAACAACAGATTACATGACAGAATGAGCCACAATGATGCAGAGAGACAGCAGGAATCAAGACTTATCTGAAGGGTACAACGTACTGATTCTTTGCATCCAATTATAGCGCTGAATCATGACTTCATCAGTAAATTATTCCTCTAACTAAATGAGTAAGGTTGGCGTGCAGTAAAACACAACATCTAAGTGGTTCCGTTACCCTGTTAACCATTACCCTACATTTTCTAAACGTCTCCCTTTGAACCCACGTCCCTGTAATCTGAGGCTCAACTGTCAAAACAATCCTCTCCACTGCTCAGTTCCAGATGTGTCACTAAATGACAAAAGGGAGAAAAAAGGCCTTTAAAAAAGTGCTAATGTGTGGATTTTATTAGGCTGTAATGCAGATAATCAAAGTGTGTTTGTGTGTGTGTGTGTAACTGACATCTTCGGGGTAAAAAGGTTGGACATTGAACTAGTATGGGATAATTTAGAGACACCCTTCTCTGCTACACTCTAGAGCTTCCTATTTCTTACAGAGAGCAGGAACAAACATACCTGAGGTCTAGGTTAGCCTCCTTCCATAGCAAATCCATTAGCTTCAAAATCTGGAGCGTCAACATGTCTTGCCTCAGGTCTGAAAGAATTAAAAAGATGAAGAAAAGCTTGTCTTGATTTCAAAGGATTTAAAAAAACAACATCTAGTTAGATGAAAATCAATGCAGCCCTTTCAGGTTTCTTTCTCTGCTTTATTTTTCATACCATCTCCATTCTTGAAGATAATTCCCAAGGTGTCGCCAGTCAGCAGTTTGTTGTTGTAAACAATCCAGAGTGGTTTCATCTTTGAGTCCATGTACCGACACTTCTCCACGCTGAAGGGAAAACAAAAGCAGATCCCAGTTAAACCTGGAACAAAGGCTTTTATTTGGAATAGAGATTTCCATACGTTCACAGTAACATCGTTTCTCACTTGATGCCAGAGAGCAACACATTTGGGTTCAGAGGAGACTGCAGGTCTGACAGCGTCTCAGAATAACCACTCTGCCTCAGACAGGTCATCATGGCCTCCTTGGTCAACATTGCCTCCTTGGTCTTACTGCGAGCGTTCTTGATGGTTCCCAGCTTGATCAGCTCATTGACCGACTTTAGCTTACTCAGAGCCTCCACCTGGTCGAGTCAAAACACGAACCATGTCAACAAATCTCACTGCCTGAACTATTATTGGTCATTACTGACAGCAGAGCTCATACGCCCTCAGACAATATCAGGATTCCATGGCAGTGTGTGAGGGCTCTTGAGAACAGGAAGGTGCTGAGATAAACAACTGTGGTGATAAGGAAGTTTAAGGAAGTGTCCAGAGGAGTGACTGTCATAACTAACCATGTAGAGGGTAAAGGCTAGAGGCCAGGAGGCTGTAGCCGTTATTCCTGTGACAGACTAAAAATAAGACCAAATCTAACTGCAGCTGGACTGTGAATCGAGTCAACACCGTGTGTGCATGGCTTAAAAACAACAGTAATATTAATCATTATTATCATTATTATCATTATTATCATTATTGTTATTATTATTATTAATAATAATGCGTGTGCTGCCTACTTGTTTCTTTAGAACCTCAATGTGAGGAATGTTGCATCTGCAGTATGCTTCCAGGATGAGAGCAAACTGGACTGAGACGGCTGGCATGTGGATCTCTGACCTACAGAGGGCAGCAGAGGTGAGCTACAGTTAGATGAAATAAAAAGGCTCAACACTGTTGTACACTTGGTTCTAATTTAATTTACTGATTTACAACTCTGTCCACACAAACACACACACGCACACTATCTGCACTCACCGTAGGTGCCAGAAGAGGAAGTGTCCTATCTTACGGTTCCCTTGAGCACGCTCCAGAAGGAAGTGGGTGAGGGCACAGTCGTAGTACGGCTCATAACGCAATACTTGCACTAACTGAAGCAGGTACTGGGAAAGCTCATCGTCACTGGGAACAGGAAAAAAGGAAATATATTTAATGACATTTAGGAGAAAGTAATATTGTGCGGATTTAATGGTGATATAGAGGTGGTGTGGAAAATCAGTGTGTGTTTACCTCATCTCACGCAGACACCGCACTGCATATTCTCTGACATACTGGTCTGGGTAGTTGAAGTCCAGAAGCTCTAAAGCATCTCTAGGACACAGTTTGGGCCAAATCTGAAGCAGCGCTTGGAGCTGAGACACAAACAAGCAAGAAAAGACATTCAACTTAACATTTAGTGTCCATTTAAGTTCAAGAAAAAAAAAAAAGATAAAAGAAAAAGTGCAAGAAATGATTCCAGAAGTTCCAGCTTTGTCAACGCACGTTTGCCTCGTTACACTGAATAAACCGTCTTGTGTAACTGTGTGAGCAAACCTGGGCCATATCTTCATGTTTGCTCCACTTGACGGAGAGAAGTAGCTTAGGCAGCGACTGAGGGAAGTTCTCCCGGCAGTCGTGGCGTAGCGTCCATATCAAGTCCTTCTCGTTCTCACAGAGTTGAGAGAGGGGGTCGCGCTCCATGATCTCCTTCAGTTCTATGTGGAACTTTTTACCTCCACGACCCTGACAGGGACAAAAAATAAAAAAAAAATAATTGGGTTTGAGAGAGGGGCAGACCATAAAAGACCAGTGTGGCTATAGCTATAAAGAGGAGCAGTAGCAGCAGCAACTGTAGAGAACCACAAGGTGGCAGGAGAGCATCATCTCACTCACCTATCTTTGAGCTCTGAAAGAAAGGAATTAGCATACAGGTCCAAACAGACCCACTAATGCACAGGTTACTGTACATACAGTACAATACGATTTAGAGACATTAACTTGTAGCAAGTGTTAATCTCTAGCCTCACACACAAACCTTTTATTAAAAAGGGATTGCGTTGAAGCATGCCCTATCATAACAATTACATAATGAGTGTAACACACCCAGGAGAGTCTGTTTTTTTTTCAAAAAAGAAGACACTGTGAGCGAACAAAACTTACAATCAGATTAGAGAAAGAGAAAACAACAACTGTTTGATGAATTCTTACCAAATAAAAACTACGGCTTAAAGGTAAATTTGTCCTTTACTTAAAAGTTGGAAGAAAAAAAATATTCACCTTAATCAGAACATTGATGTAAACTTACCATGGAAGCACATTCACTTGATCCGACGATTTCTGCAGCTTTTTCCAGTATCTGCAAAAGAAGAAACCTGAGTGAAGTCCACGCGAGCAGACACATGCACTGATGCATCAGCGCCTGTGCATTAAGTCGTCTGGGCAGGTTTTCCACAAAGCCACTAAAGGACTTAAAACAAGTCAGAGGCCCCATGCAATTATTTGTTAATTAGTCAATAGTATTGAATGTCGATATGCAGTAAACATGGTGCTTTTATAATGGTGACAGATGTCTGACCTTATCAAAGGGAGGGAAGACGATGGGATGCGAGGAGTACTCTGGGAAGTTTATCTGCAGGGCTGTGGCATTCTCTGTGTATGGGTTGGTCTGGATGGTTCCTATGGGGTTCAGCATCTCTTCAAGTTCATCTGTGGGGACAACATGCATTCAGCTGGCGAGCGTTCACTGAACAGGGGTCAATAAGTAAAGAATGTTCACACGGGGCGCTTGTGTGTACCAGGAAAAGACGACCAGCAGTGCAGGATGTTGTCTCCAGTCTTTAGCTGGCCCTTGTAGTCAAACACCATGGTGTTGACCCAGGCTATAGGGTAGTGCTGGGTCAGAGATACAGCAATATTAATTTAATGTAAGGCGTAGGGTCAGAGAACCAGCAGACAGTGTCGTTTCTTACCACTTTCCCTGCTTTCCTGATGGTCTGGAACTTATTTACATGAGCGTTCCTGGTGGACTTCTGCTTCTTGACCTTGTCCATGACGGCGTAGATGGCGAAGCAGAGGCGCGTCATGCGCGGCAGGTCGCTGACGAAGATGTCGAACTCCAGCGTGTTCTCCTTCCACGTGTGGTCGGAGCGCCCGCTGCTCTCGCTGCTCACCGCCGGCTTGCACAGCAGCTCGGCGCCGTGGAAGAGCCCCGCCCTCACCTGGACCTGGGTGCGGGTGGCGGGGGGTTCATTTGGCGGGTTTGAACTACAAAACGACTGCTGCTCAACATTTTAGCTGTATGTTACAGCTGTCGAACAGAAACCTTATTGACAGTTCCATGGATGTGAAGTGTGTTTACCTTGGCGGTCTCCTCTGCATTCACCTTGCTGGCATTCACTAGGACTATCTTAAACTGGGCAGACACATCCCACACACAAGTCTGTACTTGCTGCAGGGGAAAAAAAAAAAAAAGAGAGAGAAGGAGGGGAGACTTAGTGCGAGCGAGTGTTCTGTAAAAATAGGTAATCCAACATGCTGCTCCTTCGTGGCCACGTAAACAATGTGTGAGGTCAGGCAGGGTCACTCTGGTGTCAAGCCAAATGGATTCACCAGGCTCAGCAGTCAGCAAGACAAACAGGGTCACATGACAACTAGCGACCATGAACATGACTAACTAGCACACTTCCTGCCCAGCGCCGTCTCCCCCTCTGCGCGGGTATGTGTGCTGATGCGTTTAAATGCTCGCGTGAGTGCGTGTCATTCGCCTCTGGTCAGATAGGAGCCTCCATTTGTGTTCGCCTCCGCGACCAGAGCCAGAAACACGCGCGCGGCGCACTGGAGCGTCGCGAAAAGACGCGCCGTCCTTCTGCCGCCAGAGTTCAGCACAGCAGCAGTGCATCCAATAACCGGAGCCTTTTTCTGAACATAAATCTCGCTTCCTGTCGCAGACCAACATGTTGACAGAAAGCCTATTCTAGTCGGACCAGAATTTAATTAGTCCACTGCTACGGTGCCAAAATGTATTTATAGAGCACTTTGAAATGTTTAGCACTTAGCAAAACAGCAATTATACAAATAAAGATAATTAGATAGAGTAAGAGGGAAGCAGATGCGTTTCAGTGGAACTAGGACCTCAAATAGCATCAACAGAAAACCAGACAGATACTGCAAACATTTAGCCGTTTAATTGCTGGTGCTGCTTTTATTTTGACATTATTCCTGTGCTGCAATAAAAAAAAAAAAAAAAAAACTCAATAGTAAATCATTGTTAAAGCGATAATAAACCGCCTCAAATGAAAGGTTACATCAGATTTTATCTCTTGACTAACGCCTAATATTTACCATCTATCCAAATTGTGGCATCAAGACTAAGTGTCAGGAAATTAAAGCTCCGGGAGACTCGCTAACAAAGACCAATTAAATTCAACCTGACATTTAGAGAGTGGAGGCGCACATGGAGGAGACACGTCAGCGCGCACCTGGCGGCGGCGGCTGCAGCAGCCGAGGGAACAATCATTTCCGATAATCTGGCAAGGCGATATCAATGCCGCCACGTAAAAGACAGATGGCAGCTGCCAAGTGCATGTTTGCAGGGTAAACCTCCACACCTGCCTCGCTCACAGCAGCTAAATCAAACTGTGAATCTTTTACCAATTGTCCCGGAACATGAACCCTACTTCGTAAACCGTGCCTGCTATAAAGCAGCTAAAGTACACATGATAGGTAGAGAAACACTTTCATGTGCTTCACATGCTAAAAAAAAAAAAAAAAAAAAAAAAAAAGTTAAATCTGCATGCACACAAAGCTAAATTAATAAAGTAATAAAGCTGTGTACATTGACCAAGCAAACTGCTGGACTAACCGTGGGCGCTCTTCTCTTGGGAGGTAGTGGTAAAGGTGGGTTGAGGGACTTGTGGCTAATCACAGCGCTAATGGTGGAGATCTCGTTATCAAACATTTCTTTGATGGTACTGGTGCTGACCAGGGTGAGGTGTGGAGCCTCCTTGGCCTGCATGCATGTCCGGATGTACTGCAAAGTAGACAGGAAACGTTATACCTTTGTGGATACGTACGGTAAGTCTTGGCTAGACGTAAATATGCTTTACGTCTAGGGATTTATGTCCCATTTCTGAAAGGTTCAACTTAAAACACAAACGTGGTAGTAAATTGTGACACGTAGGATTTTTTTTCCAGGAGGAGTCACTGCTTTAGGGAGAGAGAAATAAAACAGATCACAACAAGTGAAATGTATGCTGGGCTTGTGAGCAGACCTGGATGATTTAAGATGCAATGCTGCCCACGGCAGGAAACTGATCCACATTCAAATACTCTGGAATTATGACGGTTTAAATCATGTTTAAGAAAGCAGGTCATGTAACCGACCGGCCTTAGTTGAAAGGGATAAAATACATTATGGATGTGTTGAGATTTACCTACTGAAGCCAAAAGCATACAGTACTTTGACAAATACCCAACTTATTGGATAAACAAACAGTCATGTGAAATGTAAGACTTAAACTCAAAGCTCATTACACAATACTTGTGATAATAGAGGCTTCTGGAAGTAAAGGCTTTTGATTTCACAATCTCAGAGCAATAGAAGCAAGAAATGACATGAGAAGACGCTTCCCTAAAGGAAAAGATCTGTCACATTATCTCTAGTGACACATTAAAATAATTTGTCATATCAGTGTCATGTGCGCGCAGTGTGGCCTTAAGGCCGTACAGCCGGATTTGCATCTCTCTGCTTATGGCAGTTCCTGTCGCACACTTTGTGTCACAACATCAGGTGCGTCGAACATTTCTTAAACATAAACATGCATCCTGTAAACACATGTTCGTGTGAGGACCAGAAATATTACCGTTGAGGCGCCGCCTCTGCAGCTCAACCTCATTAAGTTGGTTTACATCTAAACTTTACTAAGTAGAACCTGAAAGCATTTCTCCTTAGAACCATAACGGACTGTACGGCTACGTGAAAGCTGTTCTACAGCATCAGCGTCTTTACTGCCTGGTTCTGATATTGACACATTGCTCACCACGAATACCTGAACACTGACCTTATACTGAAGTAGGGGTTTTTCTCCACAGAGGAACTCCAAACAATGGCTGACCCTCAGCACATACTGACCCCTCCACCCCTCCTCAGCGGCGTGGGTGCTCCGCCACTTCCTCAACGCTATCTCCATCAGCTCCATGGGCGTGTAGGTTGATGGCACCTTCAGACTGGCTGAATCCTGCAAGACGGGAATAAAAAAATTAAAAAAAACAAGCAAGGAAGTATAAAAACTGTTTGTTTTGAAGACTTGATAATATGGGCTTATAACTCGATGTACTTTAATACCAGCGTGTACGTGCAGAGAAAAGATATTGTTTACACATAAGTCAAAGTGATTAACAGGGCTGAGCACACAAACCCATCCCTGAAGGCAATAAAGGCTCAGGATCACACAGTATGTACCATCACGGCCGTTTAGATTCAAGGATGAGTAAACTCTAATGTGCGCACGGCTCACCTGTGATTTCAGTCAGACTACTGTACGCTCTGCTCCTGTTCTATTTATAAGTCAGGACTGACCTGGTACCTGAGATGGAATTATAATTTCCTGGAGGTTTAATAAAAATGTCATCCATTAATTATTAACAACCAAAAAAAAAATTGCGGCTACTGTATATTATGGTGACCTGCAGTAAGATTCAGATGTGGCTGCACCGAGTGGAGTGTTCAACTCTGAAAGCTATGGCAAGCAATAAAACAAGGGTTTGCTCTGAGCTGTCGTCATATTCACTCCTGAACAATAAACCTCACCGTCACACATCCTGTCCATATTTATTGCGTCTGACCTCACAAATAAGACTTCCTGCCAATGTCCACCTGAGCACCGTGGCACAGATGGCCTGTCTTTGTGTTGAGTGCACGTGGAGGTCTGTGATGTTGATCAAAGCTGATACACAAGAGTCTGTAAAGCTTGTGGCCATCTGTTTTATGATTAAATAACAATATTTCTATAACAGAGGTAAAGACAGAAGAGGACTGATAGTTCAGAGAACGGAGGAAAACGGTGATTTCATTTTAATCAGAGTCCCCTCGCCCCTTGAGCTTTTCCACTAATGCATGTGTGTCCGGGAGGACGGCACAATTTGCAGATGGTTTTGACCCACTTATTGTCGTCACATGACTTTGTAGTTGGGAAAAGTCATGTGACTTCATGGCGCAGTTAACTGAGCAGAAAGAGGCTGCGCTCCGGTGCTTGTGGCTGCACGGGGGAAGTCACACGACCACTTCATACTCAAAACAGGCCACTTTGTTTGAAGGAGACCATGAGAATCATTACTGTAATTACACTGTTAACTAAACTGGACTCCTGCTTTGTCCTGCAACAAGTAGTGTGAGGATAAGCAGTTTGTGATAGACAGATGAGAAAACGTGCCTAACCCAATATTCTCAAATATTTCAAAGTAAAACCATGAAGAGATTGATGAACCTGAGACTGATCAAAGTGGATGATGACTTTCAGGTCAGCCGTTCGGTCGCCGACCCCGTCGTTGGGCGCCGTCCCGGCTGCAGGCACCAGCTCTGGGGAGAAACAGGCCTGCAGCCACTCCATGCACGTCATCATCTGGACCCGCTGCATCCGTTCCTCACTGACTCGGAACACCTTACTTCGAAAGTCCTTGACCTCCTGGTCATTTATGGCTTCGAGTTCATGGAGGCCTATGGAAAATTGATATAAATGAAGTTGATTATATTAAAAGCAATCTCCTGTTCTCGTCCTTTGAAAAGGAAATGCTGGAACACATTTCCTTTAGCAGATCCTACAATTCACACCAGCCACGTATCCAGTTTCAGCCGGCGTTCACCTGATCACACTTCATCTCTGGCGTTCTGATTAAAGTGGCGCTGCACGATACTCCTAGTGGTGAAAACAACATGCTGACATTTAACATTCACACTGCATGACCCCCACTCAGCACTCACTAAAGGGTGCTGGACCACATTGGCTGCATTGTGGGAGTGTGCAAGCTCATTTGTGCGGCTATATTCCTGAGGAGGAGAAGAAACCATGGTTACCACCGGGCGCGTAACAGGCTGTGAACGGCATGAGGTTGATGCACGAGTATGTGCCTGCGTCATTATCCTTACATGCCTCTGGAAATGCTTTTCAGACCCCAGCTTATAAAAAGGTTTTCGGGTCAGGAGTAAAGAAAATCAATGCTGTACAAACTTTATGAAAAGAAAGTCTTAAAGGCATTGCAGCTAAAAAAGCAAAGATTATTGAGTGATGATTAATCAACTAATATCAGCTCTAATTGTTTCTATGACGAACAGCTTCTCTTATAGGAAGCAAAACAAATGCTTAATCACCTCAGAGGTCCGGACTGTTCTACAGTACTAATCGATGCCTACCACCCCCCGTGCTCTGCTAACAGGCCTAATCTTTAGAGATAATACAAAGTGACAGATGACGCAAGACATGTCAGAAACCTGTCCAATCAATCCCCATGCTACTCTATCACACAGCACATCTGATAGGATCCAGACTAAGATGAGTGTCATGTTGGAAAGTGCTGAATAGGAGAGCAACTTGCTTGACTTTCCTTACTGGGAATGTTAAAGAGGCCCAACAGAAGACTCAATGTGAGGGGCAACGTCTGCGAGAGCTTTCACAATAATCTGCCACTCAAAACGGGAGGAAAAGCGATGGAGCCTCACCCTTGCCGATGAGCACGCCGATTTTGGAGTCCAGCTGACGCTCTGCTCGGCCGCAGTTGCGCGTCACCAACTTGAGGACCGGCAGGAAGGGGCGAACGTCGCAAAGTCGGCGAGTCTCGTCCTCCAGCTCCTCGTGCACGGCCGCCTGGTTGACACACTCGAACATGTGGCTCTCCATCTCACCCAGGGCCGGAAACAGCGGGAACGTCTGGGCCTGCTTCCATAAGAGCTGGAGGAGAGAGGAAGAGATGGGGTCGCTTTCCAAAACCACAGGGGGCACTTTCATCTTTTCCATTAGACAAAATTAGATAAACTACTTGTGAATGTGTCCAGATAAACAGCCAATTTTGGCTCGATGGCCGTGCATAGATGAAGTGGCAGTGCTCTGATAAAAAAAACAGCTTCTTACGACTCAAAGAACATTTAATGACACAATACTCTGACTACAGGTTTCAGGCTGGTCAACAAACTGACTCAGGGCAACATCATCAGGTTTTGGAGGAGTGGATGAGAATGTGAATGTGTTCACTGGCTGACATGAGAATGATTCATGTGTCCCCACAAGATCACAGGGTTTGAGTGTTTTTGTGAGGCCATCCAGCCGTGCTGGAGTTTACTGGAACAGGACACAATTTCCTCTCCTTGTCCAGGATCAAGTTTTCCTGGATTTTAGGACTCAATGTTTTTGGTAAGAAATCTCAGTACATCGTCATTAATGAATGGGGGAAAAAAAAAACAAAAAAAAATTCAATGAAATCTGTTAGTTCCTCAAAACAGTGTTTTAGAGAAATCTGCTCATCTATGCTGGTATGAATGAGAGTCATTCGTAAGCCTGCTCTTCCTCACTTTGATCACTGATAAAAAAGGTCTGGAATGCAGCAGCCAGGAAAGCCTGCAAGAGAGTCAAAGAAAGGTTCCCTCGGGCTAAAGTGATTTGTCCACACTTTCGTTTGCTTGTGCACCCCTCAGAGCAAACAGAGGTCTGGTGTGTGTCGACCCAGACGCGCCAGACCCATTTAAAACTCCAAACAACTTCGAGACCTCAAAA
Organism: Betta splendens; assembly: GCF_900634795.4. NCBI lineage: Eukaryota > Metazoa > Chordata > Actinopteri > Anabantiformes > Osphronemidae > Betta > Betta splendens. The sequence continues at coordinate 14,929,757 of NC_040893.2, forward strand.
TCAGCATGAACTTGACTGCTCGTATGCAGCAAGTCTATGAATGCATTGCTGCTGCGAGCAAATATGCGTTAGCGTGACACACAGTAAACAGATTGCATCTTGGGTAACGTGACTGATGAAGTCAGAAGTGATTCCAGAAAATGACAAACGAGACCTTGTGTCTGCGTAAACACATCACACACGCGCTATTGAAAGCAACCACCTCGGGCATGTTTCAAACGCTCATCTAGGAAAAACATGTTTAGCGCTGGGTGGTGTGTTTTCTCAAAGCAACATATGAAAAGACTGCTGAACATCAGCTGCAAGGCAGTGGCACACGGAGGTGTACACAACAATATCAGTGAGAGCCTCTTACAGTTTAATGGCATTAGAGCCAACTAAAAGCTATTTTTGAGCCTAATAACTGGCTTTAATTTGATTAGGCTATGTGTAAACAACATTAAGGCATTAAAAATAGCCCTTATTGCAATACAGCTACCCTTTTAAAGGCAGGCACATTTCTCATTGTCTTGCAATGCAAAGGGAAACCACACATGTATTTGAATCTTTCCCACACTTGCCGTAAAGCATAACGCAACCCTCTCACTACATAATATGGTTTGTCATAGTTCATAAACAATTTCTATGCCTTCTAGTCTCCACGTCACGGTATTAGTCGCAGCTTTGCATGATGTCATGAACTATTTGCATGTGGACAGCAATAACTACTGGTGAACCGATGGTTCAAAAACACCCAGCCAGCTGCACATGAAAACAAACATCAGATGACGTCCAAGTGACCAGCTGCGCCAATGAAACGCTCATGAAACTCGCTTGAAGGTTTCACAGATCGCCTATTAAATACTTTCCTTGCCTGAGGAGCAGCGCGTTGCTTTAACTACAAGTTATTTGGAAACCCTGTTTATTGCAGGTGCGTGCCGCCACTCACCAGCTTGATGTGCTGAATGGTGGCCTCGCGTGGAACGTCCATCTGGATGTAGATACCGGTGGGCAGCAGAAAGTCCACAGTGATCTGGGCCGGAGCCTGTCCGGCCAGGGGCGAGTGGGCCGCCCACACGTCCAGCAGGTCTGTCATAGCAGGAGGCATGGCAAGGGGCACAGCACACCACCCCAACCATAAGGACCTGGAGCACAGAAGGCAGCATTTTAGGAAGGGTAACTTCATGGTTCCATTAAAAAAAGACATCGGTCTTCAGTAAGTTGTGATAATTCAAGGGTGGAGGGGGGGGGGGGAAAACAAAAGCAGGGGTAAAAGGGAGAAAGGGAGAGGAGAGGAAAAAACGAGGCGGAGGGAAGAGGGCGGAAAAACAAAACGGAAGGAGGAAAAAGAACGCAAAGAGAGAAGGAGGCAGCACCGCGGACAAGGGACGCAGCAAAACAACACACACACAACACACACACACACACACACACACACACACACACACACACACACACACACACACACACACACCACACACCACACACACACACACACACACACACACACACACACACACACACACACACACACACACACACACACACACACACACACACACACACACACACACACACACACACACACACACACACACACACACACACACGAACAAAGACTTAAAACCACAGTAATAAGTGAGCAGAGCTAAATTCATAACTTGTAATTTCTATGAAACTCAACTAGTCATCAGGTGATTTGTCACCTGTTCTTGCATTTATATAATGTGGGTCTCTACACATTATACAACATCTCAGTGCCTGTGGGGACAGCAAAGGACTGGATCTAGGTGGCGACTGCTCGCTTTAACTTTGGTGACAGCCAGTGCTCAGGAGAACGTCCACTAAGCAAACAGAAAAAGGTCAACCTGTGTGATGACACACGCCCAAGAGTGCATGCAAATGCCACGAGCAGCTTCTGCTGAGGTAATTATCAAGTGAGGCGGGGGGGAGGACACCAGGCTGCCAGTATGCCTGTTCAGCCCGTGATCTGAAGCCAATGTGAAACGCACAAGGCTTACTGTAAACCTCACGTTCAGTACATTCCGCAGTAAGTGACTTGATGCTTGTGTTTCTACAACTGCACCGTCTCCCTGGACCATTTGACCCGCCTCTTCACATTAGCTCGTCCTCACGCGGCCTAGTGCATCAACTCATCCACTAGGGCACAGGTCAAACTCCATTTCCTCTCCATCCACACGCTGCGCCCTGATTGCCGTTAATGGTCTTTCCCCTCTCCAAGTTAAGTGCTGCAGCTTCAAGCTGATGCGCCCCCGTTATGCCATACGTCCAAAGACGCTGTAATATCTGTGATGCATTTGGAGCCACAATCCCAGCCACTTAACATTATCTGCCATGCAAATGGAAAACAACTGCGTTTGTGCAGTTCACTGCCTCTGATGGTGAACGACGCAAACGATACACAATTTGACACAGCAAGTGACAACAGGACAAAACTGTTTAAAATGAACCGTTACAGTGCAGACAACGGTGCAGGGTCACAAGGTGCACAGTTACAGATAAGAAATATGACACCCAACGCGGCTGATGAGCAAGCAGATGCACATCTACGCATACAGTATGAATGCGCCTCAGTAATTATAGAGCGAGGTTTCGCACTAGACAGCTCGAACAGTGTCTCATTCTGCTGCGATGCAGACACTCGCACACGGGATTATTGAGGATGTGGTGGCAGACAGCTAGATGTGCGCTGCGAGGTCAGGTTTCAGTGGGAGGTTCAGAGGAGGACGAGTGGGCCTGCAGCAGGACGGACAAAGAGCTTCTGAAGGGATCCGTCCAGTCAGAGAGCTCATGACTGGAGGTACAACGATCAGACCATTGCTTGATTTTACCTGCTTTAAATGTAATTTTCAGACTCCCCCCCACCATTAGATTATCTATTTACCAAGTCAAAACCAGCTGCCGAAAAGATCTTTGAACATGACATCAAAAGGAACTGAAAAGGGGTGTGGTTAAATCACAAAGCAACATACAAGGGAGACAAACTGGTTTGAGGTAAGAAATGGCTGTAGAGGCCACAGCACAACATCCCAACTTCAATGAAACGGCAGCTCTACAACAAACAAGCCAACACCAATACTTCAGGAGACACACATGAAGTCGATCATTGTGAATGGACGTGGTTCCTCTGAGCCCGTGACAGTAACATGTTGTCAACGCTTTCGAGCCCAGATGCGTTTGATTATTTAAACACTGCCGTTACTCAGCAAACTCGGTCTAAAGCTCTCGCAGGCCGACAGTAGGAGGCCTGTGAGAGCCTCCACAATGGAGAGTGTGTCCACACGTCTGTGTGACTGAGGGCTAACATAAATGGTGTGTTTGTAAAAAGGTCACATCTGGTGATTAAGGGTCCCATGACATATTCTCCTCCACACTATTCCAAAAATAAAAGTCACAAAAGAGGATCTACTGTAAGACCTCTTGAACTCTGCCACAGCACTCCCGTAAATGAGTATGAAGAAACGTAAACGGGACACAAGCTGCTTGAATCAGCATTTCCATTAGGCAGTGAATGTGAAGTGGCTCAGAAGTTGCGTTTTAACCAGTTTAACCGATTTATAATGATCAACTCACGTTTTGAGTCATTTAAAAACATTCCTTCAGTCTATGGCACATTATACTAGAAACCAATCCATGGCACAATCCACTGCAAAACCGATAAATTTCCTTTCAAGTGCCACTACTTTCACTTTCAGCCAACGACCACAGAGGCGAAGAACGAAACACAATAAAAAAGATAACCTCTGCACCCTCTCACCACACGAGGAGGCGCCCAGCACCCACTCCGCTGGCCCAGGGTCTGTTACAGGTGAGCTCTGTACCGCGCTTCACCATGTAAGTTGTTAAAGCAGCTACGGTCAACAGGGTGCGTTGGTCAGCGGGGCGTGTGGATTTACTGCCGGCAACGGGTGTGTCCGAGCCCTGTGGCTGGAGCCTGAGTCACCCGCTGGGAGGCACTAACAGTATTGCGGAGCAGATGTAGAAGGTGGCTGCAGACAGTAAACAGTCAGGTGCAACGGTCATTCGGACGACGGCCGGTCAGTGAGTGGACATGTTTGTTCTGGTATGAATTTGTGTTTGTGCAAAAGGAACTGCGGCGCATCGACAGAAGTCCAACACGTCTCCTGCACTGGTGAAGCAACATCTGGAATTCGCCACATCCACTGACACATAGGAAGCCATGACGGCAGACAGGAAGCGAGTGACAACCACCACAGTCGACTGGTCATTCACAAAAAGCTGGTCAATGAATCAGAGGCTGAGCTTTCGTTGGGTTGTGTTTGCTCTCATTGAAAAGGAAATTAAAGAACAGGGGGTGTAGAGACTTCACAGGCTGCAAAGCGGAGCTTAATTCCCTGATTATTTGGGATCAAGATACAAAACCAAAAGCAGCAACTGTCAAATTCACATCATCCTGAGCACAGCTTAAAAATGTGGAGACGTCTGTATAATAGCATATTCTAATGTCTAAATAGCGTCTCATATCTTCATTATCAACTGGCCTTTGTTTCCAAGAACAATGTTCTCCTGGCAGAGCTGTGGCCTTCAGTGCCGCTCGTCTCACCAACATGTCAGTAATCTCCAGTCCCAGCGGACGAATGAGTCAACACCGCGAGGGCTCAGACAGTTTGTAGCTAGAAGTGGGGAGAAGGGAGCCTAGTTTCACCAGCACATCGGTGACAAAGGCTCTTTGTGCCATGAAAGAAGAAACGACGTTAGAGTAAAGGTTAAAATTACCTTTCAATCAAGGTGGCATTTGTTACATTACTTCTATCTGAGCAGCTGCCTATTGTTACATAATATTTCTTGAACAGCCTTTTTTTAAAATGCATTGTGACAACAGCGCTCTAATGCATTTGATTATCTCTCTTCCATCACGTTGAGTGGATCCACCAGACGGACTGTCACAATGAAGTCTGCACCGTACACAACGTGGAGCTTGAATGACACCAAGGGTCTAATGTATAGACCTTGCCTTCTATTTCTGCACGTGCATCAAAAAGCCCAGGTCTGGCCATTAGCTGAGTGAAGGGAAGCTTGAGTGAGACAGACAGAAGCAAATCAGGAGAGACGAGCACAGGGAATAAATCCTTTTCCATGCACAGACTCTGCGTTTACTGCAGTGATCACACTCCAATGAACCATCTGTGCAAGTACTGTGTGAATGAAGCTCAAAACTCATGCATCCTTGACTTGACGTCACTGCCTCAGAGGCTAAAGACAGAATGAGGCGTTGGTATTTTACCTGATGGGAAAACACCTGCAGCAACTTCCAATAGTATTCCTCTATTCTGTGTCCTTCCCAGTGATTATTCACCAATTTTGGAGAGGTAATATTCAATTTTTGGATTCAGTTGCTTAGCAACCGTGTCCTCCTGAGTTCAAGCGCTCAACCACCTATTTTATTAAAGGCTGAACTTCCCATGTCGAAAACATGGTCTTTAAGTTCCACTTAGAGAAGTTGGAGTGAAACCGGCCCAGAACGGTGTCCACACTGAACTTTGTCACGCATGAGCGAGCACAACAACAGAGGCATGCTGCACAAAGGCTGTTAGAACTGCACTCAACTGTGCATCTGTAGTGTAAAAGGATGATTTATAGCTGAACCGCCACAAACAATCAGTTTGTTATTCTTCAAAACCTGACGACCAACTGTCCATTTGTGGGTTAAGGCAATTTCTTATGGATGCAATTTATTTGGACCTCTGTTGGGTTTAAAAGTGAGCGAACTAAAGGCGATGACTTTATTCATATTTTAATCTGCATGCACAGTACGTATTGATCATTATGCAGGTTATATGCATAATAAAAACGCATTACGAGTTCCATCTCCATCTGTGTAGACGAGGAAGGGGGCGCGCGCGCGAGAGGAGAGAGAGGCGTCTGTTCAAGTGTGATCTTCCACAAATGTGATTCACTTCACACTCCAGAAAGGTCTGGAAAAGAACAGTTTTACACACAGACAGAAATGGTGATCATTAATCAAATACTTTAAAAGGAGGAACGATAAAAGACCCTGTATGGAAGTTTAAGACAGAAAAAGCATGCAAATGAGTAATGAGCTAATGCTTCACCTTTGCTGTAGCATAAAATGTGAGGCCAATGTTAGCACTGTAATAAAAGCTCAGAAGACAGACAGAAATAAATAAAAAAATAAAAAAGGAGAAGACTTATGATCTGTGATATATGTGAAAAGAGAGCGTGAACGATCAATAAAACCGGAAGATGGAAAGGCAAAGCGTGATACAATGCGTGACTGTAGGGGGCGGACTCAACAGCGCGGGGCGTTCACAATGAGCCTCTGTTCGTGGCGAGTATGCGCGTCCGCGGCGTGCGCGCCGGCGAGGACGGTCCCGTGCCCCGGACAAACCCTGCCCTTGTGTCGCCCTTGCCCCCATCAACCCTCACAGCCACAACATCGCTCTCGCGCTCAGACACACAAAGGCCTCACCAGCTTGGCCTCACACACTGAGCTCCAGTAGAACATACACAAACTAGAGGGCCAACGAGGTCACGCCGCACCCCCCGCTGTGAACTGAAAACATTCAGACGCTCCACCGCATCACGCAGCGTAGGATCGGTAGCTTGAGGTGGCTTAGTCACACGTTCAGTAGCTTCCCTACACCCACACGCACGGCCAGAAGGTCAGTTTATCAGCACATGGAAATATGCTGCAAGTCCGAGTGGCACCGATTAGTCAACATCACAGCGGATCTCGCAGCCTGGCAGGCATGCAGAGAAAAAGGACATCCTCAAGACTCAGCTGATGTTTACCACACACGCAAAAGGCTACAGAAACTCCACAATCTCAACCACAGATCATTATTCAAAGCGAGCTCCAGCACACTTTATGAAATTGACATTTATTGCAAGCAAGAGTGCATGGACGCAGCATCCACGTTGTCGTCATTGCTCGTCTGTTCTTTTCATTCGTTTCTGAGAACAGGTTATTGGAAGATTCTTCTAAAAACTTGCATGAACACACTATCATCAGATCTATTCGAAAGCCGCATAAAAGAGTAGCCTCAAGGCTACTGCGTTGTGTGGATGGAACACTTTATCCAGGTACTGATGATGCGTTGGATGCTGCACGAACAGCTGCTCTGTGAGGGTGACAAGAGGATTAGCCTTTGTCCTCCCCCCAAAACCAAGCTGTTGTGTCAGACGGAACAGAGGAAGCTTTCCTTGGAAACTCTGACAAAGAGGAAACAATGAACAACTATCAACATGTTTTTTTTTTAAATCTATTTAGGTTAAAGAGTTTCCCACCAGTCAAACATTTACCATGCTCATTTTCAGTAAATTTAACCAGTCACCATTCTATCTTTAATCCAATAACACGACAAGAGGCTTCGTTTTCTGATCAATATTGACAGACAGCCGTCATCAACCCCCTGCAAATTGTACCTCACTGATTACAACTCATGGATATTGCATGCGAGACGTCAGCATAGACAATTGCATAACTGCAAAGGGCCACAATTTAATTAAATACATTTGCGCACGTGACAACCTGCTTGTGTTTCATTTCATGAGCATAAGAGATAACCAGCCGACGTAGGCAGTGACGTGCATGGGCCCTTGTGCAGTGTTGCCAATTTAGCTCCAGTGTTATTCACTTCTGGATTAAAAAGTAAAGACTGGAAAAAATAGAGAAATCTATCAATCTGTGAACCATCCTCTAAAATGAAATAAATAAATAAAAAGGTAATTATGGCAACGGTTTAACATTGCTCTGTTGTTTTTGTAGAATAACAGAAATACTGTAATTCTGCAAAAACAACAATGACTTACAGCAACAGTAGAACTAATTGGAAGATCTTTTAAGGTCACAGTCAAAAGCACAACTCTGATTCTTCAAAAGTGGGAAGTTACAAAATAGATTTAAGATAATCAGCAGCTTGTCACAGCGACCACAGTGGAAAGACAGACATAACAATGACACTGAACGACAAATATACAGTTTGAAAATGGGGAGACTTTTTATGGCTCCAGTTATCTCACTACGGAGGAGACTGGCCTGCAGACAACCTGGAGAAAAAATACACAAATCGTGGAAAACAACACAAAAGCCAATGTTTTCAACAAGAGTCAATGCAAAGTAAAGTATATATTGCCATCTTCTACGCATTATGCAGCATTGTGTAAGTAAAATGCTATTTTTAACTCTCCAAATGCAGAAGAATTACTCAACTCCATTGTCCAGCTGAAAACCGGGTGCTTTAATTTTACAATAAACTCTGGCGCCTCAGGGAGCAGGGTCATTGCTGCAAAGATAATGCCACCCAAACACGCTCCTAAAAAAAGTGAGCCCAAGGGCAGGGTTTCCTACGATTGTGCGAGTGAAGCGTTTTCAACGCGCTGCTCGGCGTTAATGCTGAAAAGAAATAGGACGCACAAGGGGGGGGGGGGGATAAAGCACTCTGCACAGGTGTTGCGCATTCTAATAGGAGAAGCTACATGATGTGCCTCAGCGCCATTAAAACAGCCTCTGCTTCTGGCGATAACGCTGGCGGGAACATCACCCGAGAGAGAACACAGCGTAAATAATTGGATCAAGCCATTTTTTCCCACATTTGAGTAGGAGTGAAGGGAAGGGGAGGATAAACATAGCACAGGTGGGAGGCATCTGTACCAGTTATCGGCCACGGCCGCTGGCTGACAGTGGGAAATGTGGCTATTATGCTGACAGATGTCAGCGCTGCACCTGCCCCGTCACATTTATGAAGCGTTATATCTCAAACAAGGAGGAAGTTAAGAGTGTTTACACATGCCGGCGTGATGAAGACGAGCAGGAAGGAAAACTGCTAATTAAAGTCTGATTCGCCTACAGACGATGCCACCCGTTCCGTCAATCAAAACAAGAATCACTATACGCAAAATGAGACGAGGAAAGCCAGCAAATGTGGGATTGCAGCCCTTCTTTGCATTTGCATAAAATGACTATGAGCAAACGATTATAAAAGCTGGACAAGCAGCAACCAATAAGATAGGTCTTCAAATGGAGTCACGCTCCAGAGTTGGATCAACAATAGGGGTCAGTAGTACAGAGAGTACACAGTGCAGTACCTTAGAGTATTTAATGGTTGTGGAGCTTTATTTTATCATCAAGTATAATGTACTGTCATAGTAACGTTAAAGCTGTAATACTGCAGTAACGCAGTGATGGTGTACCACTGACCTTTTCCCCACACATTCTCCGCCTGTCAGGACAAGCCTACTTTCCCAGATTCTGAGCAGAACACTTCATTCCTCCTCGCGCACACTGTAAACGGTGTCATGATAACTACAAGAGGCAACATGCTCACGCAAACGCGGTTTTACCTGCTGTTAGTCTCCTACTTCCTGTGCCTCTGCTCCTGGCCGGGACTGTCTGGACAACGTCTTGGACATTTCATCTGGTGGACAACAAGAAAACAAACCTGTCAATAAAATGTTTCAATTTCTCCTGAAAGTTTTAAAGTGTGTGAAAAGCCTCTGACCTAATGAAGAGGATAGTTTGCTTCACAAGAGAGACGCTGAACTGATACATACAGTCAAACATACTCTGGCTGCGCCGTCACTTGATATAAGACAAAGTGTCCCTTCTGACCCTTCCTGCCGTCCATCTTTTCTTACCATCTATTCCAGCTGCCTAATGTACTGATGAAACCGAATCATTTTCCTTTGACTCAAGGCCACGCTGCAGATATATTTAGACAGTGACTGGGAAGGCATACTGCTCATGAGGCATAAGAGAAGTGGAAAACAGTGAGAGTCATCTTTTAGACTTATAGCAGCTTAAACAAACAACAGGTGCTGATTGACAAAAGACACTGGGCTGGAGAGAAAAAACAGTTTACTGCTGCTATAATGAACCATTGTATGTGATTAGCATTTACTGTAGGGAGGGAGGTATTTTAAGTTCTCTTATTTTGGCAAGGTGTTGTTGACATCGAAATGCATATAATGCAGTTTTAAGAACTTAAAAAAAAAAAAAAAAAGAAATCCTTGTGGGGAATATAAGGAGAGTAACACTTTGTGGAAAAGTATAAATAACCTTAGCATCTAAACGTCATAGACACAAACTAAAAGTCAGAGATTCCCTTCAAGTCAAATCTGAGAATTTGTCAAACTGATTTATAGGTCTAAAATTTATTATGCAACGTTGTTGTCGTCCGTTCTCTAAATCATCAGCACCGATTTGAGACCAACATGTTTACTTTATTTACTTACTGCTTACTTTACTTTATTTGTTTACATTATTTAACAAACTGTTGGCACCACAGGGTCGTACGAGGTAATGACTTTACCGGACTTTGAGACCCACCCTCCAAAAACTGTTTTGCAGACAGTGACGTGAAACATATTTTTAAACCTTCAGGCTGCCCCTGACAGCAGACTATGAATACTGCATCTTATTCTACACACACCAACCCCCAAAACACGAAATGACCGGTTCCAGGAAGTGTGCCGTTTAACAAAACGATAAAATCTAAAAGGCCAGAGTCGGTCAATGTTTAACTCCTGTCTGGATCCAGATGAAAGAATCACAGGATCCACAACCGTGTGCGTGTGTGTGTGTGTGTGTGTGTGTGTGTGTGTGTGTGTGTGTGTGTGTGTGTGTGTGTGTGTGTGTGTGTTACAGGGGAGACAAACAGTAGGGACAGACAGAAAGGTGGCTGAGCCGTTTAAAAACAAAGAAGTCCATGCTGAAGACCACACAAGCAGTACCTTGATATTATTGCTCAGTAGTGGTCTCCAGATGACCAGTTGTTTGCTTCACTAGATTCAAATCATTTGAGGGATAACGTCATTGGGACAACAGTTGCAGCTCAGCGGCCACAGCAGCGGTTTCTGACGTACAGTAGCCGACTGCGCTGTCCATCTAGTGAGCCGCTCACGCAGGAGTGCTGCTGATGCGTGATGCTCTCCACTCCCTCTCTGAGCAACTTTGATATGATTTTTCTCCATGTACCACCCTCCCACTCACCCACCCTTCCGCTCCTCCACCCATCCCCTGCTGCAGGAATGCGAGGAATGCGCAATCCTAAAATGACTGGGGGCTTCATCAGCAGCCAAGTCTCTCTCTCTCTCTCACACACACACACACACTTCCTCATCATGTGGGACCTCAACTGGAGAGGAACACTTTCACCTTTTACAGTTCTAATAAATACCCTGAATATCTTTGGGCTGTAAAATTTAGTGAAAGCTCTATTGTACACACGTGGTTGATGAAGTGCAGAGGGACTGGCCATTAAACAGACCTACCTTAATGACACCCCCTTCCCAATGTTGTACCTTAAAATGGCATGACAAGATTATTTACCTGGGCACGGATGCTACGAAGCAGAAGAGGTCACACATCAGTACACACATCTCATGCACTCCCTCAAAAAGTGTAGTTTGAAGGGCCATTACACCTGACCATGCGTCATTCACCAGCTCGCCATAATCATCAAGAGCACTGCATGTATTTTTAAAAACACTGTCTCCTCCCATTAGCAGCATGTGAGAAAAACAAATTTTACTGTTAAACTAATTCATTTCAATCAATGCATCCCTTAAAACAAACCCCCTCTGTCTCCTTTTGTTTGACTGCCTGCTTCAGTCTTTATTTATAGCAGCCATAGTCAGGCCGACCTTAGGTGGGAGGAGTGTGGCTGTGTATTTTTCAGAAGTTCCCATCCAATGTTGTAAATGAGTTACATTCCGACTGCCCAGCTGAGCAAAGGTCCATCTCAGCCTGGGGGGAGATGGCAAAATACACACAGCTCAAGACAAAACATCACAGAATTACAACACAGACATGCAGAAGGCTGGGAAAAAAAAACAGAAGTGAGACAGTTAGAGCAGTTGAAATAAAATGTTTTACTCGGCCCAGACGCCGTGACACCATGACATCATAAAACAACGGGAAGTAGGATGATGGTCTTAGCATCGGAGCCGAGCTCGTCCTCAGTTCTCCATTTTCTCTGAAATGTCTGCATCTCGTGTGCAAACAAAAGGTTGTAATTTACTGGCTTCAAAGGCCCAGTATACAACAACACTATTATGAGCGCGGTCCTGCCACGTCACAGCACATTCTTAAGCATATTAAGCCATCACAAGGCTGAGAACTGCATGTATGCCTGTGTGACAGTGAATGCGTCATGGGCTGCACAGAGGGATGCTGCTGCCAGAAACCGCGGCCACAGACATACGATGACAAAGTTTTGGCCTCTAGGGTAACAGCGTGGAGGCTGGACCCCCTGGGGTGGAGGTCCGTGTGCAGATCTGGACCTGCTGCGCTTCCTGTATTACAGGCATGGGTGATGAACCACCTGAGTCAGACTCAAGACGCCTGGCTCTCTACAAAGTAACACGTATGAAAATAAAAGGACAGAATGAACCCAGCAACCTGAAGTTGGTCATTGGTGCAAAAGCTGTGCTGCAGTATTAACTTACATTTAAAGATAACACTGTAGTTTCTATAATACTGACAAGTCAAATAAACTTGAAGTGGGCATTTGTTGACTGATGTGCCTTTAACCCCTGACCACCTTGTAACCAAAACAGAATCCGAGGCGGACGCTTGTGAGAAACTATCACCCAACTTGTGCAACAGTTCTGCAACTCAAGAACCGGTGAAGTTTCATGCTTGTGCCCAGATCCTGTTGCTCAACATTCTTTTTTGGAATTTATACACGAGAAATTATTTGTTTACAGTGTTGTCTTACTATTTCTGTGAGCTTTGACGCCAAAAGAACAAAAAAAAAAAAAAAAAAAAAAGCTGACTGGGGAGGGTTGAGAGGATAAAAACCACACATCTGATAGTTTCTATCTGGGTTTGAACGGCTGTGCAGATCAAATCTCTCATCTTCACATCAAATGTCTGTCAGCAACGGCCGCGTTCAGCGATGAACGGCAGGTTTCACGGAGAGACTCCTCCCTTTTCACATGCTGTGCTGACGATGTTTAAAGTAGCGACGCCTTTCGCGCCTCGATTCACACGACCAAAGCATTTTTGCGTTGTCACCATGGCTTCTGATGTAGCTACACATTCAAGTAAATGTGTATGAATGTGACAAACTACTTTATAGGTTCAAACTGGTATTGAGAGATTTAATTAAAACTGACTGCATACGCTTCTATCATTCTACACACGCCCCTTTCTTGTGTCTCTACCTTCTCTCTTCTTCTGACATTTGGCCGTTTACTGGACTCGTATCCATCTCCTGCGTCTCCTCTACATTCCTTGGCAGGTCCTGGCGTGCTGTGGAGCACAGGGGAGGATTCCAGCAGGGTGCCCTTACCTCAGTCACATTTTTTGGTATGATTATTTAATTTTTCCTGGTACGGTTATTTAACTTCCTTGTAAAACTATCACTCGGTTCACACTGAACCTTCTTCACGCCTGGTCTGTATCAGGTGTTGATGAGATAGGGAGCTAGCTAACAAATGAAAAGGGGGGAGAAAAAAACCCATTTACCATCTTATTTGCATTTTACTCACTGAAAGGATGTTGCGCAAAACTTTCACTTTATTGGGGTTAATGACTAAGAGGTAGAGCAGCAGGAAGCAGGAGAGAGTTAGAGGAGAGACTGAGAAAGACAGTGAATAATAGAAAGATAAATGCCAACAGCTTCATGAGCACCTGAATATTTAATCCCTCACCGTCTCTGTAGTTTCTGTACAAACGATGTCTACAAGTATGACAGGGTGAATGTGAACACTTGACGTGAACAACCACTAGCTGAGCTTTCCCACACGGTTCGCTCAGAATGGATGGGAACAAGTTAAAGTTCAGTCACTTTTTTTTTCTCCCCTCTTCATTGTTTCACTTGAAATCCAACCTGCCAGAGTGGAGCCAAAACAATGAACAACCCACCACTGTCCAAATACTTGGACTTATCACTGCGTGTTGGTTTAACCATGCTGCAGTGCCAGTACATCGTGTTATTCTTCCGTGCTTTAACCATGGGGAGAGTCAAAGTGACTACGAAGTGACGCTAACCACACCGCTGCATGTAAAGGAAGTCTGGTTAAACTGCACGGCTCCTTGCGCTTATCTTTACCTCAGAATTTCACCGTTGTGTCGGTCAACGAGGCCAAAGACACAGGGTTCTTCACTCCAGCCACAAGCATCCTGTTTTATTCAGGTATCTCGAACGCGACGCATGAGAGTTCACCCAAAGTCGCGATCAGCGCAACGCAGACGCCGCCGCAGATGCCGAACTGCTTGTTTGATTCGGACTCTGCTTTCACTCGAGCCCGGTTCCTCCAGAGAGGCCTGCTCTGAGACTAAATCTGGCTTGGAGCAAAACAGCGGCATTGTTGGCGGCGGTCGGCAGCGTGACGTCAGCTCGCCTTATCAGCGCGCTGCGACTTCACCTCGGAGGACAGCCCAGCAGACGCCGCCCTGGCCGGGGTGGACCGCTGCCTGATAGAAACAACATTAGCGCGCTGGTAGTGGCATGTCAACACAACTAGAGCAGGAGCAAACGTTGGCCAAGTCTCTTGGGAAACTCTGCTCCTCTTTTGTAACACAAAATGAGACTCCCTCTGCAAAGAACCGGGTCCTGGGTGCGAGGGATGGTTCAAATGTGTGTGTGGACAAAAAGACACAAATAAAACAGACTAAATGAGGATCCCGAGACATGACTCTGTACATCTATGATCAAACCCTATATAATATACATAAAAACTGAACTGCAAATCTGATTGCATTTATACTATTTTATTCAACTGGCACTTGTTATAAGTGTAAAGCTGCACTTTTCATTATTTGCCTTAAAAAAGCTGGTTGAACAGTCTTAACTCGTCCTACTGATCAAATCCAGGGCGTTGACATGAGGATGCTCCGACACCTGCTTCATTTTCCCCCACGCTCCCGCAAACCGATCACAGCCACGTACCTATAAACGGAGCCCAGTGGAAGCTGCAACTCACAAATCCACTTCCGTCGACCGTGTGAACGAAGGGGGCTTGTTGTCAGACAGCGCAGCACAAACACGGATGGAGTGCGTGATTCAGCGGGAAAGCAACCAACTATTAAGGAGAAGTAGGACATGTCTAAACCCGAATGCACTTCAAGACCAATTAAAAACAATAACTCGCCACAACTGTCAAGTCACACGTAAATGTGTCAAATAGTGAGTGAGAACGAGAGACTGGAGACAAAGAATGGTAACAATTGGTTCCAGTTATTCTACAGCTGTTGGTTTCTGTCTGTTCTCTCATGGTGAGTTCAGCCACATCAGCAGCTATAACCTCCACCACGGACACGCAGACGCTGCTGACGTCCGTCCCTGAATGAAATGAAAAGCTAAGAAAAAGGTTAATGGGATTGTGGAAGAAAAAAAATGGCTGACAACACGGATTACTCTGCAAGTTTTCACATCCCCTTTACAGTATTTCCGTTACACAATCACAAAACAGGCACAGGAGTGACGCTGCTTCGAGTAAGTGCTGTGTCCCAGTGGGACCTGGGACTAAAAACGCTTTGACAGAGCAGTGGTGGGAAAGGTTCAAGAAAGAAACGCAAATAAAAACAAAACTTAATTACTTCTATTAAACACTCATTTTATTGAGGGAGGCCCCATTAGACACGAATGACGAAATTAAAACCTCTGTTGGCTTAAACAGCGAAGAACCCGCTTGTTTGTTTGTCACCATGGGAAAACTTGACACGCGTTCCTCCACTGCGACAAGCGCCACAGTTACAATGTAGCCGCGTATCGAGCGGCGCCGCAGCCGCGGAGGAATGTTTACAGTCCGCAGCACCGGGCTGAAGAAGCGCCGAGCCGACGTCCGCGAAGTTCAGGCTGCCCTTTGTTGCCTCGCGCTCGGCTAAAACAAACACCTCCAAGAGCAAAACTCCCGCAGATCAAACGCACCGCCACAGTCCGCGGCTGCGCGAGAAGCAGGAACAACGCTGGTTTTAAATCAGAACCTTAACGACGCCGCCACGACTGACCGGCTAATTACCAACTAAACGGCTAAAACCTCGTTATGGCTCTAAACGCGGGCGACAAACTAGCTCAATACTTAAATGTCGAAGTGAAACGCGGACGGCGTGGACTAGTTCACGAGCGAACGGGACGTTTTGCTCGTGCGACATTCAACTGGCAGGCTGGTGAGGGCACGTCGGCGCGGCGGACGCCTCGACAGGTGTGAGCGACCAGGAGAAATGACGTGGACACGCGCCCGGACTCACCTTTAGTCGCAGAGTCGCGCGCTCGCTGGGGAAATGCGTCCGGAGGAACCGCAGCGGTAACTTCCAGCGGCCGTCACGTCCTCCCGTCGGGCAAATGTGCGCGTGGGCGGACTCGCAGCTCGGCTCTATGTAGGCGGGGCCGCCGTCGCAGGTGGACAGGAGCGAGGTCCTGCTTCCTGTTTGTTTCAGAAGATGAAGCCTCCGCCGCTTCCCTCCGCTCCCGCCTCCACGGCCGTCAAGCGTGCGACGAGGTGGAACAACGAC
Organism: Betta splendens; assembly: GCF_900634795.4. Taxonomy (NCBI): domain Eukaryota; kingdom Metazoa; phylum Chordata; class Actinopteri; order Anabantiformes; family Osphronemidae; genus Betta; species Betta splendens. The sequence goes on from NC_040893.2 coordinate 14,946,201, forward strand.
ACATCCGGTCAATGGGTTCAAAACAAAAGCACTGAGATCTAATCTACAGCCTTTAATCAAAGTTGGATTTAAATATTTGCATTGGTTATATAATATTTTAATAGTAGTATATGAAGAGGAATTCTGTATAGGTTCACTGACCTGATTTTTTATGATTACTCTAAAGGTTATGAAGTTTTAAAGGGAAAACAAATCAGATTAGATTACACACTTTTTCCAAACTAGTGCTTGGAGTTTATAAAGTCACACAACTATTTTTTTATAACAAATATATCCTACACATGTGTTTAATATGCAGAAGTGAATTTGAAGGTCTTTGTTTTTATATTGCTTTATCCGTGTAGTTACTGAAATTTATCATTTCTCAAACCAGCTTTTATTGTGAAGCCGCAACCTACCATCACTATCGGCCCAAAACTCTCCACACTGTACAAAGATTTATCCAAGATTTATTTATCTACTTGAAGTAAGGCTGAGAGAATGTTTTGGGGAATCAACTAAATCCAATGACGATCTGTTGAGATTACTTTTATATGTCTGTTCTTTAATTTGTGCCCATAACCATTAAAACCTAAAACATCTTTAATATTTATTCAGACAGAATATGTCCTTGTGTTAATAAAATGTATACGGTTTAAAGCGTGTTCTTGGCCCCACATGAAGCTTTGTTGCCCTCTGGTGATTAAATGTGGAAACACCACTAAATATGTCGAACTTCACAAAGAAATTTCCTGGAAATTTACTCTTGTAATAATGGTAGTGTATGTTCACCAAATGTCCACGTTTTATTTTGTTTGGCAGCTAAAAGGCTGCAGCCTATGAACTGAAAATAGAAAAACAAAGACACCAATCACCACTCTGCACTCTCTAACACTTATGGTCGGACAGTTTCAGAATCCTAATGTCACAACAACAAACTGAATCCAACACAGTGGAAGCCCGGAAACGGAGGCGGCGGAGGCTTCCAGCAGGTTGTTTACAACCAGACCAGGTGAGCCGAACGTCACTAATGACCCGGATCCACCCATTAGAGAAAGTCCTGCCCAGACGGGGTCGTCACGTTCAGACGAAAGTTGTATTTACTGCAAAAATGTATTAAATTCTCTGTATTAAAATATATTCAGCAGCACTACATTGGAACACGTGAATATAAACTGTGAATAGTCGAAGGTTTTCTACAAAACACATCTCTAAGACCCCCCCCCCCCCCTGAGCGCCACACTTGGTGCATCCCTCCAGGTGAGTGACACTATAATGAGTCAAAGCGCGCCGGAGGTTATTTGTCTGTTCTGGGGACTGACGTAGGAGATGATAAAGCACAAACTAAGGTGAGAAATGAACACGTCATTGTGACATTTTCCCCAAAGGCCAAACATGTTACTCTGTTGAGCTCTAGAATCACAAACCTCCAGCCGGCGACAAAAACTATTAAATAAACTTTCAAAGACTGAAGCAAACTCGAACAGCTGTTACAGATACGACGGTAACTGACGTGGAGAAAATATTAAAGTCTGTTGTGCTGGTACTATATATTTGGCCTTATTTGCTGCGATTGTGTTGCTTCTCCAGAGCTTTATCCCCTGGGAAACTAGTTAATGTGATTAAAGGAGGCAATATTATGATAGAAGCTTAGGGAAATCCAGTTAAGGGCCGGTCTTGTGTTACTAATACGGACTTTGTGTGCCTGTAGATGGTGACGTCTGCGCGTGGCGTCGTATACTCGGAATTTATTTGTTTTCAACTCTGCGTGTAGGATTAATGTAATTCTGTCACAGGGAGGACGGCAAACTTTTCTTCAGTTGTTATCGTCTCTCTTTTAGACGCCGAAAATCAGCACCATAAAGTTTTAATGATCTCATCAATTATATATCCATGTCGATTACTCCAAGAAGCCTGAAATAGCAAATAACACACTTTTTATGGAATTAAATGTTTTACAAACGTTTTAACCCAAATTCGTTTAGGAAAGTTTTGGGAAAACTATATAGTAATTGCAAAAAACGGCACCAAATTCTTCTCAATGTTTTTTTTTTCTGTTGTTTTTTCGTCTCTCGGAAACCCGTTCGGCAAACGAGAAACATTTTTATTTTTTTTTTAAGTTGATAATGTAATCCCTTTGTACGCCGCGAGGGGGCAGCAATGTTCCACGCACCGCACGTTTTCTTGAACGGCAACCCCGTTTCAAGAGACTCCTCTCAGAGCCAACACATCTGAGTGACGGCTGTAAGGAACGATTATATTTCTACTTTCACGTATGCGAGTGAAAGTTAAACGACGGCATTCGGTGTCGCTGCTGCACTGCGCCCGGCTGCGCTGCCACGGACATTAACCAGTTGGAAAGTTCTACAGAACAACCAGATCACGCAATGATCAGAACCATACTGGCAATTATAACATGTCAGAGCTAAACGATCTCCTCAGGCCGCAAGTATGTGTGGTGCACCTCATCAGTGATTCAGAACCTATGTCATGTGCCATGTGCTTTACCTACAAGTGAGCCTGGTTATAGGCTCTCCCTCAGTTCCCCTCATAATGTTCTCATTGTCTGAAATTTGCTAAACATAAGCTGGGCTCAAAGGGAGAAAGCGTCTGCAGTGTAGTTGTGGGTCCAGCATGCTTCCATTACTGCTCCTCTAATGTGATTAAATGTACCCTAACTCAGTCCAAACCTCACTATGCATAATCTCATCACAGACGGTAAGCATGTAATAAAAAGCATATTTAACTTGAAAGAGTACCTTATGTGAATGCGTATAATTTTGGATATCATAATATAATCATTTGTTTAATTGTGAGGCCTTGCCAAGCAGTGCGCAATTGCTTGAAAGCAGTAAGAGTGCAATTGGATTGTATGAGATTTGACCTGAGGCTGAGTTCGGCTTGTGCGTAAAGGCAGACAAGGGTCAGGCCCAAGGCCAACTTCCTGTTATATGCGCGTTTATTATGGCCCATAGAAAAGAGACTCGGTAAAACCTTAGGGTTTAAATTGGGGATCGGAGAAAAGCGTTGTGATGCAACAAAAAGCAACTAGTAACTGAGGGAATCGGCATTAATTATCAGACATTCACTGCAGCGTCAGTCAAGAGGACGCTGGTTTGTTTGGATTGTGAAATAAGCGCAGTGTTTGGCTTTCATAACCAAACATACTTCTATTAGTGATAGTGCGTTGATGCATTTGCAGCAATATGTCTCCCACCCTCCCATAGTGTGACCGAGCCAGTTGTACCGCTTTATAAATTAACTTAACAGGTGCTGGCCCTTAATGATGCCGCTGGGAATTGGGTTTCATCTTGATTAATTGGAATGTTAACAGGAGAGGAGTTATCCTAATAGCTCCTTGTTGCCAACCCTGCGGAAGTTTTCAAGGGGGGGCCGAGAGAGAGGAAAGGGGGTTAAAAATAGACTCCATCAGTGCACGATGGGAAAAGACCTGCCATTTAAATCCCGACAAAGCAATTTGCAGCTCATAATCAAGGGAACGGAAGCATTTTATCGCATTTCCTTTTACAGTATAAGCGGAGCAGTTCCGCCACATCCACGGCAGAAATTAGCATTAACCAAAAGCATGTAAGTGTCAGATTATGAGTTCAGGTCCGCTGCTACATAAGCATTATTCACTTGAAGGCGATGTCTTAATGATGGGGGGACTATAGTCTGTTTTATTTTTACGCAGTATTGTTACGCACAATTGCCCCTGTCGCGGACTTGGTGCAGAAAAAACGCGCAAATCCGTTTCATTAGCGTCTCATCATCTTTCTGCGGGTCACGCTCGGCTGTAACCTGCTCCGTTCGGACAGACTCTGAGCTGTGACATTTGAGTGGCCCGATTGTGTTTAGAGGGTAAGAACGGGTCAGTGATGATTTTCCCTCCTGTGAATAGATGACACTCGCTTTATTTATAGACATGATATTTCTAGACATTTGATGAACCTCTGACCACGGGCGCGTTTAACAAACGCACGGTTCCTATTTATAAACTGTGATGGTTTATGAACGCGCGCTATTGTGCTTTTATTGGCTTATTAAAGAATAATTGCGTGTAATCTATTGTCCTGCAGGGTTGCCATTAAGATAAAAATCAGCAGTCTGTGAAAACATCACGTAGATCACCGTGACAAGTAGCTTACATTGGAGATTCACCAGAAGACGAGTTCAGAAAACAAACATTTCTACATTGTGTAATGTCTCAGAAATAGCACAGATGTGCTGCGAACGGTGAAACTCCGGCTGCTTCTCCTCCAATGCGAGAAAGGGGAAAAAAACTCATACTGATGTGAACAATTGCCGGATTTTATGCGAATCAAATCTTTGCATATTTTCCTGTTTGGAGCGGAGCACCAAACAGTGGTGACCCCCAGTCTCCTTTTCAATGGGTTTAGGGTGATGTGCGCCGCTTCTATGTGGAAACTGTTGCTCTTCAATCTTAAACATTAGCGAGAATGGCAGGAATTCAATTGTGTGCAGCAACTGGGAATGCTGCAACCTACGTGTGACTCGACCGGCCGGGTCGCATCGCTGCCGCCCCGTCGAGCGTGCGGCCCGGCGTTCCCGGAACGAGTCCAGGTACGCTCCACGCGCGTTTGCGCGCGCGCGGGCGCCTCTCTCCGTTTTGGGTTGTGGCGAAGAAGCGGCGGCGGGGGTCAAATGTGTTACTTCTACAATGAGTTGACCTCGTTCGTCTTGTTGATTATAATCTGTCATCTGCGAGAGCACAACAAAGGATACAATCACGGTTATTCAGTACGCGCTCGGCGGAAAAGACGCACGAAAACAAATCCACACATTGAGCTAAACCTTTTCACCCCTGACAGAAATAATCGAGGATTAGTAGGAACATCTATTCATCACTTACAGCTTCTGGACATGCACCACGCGTGTCTCTATAAACAGACTCACTCCTTTTGTGGCCTGGCTATTAGTAGATCGCCAATAAACCTTAAATATTTGATTAATGGTAAACTTTGCGCGTATGTTTTTTTTTTCCCAAAGCGACTTATCACTTTGAATAATAACACAATGAAGCATTTGTTGCTACCGAGCTTGACCACTTGAACCATTTCAAGAAATGCATGCTTTAGATTTAACATAATATAATTTTATAAAACAAAAACAGCACAGCGAAAGTGGCAAAGTTTAATAACAGAAAAGCCACGGGACATTATCATGGTGTCAAACAGGACCGCTTATTAAAGCAGGCCTGCTGCAGCCATGATCCTCGGTTGGCCTCATCTCTCCCAGCCCGTGGACATCCTGTGTGCAGGCCCATTGTTCCCGGCTGAACCGTCAACCTCTCTGCGCACATCCACACCTGCAGCCCTCCGTCCACTTTGTGGCGTTTTTCCACACACTAAAGATGAGTTTCCCCAAAAAGTTGCATCCACGTGTGCCTGTTGCGTGTGTAACTGCATAGTGGGTGATTTATTATGGACACTAGTTTACAGCTAAGTCACTTAACTTTCAGTCCAGCTACAAACACACAGCTAGAAGCAAAATAGAATTAATAAACTGAAGCGTTTGCTTAACAATATAAATTAATGAATTCGGTCTAAGTAGTTGGTCTGTCTAAAAAAAATACGGTCGAACAATCTCTCAAACAAATCCTATATAAAAGCAATGACATAAATACATTTTTAGAATTTGTCTCAGCGGTTTATGTAAAGGTTAGTTACACTCGCCGAAACATTATTTCTTCTAAAACACTTGTATTTATTATTTTTGGAAGAGTATTTACAATACAGTTGCCTTTCAAATGCGCCCTTATCTCCCTATTGTTTACAAAACATTAATGTGAGGAAGCGGAGAACGTACACAGCTACATTACAGACTCACTCAGCAACAGGAGAATGGAGAAGTGTCCACGTTTGTGGCTGCACCTTTATTGGACGAACGGTGTTAAAAGTGCTCAGATCCCAACGGCTGGTTTGTGCAACGCGTTATTTAGCGGTGGGGAAAACGACAGAGTCAGTGATAGAATGTTGGACAACGGATGTTAGAACAAATGTCCTTGGAGACCAGTCAGCAAAGGATCACGCGTCTCATTCTGTGACCTGTCTGAGCGCAAAGACAGAAACTGCACTGTGTGCGGGATTTGAGCTTGTTAAATTAATCAGTTATCAGTCAGTTTGTTCACTTTAAGTGTAACTTAAAACGTTCCAACTTTCAAGTGAGCAACATTTCACACTATACTATTTATAAATGAAGCGAAACGTGCCATTTCAGAATAAAATCCCTCATTAATTTTTGGGACCAATTAACTATTTGAGGGGCGACTTTGAGAATTTCAAGTCCTCTAATTTGAACGCACATGCCGTCGTGTAAGAGCCCATACGAACAAAACCGTCTGGAGACTTTTCGCCCATGATTTCCTTGTGTTCAGACGCTAATGTGACTTTATGCTTGATAGTTGTCTGCTCTTCACATTTCTGCTGCTCAGTTTCTCATCTCCAGTTACTTGAATTGAAAGTTTGAAGTAATTCTAGCCGACAAAATTTTTTAAACCAAATAACATTTTACTAAAGTATTTAAGTGATTGGATCAGCAGGAGTAACCCTATTAAAACGTTTGTCCGCAAAACAGTGGAGCTTTATGTTTTATTTCAGTGCTATTGATTTCCCCTGCAGCACAAGTCGAGGGTGTGTGTGTTTTTAGTGCGTTTGGATGATGAGTCTGTGTTTGACAGTCGCTGTGGCGCAGAGAGGTTGGATGAAGGTGAACGTGGAAACACCTTTTCCAAATCATGCTGTTGACTTTGCTTCAGCAAACTGCATGCGGCGCCAAATGCGACTCCAAAAAAATAATTGAGCCTCATTAAGTATTTTTTTTTTCTGTGACGGGGCCGCTTATGAAATAATTTCACCACATGCATCATAGTGTTGTCGAAACATTCAATTTATCACGGTGCTACGCCCCTTCAATTAAAAAATGAAGTCCAACTGGCATCAGTCTGAATGCGGTATAATATTAAAACATTCTAAACAGGGCTGAGATCAGCTGGAGCAGGCTGCAAGTCTGTCTTTTCCCTCAGTAAACTGGCTCAGGGCGCCGCCTTGAATCCTCTGGGACTCGAGGAAATGTGTCCGCGTAATTCAACAGTCTCACTTAAAACACAGCTAAGAGGGAGCAGTTGTCTGACTGTTCTGCTCTGATCCTGCAGCGAATATCCTGTCAGTGAGTTGGTATAAAAAAAAGTCTGTCTTACATAATGGCACGGGATCAATCTGTTCATTATCGCGCTATTCAACTTTAGAGACGTTGCGTTGCAGGTTCGACGTTTCCTGTTTTTGTTGGCTTTAAGTCCGTTTAATACTTCTGTTTTATAGGCTTTTAGTCAACGAATAAATGTATAAACGTTACGTTTGTTGCTGCAAATACCCGTAATGTATTTATGCAATATATATATATAGATTAAATGTAAGTAATTGGTTTTAAAATGAATTACTTATTTGAGGAGTAAAAATTATGAGCCTGATGTTTAAATATTGAAACAAAACACGGTATTATTCGCTACTGTCATTGGACTAATATTGAGTTATAATAAACACTTGTAAATAATTGTTCCTTATTATAACAGAAAGAAACTGCATAATTTCGTTAACAGGTGGGCAAATACTCAAAGTATTTTGTAATGATTTTGCTTTGTAGATGCATTTAAGTAGATATTTACTTGTTTGCACAGTTTATCCCCCATACTGAAAAATAGATTTAGATAATTATTAACCGTATAGTTATTATTGAACGTCAGTTAATTTACAGACCTTTTTCACATTGACCTTGCGCCAGAAAATATGACATTTTACGCAGCAAACTGTGGAACAAACACAGACGCAAAACTAATCTAGCGCAGTGGTGGTTTACCTAAAATCACCGTTTACTGCTATTCAAAGCATATGTTAAATAATAGTGTTTTCTAGTAAAATGCGAGTATTTTTTTTTTTTTTGCCTCGTGTGGCTACGGTCAGAATGAAAAAGATTACTTCATGACCACTGCATTACTTTAAGAAATACAAGTTTATTAAGAAATTCACAAACCTAGAAAAGAGGGAAAAGTGCTAATTAAAATGAAACATGGCCCCAACATGAATGAGACTATAAAGCTAATCACGTTTATAAAAAAAATAATAATTAGAACGATTAACAAAACCTGGCACTGGCTGGCGTCATTTCGTAAATAATATACATACACATGGCATCGAGAGATATGAAAAACCCTGATTTTGGCAGTCTGTTGACCTGGACGAGGCTCACGTGGAGGTTTTACCTTGATACATGATACCAAAATGAGCTCTGAATTAATTACACAAGAAAGCGCTGACCTAATTAGGGCATCTCGTGATCACGATTAATTAGGCAATGGTTTGGATGAGCCCTGCGTAAAGCCGAGAGGCATCTTTACGCACAGCAAAGGCGGCGACCATCTCCGTGAAAGTGAGGTTTTTCGCGAGCACAATCTTGACTAAAACACCGAATGAATGGCCATCAGTTCAAGTGAAAGGCAGGCGCACGAAATGGTTCCCAGAGCTCGCGCTACCTGACGCGTCCTGGCGACTTCTTCACGTCTCGGTTCCATTTGATAACACGTTGTCAGTAACGCATACCTCCCCATCGTCACGCGGCTATAGGCGTCAGCTGGACCCAAAAAAGCTCGTCGGAATCGTCTCTTCGAAATACTCTTGGTTCTGTTTTGAAATAACAGGAACTAGTTGTCACCGAGTCCCCGTTGGTGCGCGGACCGCGTGGTAAACTTTAAATATCAATCCTTGTGTGTAACGCCGAGTGTTTGGTCTCGTGTTCCCAGTACGAGCAGTGCATCATGGAGAGCTCCGTCGGCTGACGGGAGCAGGCGAACTGGAGGCCGCCCCCGTTGCCGGAGGAGACCGGCGGCGGTGCGGCGGTGGCGGGACTCAGCTGCTGCGCGTGGTGGGGATGCGCGGGGTGGTGATGGTGACCCATGCCGTTGTAAGAGTTCACCATGCTCGGCAGCGCCATGCTCTGTACCCGCGAGTAGGGGTTGTAGGACGAGGGGGCCGACAGCCCCTTCACGTTCACCGGACTCACGTTGCCGCTGGCCATCTGACAGGACGTGTAGGACATGGGCGTGGGCGGCTGACCCAGCGACCAGGAGTTGTTCATGAAGCTGGACTGCAGATACTTCGGCGGGGACAGGTAGCTGTAGCCGTCGCCCCCGAACAGGGACTTGCCCGGCTGGAAGTGCGTCGGCGGGGGTCTGAACGGCCGCTTCATCCTGCGGCGCCTCCGGTAGTTCCCCTTCTCAAACATGTCCTCACAGGCTGGGTCGAGTGTCCAGTAATTCCCCTTTCTCTCCCCGCCGCCCTCACGCGGAACCTTAATGAAGCATTCATTAAGACTTAGATTGTGCCTGATGCTGTTCTGCCAGCCTTTTTTGTTTTTCTCATAGAAGGGAAATTTGCTGATTATATACTGGTAAATACCAGACAGCGTGAGGCGCTTCTCGGAGCTCTCTCGAATGGCCATGGCAATGAGCGCGACATAGGAGTACGGTGGTTTCTGGGAAGGATCCGGCTTCTCCGAGACCTTGTCCTGGGCCGGCTCCTCTTTGGGTCGCTCCTTCTCCTTGCTGCTGTTGGTGTCGTGGATCATTAAGGCCATTGCGTCATCCTCCGGGTTTTGGTAAGTGGCCATCATTGCGCGCACCAAAACAAAACACGTCCAGTCCAAATGCCAACAACCGGGGGTCTTAATGGCACATGTGAGCCCGACGAACGCGCCGCTGCGCAGGCAAACCTCGGGAGGAGCCGGGGGCTGAACGGGTTCTTCCCGAACTGCGCACAAAGCAGTCGTTACTCTGCGGCTCAGTAGATTGCACGAATCGACACCTCTCGCCTCTTCGACGGAGTTTTTCTACACTGATTTCTGCTGCAGGCGCAACCTTAGTCGTTTTTTGCGAGTCAATAAGCCCAGCCCTTTCCTCGCTTTAAAGCCCACTGACAGGCTGCTGCTGCGCCACCGCGCTCCGCGGAGCGACGTAGTGCTTCCTGATTTGCGCGCACTCGAGTTCCGCCTCTGGCGGCCGCAGTTGCTGACAGAAATTGGCTTTTTTTTTTCTTGAAATGAAATTTGTGTTTACACCCGGGTCAAAATAGTACAGATTCGACGTTAAACGTCAATTTCATAGAAAACCATTTAAACAAATTGCAGCTGGGTTAAACGACGCGTCACATTTAGCAGCCCTTGTAATATCATCGCGTTAAATGAACTTGTAGTACTAAAACATTTTCGTTTCTGCTGTTTTATTTACAAAGAAAACGAGCATTTGGTGAATGTTTCGATACAAGCTGTGTAACGAATTATTTAATCGAACAAGGCATTTAATTTGAGTATTTACGACCACGAACGGTTGTTTCCAAGTTGATGCAAACTACCGTAGTCAAATCCTAAGCAAATGGCGTATACGTAGACCAGAGTGGTGTGCATTTGCAAACAGCTGAATACCCGCAGCTCTAAGAAACTCCGGATAGATCGGGCCATTTAAATTAGCTGGCATTGAGGGAAGCGCGTGAAGAGGTGTACATTTCCTCGGCCACCCATGAGGGTCCCCTCGGCTGAGAGCGAGTTTCCGTGCTCTGGGAGTCTGTGCAGGTGGAACAGCATTGGCATGTGTGTCATCACCCTGCACCCAGTCTGCAGCCTGGCCGCAGCAGCTGAAGCGCCATGAGAGCCGGCCGTCTCTCAACGTGCAATTAACCACGGACTCGCAGTTTTAAGCGGTACAGGGCGTTTCAATGTCTCTTTCACATGTGTAAAACGGAGAACGTCCCCCTTTAATCTCGACGACACCGATATGTCTTTGTTTTTGTCCAGTTAAACATGTCACCTACTACCTTAATGCACACATCTACTGATTAACACAATGATGCAGATTCAGAATTTTTCAGACAAATAAAATGGCTGTTAAAAAGGCTAATGCAAATTGGATTCATTTTACTTCTTTTGTTTGTCACTTTACCCATAATAATATAAAACTTAAGTTCTTCAGTGATTTTTCTTTTTGCTTATGTCAGTTTTGTTTGAATTAGGGCATTTAATGTTTTCATTACTTAATAAATTAACTCGCCAGAGAAAATAACTTTGTCAAAGCAGAGAACGCAAAATAGTCTCTTCTGACCGCCTATAGTCTGCGTTTAGCTCATGATGTCTAGAGACGTTTGTTCTTTTTAATTCCAGAGAAAGTCTAGTCTTAAAAGCACAAAACCCACTTGAGAAATGGCTTTACAATATCGTCGTAACGCTTTTAACCAGACTAATAATAACATAATTGCCGACAACAACTTCCTGTTTTTCTTATGCTCCGTGTATTAAAATGCCCCGGTTGTCTCAGTGCATTCATTAATTAGGCTATCTTAGAGTTAATTAACCAATTTTACTTTTTAAATTATCCATATTAAGCAGTGAATATAAAATATTTAGAAAACATTTACCATTTTAAATCACCCGATTAACTACATTTATTCGGTTACAAATTTGTAAGCCAGATGCTGATTTCTCGCTGATCTGGCAACACGTCTCTGCAGGTGAAGCAGCTGCTAGTTCTTCTTAGTTTACCTGTTTCCTCTCCGGGTCACGCGAGTCACGTCACAACAAAGCTGTAAACTGTGTCGACAACCCGTAAACAAAACACGTGACGTGTTGTAGACTTCACTTAGCCTAAAAAGTGACCTGTATATAACAGATCACTAGAAATGGCAAATAACGGAGAAAGACTAACATTCACTTTTTTTTAACACGTGGATTATTTTCTTAATTCTGACCTGACAGTTCGTCTTGGTGATAAAATAAAAAAAATCTTCTCACCAAAGTTTATCCGACTTTCCATTTAATGAATAAATCTGAACATGTAGAACATTCATGCACAAAAGTGACACACTCAACGCAACGTACTTCCACATAGAAGAAACACGTATTAATATATGCTTTACTTGTGCTATAGGTGACGGAAGTTTCACAATTATCTCACTAAATGTCAACAGCAAGCGGGTGTTGACGCCAAACATCTGAGTGAGAAGCTAATTAAATTTGGCAGGACTGAGGTTTCATTGAGCCTGCGATAAAAGGCGACCTGGACCAAATGACAGAGCTGTGAATGTCACGCCCGTGAGCGTCCGTTAATGTTCCTCCTCTTATTTGACAGGACCCCGTTGATCTTTATTCCTCGGTGCGCCTGTGGGCCTGCAATAAACCGGAGCCGTCATTGTAACGGGCCGTAATGTAATTTGAAAGAGTGGAATTCCTGTCCTCGCGCACTTCCTGCCCTCGCGAGTCTCCAACTAGGATGTTTATGATAGCGCGTGCGGGTGGAATGCGGCGGACGGATCCTCCGGGTCAGGTTGGGATCGGAGTACAACGACCCGGACTGTGGAGGCTTCGCCCCGGCTCTGAGAGCCGGGCACGAGCCAGTGTGTCAAACACGTGAAAGCGAAGGAAAGCACATAAACAATGTATTGAAATAATCATAACAAGCTCGTTACCGATTAAAAAATGTATGCCAGCATCAATACAAAATAATTTTATTGATTTACGTTATAGTTTTGCTTTCTTCCTCTTTTCCTGTAATTTATTTTCCAAAAAATATGTTATGACGGAGAAAGTTATTTTGTGCGTGCGACACAAAAGGAGGAATAAATTAGCGAGCTTATTGGTCATGATTAATAATTACATGTTTATAATCAAAATATAGGTAATAAATGGCTTCACATACGTTAATAAATCTAAAGATTTAAACCGTATGAATTTTGAGTTAATATCAACCACTGTATACGTGACATTAAATATTATCTGAACACAGATTCATCTGATCTGAACGGTGACCACCGTCCCAGTTTGATACAGGTTTCGGCCTCATTTGCATCCTGCTCGCCTGCATCACTGAACAGCGAGAGGTGCAGGATGGAAACGGGAGGTGGAGGAGGAGGATGTGCCCTCAGCCCTCATGTAGAGTCTCTAACATATTGTTCCTCTCAGATAGAGAGCGAGCAAATAAACACTGGCCACCAGGTTCTCTGTCCCCTTTGCATCCCTGCTGCCCACATGAGGGGGGGGGGGGGGGTTCAGACAGACAAACACATGAGCATGGACACATGGGCTGCTATGAGAAAAATGTCTTGGGGGGGTTGTGACATACTCCCTTTCATTGTACAGCAAACGCTTGGCTCATTGTATGAATGCACCCCCACCATATTCCTTCACCCACAGCAGAGGTTGATGCGTGTAGAGGTGTTTTGGGTGGGTGGTCGTCTCTGACTGTTTCCTATCTGCTGCAGGAAGGTTATGGGAAGTTTTCTGACCTTGTGACAGCAACCACTGTAACATGGACATAATCCATCAAAAGGTCACGATGTATAAATGCATCTTTTGGGGTGTTTGTCATATGGAGAAACACTAAAAGGAATAAATTCTGGTCCAGTTGGAGAACTTAAACAAGGTGACGCTATCATATTAATGCTCCACTTGAACAGAAATGATAAAGGCAACTGAAGCTGATTCAGACTGGAGAGGGAGGATGAGAGAAGGAGCTGAGAGTCGCAGTGTTCTTGCTAACCTTTATAGAGAGGTGACGCGCCGCGGCCTCCTGCCAACAACACGCTCTTTGAGGTTTTTCTGAATTGCTGCCAGGATTTAAAGGAATCGCAGGGTGCAGAAATATGCGAGTGCTGCATGTGCATTCAAGCTCGGAGGGAGGCTTTGCAGTCGGTTCATGTGAGAGGCAACGATGGCGAGATTAAGTTCAAGCAAAGACGAGAACCGGTGACAATCAGCTCTGGTGGATGTGAATAACAAGCCCCGGTTTCCCTCCCCTCAGTATAAACTTCCCCCGGAGTCGCAGGCTGAACCTCGTCACCCCTGAACCAGCTCACACTTGCGAATCCCCACGTAACCTCAGACACGTTTCCTCATCATCCTCATCATCCTCATCATCATCATCATCCCGGTCGGGGATCAGATTTCAGGCCAAATCAAAACAAGCCACTTGGTTAGAGGTAATTACACAGGTAGCCGGCCTCGCTGGGCAAACAAACACTGCTGCCAGCCGACACCCTGAAGACAGATCAAAGTGTGGACCCGACCACGAGCCTTCACGCAGCGCCTCGGAGCCCGGTCGCCACCCGCGCTTTCATTTTCTGAGACGCCTGTTTGAACATGTGCGCGCTCGTTACGCGGCATCTTCGCCGTCCCCAGTTGAAGGATGGGGAGAAGTCCGAGGTGAATAAATCGACCTTTACAGCTGAACTGCATGTGAGAACAGCGTGTTAATGGCGCGGAACGGACTATAGGGGCGGGGCTCTGCCTTGGTGGTCTGCGTGTTGCATTGGTGACTGATATCAGACGGGGTGGACGTGTTACCTGTCAGGTTGGCTCTTGTTTCACTTCCACCAAAACGCAGCAGCAGCAGCAGGAGGAGGAAAACGAAGCCGAATCCTCAAAACGCACCTCCTCTTCTTCTTCTATCAGACTCTGCGGCCTTCCTTTGAACCCTCACGTCGCCAAGGCAACCAGGCAAGGTTATTCCCCTCCTCTCTAGCATGCCTGCCTACCTGTGTGCAATAGAGCAGAGTGCATGTGGGCTGCGGTGAATAAGGTACGAGATGTTATCTAATCGCCGCATGGAAAGAGCGCAGCGGGAAGCCAGACTGTCTCCTGAACACCAGCTGCCCATTATTCTGTCCCCTCGTCAGCGGCCTTTATTGTCCATGTAGAGCACCTTTTATCTTGCTGTTATCCATTAAACATATCTAGACACTAGTAGGTCCATGCTGGTGTGTGTCATTACAAAGAGAGGAAATAAGGAAGTTATGGGTAAGGCAATTTTTAATTATGCAACAATAGAAAAACTAAATTCATGTAAGAAAAAAAAAAGTTAATTAGCTTTTTTTCATTTTCACGTTTGATGTGGCTGCTGATGAAGACCGCCGTTTGCTGACATGAAATGATTCACGCCATAATTTGAAGATGAGCCCTGGAAGCCACGGGCACCACTAAATCGCCAGCAGGCCGTCCCTCTCCGTGGGATCGGCTTACACACGCCCCACCACACAAACCTCCCCAATTCAAGCATCGCGGCCTCCATCTTGACCACAATAACAAACAGGGAAACCAGGCAATGGATCGCACGAGGGACAACATCCGTGGCATAAAAAAATGAAAGGCACGAACAGAACACACAGCATCTGTGACAGTGTTGGTGATGGTTGGGGGGGGGTAGCTCAGTGTTACTGCTGCCAAATGGAATAACCAGGAAAAGTTGAAAATAAAACTAATTGTAATCACCCAATTACTCATTTACCAATGAGAAAATGCCTAAAAAGAACAGTGAGATATTGATCCATTCAGAATAAATGGCATGTAAACATGCCATGCATGCAAATGTGTTGATAAATATTGGTATTTATTTTTCTTTTGTGTTTTTTCTCTTTTGCTTCATGTTTAAGGCCTGAGTGGCAGGTAAGATTGTTGTCTTTGCAATAAGATGCTAACTGGATATTTTGACGTGAAAAAAGTAAAATAATGAATAATTGAAATGAACCGATTCATAAAATTATTTGTTATAAAAGTAGTTTGAATATTTTGGAAATCATTTTAAATTCTGCACATTTTTAGCACTGGCACAAGATTAAATTTGTCAGTTTTCCTTTCCAATGGATTCATATTTGCTTGTTTTGTCAGGAGGCTGTAATGCATTGATGTCAAGTGCTGCACACTGCGGCTGTATGAGAATTAGTTTATTATGGTGATATATGATTCTTGTTATTGCCTACTGTTTCCACAACAAACTACAGTGGCAATGTCACTATGTGAGATCATGGAAGGTGACGTGCATCACTGTTTGATTTAGACGCGGAGCAGAAGATGAGCACTAGCGGGGAGAGCGCGTCCCGGGGAGAGGAGAGCAGGGCCGGGGCAGACATGGGGGGAGGGGGGGATAAAAGGAGCGAGCGAGCGCTTCCTTTGGTGCTTTTCCCCCCGAGGGCAGAGAGGAGGAGAGGGCCCGCTCCCCTGACAGATCTGAAGATGTCCTGTTTTGCTCTCCCTCTTCCTGCAGGAAGCAACATCACGCTGGGCACCAGAGTCTTGGCAAGCGCTAACCATTCAGATCTGGTGCTGATGTGTGCCGTCTACACGAGCGGAACATGAACGGACGGAGTCACAGATGTGCAGAAAGTCAAATGTAATTGAGGTGAGACGCTGGATGGAATAGTTGCATTTCGGTAAATGAGCTTCGAGAAATTGTTATTAATCACAAGGTTACATTAAATTGTTAAATAAAATTATATTAAATTATGCACATTCCACAATGATGTAATATTGTACTTTTTGAACTACATTATTGCATCTTATTATGTATAACATGATGCATTCAGTTATGTTTAATGTTGTATTTCACAGAAACAAGCATTTCACTACATTTCGTACTGAAATGTAGAGAAATGAAAAAAATATTCTAGAAAATGTAACAAATGAGCCAAATACACTAAAAATAAGTCAAAAATCAACATTTTCTAAACAAAATGAAAAGTGCGCTTACAACTAAAAACAGACAAAATGTGCAACGGTGTGGACAATAAAGAGAACATTTAATATTACAACCATGTGCAAAAATTGTGATAAGGTTTGAGGCACAATGCACTAAAAAACTAATTATTTATAACACAACCCATCAGTTGTGAGGAAAGAAATGAAATTTTACAATTAAATGAGATAAAAACTAGTTTAAACACGAAATAATTCAATTCTTCCACAACGTGAGTCACGTATTTTCCTATTCATTCATTCATTTATTCATTCAGAACGGTCCACTGCATACAATAACAAATATGCTCACAGACAGAGCGAAGCCTGCGGTGACATTTGTTCTCATATCCATCCTCACTTTTTCAACACACTGACATTATCGCCAACACAAACCCAGTGGAAGCTCTGGGTCTCCCAGGACCCGCTGCCTCTGAGGCTCTGTCCAGAGGCCCGTCGCTCGCTTCCTCCCTTCACTTCGTACATAAGCGGCCATTTCTCGCCCTGCTCCGCTCTTCTCCCTGACCGTTCATTCGCTCTCTATCTGCCTCTGTCTTGTTTTCCTCTCATTCTTAGTGCGGGACTTTATCTCTGGATCAGATAAGGCCTCAGTACTGGTCTTAAACCTTCAGCAGATCTGTCCAAACACATGAGCTCATGTCAGAGAGCCGCTGCTGCCTGTTAACTGCATGAGCTAATATAGAGTCCATGTGTTTGCGCCCTCCACATCTGATAGTGTTAACACGATCAGCTTCAAGCTGCTAGAACCACATAGCTGATGGAGAGAGAGGGGAAAGGGAGATAAAAACCAGGGGCCGTGAACGTCTGACATGAGCACAGCGAGGCGGTGGGATGGGAAACGAGAGGAAATCCTTTCATTTTCAGCATTTTTTACTTTTGATGCCTCATTTAATTCGCCTTTCTCTCTCTCTTACTCTTCACATTCTATGTCCCGATCAGCTTCATGACTCCAACAGCTTGAATTTGATCATGTTAACGCTATCGGACGCAGGGATCTCAAACACAGGGCGTCGTCAGGACAACAAAGCTGAAGCCACACAGGCAGAGCTGGGCTCGACCTGCATGCTGGTGTGTGTGTGTGTGTGTGTGTGTGTGTGTGTGTGTGTGTGTGTGTGTGTGTGTGTGTGTGTGTGTGTGTGTGTGTGATGTGTGTGTGTGTGTGTGTGTGTGTGATGTGTGTGTGTACTTGTTAACAGTCTGCTACAATGAGAATAATACACGGGCATGAGATTTTTGTGTGTTCATGTGTGTTTCATTCACCCTGTGTGGCTGTTCCATGCCTGGCTGGTGTGTGTGTGTGTGTGTGTGTGTGTGTATTAAATCCCTGCAGGGAGGGTGGGAAGGGGCTTGAGTTACCCCCCGGTAGAGGCAGCGCTGGGTCATCCCGCGGTGGGACATTTCTAAGGGGCGACCTTGCCGCCCCTTGTGGCCCCCCAAACAGACGGGACTTCTGAAGAGAGGAGAGGAAGGACCAGGAGAGAGACCCCCGGAGAACAGGACCCCCGGTCTGCTCCAGACCCCGTACCCTGAGCTCCGGCAGGGCCCAACCCAGGCCCAATGTGTTCCCAATAAGGGGAAACACAAACAGTACGTTTATTAAAGAGAGGAGAGCGTTGAGGACACACACACACACACACACACACACACACACACACACACACACACACACACACACACACACACACACACACACACACACACACAGAGGCAGTTCTTTTATGTGAGCAAAGTTTCTTACTCTATTATCACAACGATTAAACAGCTGTAAGCGAGCACCAGTTAAAAAGCTGTCAAATCTCTATTATCATCATCACCCGTGACCCCAGGTCCTGCCTTCCCTTTCCTCCTCCGCCTGCTCTCTCCTCTATTCTTCTTGGTCTCTATCCGGGAAAACAAACGGAGGGATTAGGGATTTGTGGCCGGGTAATGGGAGCCAGGTGGAGGAGTGTGACTGTGGGGGTCTCCAGCCAGATTAGAGGGGGGGGGGCAGCGAGCCCCAATCCCTCACACTCCTTCCCAAAGGCAGCTAATGTTTCTTTTGAAGGAATAATCCCGTTTGGACATCTAATAGCGCCCTGCAATTATGAGCCTTCGCGGGGCATGTATGGTATTACGGAGGCCGGCTACCAGCGGGGAGCGGTACGGAGGCTGCAGGTGGGGAGTTTACTTCAGGTTTATTCAACCTGAATTAGCAAAGCTGTGCAACTGTGTTTTTATATGAATACACAGCACTAATAAATATTGCAACGATGAATGTTTACACCAAACAGTCCAGTGACTGGAGACCCAGCTCAGGTTGCTGAGCGCGCACACACACACACACACACACACACACACACACACACACACACACACACACACACACACACACACACACACACACACACACACACACACACACACGTTGCCCCCTTGTGGCTCGCTGCAGAGACAGACGACAGGAGCAGCTCGGGCCGTGGGACTGATCCCGGCCCGATAAGGCGCCGTTGTTTGTTTTGTAGCTGTGCTCTTCCAACAGCCCATTACGCAGCCACACACACAGTTTAACAAGCTGCAGGGAGAGGTTTCATTTTTCCAATTCAAATGAGGCCGTTGGACTCGAATCGTGGTGTTTAGTGTATTTATATGTGAGGAAGGCCGTCCCTCCGCTAACACACGTTGCCACCTCCGCTCCCTCGTCCCCTGCATCTCCAGTAAGCCGGATGGAGCGGAAGAATTAACCCCCATGCGGTGGGAGGTGAATCAGGAGTCAGACTCCTCACACCTTTCCCGCCTTCGGCGCAGACACATGCATGAGGCCAAGTCATTCTCCGCGGGAGCTGAAGCGTAGCATCCAGCAGACGATGGAGAGGTGAGCTGTTCGTGTCTGTTGGTGGTGGTGGGGGGCGGGGGGAGGGGTCTTATCGGTTTCTGTCTGATCATCTCCTCCCTGCGTCGAGATCCGTTCATTCGGCGGCGCCTCATGAAACCCAGGTCAGCAGAAGTTCACAGCAGAGCACAGTTCTGGGATCAGCGGTTGGGCAACAAAGCGGAAGGCTGTTATTTCAGGTCCAACAGGTCTGGGCTAAATTTAGCAACAGTCCACATTAGGTGCTGCTCCGTGGTTCTTGGCTAAAACATTCAATTGTAAAATGCGCCTGAGTGATTGACGAGCCGGATCAAAGCCGGCGCGCACGCGAGGAGGAACGGGCCTGAAGCGAAAAGCCTGCGCAAAAACAAACAGCGTCCTTTTGTTCCAGGAGCCGGAGCCCCTTTCGCCCATGATTAAAGCGACGCAGAGGAAGCGGCCGCCGCCGCGTAACGAGCCGCCGCGTTGGCTCATCAGAGCCGTGAGAGGCGCCCGGCGCCGGCAGGAGATGACACGGTGGCGTGACTCGGCTAATCGCCGACGGTTGATTAGCGCTTCCGTGCGCGGAGATAACGGCGGAAGACGCGGAGCGGCTCGAGGCCTTCGCAAACCCCCGAGCACGTCTCACTTTCCGTGTTTTACAGCCGTGGAGGCTTTTTGGTGAATAATAGTAAGTGGTGAAGTCTCGTTAAAGAAGCGGGCGAAGACTGGGGGTCAAAGGTCAGCGTCTGTCTAGCTGTAGAGCGAGCGAGCGAGCGAGACTTTTAACCCTGACGTCCTGAGGCACTAGCTGACTCTGACCTTTGACCTGTGTGTGACGGAGAATGCATTCAAGCAGAGATTTCCATCAGATCACACTGGTTCTTAATATTTTAAATACTACGTTATCCTCAACTATTATCCAGAAATATGCTTCATCTTTTAAACTAACACAACAAATGTGGATCACCCAGTGTCTCGTGTCTTTGATCTCTAAGCGGTTCAGGCATACGTTTCCCATACTGCTATGCTATTGCCTCCTTTGTCCCATATCTGTACTCGGATATCAAGACCAGGCCTCATCCTATGTAGTCCTGCTTCAGTGGATCGATTTAAAAAAAAAAGAGTTGTATCTCTCTCTAGTCAGTGAGATTATATCCGACTGCTGTAAATCAGACACAGGTGGATGAACTTCCTCCTTCCTATGACTGCCTCCCAGCTAACCTCGCCTTTACCCTCCCTTTCTTTTCCTCTTTGTCAGTCTGTTGCTTTTCCTTCTCCCCGATACGTCCTCTTACTGTGGTTCAGCTCAGGGTATCATGAAACTGAAACGAGGAACAAAATAAAAGTAAAAGTGCAACATTTATCAAATGATAATTGCTGTAAATACCTCTTGCTCCATCACATCTTTAAGGTATGAATGTGAAATGGAGCAAACGAATGCGTTTGTCCTGTACGTTTGTACACCGGCCAATCGTCTGCTGACAATTACACACAGGCCGGCGCACGTTCACATCAGCGCTGAGACTTCACCCGCTGAACAAAAACCCAGTGTTGGAGCAGTACTTTGAGTGCACGAACGCCTCCTTTTCATCAAACCCCAAAGCTTCCGGGGAAGATCTCTTTCTTGAGCATTCTTCCACTTTAGCTCCTGCTCCTGAAGCGCCTGGGGAACTATTTTTAAAGGCACAAATATTTTCCCAAGATGTTGTTGATCCGGAGTTGGGCCTAAACGTTCCTCAGCGAAGGTCACCGCTGGCCCAGTCGATGCGTCCTGTGACAACGGGCGCAGCAGCAGCGGCAGCGTGGAGACATCAGGTCACAGACATCAGGACAGCGAGGAACCCACTGTTCTCGCACTGTTCCTCAAGGGTAAAGCCTTGGCCTCCTGTTGGTGTCTGCTCTGAAACGTGCTCCTACACAAGTAAAATGTTTGTTATGCTTTTTTTTTAAGTTATTGCTTCAAATGTTGCACATTAAAGATTACTGCTGCTACAAGATGGTACTTAATTAGGCTCATTTTAGTAGCTCACGATTCTCTAATTTTCAAGTAAATATTTTTTATGTTGTATTGGGAAAGTAGTGTTTGCGGAACTGTTTAACTGAAAAAAAACATATACTTTATTTTATTAAATTTACACTCCACATTTTATAATGAGCTTGACTCAGTGAGTAACAGATTTCTTCCACGTAATTGTTGAAAGGACGATTACCACAGTGATCTCCTTAGGCATAATGCGCCCTTACATGTTATGACAGATGCACTGCCAATATTATGACAGCGCCGCGGAGGCTTTAAAAAGCATCTCGCAGCTAATAGGACAGAGAACATACTGTAAATGTGCAGTTCCAATCAATTTGCATTGTGTGGGCCTTCACGAGTGGATCAGTGGAGATGAGTTTGCTATTTTATCCCCAGAAACGTATCAGGCCTTGACAGATGCATGAAGAGCGTACGACCTCCGACACGAGAAAAGTCATTGACACAAACACAACTACACCCACAATTAGTCCCACGATTGTACGGCTTCGGTCGTCCTTGACGGACAGTCGGGTCAGTTAAGAACAAATTCTTATGCGCAAGGACGACAGCAGGGAGTTCACCTTTTTTTTTTTTTTTTTTTTTTTTTTAATGAGTGTGGGAGTACCGAAGAATTCAGCAGCGAAGGTGACGAGATAATGTAAAACTGAATAACAGCAATTAAACAATACAATATGCAGCAAAACACTTTCAGATTGTGGCACAAAAATACTGAAACATATCAGCTATTAATCATTTTAAATCACAGCCTGTTGAATAAACAGGAAAATAGTCAACATAGTGTCATTTCATTCAGTAGAGGATGATTAAAGTAATAAACAAAATATTGATAACGCCAATGTTTTTGGTAGTTTCAGGGATAAAAATAGTATCATAATATTGTAGCACAGCAAAAACCCATTTGTTGCCATTTAAGAGAAGAAACATGTTAGCGAATTTATTTCATTTGTCTTAAAGTGGATTAGCGCGAAACAAGATTTTGACACAATAACACTTGTTGTTATTTGAAAAAAAACCCAAACAAATAAAAACTAACTAAATTCTCGTACATCTCGTACTAAACCCCAATATTTAATAGTAAGTAGTAATAGTCAATATAGTAATAGTCAATAGTTTAATAGTTTCATAAGATTTGTAATTGCCCTTAAGCACATTTTTTTCATAACTAGACAAATAAAAATAAATGTTCTTTCAGGGTGTTTTTGGGTAAAACATTAAATCCCAAATTCCTCCTTAAGACCATGTCAGCAAACATCATCCTACTGCTGTGAGTGTATACTATGTTTGTGTGTAAATTTAAAAACAGTTAGCTACACAATACAAATTCCAAAACTAATATTACCAACCAATATTTAAAACCTAATTAGTTTTGGTCCCCGAAGATCTGTGAGCAATCAAATATTTATATTAATACATATCAATATTGCTAAAGTCTATTTGGGAAATAAATCTTTGAGAAGAGAATTCAACACTTCCTCTTGCGTAAACAGAGACAATGCTTCGCCGCTTTGCTCCACATCAGCTCCAGTCCCGTCTTGCCTGTAGAATCACCTGTATCACAGTGGCTATCGCTCGCCTGTCACGTCCTGACCTCCCTCTATCTGTCCCTCTGGAGGTGTTGACACTCACCATGTTCCTGATAACTGGGAACAACCAATCCCACAACCCCCTCCCCACCGAACGCCTCCTCTGCGCCGGCCCCCCTCTTGTCCGCCGCTGCCGAGGTCACGGGCCTCATGGGAACCATCTATCTCTAACCAGCGCCCTATCAGATTGTTGACATGAACAGATACCCTCACAATGAAAATATTTTCCTTCTGACATTGGCCTACATGGACCCACATCTCTGCTCCGCCTGGGATAAACAGCTCCCGTCCTGTTTGTGCTCGTGGACGGGTGTGAATGCTCGTGGGCGCCTGCGTCCGCTGACAGGTGCGTTAAAGAGGCCGCTCAGAAGTTCTTGATGTGCGACCAAGCCGTGCGTGTTTTCTGCGGTCGCGGGTGAATGTGAGTCTGGTGAGGAAGTAACAGGAGTGAGCCGAAGGCAGTGAGTGAAGAGGGGAGAGGTCATAGGTGACGGCTAATACATAATATTCAAATGACTTCAGATTGTTCATAAACAAACTCCATTGTTGGCTTCTTGTGGGACTGAACCACATCTACCTACAGTGAATCCTACCTGGCACCAAACAAGAGGACTGAGGCAGCATTTCTGACCGCAAACCCCAACGCCGAAGCCACCTCCTCTCTGTCGGCTCGTTCCCCCTGGAGAAGCTGCAGAGAAAACAAATGGGGCGCGAAGGAACCCCGAGGACCCCGGTGGCCAAACGTGTCCGCGGAACCGCTGGATTATTTTTACCTGACACAGGAAAGAGTCCACTCATAATAAACACTGGGGAGGTGGTGACGGATCTCGTTAACCCTATTATGAATTAAAGGAGGGGGGGCAGTTTACAGAGGTTGGACCAGCGTGTGCCTGGACGTCTCCCCGAGGTTCAGCCCTGACCCCCCCCCCACACACACACACACAGGCTTATGTACCAACACGTATGCATGCACCGCTGAGCCTCACCGCGCTGCCTTGGGACCAGACTCGCTGCGGCCAACACCCGGCGGTTCGGGCTAATACTTCCCCCGCTACATCAACAGTAGGCTCTGCCAGATCAGGCCGCTGACAGATACGTGTAATGAAAGGCCAATCATACCTGATTCCAGCAAACAGACGCGGGGCACATGGCCTCAGCGCGTGATGACAGATCCGGGGAGGCCACTGCTTGCTTAACGAGCGCTCGTGTGTCTGATGCCAGCATATTCATAGACGCGCTGGCCATCATTGAAACAAGTTGATGAGGTCAGATTAACTTCTTGGCCTCAGTGTCCACTAACTTGCTGCCAACGTGCAGCACATGGGAGAGCACTGAACCTCTGGGTAATTGACAGATTCCACCGTGAGAAAGTGGAGCTCGTGTCTTGTTGTTTAGGCCTTGTTTCTAGAATAGATAGAGTAAAAACCTTATCTAATGGGACTAATTGAACAATTAATCAATGTGTTCTGAGGCCCGTCCACATCTTAAACAGCTACAAGCGGTAGGTAAAGAATCAAACACAATCAACAGCGAGAAGGAAACCTGTCCCACTGAATCCAGACCAGACTTGGCTTCAGGCCATTGTTCTAATGAGAGCCCGTTAGGAAATGGACTGATTCCCTCTTAGAGGCCTTAAACCAATTTCCTGAGGCTTTCGGGCTCGTTTGAAGAACGGGGGGCACTAAGAGACGTGTGCCGCTGGGTCGCCAAGGTGACTGGACATCCCGGCAGGAAAAACAGGAAGCGCGGGTGGGAGTGACTCTGATTGTACCCCTCCCCCCTCGCGTGCGGCCCGATAAGGAAGGCACGGAGTGGCCGGTGGCAGCGCTGCCCCCTTCCCCTCTTTCATTTGTGCTGCGAGCGTTAATGGGACCGTGTCACGTAGAATAAACACGGCGGACGCACGAAAACGCCTTCTGACTTTTTGCCATCCGCTATCTCTCTTCACAGCTCTGCAGCTCTCGGTGATATGAAGCTGTGCAGAAGGTCACGGTTAACCCAATCGTCTCTGTTCTCCGCGTTATCGCCGCGTCTTACTCCCCACCGAGTCCTTGGGCCAGTTATCAGACACAGCACCTGCTCCTCTGAGAAAGTGAGAAATGACTTGCCTTGTATTTTTCCTTCTAAGGGAAGTTGTACAGAATCTCCATGGATTTGAGGAGACTGTGGACTGTGTAAGACTCACACAGATGAATTTGGATCTTCTATATTAGACGAGGGTCCGTGATACAAACGGAAAAGCACAAGGTTGAAAATTCGTAGCCAGCAAAGGGTCATTTACCTCTTCCGTAAGTGTGTTTTCAGTGGAGCTGCAGGCCCTGAAGCTGCAATGAGAGGGTTGAAAACATGGCCAGCGAAACCCAAGACAGCTGCAGCAGTTTGTTGGAGGAGCGCGGGTCAAGCGACCTGCTGGCAGGTGCAGAGGCCTCGCTGAGACCTGCAGGAGACGTCTGTTTGCGCTGAAGGTCGTGTAACTGCATCAAGGAGCCATTGTTTTCATTCATTCTGAAATGAATTCAGTGAAATGAGTCGGCAGCTTGTTGGTGCTGTGTTTATGTCTTTATGCAGAAACAGGTTCTCTAGCGTCTTCTACTGAATTTTTTTTTGCTCCAGTCGTCTCCTGTTTGAGAGTGTCGATCTCTGGTCTGCCTTTATTTGATCGATCTCAACAGGTGCAACAATGAGACAATAATCTCAGACAGAACCGTAGGTGTAGATTAAAGATGCTAGTTTAGTTTAAAGCTTAGTTAAAAGAGACGAATTTGTGTAAAACATTCCGTAACAAAAAAGTGTTTTGTGATTGCTAGTTATTTTTCATTGCATTGTGAATTTTCATTTGTGTGGACATGAGAACATGTTCAATCACCTTCCTTTCCTTCTAACAACACACACCAACCACGAATCTGAGCCCGGGTTAAATGTTTTGACTTCTGGAGTGTGAAGTGCATCCTTAATCTTTCTCCGTGGCCCCGCCCACAGCCTCACCTGAGGCTCCGCTGCACCTGAGAGGGGCGGTCGAGGGTCTGAGGGCTCGTCACAACACCGGGCTGCGCACACATGTCCCAGGACAAAGACCTCAACACCTGTGGGTGCAGAGGTCGGGGGTGGGGACCGTGTGGGGGTCTCTGTGGGTGGATTGCAGAGCGGCTGAGAATGTTACGGAGATACGCATGGTAACCGAGCTAAGTGCTTGAAGGCCTTTAGGAGGGTGTGTGTGTGTGTGTGTGTGTGTGTCTGTGTGTGAAGGATAACAAGAGGGGGGAAATGAATGAGAATGTGTTGAGTGGCGGGTGTGCAGCATATGTGTACGTGTGTGCGTTTCTCTCCACGTCGCTGCCTTTCCATGCAGCCCAGGTGTGCGTCAGAGCCCATTGTCACCCCCACTGGACTTATCGGCCCCTCTCCTCCCTGTCAGCTCGCCGCGCTTTGATGTCTGCAAAGTCTTTCACTCTGTTTCCGTGTGGGTCAACATTCCTGCAGCTTCACACTCGCGCGCACACACACACACAGATACAAAAACACACCTGCACACAGATGCACTGGCAGCGCGAACCGTGCACTGAACAGAGGGAAGAGGGAGGGACGAGGCATTCGGAGGGAGGAAAAACAGCGGAATAGGAGGGGATGAAGTACAAGTAAACACTCACACTGAATCAAAGGGACTTGAGCTGAGCTAAAACAGAGTGTGCTGTGGAGAACAAGCCACTGGATGATCACTGGTAACAGCTACAAGTAAATAAACACTTTAGCTTAGCTTAGCGCAAAGATTGGGAACATGGCATTTATTTTCCAATAACTCCTTGACTTTTGGTCATTGTTCTAACGAGAGACTCTCGTTAAGGCTTAATTTATATTTTGAAATTCACTGAAATTGGTGATACAAATATCAAGTCAAAACATTAAATACAGGAAAAGCTAAAAACAGGTAACATAAACAAAGAACTGTCAGTTATTGAGAGCGGTTTCTTTTGTCGTCCCCAGCACAGACTTGTGGCTTCATACACTGTAAATACTCATATTGTACAACCATGTAAACCCAGTGTTTAACCAGACGCCCGTCTCGTGTGTCGCTCTTTGCGCCGCACTTCGAGCCTGTCTGTGGTTGTTTTCTCGGGGCCCTTGATGACTGGTGATGACAGACGACATACTGTCTGGGGCCTCTGATCACACAAACAACTTCGGCAGCACTTTCGCTGCGGCATTTTCTTACGCTCAGCTTCCTGCAGAACCAAAGACGAGCTGGAGGTCTCGTTAGAGATGGTGAATGTGGAGAAGAGCAACCGTTCCCCCATTTAACCTTTGGTCTTAACCTTTGGGTGTGTGTGTGTGTGTGTGTGTGCTGTATGTCTGCCTCTCAGCCAGGTGCATGCGACGCCGTGGACTTTTTATCCCAGGCAGATCCCTGGGAATGCAGGGAATTTCTCCCAGACGCTCCTGGTCACAGTGCCCTGGCAGCTCATGCTCATACACCACCCACCCCCTCTCCTCCTCCTCCAGCCCTAACACCACTGACAGACACAGCCCAAAGAGCAGACACCTGGCCTTACATGCACACACACACACACACACACACACACACACACACACACACACACACACACACACACACACACACACACACACACACACACACACATACACATACGCACCCAAGAACTTCAGGGGAAAGTCAGGGATCAGCACCAACACTCTGGAGAAACAGGAGAAGACAGAAGAGACCAGATGCAATCCAGTTCTCAACAAGGGGGAAGGGGGGGTGTAGGTGGGGTGAAGGGACTGAAACAAGATTGAAAGGTTAACGTGTCTACCAGTCAAATGCATCATCCATCAAATCCTCAAACAGTGAAATCCGTGTAACAGCCTTCAGACATTTCACCGTGTGAATGAAAAAATACTTATCATCAAGGTTTGAGAGGCTGTGTGGTGGCCAGGGAAGGGTTAACAGGCTTTATGTGCCTGTCAGTGAGGGTGCGGCCGGCCTGTCACTCAGGAGTTAACACCACCTAAGAGTCCTGTCAGCCTCACTTCCTTTCCTTTCTACTGCCTGCCAATCAAACGCACGCGCACCTTTACCCTGTGTCTGTGTCTGTACGTGCGGTTTTCATGCACTCAGATAAAGTTAATACAGGAATAACAAGTGCTTGTGGCTTTTCCTCGAAGTCGCACCAATTAAAATGGAAAAGCGAAAAAAAAAAGAAATGGGAACAACCGCCGCAGCAGCTCGTCTGTGGCATTTCTCCTTGTTGGAGAGCGGACTGGCATGTGTGATGATGCCTTGTCTCTGTTCACACGCTGAAAGAATGAAAATCATTTAGTCAGTGAGAAGAGAATCCACATGATGTCTCAAAGCTCACACACACACACACACACACACACACACACACACACACACACACTGCAGGGCTTGGTGTCTGCACCTCTGAGGCCAAGGCAAACACTAGGTGTGGGAGATACACTCATATCTCAACACACACACTCAACCCCCTCCAAATTCCCCAGATGTGCTCACACACACACACACACACACACACACACACACACACACACACACACGCATGTATCTTGCATTGTCTAGCTTTCTTGCTCTTTTTAATGTGGGTCCAGCTTTAAACGCACAGCGTCTGCCCCTTAGAATTGTCCAGAGGACGTGCACGAGACTGACTGACGACCAATGCAAGCGGCTGTGAGTGCTGCCTGTCAGCGGCGTTGCAGCTGTGTGCCGTCTCCGTCAGCCGCCCGGTCTATGTTTCACAGAGCATTCCTCTAATAGGCCGACGGACCCCCCGGCCGCTCAGTGACGTCCTGCTATTGGTTCCCTGGGGGCTGCGGACCTCCCCCACGCTTAGGCTGCACTTAAGAGTGTGTGCGTGAATGTGTGTGGGTGAAAAGACACCTGTCAGTTGCTGATCTAGTTGTGTAAAGTGTGTGTAAAGGGAAAGTGTTGTGAGGAAGTGAAGCTGTGGATGTGTTCGTTCATGTGAAGTGAATCAAATATTGTAATTGAAGTTTTCTGTTGACTTTAATGACATATAACACAATAAAAATAATGTATACAAGGCACTAAACACTGCAGGGTAACATATAGTGACGTATATTTAAAGCACAACAACAAAGGCTAAAAAAAAACTGATTCATCAGATGGAACTGAAACAGAAAGAATTTAAAACAACAGGAAGAATTAGAACAAAACATGAAGACGAGGACAGGACGATGGAGCACAGATAAGAAAATCAACCCACGCTCACAAGCTTGATGTCCAGCTGGGAGATGAAGTTGTGTCAGACAGGACTGGAAGCAGAAAATACCCTGTGACGCTGACTTCATTAACACAAACAGGAAGCAGGCGGACGGATGGAGGGGTGAAATAAAGAAGGGAACCCCAGGACTCGTCTCTGGCTCCACACCGAGCGCTTAACAAGCGCTCCTTCGTCATCATGTCATCACTCAATTAAAAGGTTAGCCAGTGTTTATTCTTTCTATTAGCACGGTTTGGAAAACATCAACAAGCACCTATTACTGAGGCTCTTTGCCTCCAGGCAAAGCCGCCGCTAATTGTAGATCATCTGTGTGTGTGTGTGTGTGTGTGTGTGTGTGTGTGTGTGTGTGTGTGTGTGTGTGTGTGTGTGTGTGTGTGTGTGTGTGTGTGTGTGTGTGTGTGTGAGGGAGAGGTGATTCTCCAGAGACTTAGCATTTTCTATCACAGTGAATGTCATATTAAGCTCCTTCAACAAGATGTGTTAATGAGGGCTGTTAGCTTATAGCTCAGCGCTAGTTCACTACTGTATGACCAGTGTGTGCAGAGAGTGTGAGTGCATCACGTGATGTATGAGGAAGCAGGAGACAAACACTCCACGGTCCTGATAAGCATCTCCCCCAAATCCCACAGGACACCCCTGTTCCACCACCACCATCGCATACCACAGAGCCAGCGACTGTACGAGCGGGTGAGGGTTCGGCTCGGCGCGTATGAGGCTGTATGTGATTGAATCGCAGCAGAGGAGATAAGACCGGTGCTGCAATGATGCTGTTGTGGTGGTGCAGTGGTGGCAGCGTGTGAGTGGGAGCCGAGCGGGAAGCCGAGCGCTCTGCGGGGCGTGTGTGTGCTTGTGTCTACTGTACGTGTGTGTGTGTGTGTGTGTTTCAATGGGGAGGCGCGACAGGGTTCAGTGGTAGGACACACTCACCCATGCTGGTATTCGTGAGAGGCTCCTAAATACGAGGGGGCGTCGTTTTCACAGGAAAAAGCCCTAATGCTAGTATTTTATTTGTAAAGTAATTTTATATTATTATTATTATTATTATTATTATTATTATTATTATTATTATTATTATTATTATTATTATTATTATTGCCCTGACCCCACACACACACACACACACACACACACACACACACACACACACACACACACACACACACACACACACACACACAGCTACACTGTGTGCTTAGAGGGAGAAACAGAGACAGAGAGCGGTGGCTGCATTATTTTGAAAACATGACACGTGAAAACAAGCCCGACTTCATGGCTTGTGGATGTGTGTGTGTTTGTTTCCCTTCACATTTCATGTACTTCAAACGCCACCTGTCGACACACACACTCCAGCTCCCAGCAGCGGGGGTCCCACAGACTCGTGGCAAATGATCGATACAATGAGCGCCAGATATCCATCAGCCGGCGTGTGGCACAGCGACGCGAACAGAGGGATGAACGGGGGTGGAAGGTAAATATTTGGTCTGGTTAAAGTGCTGGTGTTTACATTAAGACTAGCAAAAGTGTTTGTTTGAAGCCTCTCTCCCCTTCCAGTGTGTAAACTTGGCTGCCAGATAAAGACGCGGCGCTGCTCGCCTCCGAGAGATGAAGAGAGTCAGAGTAGGGGAAGGATGACAAAATAAACAGGAACGAAGAATGACTGGGAGCTTTTTAGTGGCTCTTATCTCTATCTGGAACATTTACTGTAGCATGGCACAACAAATAAGCAGCAACGCACAAATAGGACAGGAAGAAGAAGACGAAACCCGGTGAGCCCATTGACAACGACATCAGCTGATAGAAACAGCATCATCTCAGGCGAAAATGAGGCGTCACGAGGACAGAACCACCCTGATGTGTGAGAAAAAACAGCAAAGACACAGAAATGAAAAGATAGAGCGCTGGAAAACTGAGACTCAACCGGGCCAAAGATTGAGAAATAGTATATCAGTGTGAAAGAAAGAGGCTCAGAGTTAAGAGAGACTGTGTATCCACATCTGCCCTCCATCTAAAAGAAGACGCGGACGGAACATATTTACCGTAGGAACGCTACTGATAAAAGCAGAACAACCAGCGTTTCAGATCTTAACTCAGCATCAAGTTGTTGCATGTTCCTCCTCCTCGCGTTGCAAACGAGAGCAGCACAAGAAATACTGAACGTAAAGAGTCTGGACTGCACAGCAGCACACGCCGATGCTGCCTGTGTTGAGCATCAGTGAGCGACACTCATCATTAAAGTGTATTCTCTCACCTGGATATTTAGTCAGTAAAAAAATCCCACCCCTTAATTAAACTGGCTTCACGTTCCAGGCTTTGATGCTGATGTATTTTGATTGGGAATTAGTCGTCCTCCCCCCACGACGGTGTCGCCGGCCAAACAAGAGCCAGCTGTGCACGCCTGTGATTGCATCTCATCTCCCCACTGTTTGCCCCAGACGCCCCGGGAGCAGCCCGGTCGCATCCTTCATCACGAACCACGAATGCAAAAGGCCAGCGTCCGTATCCGTAGCTCCTACGCGTAGATGAAGCGAGCAAAGAGAGACCCTCACGCCGCTCCGTCCTACGCTCACGTGAGAGGCCCACCGGCGTCCGCGCTGATTCAGCTGCAGGTTATTGTGCCTCAAAGGCATTTTTTTTTAATAGTGAAAATATTATGATACAGCTGCACATATTTAGCTCTCAGCTACGCTCCCACTCACTCGGACAAAAGCCTGTGTACACACACACACACACACAAACACACACACACGCACACACACACACACACACACGCACACTCCCACATTAAAACACCCTCCGACATCAGCCTGTCGTGTGCAGCTCATATGAAAGTGACTAACGCGTGGTGAGTTCCTTCCTTCTCTCCTCACGGCCTTTTGTTCCTCACTAAATCTTCAATACCACTCGGGTGAAATAAGAAAGACTCTCAGTGGGCCTGTAAGTCTTTGAAGTGCACTAGGTAGGATACTGAAGCTTCGGCAGACACACACACATCCTTGAATTGTTGGACATTCTGTTGACTTTCATTGTGTCTTTAACCTCCGGTCCTGACACGACAGCATGCCAGCGCCGACCTCCCCCCCGTCTCTTACCTCATCTTAACCTAAATTCAGCTGCCGTGGATGAAAATAGCCACCTGACGGATGCGGTCTCCTCAAAATCCACCATAATCCCCTGATTTCTGGTTTGGGGGATGCTTGGACCGCAAATGCACACGCACATCCCTCTGGGAACAGTAAAGCTGGAAAAAAGTATCGCGACACCACATCCAAGCAGCATCATAATATGATGACACAGTCCATTGCTTGGAGTGGAACTGTACGCGGCCCCGGCCCCGGACCCGGCCTGCGTGACCCTCTGGGCTCATGGACTGAGGCGCCATCGCCGGTCGCCTCTCTCTCCCGGCTCTTGTTATTTGTTCAGTATGTCGTACAAATTTCCCCAGGTTGCAGGCACACAGGGATCAGTGCAGCGAACTATGCCCAACCTTGGCTTACCTTATGGAGCTTGTTACGATGCCACAGAGTTCAGGCCTGACAGATCCAATAACCCCTCCACCGTCATTCAAGGGAGAAATTGCTCGGAGCAATCCGTGCCGAAAAACGCCCCATGCCTCACCCCGCGTTTAAAGTTATGATCCTTATCGTAATTAATTCAATAAAGCGGTAATGTGCTGCAAAGCCGGCACCCCCCTGCCTGCTCCGGCCTGCACTGGGATATAAGCTTTCAGCTCCGCGCTCTCTCGCTGACTTCAGTGTTGAAGGTAATAGGGAGCAGACAGGAGTTAGACAGCGTTAGGTATGTCTGCACCGGCGCGAGTAAAGAGGCCTAATCAAATTTGTTTTAGACTTTAAAAAGATACTTTCAGAGGTTTGTGTTAATAACCTAATAATAATGAGAAATGGAAAGCTGATCCAAGGTCAACAGTGGAAGGAGGCATTTTTAATTTGGAGAACTGGAGAGGCCTCCAAATAATTGGCTACCATCCTGTCGCCGAGTGCACGGGCTCTTCAAGGGCTGCCACAATATTACAGGCCTGATGATGCATGGTTTAGTGCCAGATCTGACGTCAGCACCTACACAAACGAGTTCGAGTTAGATAGGAACACTATAAGCGACAAAATGAAGAGGAATCAAAGTCCAACACAAAGGAAACAAAGGAATTTTGCAGCTTTGGCTCACAAGGATTTGGTTTGTGGTGAAAGCTTAGTGGAGCATCCTGATCGCTTCCTGGACCAAGACACGCTACCTGGAATAATATTAGTATTATGAGTGAAAGCAGAGAGCGTGTCACCACAACCTTTTAGAGTAATTGGGAACGTGACCTGGCTTTAGATGAAAAATAATGTCCAGCGCTGTGTATTGTTTTAACGAAGCTTTAATTACACTGACGGACTTCTGCAGATTGATACAGTGATTAGTCAGTTGTTACACAGTCCAATTCACTGTGTGTGTGTGTGTGTGTGTGTGTGTGTGTGTGTGTGTGTGTGTGTGTGTGTGTGTGTCTGTGTGTCTGTGTGTCTGTGTTTGTGTGTGTGTGTGGTTTACGTGAGATGATTCTTTTTGACCAGTATAAAAAGTCTGTTCGCACATTTCTGCTCGTTCCCATCGCGTCTGACTCGTTCTGCTGCCAGTTTGTCTGATAGACTGTAGAAATGAACACGAATGAATATTATTTTTTCAGTACATCATCATCACAGAGTAGGAGCCCTCCCTCCAGCATATGCACATGAGCTTTGTCTGGTACTTGCTGTATAAACCCTGCATCCCTGAATAGAGCTCTCTTGATACACTTCTAGAGAAACAAGTGTGAACAAGTGATGCTGCCACAGTGAAAATACTCACTGACACATTTCCCTAAAGTTTGAATGTGATGAGATCCTCCTTTATAGCATTTTTATATCTATTTCCCTAAGTTATTCATTCTGAAGCTAAAAGTAGTATATTAGAGTTTGTGGACGAGATCTATGCAAATAAAAGCCGGGCACAGGGAAATGTAAAATGTAAATCAATGATTGGTCGTAGGTTGAGTGATTACAGGAGTGTTTGTGATCAGAGGTGAGAGCTGGGGAGCCGGTGGGCGTGTGGCGACGCTGAGGTCGTCAGCTCAGGGTTTCTGACCAACGTGTGCACTCTCAAACCCCCCCCCCCCCCCTTCTCCCTCCCCTCGGATTGATTAAATTGGATCAAGATGACACTAATAATTGGCTCAAGCTGGGGCCGGCGCGCAGGCCCAACGATCCATATCTAACTCCTTTTGTTGTGATGGTGTCCCTTTTCCCGCGCCGTGCTCCATTTGGAACGGTTTACCTTGGCTCCGTCACAAGCGCCTCGGCCCCCAATCCCCCCGCTGCACACAGCGGCCCGCTGACATCATGAGAGCGACGGAAAGGTTGCGTTTTCAGCAGATGTCCCGCGATCAACCCTTTCGTCCCCTTTGTGTTCAATATGCTCAGGACAGACAGAGCCAGTGAAATCAACATCTAAGACTATAAAGAACAAGGAGAATGTTAGTTTTAAGTAGAATATTAATAATATTTTCTCAGTGATCAACATATGGATAAAAATGATTACAAATATAATCCAACGACTTCTGAGAATTAGGAAAATATTCCTGATAATAAAACTAAAGATGGCTGCTGCTAATTAGCTTCATTCCCTCCAGGAGGCGGATTTATTTTTTATGTTGATGGCAAAGCAAAATGTTTGAAGCGCTAACGAATTTAAAGTAAATTGTTAGAAAGTGCAGCAACATGAGCACAGAAAGGCTTAATCAGAAACAATATACAGCTCACAGCTCCGGCCCGCGAGCTGCCACCGCCGCTGCTAAACAGCTCCGCCGTGTTTGTTATGCTTAGAAATTCCTGACTACTGGAATCTACTCTGACTCGTCAGGTTGCTGATTTTCCTGGCCTCTGCGTCGTCCCGGCGTCCCTCCGCGCTCTCCAAAAGCACATAAACAGCGCAAGAACTGTATGAAGCTGTTTAAGACTCGGAACCGAAGGTGTGCGGTCGTCCGGCGCGTTCAGGAGCGAGGCGCTCGGTGACATGGGAGCGGTTAAAGCAGATAAATGGTGCAGGTTATCAGTGCACGATCAGCCGATGCATTCAATTAGTTACTGCGGCACCTTATCTGGTCCTACTAGGGCTGAGCTGGCGCTGGAGCTGGAGGGGTCCTGCTGTGCCGGAGCCGCGGACAAAACCCTCAGTCTGTCACATCTGATTCAGGCAAAGCCGCGCGGATCCCGTCGCTTTGTCACCAAGGTTACTAATCAGATTTCCATCCAGCGCAGCCACATGCGGGCGTTCCTGATCAAACACCACATCTTGGCCCCGCCAGCCGGCCTGGACCCATTATCTAACATGTTCTCTATGCGGCGGGGTCAAGCACAGTGTAAAGCTCGGGGAGAAACACTATACCTGTCTGCTGGAGCGGGCCGGCGGTGAAGCCACCGACAGGTTAGAAATGAAAGGAGCTGATCTCAGGAGGGTCAACGTCGGGGCTCAGCTCACGTCCAAGAAATACTGGAAATCATTAGTTGTTGCATCAATAGATTGAGCTTCACGTGACTCGCCCCGATTATTTACTGCTCTACATACATGTGTAAGGGATCAGCGTGAATGCAGTCATTCTGTTTTTGTGTTTAACTTGGATAAAAAGGTTTTTTAATACCACCCGCTGAAGCTTGTTTCATCGCTGGTATCCTGTGTTCAAATCAATCAAAGAAGGCTACAGTAATGCTTTGAGTCACTGCGAATCATATCACTTGGTCTCCTGTTTATTGACGCAGCGGTGACCTTTGAACCCGGCCTGTGTCTGCCCAGAGGTATGGTATTAGTCATGGTAACTCTGTGAGTGTGTGTGTGTGTGTGTGTGTGTGTGTGTGTGTGTGTGTGTGTGTGTGTGTGTGTCTGTGTGTGTATCATATTTGGCTGCGGCTGAGCCTCCTTTAACAGCAGCCAAAGCCAATACTTGTCTAATTCCCCACATCATGGGAATAAGTAGAGTTGTAAACACACAGTGTTCGAATTATCAGCAGATTAAAGCTCTGAAGATGTGAGTGTGAGTGAGGAGCCCTGGGTTGCAGCAGGTAAATATCATATAGTATAGAATATTTTGTTAGTAGCATACTGTAGCACAATACAGGACAGGGGGTAGTTTCTCGTATGCTGAGCTGCTTTACTGATCAGGCGTAAGACTTGAAGAAGTCCTTGGAGCTTTTCATGTGCTGCACGCGTGCATGTGTGCGAGCACGTGCGCTGCGGCCTGCGTGTCACCAAAGCAGATGGAAGCAGAGGTGAAGAGGTAAGGTGGAGGTGAGGCCCGGCTGCACGGCTGCCAGATGTTGCAGCGCTGGGCGCGAGCTGCGAGGGGGGGGCGGAGCCACAGGAGCGGCCGCTACTTTCACTATTGACAGGTTTGACGGCACCTGAAACGCTTCCGTTGTTTTGAGAGTGAACTCCGCGTGGAGCCCAGCAGCCGAAGCAGCGGGTCCGCGTGGACCCGCTGCTTCGGCTGCTGGGCCGTTCAGGGTGATGGCATCACCAGCGAGGAGTACGAGGCGGACTTGGGGCTAGGATGCATGCGAGAGGAGGACGCAGACAGACAAAGCGTTGGGACGGAGGGCTGAGTGGTGAACTTTGGGCTGATTCGGTTTCACTTAATGCAAGCGTGGAGGGCTGGGAGCCCCAGCGCAGCTCGTTCTGGGCTCTTTAATGTAAATAGCTGTCCCTGCCCCTGTGCTCAGGCACATGTGAACACACCGTGGCCATGTCATACGACTCTGTCTAACCAAACAGCACTCACAGACAGAGCAGGAATTCCTGCTCCAGCTCCTTTCCCATCACTCCACTGAGGTGGGGGGCGGCAGACAGAGAGGGAGATCACCGCAGTCAAAGAGGAAACATTTCTTTGGCATGAGGCAAAATACAATTACCAGAGAGACGTTCCTTCTTTAAGACAGAAAAAATAGCTATTCACGGACGGAGGGAAGGAAGCAGGGATCCAGCGGAGTGAAAAGTTCGCCATCAGAAATGTCCTGCGAGTAGAGCTCAGTGGTCTCGTGAGGACCTAAAGTGCCATGACCTGATTGGCTGTCAGCCTGAGACTGAGGCGCCTGATTGGCTGTGGCACATTCCACATTCTGACCCCCTCAACCCTTCATCGCTATTGATTTCACTCCGCAGAATTATCCACGGCTGCTGGAGACGGCTGAAATGTGTTAAATGATGCCCATTTATAAGCAAATGAACCGCTTTAGCTGTGCAAACTGTGATGTTTGCTCCAGAAAGAAAAAAATGGTCCCCCACTAAACGTAATGAGCAGCACCGGTCCCATATTACTTATTATTATAACCCTTTCTCCTTCCTCTCTTGGCCTTATTATGTCACTGATAACGTCCCTTCATTCAGGTCCCAGTGAAAAGTTCAAGTTGACAACTCGGTTTGTTTCCACATGCACGAGCTGAGTTCCTCCTGCCGTCAGTCATCGGCCTCCTCTTATGTGTCGAGCCGCGCTGTTTCCCCCCAGCGGCCCCGCTCCCTTTGTCCCAGGGGCTAAAACAATACGCCACATCCTCCCATTGTGCCCGTCATGCCCACTGGCAGCGCCTCTGGCCACGCACCCCCCCCTCAGAGCTGCAGACTCAGGCTCACGTGTGGGTGCCCGTTCCCCAGGCGCGAAGCGTGTGCCTGGTGCACGCGAGTCCGGCGGCGGAGGGAAGCGGACGTTCACACATGCACGCACAAGCGGGAATCCATTAAGCCTCATGTAAAACAAACTCAACATGTGCCCGCTTCCTTTTTCCTACGACGGGGAGCTGCTTTTATCCGCGCTGACCCAGAGGCTCGGCTCGGCAGCGCCCGCGCTTGAGAGACGGGGGCCGACCTTGAGGTTACGTCATGTAGGTGAGAGGTCAAAGGGTCATGGCAGAAAAGTGTTGAAAGTGTTGTTGTGTATCACAGACGGGCGGCGGTGTGTTAACGATAACATTTGACTGTGGAGTCTGGAGAAAAGATGCGTAGTAATTAATCCAGATCCATATTTACAGAGTTACTCATAAAAATAGAGTAGAGCATAATTTTGCTCTTTATCAACTGGCTTATTTTGACACTAAAATATTAATAAATGAGTTAACAGAGTGTTTTTTGTTTTTTTCTTTTTATCTTTTCAATAATCTTTACACACAAAGGACAATTCTTTGTGTTTTCTATCTCCACTTTTCTTACAGTAAAATTTATATTTGTATAGAATATTTTGAAAGCACCTGTAAATTTGGGGCTGCATGAAATAGTTCTGCGCTAAATAACTTTCTTTAAAGTCACAATTTTGGGATCCAGGTGCATCTAAAGTCTAACTCGTTATAATCACATACAAGCAGTCAAAATAATTCTTCCTAACACAGACCACACATGCTTTTTTCCTGAGAATCTACCTCAACTCCTTCCCCAAACAGCAGCGGCTCTGACAGACACTGTAAGTTTTGCCATGCAAATGCGTGTATGCATTGACCATGACACCGCGTGAAGTTTAGTCCAGTTCTACCTGACGTCTGCAGCCGCGGCCGCTCTACTGTAGGCGCCGCAGATCCTGCCGCCGGGCGTTTATCAAGCTCCAGCATCAGCCGTAATGCTGTTCATGTAAAACTCCAACCGATCCTAAAGCACTAAACCCTGAAACGTACAGCGCGCTCAAAAAGCTGGCAGAGCAGAACGGTATCCGTCTGACAGATAAGAACGGATGGGAGCCACCGGGGAGGCGCGAGAAGCTGAGATGGAGAGAATGAAAGAGGCAACACAGAGTGTGAATGAGGAAGCGACCGTCCAGGACTCAGGGGGGATGTCCAGAGTAGAAACACCTTCCTCTGACCGGACACTTAATCATAACTCCACTGTAACGATGGGGCAGAGATAACAGAAAGCCTTCACCTTACATCACCACAGGAAGATGAAACCCAATGAAAACACTCAGACCTGGAGCACGCAGCTCCACAAAGAGATTTTGGAAAATTGGGAAAACATTTTACTCATACCACTTATCCACATCACAACAAAGGAGCTATGCTAAAACCTCAATTGAATATTATCCATAACAATCCATGGCTGGAGCCTCGGCACACTCTCCAGGCACGCATTTCCAAAACAGATATGGATCTTATCTATTCCACATTTAGGATTTGGGAACTCGGAATGGCCAAAAATTAGTGTCCCTTAAAATAAACACCTTGGAAAACGAAACTCATAAGGAATGCATGTTACAGTGTTAAGCACATTATCGGGGATTTAGGGCATTTTCTTCGAGGCCTGACACACACACAAACCGCGTGGTGCTGGTGCTGCCTCGGTGGTAATGTGAGACCGGCGGGGACTTTTCAGAGGATAGCGACTCAAAGCTAAGTGAGAGCAGCTGATGTTGCATCATACTTCAAACATTCTTCAAATTAACAATATGTCAAAGGGTACGAGGGTGCGCGCACACACACACACACACACACACACACACACACACACACACACACACACACACACACACACACACACACACACACACACACACACACACACACACACTCTTCCACAACCTTTGTGAAATGCACCACTGGGCACAGGAGCATTGGATGGTAAAAAAAGGCATCCTTTTAATATTCCCCTAATCCACCTACTCTGTTATCATAAGGCTGTGTCCCCCAGCAGGGGGTGGGGGGGATTCTCATCGGCCGTGGACACTGCAGATGTTTCTCGAACTGTCCGAGTCCAGCTGTTGGAATGTTTTCCCACCGCATGAAAAGGCGAGGGCAGCAACAGTACGGACCGCGCTCCCCGGGTCACGTGACCCGGATCACGTGACTGAGTAGAACCTGACCGCTGGGCTGAGTAGCGCCGCGGCGACCCACACGAGCCTCGGCCACTGATCTGAGGCCAGAGGAAGAGAGGAGGTGACTGTTAGGCACATCAAACGCCTGGAGCCTCCCACATGCAAAGGGGATGCAGAGTCCAGAGGGCCGGAGGTCCAGCACAGAGCACAGGCTGAGGTCACTCACACAGATGGACACACGTCCAATGCAAGTAGGTCAGTGTCTCAATCCATTAAACTGCGTTCATGCTGACATAGTAACATTTCTGTCATGAATTACCTGTGCAACAAGTAAACTGGAGCAAACTGGATAATCATCTACCAAACGAGGTCAGCTGCTGCTGATTTCTTCAGAACCAGGAGACTGGTGCTGACAGACACACGTAAACATCTGCAACGTTGGCCGCTAATTAAGATTAAAGCCCAGTGCAACGTGCAGCACAAAGTTAAAGAATGGCCAACAATCTTGGTTCAGCCTTTTTTGTTCTCACATAGAAAATGAGCAAATGCAGTCCTTCTCACTGTTCTATCGTCTTAATCACAACAATACATTTTTAAAACCAGCCTGAAGGTTCTTTGATCTGACGCCCCCTAGTGGTTCATCCTGTGCATGCGGGATGAACCACATATATATTGATATGACCTCCTCATATCAATACAAAATAATAATTATTTACTATGTAGCATTCATGTAATTACAGAGACATGAACGGAGGTCACACACCTGATAGAGGATGAGCGAGAGATGAGGAGATAAGGAGGAAATGAAATGGAGGAAATCAACGGCAGGTGATACGCTCGCATTCCTGGGTGGGAGCAGCTGCTGATGAACACTGCTGCTTTGTAGAGACACAGTGACCCTGAGGATTTATGTAGTATTCCACACTAGAATATTCAGCCTCTGGTGTCGCTTTATATTTAATGGTGATAAAAAAAATCATTGTCTTTGATAATTAAACATCTCAAATGCAACAACTTCTGGTTTGTTTCTAATGGACTTTTGACATTTACTGTCAGGTGTCCTCCGCTCCCATAAGCACCAGCAGCCGCTGTTAGCATCTCGCGTGTAACTCCACTTCCCCCTCAGTGGTGGTGGTGGTGGTGGTGGGGGGGGGGGGGGGGGGGGGGGTCCAGACCCTCCCCTTGCGTGCGCGACGCTGCCGTGACAGACATGACAGTTATTAATCACCTTTCCTTCAGTAGCCGGGGGTCTGCGGCTAAAATTAGAGGCCGGCTCAATCATCGGGCTGGTTTAGTGGCAGCGAGTGCGTTTGTGGGCGTGTGTTGTCTGAGTGCTGCGGCTGATCACACGGCGGATCCCGCTGGATTTCCTGTTCCTCTGGGACGCCGACCCCGCTCTCGCGCGCAGGGCGAGCCCTGTGCAGCTTTTACCGTTCAGCCGCTCCCGCTGCTGAACACAGAACCCTAAAATGACGCCTCTGCAGTTCAGCCGCCACCCGCTCGAGCAGGGGTGACCTTTGACCTTTTAAAAAGCTGGGTATTAGCTACCTTATCACTGCCACACTCCTCGTGTCACCCCATCTCTTACCCTCCCAATCTTAAATTATAAAAATAACAAAGTCAGAGGGAAGGAGGAGGGCGATGGGGAGGTTCAGGAGTGTGTGCTGCTTCTCACGTTGCATGAAAAGCCTGCAAACGCCAGCCGGCGAGGGGCTCGGTTGAAGACAAATGAGGCAAAGGTGTATGAAGCAGAGCCTGAAGTCAGGTTAAACTGAGCAGCAGTGCATTTACTGCTGTTGTGACATTCAATGTCGGCTTTGCAGCTGTTACCTCTGCTGACTGCTGTGATTTCGAAACCATTTTATTGAAATACGATAAATAATTGTTGCTTTTGTAACAACAGCTGGCACAAAACTACAGCAGAAATGTAAATGTGCCTTGTTTTTGTTGGCAAATTTTTGTTCAGTTCCACCGATGCCTTTTGGTTTTACTGTTGACTGCTGAACTAGGTTTGTGTCTGTGTGTGGGCGGTGTAGAGGGGCTAGACTCAGTGAACACAAACAGATGGATGGAGGTCAGTAAAGGTCACAAACGCAGGTGAACTCTGCTGCCATCAGCATTCATACGTCTGCATTCCCTGACTGTGACTAACACCACGTGAAGCTGGGTCTGATTCTCTCGCTTGGTCTATTTATTAGCATTTTAAAATAAAAGTGCATTTTTAACTTTTACTACATAGACATGATATAGAAATAATCACCAATAAAACATTGCTTCTAAAAACCATTTACATACATTGAGATAATAAGAGAATCCAGAGTGATCATAAACAAGAAACCAATTTAGTGATTCTCATGCAACTGCAGCGTTCTCCCTACTTCTTTTTTCTCAGTCTGTGCACGAGAGTGGTTTTGGATGGAGGTCTCTGAGCGCGTTGGCGGTAATGTCACTGTGCCCTCTGCTGCCCTCTCTCCCGCACGCCTCCGTCTCCCCCTCATTTCTCCTATCGCTGCGTATCCTCTGGCCTCCTATCTGTCTCCTCTCCCATCCTCGTTCTTCTTCAAAGACCGGGAGGAGGAGGAGGCGACGTGGCCTTGAGTGCTCGCTCACGCCACAACAGCTCACACGCAGGTGCGCACGTGCACGCGCACACGCACGCAAACAATGGTCGGATTCTCCAGCAAGCCGTTGTTTCTATTAGCGAATGAACCACGGCACGTCATGTTGTGTTGTGGGGTTTATGGGATTATTAACAATTGGGGGTTAAAGCCAATGTGGACAAAAAGGACAAAAAGACTAAAACAATGAATGAGACTTGGTGGAGACTGATTACACCATCTTTATGGAGAATTCCCAGCGTTTCAGACTTTCCTCACGCCACAAATGGAAACATTGTCAGTTCACAATGACAAGTTTAAAATGATGTTATTTGTTCCATCGGGTCTTACATTTCTGACATATTTGACAGCCCACTTGTTTGAGAACAGACATCCTCTACACACACACACACACACACACACACACACACACACACACACACACACACACACAC
Source organism: Betta splendens (assembly GCF_900634795.4). Taxonomy (NCBI): domain Eukaryota; kingdom Metazoa; phylum Chordata; class Actinopteri; order Anabantiformes; family Osphronemidae; genus Betta; species Betta splendens. Next base: position 14,989,334 of record NC_040893.2, read on the forward strand.
ACACACACACACACACACACACACACACACACACACACACACACCTTTCCGTTTCACCCTGCTCTGAACTCCTTCTCTGTCCACCGAGCGCAGAAAGCTAAATAAACACATGCAGGTAGTCATTCCCAGAGTGCCCTGCCACCACCGCCTCTCACCCTGCCATTCACCACTACTGCATCCCCTCCTCAACTCAAAGCCCTCCACCCCCATCCAGACCCTCTTCTATGCTCAGATTTCATCTCTCAGCTTCCTGCAGCTCCCAGACGCGCTGACACACTCCTATTTTCAACCTATTGATTGCCAAGATTACTAGGATTGGTACCAAAATAAACAGTTATTCACAGTGCAGAATGCTCGTCTTTATTCACATACAATTTCATTTTTTACTTGCTTTACAAGTACATTATTAATTTCGAATACTAAACATCCTTAGTGGATTTTTCTTCCTGACTAAATCATTTCTTTTCCGGTGCAGTTCCACTGCATGTGCACCTTCAATGCAACCTGAGTTCAGGAGGTGAACGGAAATTCCTCTTCAGCGCTGAGCATTTCACATTTCATTCGGGGGAGTCGAGGCTAAGTGGCACTTTCGGATCGCTAACATGTTCGCACTCCCCTTCCTGCAGAGAGCGGCGGCCGATGGACGGACGTATGGACGGACGGACAGATCGCAGTCATTTAAACCTCCACACAGCGCAGACACTAATCCCATCCCTCTCTCTCACTCTCTGGCAGTGGGCAGGGGTCTCGGGATTACTGGCTGTCAGCAGTGTGACAGCTGTGTACATCTGGTTGTGTGGGGGCCTCTTACAGCTCAATCCGCACGTCGTTTTGCCGGTGTCTGGGCCTCCGGACTCAGTGCCACTGCTCACCTCATTACTAACTGAGCCACGCCTCCAACTGTCGGCCTAATATCTAAATCCTGCTGCAGATTAGTGAGGGAGTCGGGGCAGGAGTAAAAAGGGGGAGGCTGGTAGAGAGAAGAAACTAGATCCTGGAGGAAGGGATTGTGCAGCATGGCACATGAGGCTTTATCAGAGATCTCTGCGATCTCTAAGGTTGGGTGTTTTTGGGGGTTTGTGGACTGTGGCATGTTGGGAGCTTGTAACTCCTGTGCTCTGTGCTTGTTGGTGTTGATGGAGACAAACAAAAAGACGGTGGCTTTATAAAGTATGATGGGTACATTATTGATAGTCTGCTGTTGCTTATATTCAGTAACAAACTATCTCTGATGTGTCTCATTTGAGGAGGTTTTACTACAGCACACACTTTTTAAACATTTTAGGGGGTTTGGGACTTATTGTCAAAGATTACGGTCTTCAGTGGCTGATGCAGCTTGAATCTGGGCTCTACATAGAGGAGAGGAAAGTTGGAATATGCTGAGACACTAACTGGCGCATTAGTCATTTCAGCCTGTTCATAGGATTTGCTGGCAATAACAAAAATATCAAATGTATGATACAGAACGATGCCTCAACTGCTAAATACATGTTACAACAACCAAACATATTATTTTTTATTGTTAGTTTTGCTGTAGTTTTCTTTATTAGAATAGACTTACCCAGCTGTTTTGAGCCAAACACTTACAGTCAGGGTGACGCTATCTTCAGCTTTATCTCTACTAGTTTTTGCTGATGGTAATCACTCGGTTTTCAGTCAAGGCTAGATGTGACTATGAAGCACTCTGATAACATGTGGTTTAGTCCTTAGGAGGCAAAATGAGAGAGCACAGTTTGCTGAAAGTCACGTATAGGGTTGCATTTTTTGGCAGTTTACCATATACAACACAGCACTTTTAGTCTGTAACACTTTTGACTTGTTAAGCTAAAAGGCATATAATAATAATAATAATAATAATAATAATAATAATAATAATAATAATAATAATAATAATAATAATAATAATAATAATAATAATAATAATAATAATAATAATAATAATAATAATAATGCAATTATGAATGTGGAGATTTGAAAACACCTAGTATCTTACTAGATGAGAAACTGTCTAAATATTGAAATTTAATTAGTTTGAGCTTGTGGGTAATAATTAGTATATATGATTTAATAATTGTTATATTATTTTCACATGTAAAATAATGTCTGTGTTAAATAATATCTGAATAAATTATAGAAAATACAATTAAACATTAAATGGTATCTTGCATGTTTGTGAGTGAGTACCTCTTATCATCCAGACAGATTATACAGTTATCAGCCAATGGAGAACACACTGTAATGACAAGGTAGGAATGTGTGTAGACTAGACCACGTATCAAAGACAGACAAAAGAAAAAAATACGAAAAACACTAATGACTGACTTGAATATAAACAGTGTGTTTAAATGGGAATCAGGTCTCTTTTGGTTCTGAATGAGAGTAAGGGCAATATTCTGTCATGGTCTGGGGTTATTATCCAGGAAAATGGTTGCATAGCGCCCCCTGGTGATCACAGTAGAAATGCTAAATATGTCATATGGCTCTAAAAAAATAAATAATTGCCAAGTAACTGGCAAAATAAAGAAACTCTTAAAGCTTAATTAAATTTATACATTGATTTTATTTGGTGGATTTTTATTTCTTTAAACATTAATGTCTAGGCATACATTGTATATTAGCTTTTCTTATGTGAAAAGCTAGTGCCAAAGATAAAAACAACAGGGGTTAACTATAAATTTTGCTTCTTGGCCTGTTTGCTTTGTTGATCCGACCATAACGTTCCCCGCGAATAGCCGTGAAAAGAAAAATAAACAAACGAAATGTTGCGGGGAGAGAACTACATATCCCAGCAGCACTTAGCTGCTCAGCTCTAAGGTGAAGGGTCACGTCGCGTTGATGAGGTAATAAGAAACATGGCGGCGCTCGGTACGGCACGGTGCCTCTTTCGGACCTACTCACGGGTAAAAAATGGCTCAAAGAGCAAACAAACCGTGGTCAGATGTGGCACGAGGGCGTTTTGCAGCGGAACACAGGACAGAGGTATGTTTTAGTGCCGTTAATATGACTGAGGTAGTTAAATGTAACGCTGACCTTGTAGCATCTTAAGTTACTTCCCACTAACGCGCTAATGTCACACTCACTGAAAATATGTTGGTAGCCTAACATCGTCTAAAAGAGAGGAATCAGATTGTCTTTGTCATGAAACGCAAATGAAATGATTTAAAACGAGTGGACTGGATTTACTCCGTCCAATGGTACTGACTGAGTTTAACAGTAAAGCTAGTCTTTGGGTGTTCATGCTAATAACCTGTGCGCGTTTTCTCCGCAGCCTCCCCAGATGTTACAAACCCTCAGTTCACAGACCCAGCTGTGCAGGAAATCCTCACCAGGATCACTGGCCTGGACCTGCACAAGGTGTTTAAACCGATTAAGCAGGAGCTGAAGCCGCCCACATATAAGCTCATGACTGATGAACAACTGAAGCAGGTGCCTTTTCATAAACACACGCAACATCCCGCTTCATCCACACAAAAATGTCTGTCGCACCTACTTCATCCAATCTGCTGTGTGTTCGCAGGCGGTGGAGGTGGCTACAGAGCAGGCTAAGAAGCGGCTGCAGATGCCTCCTGTCCTGCCAGAGAGGAAGCCTATCAACGATGTGCTGTCTCACGATAAAATCATTGAAGGCATGGACAAAGCCAAATACGTCTTCACAGACATCACCTACAGCGTCCCACACAGGGTGGGTAGAGCGGCATGGGAATGTTCACTACTCCGGCTGCTCCTTCTGTTCAATGATGCCCACATCTTAAAACGTTGTACTTGTTTGTTTCTCCCAGGAGAGATTCATTGTGGTACGGGAGCCCAATGGGGTCCTTAGAAAGGCCACCTGGGAGGAGAGGGACAGACTTGTTCAGACCTACTTCCCCAAGGAAGGACGTAAAATCACGCCACCTCTCATGTTCAAGGAGGAGAACCTCAAGGTACAAAATGAGGAACATAAGAAGAGACCTGTTTGACATTTGACCACATCTTTGACATTCCTCTCTCCATTAGATGGTGTTTTCCCAGGACCGTCATGAGGACGTGCTAGATCTGTGTCTGGTCCAATTTGAACCTGACTCCTCAGAGTACATCAGGGTGGGGTGACATTGAGGTTTATGTTTTTTTGACCATAACACATATAGCTTCTGTCAAGGCTTGAAATGTCTAGGCCAGATTTTATATTGTTATTTGGCAGCTTTATACAACAGTGTGTAGATGGTTATTGTGCCTACTGTCTATGAGATCATGTTTAATCTCTCCTTTTCTATGTGCCCTATGTTTAGATACATGCAGTCACATACGAAGATGTGGAAAAACATGAAAAATATGAGTTGCTGCGTTCTACCAGACACTTTGGAGGAATGGCCTGGTACCTGGTCCGTGCTCGCAGAGTGGACGGCCTCATAGTGGACATGCTGAAGAGAGAGCTGTGAGTCTGTGTGTGATTTATGCCTCCATGTTTAAATCCTTGTAGGTCGCACCACTAGTGTAGCAAATAGCTCCGACCTAAGGCTTTAGCCTGTGTGTGTGTGTGTGTGTGGGGGTGCGCGCTTCCAGGTTTCAGGATGCTGTGAGCCTCGTGTCTCTGTTCCACATGGTTCACCCCGACAGTGACTCGGCTAAGGAAGCTGTCAGTCAGCGGGCCACTGGCACCGACCTGCTAAAGGTTAGAGCAACTCAACCCCCAAATAGCATTTTCTACTAACCCTTGCACTTTACTTGACTTGCTGATCTGTGTAGATTAAACGTGGCTATTTTACCATTAAATCACCCGGTCCTCAAAGTTTCATTCCCAAGGTAAAAGGGTAACTGAGAGGTCGGTGTAGTTCTTGAAAGGGTCCAGTGAATTCTGTCTCGTATGTGATTTACAGTGTGACAGGTTTGGGTTTTTCTTTTGCACGGGAAGTGTGGGCCCAAATCCAGGACACATCAGGTCTTATTAGCATTCACAGCCCCTTGGCCTTGAAGCAGCAGGGACAGACATTGAGAATGACAACCATTTAATGTGAAAAGGTTAGCTGCAGGAGACACTACAGTCTGCTACAGACGGTGTCATGCATGGCCTCTCGTTTAGTCACGGTGGATAATTGGCCTCTTACTAGGCTGTGTTTTACTAGTATGGCTGCCAAAACCTCGACCACAAGGTTCGTCTACTTCTCCTTTTGGCTGAACCTTCACCTTTGTCCCTGCAGATCTATGCCCAGAAGGAGTCCCAGAGGTCGGGGTACATTGAACTGGTCCTGCAGGCGTATGAACAGACGGCGGCTAAGGGCTCTTCAGCCTGATGGTCATTTACTTGTATTCAGTCACAGGAAAAAGTGAAGAAGTAAATTTTCTGGTTTAAATATGCTGTACTGTGGTCATCATTAAGAATGAGTTACCCGTGCATTCATTGAAGGTATACGTATATTCCATGTGGAGCTTGGGGTTAAGTGTTGTACATACCAAAATAAAACCTTTTGTACTTGTTTTTTGTGTTGTCAGACTAAATTAACACAAGTTCAGGATAACACAAAAGACTTAAAGGTCCAAGTAAGTAAATTTAATTCTCCTATGTAACTTGAGTAGGAACTAAAAGCAACAGGATATGCAACACTGTCTTTAACAATACACCCCCTAAACAGGCAAGTAAATCAAGTCATAACTTTTTTTTTTCATTGGAAGATGCTTGCTGTGCCGTGATCTGTGTCTTCTTGCAACTGAGAATGGTAATAAATGCCTTAAAAGCTTAAGACACATTGGTTGATTGGTTGACAGCTTATTGTCAGGGGGAACCGTCCTTTTTTGGTTGTTTTGCTTGAGAATCTTTATCCTCAGTCACTAAGGAAATCCTCGCCCAGGTTGACGTCTGTGTTGTCACTCTGCTCCAGATATAAGTTGTCCAAATCCAGATCATCCAGATTCTACAGCTGAAAAATATTTGGAGTGAAGTGGTGTTTTACGCTTGCATTGAAGGCAACAGAAAAGAGGTTTCCCTCTCATACCGATAAATTTATCATAGGGTGTTTACCTCCCCACTGATCTCTTCCTCAAGGTCCTCTGCAGGTTGTTCTGCACTTTGAGGCCATGCTTCCTCCATTCTGCTGCTCTCTGTGGGTGGTGCTGCTGGGGATGAGACCTCTGTCTCCAGGACAGCCTCCAGGGTGTCCTCTGGCTGGCTGTTGGCTGGTAACAGTTTCTTTTGTACCGCTTCAGGCACTGAAACTGGCTCCAGCACTGGAACTGTATGTTCAAGTGGGTCTAGCAGTAGATCAAAGGCCACATGTGTACGAGTCTGGAGAGGGACAGGCGCATCCCACAGTGAAAGTGCTGTCGTTTCTAATGAGCTGAGCTCCTCCAATGATGCTGGTTTTGAAACGTGTTTATCAGCCACTGCATCAACAATAGCTGCGGCGTCTGAACATATATAGGTTTCCTGTGTTTTATAGTCAGGCCCCTGTCCTGTCACAGATTCAGACACTTCAAACACCGTCAGACTCGTAGGAAGCAGCACATCCTCTGTTGCTGCGGCTTCTGTTGCTACTGCCTTACCTTCGTCTTCATATTTTCCTATGATGACCTCTGATGCTGAAGTTTCGCAGTCACAAGCAGCGGATACAGCATCAGCTGCAGAAAGCATTTCCTGAACACTCTCCTCGACTGACGGTCTGACATCTTTGATGAGACTAGACTCTACTATCTCAAAAGAAGAAATCTTGATGATGGCCTCCAAAATTTCTTCCTCACCAGACACTGAAGCCTCCTTTGCTGTAGTGACAGGGTCCTTTAGTGCTTCCACCTCTAGTTTTGATGCAAGCTCATCTGAGGGCACAGATTCATACGGTTCTGGTTCAACATGCTCTTCTGTCGTAGGGATGTGAGAATAAGAAGTTTCATTGGGAAGTGATTCTTTTTCTTTTATTAAATGAGACTCAATAAGTAACTCCTGTTCTATCGAAGTCTCCTCCTCTACTGCTGCTGGTGGAAGTACAGGCCTGGATGCTGGCAGGTTTTCATTTATGCTTTTCATCACTTCCTGTTTATAAAATAAATTGAAAAAAATTAAAAAGTCTCTATTTATGTAGCTTTGGTATCTTCAATCAGACATATCAAGACAGTCGTGGTGATGGTGCATTTGAAAAGTCGGGCACAAGAGGGAGCAGTGGAGCCATGTATGATGATTCTAATTTCCACTGTAGTTGGGTCACAGGCTGTGCCCGTGGATGTTGCATTTTAACTGATTCTGCCACTGAAAGTCTAACCACCATTTTCGGTTTACGTGTTTACGATGAGTCAGCGTCATTGTGATAGGGATAGTTCTGGTCCTCACCTCAGGCTCGCTGACTGCTTCTTTAGACACGAATTGCATAGATTCCTCCAGAACGTTACAGTCTTCATTTGGCTACAATACACAGACAGGTATATTTGAAATCAAATTCATAACAAGGCGTACATTGTTCTATCTGTGCACATCTTAATGCATTAAAACTTTCTAAATGCGCTCCTCAGTCTTTGACTGACCATGATGAAGGGGTATTCTGCAGCGGGCCTGACCCCGACATGCGTCTCCTTCAAGTACTGCTCAGCCAGCAAGGTTCGCTGGAGGCCGGGGAACAGGTTGTCGTACTGCATAGGGTCAGCCAGAGCATCTGCTGCCTTCTGGTTGACCTTGGACAGGCTTTCCTTCCACAGACTGACCACCCTGGAGGAAAAGATGCTGCACAGCTCGATACTGATGCATAATATAAACTGACCTTGTCAAATTTCCTCCGGGATTTACAAATTACAGACACTGTGGTGTGGTACCCATAGACAAATACAATAATTAATGTACACAACAGATATAATCAGTACCCTGGGGTGCAATGTGTATACTGTGCACATACTAGAAGCTCACTTTACCTTGACACATGACTAGGCAGATATGTTCTTGACAGGAACGCAGCCTCTGGCAGTCGATCTGTTTTGATGAGGAGCTCCAGACATTTGTCCAGTCTGTAAGGGGGAAAAGAGGAAAATATGCTTAAAAAGCTTACTAAAACTTGGATACCCCCCCCCCCAACTCTGAGTTCTGTCCTTGCACTCACCTCCCCTGCATAAAATAAGTGAGGAAGGCCACATTTGTCTTGCCGCTTCTTTCCGCCCCCTCGGCCAGTTCGCCCATCATGTCAGCATTGCCCGAGGCGGTGGCCAGCAGCAGTAATCCCCCATAATCCTGAGCCTGGTGCAGACACTTCTGGGCCAGACTAAACTGGCACTTTGTAGTGGCCAGCTCTGCCAGCTGCTTCCATTTGTGCTCTGACTGGAGCCCCACAGGCCAAGGAGCCAGAAAGACAAGAGAGCAGTGCAGGCTAAAGGTCGGGCCGACAGATTTATACCCGAGTATTTAAAAAAAACAAACCAAAATGTTCACTTCTTTACTGCAAAGTCTTTAGATCATCATTTGCTAATATTTAGTGTAACTATCATGCTGATATTAGTACAGTTAGCCGATAGCCCAACTACAGACTCCAATTGTGTGCGAGGGCACAGGTCCTCTCACCTCCGCCTCCAGGGCCAGTTGATACGCTACGCCGACCTCTTCCAGCTGCAGAGCAAGTTCAAACTTGTGTTCTGGGTCAGTGGAAACAGCTAGAGCTTGCTGTCTGAAGCCCTGCAGAACAAAGGCAAACACACAATAAGAGCTTTTTTTTTTCTTTTCACATGCACCTCAGCAGTGGAAGATGGAGCAACGTCCCCGCATAATGTGTGTGAAAGTGCAGCTTTCATAGGCCTTCACGAGGAGCAAAGCCATTCACTGGATAAAACCTTTTTAAATGAAACACACAGGAATTCTGCCTGGAGGTTTTATTCCATCTGGTTGCCTGATGTTTAGTAAATTGCACATTCATCCAAAACCTGAATATATAACTAGTCCAAGCTGACACAGGGTTGGAGGAAACGCATACCTGTTTCTCCAGGAAGTCGGCTACCCTGGTCCTCTGCTCCCTTGGGATTGTGGGCAGAACCTTGTCAGCTGTTGTGAAGTCCCTCCTCATGATGGCTGTCTGGTATTCCAGCACAGACAGCAGCAGGGAGTAGCTGACAACGTTCAGCTCCTTGTCTCCAAGGTAGAGGCGGTCGTCCTTAGGGATGTAACCCAGTAGATACATAGTCCTGCATCGGTGAAACCCACTTTATTGTACTGGTATATGTTGCATGATTATGATAGACTACAATGTAGCATGATATGTAATAAAAAATATATGAAGTCATGCAATGTACCTGTCCATGTGAGCAATAGTAATGATTTCTCCTCCAACATAGTAGTTGAGTCTGTCAACGGAGCTGGTGTAGATGAAGCAGTCTCCGACCCAAACCCCTGTCCTCACCACCTCATGGACCTCACCCATTACCTGAAGCGCCAAGAAATACACCAACATGCAGTAGCTGGTACACATATTTCAATGTAAGTCTCAGTCTTTCAGGGAATATAAACAACAGCATGCACTGGGCCTTTCACCTCGAAGGCGTCCTCAATCCCCCCCTCTGTCATCTTTTCCTTGTTTTCCTGAGCTGCTGACACCATGTCTGGCAGGTAGCGCAGCACAAAGAAAGACTCGTCTGTGGCGATACACACCAAGTCCCCTGAGCCAGACCAGAAAATCTAAAGGAGGCAATATAGTAAACAATTCCAAGCAGACCAAAATGCACTGTATGCAAACACTGGAGTACAACTGACATGCTTGGGCTGGATCTCAATACGACGAATCAGTTCCGAACTCTCCCAGTCGTAGAAGGTCAAGCCACTGTTTGACCTCACTCCCAGCAGGAAGCCACCAAAGATACCTGCACAGGAACCAGTGTGACACACACACACACACACACACACACACACACACACACACACACACACACACACACACACACACACACACACACACACACACACACACACACACACACACACACACACTGAATGACTATGTTCATGCATAGAGCGTGTCAATTCAAACAAAACAGGAAATGAAGCTCACCTTCTGACCCAAAGGCAGGTTTAAAGACCATCTTTTCTTTGAAGTTCTTGAATATTTTTATCGTACTGGTGCCTTCTCTTATAGCATATCTGTGAATACAATTCATGCACTGGCAGCAGCACTTGCATATCCAGGACATACAGAAGCCTTTTGTTCGAGGCGTTTAGGACTTACTGTGAGGAGTCGTGGGACCAGACAAACTCCTGAGCCGTGCCGAAGCTCTTGTTCCTCAGGGCCACGGCGGTGTAGATGATGAACTCCCCGTCTCCGCACACGGCTACAAATCTACACCCAAAGACGGACTAAGGGTCACGCACCCAGGTGGGAGCCAAGGCAAACCCGCAGTCGGGCGTCTCACCTCCCGTTGGGGCTGTGCTGGATCGTCTGGGGGTAAATGTCACAGCTTCCCATGTCTTTCACAGCCAGCTGCAGCCGCTCCCCGTCCCGGGTCTCGGCCCCTCCCACCACCTTCAGGTTGGCCTGCTGCACCTCAAAGTGTCGAGCCCACGTGACCTTCCCGCCGGAGTCCATGGACATGGCCGGCTCCTCCCGCCCCAGCTGAGACAGAGAGGGAGACGAAAGATGTGGAAAAGGTAAAGTTTAGAGATAATAGCAATGATGGGGAGATATTTCTAATAACACAGCTCAACTATATTCCATCTAACGTAAAGCAATCTTGTATATTACAATCTCCGACTAAGGTTAATATATTTTTATGTGGTTGTAGCTCTGCAGGGCACAGAAAGGCCGTGCCCTCCATCTTCTCTGGGGATTTGTGGGCTTTACTAATCTAAAAAGCTGTTTTCAGATTAAAATGTGTTGATAACACCCAATGTTCTGACATTATTGATTGTTTCAGCTGCTGCCAGCTGCAGCCTTCAGGACCCTTTAGTTAAAAGAGCCCTCCTTAAGCACTTCATTACTGTATAAAATCAGGAGTTTAGGTATGAAGGCCTCTTCCATTGTTTGTAGACTAATGCCTGAAAAATACAATGTAGGTAGTGCTGATAATGATCTGGTCGAAAACAACACATTATACCTTGATGATGATGCTGCCTTCGTCATAGCCCAAAGCCACACTGTTGGAGCCAGGTCGGACACACATGCACCACACCCGCTCCATCCCGTAGTTCAGTGTGTTTTCCTGTCGGAAGGTGTTGGAGTGCCACAACCGAATCGTGCCTGATAAATCGAAAAAATTAAAAACATATAAAAAATAGATTCAGTTTGCTTGTGCGATGCTGTACAAAAATACACAACCCACCGTCCTCAGAGCCTGTGAGGATGATTGGCAGCTCAGGGTGGAGGCTGACACAGGTCACATTCTGGGTGTGACCCTCCAGAGTCTGAACACATGTTTTATTCTGGTAAATGAAGTAACACGTACGGACGTTAAGTCACACACTGGCAACAGTTAGACAGAAGAGAGGAAATTACAATTAAAACCTGATCTGCTACACTGATGCAGATTGTAAAGCAAAAGAAAAGCCAATTCAGAGTGAATAGGTACCTGATAGTCCCAGATCTTGACCAGGTGGTCGTCAGCCCCTGATATGAGGTAGGGCTTATCTCCTCCACTGTAATATTCCACACAGTTGACTCCCTTCTCGTGGCCTTCCAGAGTGAAGTTAGGGGTTCTGGAGCCGAGCTGCCACACCTGCAACAGAGGATGGACACAGTGAACAAACTCTCAGCACACATGGGACCGGGTTCACTCAAAAAATCTGCAAGTCATTGTTAAACCGCTTGCTAAACTGGCAGAGAGACATTATTTCCTGTTAGTTCTTCAAAGCGGTTATTTCCTGTGATCCCATCAATAATGCATTTGTGCGTGCGTGTGTGTGTGTGTGTGTATTTGTGTGTGTGTGTGTACCTTCACAGTTCTGTCCAGGGAGGCACTGGCGAACCGGTTGTTGTCTTTTGGGTTGATGACAACCTGCATGACGTAGTGTGTGTGTCCCTCAAACACCTGACTACACGTCCACTTTCGGTCCCAGTCCCACAGTTTGATCAACATGTCATCTGAAATCACACACACAAATCATGTACTGTGAAAGACGTCTCAGTGGGTTTCACGTGTTTGTGCTGTATGAAGGTCTTTGCTACCGCTGCTTGTCAGGATGTAGGTCTGCGTCGGGTGGACAGCGATGCAGCGAATGTAGTCGGCGTGAGCCTCAAACTTGTGAACTCTCTCCAGAGTGTTGTAATTGAGCACATGGATCTGCATGTCGTCCTGATCACACACACACACACACACATACATTTACCACACGCATTTCCTCTAAATAAACACACAGCACATGTCCTTCATCCCAGTACTCACTGCTCCAGCGATGATCCAGTGTTTCCTGGACACAAACCTGGCCGCTCTGACTGGCAGGTCGCACAGCTCGAAGCTTTTCACTATGGTCTGCACCCATTAAAGACAGATCGGCATTAAACCACAGGCGTGTGTGATGACTCGCTAAACGATGAGATTGATTAGTGACCTGACTCTCACGGTTCCACACCAGCACGCTGCCGCTGTAGAGGCCGACCACCATCCACGGCTCGGTGGGGTGCAGATCCACACTCTTCACCCGGTCTGACCGAGCCGTCAGCTTCCGCTTGATGTCCAACCGTAGAGGCTGTAGACAAAGACAACAGTAACTCAACCCCCCCACTATAATAAGCAAATAATTCAATTCCACTGTGTAAATTCAACCTGTAAACCAGGAAGACTAATGTTAGATTTATAATATTGCCATCTGATCTGTTTGAGGCTCTGGAGATAGTTATGGAGGTGGTTTTCTGTTGTCCCATTCCACATTTTCTATGCATGCCTGCACCAGGATCACTTTGTCCTTTCAAGTCTTTTCATGTAGAAGTAAATCTGAAGTTTTTCATTTCTCTTCATTTTATGTGAATTGCTGCAGCTTTTACCTACACCTTTTCGTTTTTTTTTTTTACAATTCCTCAAGTTTTATGAATAAACTGCTCAATAAAACAGTTTTTGCATGCTTTGCATGAAATTTACATTTTATGGAATAAAATAGTTATTAAAAAGGTACTCACACAGGCACAAGTTCCATTAAGTATTTAATATATTAAAAGTAATAACAATTGTAAAGTATTTGCTATAATAATAAAATAATTAAAAGGCTTTTATTTTACCTACCATGGTTTCACGACCGCTCCTTCTGTGGAACGCGAAAAAAGTTATGTAAATTCGTAGTGACACTAAATCTAGTTCCGTTATTGCTTTTTCAAAATAAATCTCAAAGCGGTTAGATTAATTTGAAAAGCACCGTAGTTGATTACACAATCTTCAGAACTATAAAAAAACTATTTATAGACGCACTTGTACAAATGAGAAATGGGTAAACCAGATATTCTATGTTGTATGCATAATCCTATTCGGCACCCTTCACATTTTTTGCGGAAACCATTTCACAACCACAACTTGTGGTGATATTGCTGCTTTTATTTTATTTGTTTGCGCATTTCAAAATATCTAGGGGATAGGCTTTCGCCTGTCTGCCACGGTAAAGACTGCAACTTCCGGTGTATAGCCTCCTCTCGCCGTCTAGCTTGACGCACGTGCGACGTGGATCCTTTCGGCTCTTCCTGTGAGCAGCTGAGGACCCGGTGGAGCAGCAGAACGTGCCCTGAACCTGTAAGTCGACTCTGCGATGGAAAAAAAATGCAGACGTTGCAAAATAACCACACAATTTTTGTCACCCTCAACAATTGTATAATACTAATAGGCATATGTCTGTATGCGTGGCAATGCTATAACACAACAATAAAATGCAATTAACACAGTTGTATTAAATGAATTTATTACAAGTCTTAACAGCTGCATTATTCACAATTATAGTATAAATAGACAGCAACATGCAACAGCTGACACTTCAGTGCAGGTAAAATGTTACTGGGCCTTCTTAAATACTTGGAGGCAGACTTTATCCATGACCCTGATTTCCTGAAAGAGAGAACAGACCTTTAAACTGAGTCCAGTGTAGTACAACGTTACACAAACCTGTTGGTGCTTGACCCAGAGCTTTCAAATAGTTATTTATGATCTTTGCTCATTATCACCCGAAGATAAGAGACACAGCAGTGTGACACGACTGCAGGTTACGAAGGGAGCAGGTGTTTTCTCGCGAGCGTTTAGTCTGTGGTTTTTACATTTACAGGTCCTGCTGCTGCTGTGCAGGTGTGATCACAGAGGATCCTCTCGTTTCCTGGCACACGCTGTTACATACGGCAGCACATCTGTTTCCCGCGGTACCCACTGTTCCCCTCTCTCACCAGGTACAGCAGGTCTCCCTCGATCCAGTGCGTCCAGCCGCGGTTTTCTTTCTCCCCTTTCTGGACGCACAGCAGCTTGTCCCCGTCCCAGGTGACCAGCGTCTGCCGCACACACACACGCACACACACACACACACACACACACACACACACACACACACACACACACACACACACACACACACACACACACACACACACACACACACACGGGTGTCATCATTACATAATAAAGCCCACTTTCACCCAGTTTGTCTGGGGAAAAAATGAACGCGCTCAAGGTCAGCGGACCCACCTTGACCTTTCGGTTGTCCAGGCCCTTCGTGTGCTCCTCAAACTCCTCCCCCACGGTGAAGTTGACCTCGTAGTTCCTGAAGGTGCTCAGGGTCTTCGTTTCGAACTTATCTCCATTCTGGACAATCACCTTTGTCTGATGCAGGTGCGTCGCTATCTTTCTAGTGGCAAAGTCAATGTCTGCAGGCATGTAGAAAAACAATTTACAGGATTTCACGTGAGGGTAAAGTCACCTTGGATGTCTTCTGGCGCTTTGACTCCTTAACTAACTACGTCTTTGTGCGCACAGACACAACACAAGCACGCACTGACAAACACACATGAAACCACAGGCCACTTATTGCGATTCCTCTCATACTGGTCCTCCCGACAGTCTCATTTATCCCTTAAATATGACCTTGCTCTGACCTGGAATATGGATATACCTGGATATTTCCTCTGCACCGTTTGCGACCAATAGAGCCACCCATCCTCTCCATTTAGATATTCATATCCCATTTCCCTTAAGTCAAAATTCAATTTCTTTCCATCTCTCCTGCAGATGAGCTCCATATATTTGCCCATCTAAATCAGATTTTTGATTTATTCCCATGAGGGTGTAAATTTTCTATCCGCTTGATGGGAATGATGTGCAGAGATTTCCGGATTTCCTGGATTTTGTGTGAGCTGACTTTTTTTTTTGAATTGCAAATAAAGTCATGAATAATGAAAGTTTTCCGGGCCGCGATCGATGATGTGACACACGCAGGAGAGTGGAGTCAAGTGCTGCACTCCCTCCTGCTTTTTCTGATCCAGCGTCACAACCGGTGTTGACTTCTGCACATCGCGAGGACAGAAGAGCAGAGAGGAGTGAATCAATATTTATTTGGGCACGATAACAGATGGCACCTGCTCACACAGTGGAGGTTAACTTTGCCTGATGGCAAATCCTCAATGAGGAAATGAAAAAACGCCACAGGATTCCTCTTTCTCCCTCTCTTTCTCTTTCTGTCTCACTTCTTCTATCTCTCACTGTCATTTCCTGCTCATTCCTTCCTCTTTGCCTCACTGCTTCTTGATATGTAACCATCTGACGATCTCTTTTTTTAATAGGACTTACTGTTTGCCCCTACGCCAGTCTTGCCTTACGCTGGAGTGGTACAGTACTTACCGAGGGCCTTCATCACTTCCTCAAAGTTTTCATTTTTCACCATCTCCCAGCGTCCATTGTAGTCTGCAGGCATTTTTTATGAGTGTGTGAGTGGAGATAGAAGTTTGCCTTTGGATTTGTTGGTCACACTGAGCAAGACAGTTCAAGGCCCAGCCCCTTTTATACACTGTGCGTTTGGGTGTGTGCGCGTGCGTGTGTGTGTGTGTGTGTGTGTGTGTGTGTGGTGTGTGTGTGTGTGTGTGTGTGTGTGTGTGTGTGTGTGTGTGTGTGTGCGTGTGTGTGTGGACCAAAGGACAGGGTCCGGCAGATAATTCCCTCAGAGTAGTGGACATGTGTGCGTTAGTATGTGATATAAAGTTCAGATTTACAGTATGTGGCACACTGAAAACGCTTCAGTAATTCAGGTACAGTTTTTGGACAGTGACAGATTTTTTATCCTTCTTCTACTGCTTATTTGGATTTTTAAACAGTACCACAATGAATAAAAAAGATGTGTAAAAGTTTAGACTTTTACTAAAATATGGCATTTGCTGTATCTTTTTTGAATTATAGCTTTTTTGAGGACAATTGGTGGACAAGCAGTTATCTGACCTGGCACAGACCAAGCCCTAGTTACTACATACAGTACATTTGGCAGCTGTTTGACTGGACCTACTCCAAGGAGATCTTAAGGCAAGTGAAGGAGCTTGGAAAGACAATATGAATCTGTAAGAGAGACAGAAAGTCACTGAAATGTTCTGCAAGACTTACAAATTTGCCACAGTTGAACTAGTTTTAAATGCTACTAAAATGACAGTAGCTGGAACTGAGTACATTAAATGCCTTGTTTTTGTGAATGAAGTAACCTTCAAACCCACTATGATGATGTATAGTCCAAACATTTGTGATCCTCCCTTTAAAGAAATCGCTTATACCAGAACTTTAAACCACAGGAGCGATGAGAGGGCCAGATCTGAGCTCTGACTGTAGCTCGCACCCAGGTTCATGTATGTTTTTGCCATTGTAGTGGTTAGATTTCTATCTGGTTTCATGTCAGTGAGCAAAGATTTCAAGTTAGAGGGAGGAAGTGTCGTTGATTCAAATGCAACTCCACAATTCATTGATATTCGCACCTCAGAGAATTGCTCAAGATTTCTTGACTTCAAGTCAAGGAGTCATTTAAAGATAAGATACCCTTCCTTGAATCGACTGGAGGTTCTTTATCAGCAGCAGGGAGCTATAACATTTATGCACATTTAGCATTCATGCTAATGTGTATGTCTGACCCAGTGTTTGCTGGTTGGTTGCAGTCTTCTCAATCTGTAATGAAGTCCTCTCTGTTCTTTCTCTGATGTTTCTCTAAGTAGTTACTGTTTTCTCTCACTGCAGTACAATCGCTGAATCCTTTTCTGGGAAACTGAGCATGAAGTTAAAAACGGGGAAAAAAAGCTTGTGGTTGTGAAATGGTTTCAAAACTGCAAAGCTACTGTGCCCTATCTACACCGTGACATCATTTTGATCTTCGATGTTGATGTGGTTGCATTTGAAGGGTCAAAGGTCAAAGCGCACAGTTTGTTCCTTTGTTTATCAGAGCTGATAAGCTTTGATCTACAGTAACACAGGCAAAGACCAGCTGCAATGTCCAACTGCACTCTTTCACCTTCCAACAGCTCTGAAACACATTGTCTGCACCGCTCCGTGTTTTCTCACCAGCCAAATTCTGTGCACAGTGTCGGTGATGCTAAATATAAAATAGTGGGTCTGCGGCACAGTTACAGAAACTGTGTGAAACAGTCTAAATAACCGCCTCTGAGATTGTTGCACATTCATTCAGTTTACCTTCAGCATCAAGCCATTAAATTTTATGGCAGGTTTAGTCTTTGTTCTTTTATTTTTTTATTCTTTTATCAACACATAAGTAGGCTGTTACGAATTTGGCAGCCGTGCGGATGTAATGTATCTGTAATTGAAGTTAATACCCTGGTTTAACAAAGAAACGTTTATCTGTCTATTATAGATCTGCAATATCATTTCCTGCCATGTGTATGGAGTCAAATTAGGGTCAGATTAGATTTGTGTGTGTGTTAACCGTTCTGTGCGTGCGTAACCAGATTTGTACTTGTAGACTTAGTGGGGCTATACCATGATTACACTTATAATTTGGGGCGTTAAAATTACACAAAAATCATGGTTAAATTTAAAAGTTAATTAACGTCTTCTTAATCTGCCTCCACGCTCTGATTGGCTAATGAACAAGGAAGTTGTCGCAGTTCTTTGACGTGGCACAGCAGATCCTGTAAGCTACACAAGCAGCAACAAGCTAGTCCACTGACTGATGGCTTTAATTATTTTTAATGATGATGGCTCATATTCATGTGTATGAAGTGTGACTTTACTCTTGTGAGGTGATGCAGTTGCACGAACGTTAAACGGGTGTTTCTATCGTACGTCAATGCAGCATGTTAGCCGACAGGCTAACATATGCATACATATGCATTGATATGTAATGCATATGTAATATGTAATGCAGTTCTTCGTGTATAGTTCTTAGTGCATTTAATGCCCCAAAGTGTAATCATGGTATAGCCTCACTGAATCTGCAAGCACAAATCTGGTTACGCATGCACAGGTAGGTTTACGTACAGTACACACAAATGTAATCTGACCCTAATTTGACTCCATACAGTTTGAAACTAACCACAAAAGGTGTTCCATAATATATTGGGTAAAGCTTGAAATAAAGCAAAGTCATCATCCTGATGTTAATATTGTAGAAGCTCTCAAGCAGTGAGCTAATGCTAATCTGTGTTGAATAAAATGGCAAAATATG
This sequence comes from Betta splendens, assembly GCF_900634795.4. Lineage (NCBI taxonomy): Eukaryota > Metazoa > Chordata > Actinopteri > Anabantiformes > Osphronemidae > Betta > Betta splendens. The sequence goes on from NC_040893.2 coordinate 15,007,860, forward strand.
CAAAAACACTTTGTGAAAACGTGAAGTTTTTTAATTATTCAGGTTCAAGTTCACACACTGTGTTGCACTCCGTTTAATTAAGATGCATAATTTTCCAAACAAATCAAAAAATGCAAGGTTGTTTTTAATCTATTATTTAGCTGGGATGTGATGCAGAAAATAGAGTTTACAAACTTTGTAATATCAAGGGACAATAAAAAATACAGGATGGAAAGAAGAGCGGCCGAAAGAAAGAGAGAGAGAGAGAGAGAGAGAGAGAGAGAGAGAGAGAGAGAGAGAGAGAGAGAGAGAGAGAGAGTCAGCTTGTACCTGACCCATTGAAAAAGACAATACAGACATGAAGATGATACGTCATGTCTGTCATTCATTTTCAATTCTGTATAAACATGCACATGATGCAGCTTTAAAATTCAGGGCAAATATCAGTTACTGGCGTTCATAGGTACTTCTAATGTTTCGGCACAACATAACTACCCACCACGACCACAACACAAATTTTTAAGACAGGTCCAACACCTTAACCTCGTAAACGTTGGTTTCATGACTGCTGCATTAGTAAGTAAGTATAAGTTTAGAGAAGTGAGATCAGTCAGTGGATTTGCTTTGTTAGTGACAGATACAGACGTATGATACATGATACATTTCACACAATGTGAAACAATGTGTCACAATGTGATGATAGTGATAGTGTGAAGCTGTTTGCTGAGCTTGTAACAACAGTGAATGGTTGCAATCACAGACACACAACTGTGAAACAGACGAGCTTAGTGTCTACTTGGATGGTGATAAATTTGTTTACGAATCAACACAATGTTAATCTGAATAGCCTCTAACAAACCTACTGTATATACAGTACAATACTTTCCATTTAGCTGAGTTGTGAACTCTAATGTCTTTGTCTTACACATTTTCTAAACCTCACACAACTTTTCCTTCATTTCACCACACTGAGGCAATGTTGGTACACACAGCGTAATTCAAAGCGCCTCATAGGCAGATGTAGTAATATCCGGCCGGCTCTTGTGCAAAGGAGTGGTACGTGTTACGCTGTGATCAAAGTCAGGATGACTCACAGCCGTCTGGTGCCTGACAGGCGGCCTCGTCAGAAATGTGGTTGGGATGACTCTGAGAATTCTATTCACAGGGTCCATAAGTGGCACTAAGCGTGGGCTGAGACGGTGCTGACACATGTAACGCCGTCGCTGAGTCTAAGAATGAGTGAAAAAGTGGACATAACAGTGAACAGAAGAGATAATGAATGATATGTGATGCTGCAGTACGTGATGATGTGATAATATGATAAGAGAGAGGACCCATGCTAACGCGTGCTGGCACATGTACACAGGATCTCATAAACTTCTGCAAATGAAATTAGAGTAGATTTAATAATGCATGGCAGCGGATTCATTCTGCATTCTGCTTGTATAACCTTGGAGCAGCGAACGCGTCAAGCCTCCCTTTGCACTGACGTTAATCTGCAGGTTGACAATACGTTATTGTGCGTCAGATGTGGTCGGGCATTTTCACGCCGCGTTTCGCACCCTGCGACACGTCTTATCTGCAGCAAATGAATGCGTCTGCTCTCGAACACGCGCCGCCGATCGCGGGCGACAGCCCGTGGAATAATCCTGCGATTTGGAACCCTTCGAGACTGGAGTTCCTTAGCGCTAACCTAAGCGGCGGGTCATCACGTTTGGCGCCTGCGTCCTGTGTCGCCGTGTCACAACGCCGCTCCGGCGCCCGCGTGATTGGCTTCGTTAGCGTCACCTTTACGTTTGGGCGCCTCTGCTCCGTCAGGCCCCTCGGCTCCGCCTTCCCGTTCCCGCCGTTTTAAAGCCGCTAAGGTCAGATTAATCACCATCCTCCGAGGAGACAATGACTGAGACAGACGACTGCTCTTTGTTATGGAACCTTAGTCATAGATTTCAGCAGAGACTAGACATATTCATAATGTATTCCATCCCACCCATGGACTCTAATAGTGCAGTGTCTTGCTGTGTGCTTTCATGTCCCTCTGAGAATTGAACGAGTCCCAGTGTTCCCACACAATAGGATGATTTTTTGGCCTTTATTCCTCCTGACGGAAGCCTTTGAGAAGCGAAGACGCTCAGCGCTGACGTTACGCGTGTCAGTACGAGATGAAAAGCGCCGAGCGTTAGCCGAGATCGCGCGCTCAGAAAGAAGAATGCGCGGCAGCGCGCCGGCGCGCCGCAAACACTCGCTCGAAGCCTTAGAAATGTCAGACAGCGGGTGAGGACCGGGCCGGTCCATTCAGCGGCTCCTAGCAGGAAATAATGGGTCTGCCGGTGGGTCAGCCTTGGTGCATTCACATCCCACAAAACAAGGCACTTTATAAACCCGGACTGAGGTCAGGCCTATGTAAAAGTGCTGCTTCAAACCTATGGCCTTTGAATTGTGTCTCCTGCTACGAACGTTTGCATGGACGCGTGAGCTTGTGTTTATCTTACTGTAAATGCCTGTTAACGCTACAGTAGCTAACTGTACTCACCTTTAGCTCTAAACTAAATCAGGTCCCACATCCCTTTGTTTCCCACTTGGGTGGATCTTCTGATCGCAACCTCCTCCATGTGAAGGCGGAAGCAGTGTAAGTTCTCCCTTTTCTCCCTCAGGATCTTTGGACTAGAAAGTGAGAAGAGAATAGATGGACGGCTGAATGGGATGGATGACGAGGATGACAGTGCTAAATATTTCACGTTTTCCTCTTGGTAATTCCGCACAGTCGGAGCGTTACCCCATTTTCCGCAGAAGCCGGAGCAGCTGTGGGACTGATTGCAGGAGTCTGGGAAGCTCTGTTTCTCTCCGTTTTCTTTACTTCTCGGCTCTGAAACAGGCCTGGGTGGTGATGCATAATGCATAGGAGTTCCTGTGTGGAGCTGGGAAAGGGCTGCGGGTCCTGAGGGATCATCCGGGCTGAGGGTGTCCAGAATCACATTCTGCAGCGTGGCGCCAGACGCGCCGAAGAATGAAGGTGGAGGAAAAACATTAGTTCAGCTTTTCCTTCTTTGTTTTTGTGCGAGTGGTGGTGATTACTGTAATAGTGCCGGGTAATGAATCACACGAACAAACACAGACTTCTTTTTTAGCCTGATTTCTTGTTTACTTTATATTTATTGCCAGTATATTCCAGCCAATATATATATATAAACATAGTTCTGGTTTTCTATCATTCATCTTCCCTCTTTTACTGGGTTCCTACCATTGGAAATGAGAGGATGTGATACTAGATGATTCATCGTCAAGTAATAAGAGTTACGGTCCAATTGTCACACAAATTTGAGGAAGAATTCAAGAAATTAAGCAGAAAAATGCAAATGATGCAAACGATGAGCGCCGGCTCACGGGGAGACACAGCTGGTGGTGCTCATTCTTCTGCCGAGTGCACCTAAATCACTTCTGAGGAAGAGGACGCAGCAGGATGACAGAGTCGAGGGTGCCTGTCAGACCTTTGAATTATGGAGACCCGTGCGGAAAAACATTAAGAAGAAGCGACAGCGCTGTTTGTTTTATGCATTAGAAAAGGTTAGAGACGACTGTGGTCACGTCCTCAGTGGAGCAGGAGGATGCGTCGGCTTTTCATCTTAACTGAACATAAATATGTTTTACTGTTGTTTACTTTTTTGTTTCCTGTAATTTCCACAAAGTTTTTTTAAGGCACAAACTAAATTATGCAAAAAAAGGAAACAATATGCATGAATTTAAGGCTCTACACTTATTCTTACGACATGTGGGATATTTGCCTTGCTTGGAAATTATAAAGCAGCTCCTGTGGATGTTCTGTCAGTGATGGATGCATGGCTGGTTACCGAGCCGAGTCTAAGCCTGCCGTCCTGAAAACGAGCCTCCAAGAACACGTCCATTAAAAATGAAAATAAATTTATGTCTGTTCCATAATATTTCAACCATCTATGCTACACAACATAAGCTAAACAGAAGAAAACTGTCCCACGTATTCAGGCCCAAAGGTTCCACTGCTAAACATACAGTGCTGTTTGGTTCATATAGCATTAATATGATGTTGATTGACAGGAGTATTTAATAAATACAGAAACAGCATCAGTTACGATGCTTCGGTGCAACTCAAGCACCAGAATGGGATCTGTGTTATAACAACTCCCGAGTCGCACTTGCATTTGTATCACCTCACGCTTTGTAGGTGCCTTCAAACGGCGCGCGGCCCGCGAGCTGTGCTGCTTTCAGTGTGGAGGAGAGTGGAAGCGAGGAGCAGGGCTGCTGCCGCGACAGGCGGGTGCCGGTCCATTCCATCTGGAGCGGGACTGGAGGAGAGCCAGTTGTCACAAACATTGTGCGTTTCCGCATTCCGCCCTGTAAAGCGCAAAGAAAGCTGGTGGCGGGGGACGGGCGGAGGAAGTGGATGATTAAAAAGGAAGGAGGGGGTGGAAAGCAGAAGAATAAAGTCAAAATATAGATTGTTGTTTTGGGTTTATTCCGCTCTGTGAGCACGTGGACGGCGTCGGTGCCTCTGATGTGCGGGGTGGGAGCAGGACGGCGCTTCTCATCTAATTTCTCTTAGTTATTTGGCCTTTCCGCTTGTGAAGCTTTCAATCTCTGAGGCCTTCGGGGGGTCCAGATTATCTCTTTCGTTTGGAGAAAATGAGCTGAGCTGGAAGCTACATTACCTCCCTTGCCTTATGTGAGCTCATTTTTCCCCACACCGCCATTAGGCGGCTGAAGCCATTTGAAGCTGCACAGTGGAGTGTTTCCATGTTCATCATTAAGAGCCTGGCATTCCTTCAGTCAATTATCAGCAGAACTGTCTCTGTGTGACAATTCACACCTCAGGCTTTTGTTCCTGCGCCAGGATGGAGACATGGGTTTGACTGAGGTTTTGAGTAATTATTTCAAAGTGAACGCGGTATTCAATCAGGGTTGGTCCTAACACAAGGGCTCAGGAGCGTTAGGAGGATGAGTTGGGACCGATGTCAAGCTTGTTGTTGAGTGAGGAATAACACTTCATGATCTGTCCTCACCTGTTCATGCAGTCACTGTCTGTGCAGTAGACGTGGTGGGAGGACGATACAGAGGGACTGCTGCACCTGAGCACTGCAGCATCACACTTAGACAGGATGCACACAGCGTGCAGACCCACCAAGTGTCAGAATGAGTGAAACACCTCAGCTCGGGTGGTGAAAGTCACGTGAGCGGTGTCGGACTCTTTGAGTGAAGCCGGTTCAACTGCACTGCACTGTGACAAAACCGTTTCAGTTATAGCAACCACAGCAGTAGCAAAAAAGCACCTGGATTGTGTTATGTTTGTCATTGATTCACAGTGTTTTAGTATAGAGGATTAATACCATTCTTTAATTTATAATTTATTTTTTATATTTTAACTTTTCTATCTTTTGTACATGCGCTAGTATTTTTGTCCTACATTTTACATTATAGTCTTTTGATCAGTCAAACAACAAGTGAAGAACATGCAACTGCCACAGTAGATGATTTTAACTGAACGCACCACAGCCAAACCTGCTGAGATGACTTCTAAATCGATCTCCTCGCGGTTCCAGGCTGCTGTGTACTTTCTCAGATTGTCACGTGCTCGAGGTGCTGCATCAGACAAATGAGAAGGCGTTTAAATGTCACTGCTACGGCTGAACTGGCGCTTTTGTCTCGACTTTTAAACCTGGCCTCGCAGAACGGCTCCTAACCTCGCTCTCCATCTCGCTGGCCCTCGCTGCACTGTCTCAGCTAACATTTATTGCCAGTTATGGACCCTATGAATAATTGATCCCGATTCTATTTAAGATCCTGACGAGGACAAATGGAATGGGGCTTCACTGGCCAATGTCTCTCCCTCCGCCGCCCTAATAGGAGACTTTTTTACCCACACCACTGCAGTCATTTTTCCTCCCTGTTCGTATTATCTCTCGTCTTCCCCTTCGTTTCCTTTTCTTTCAGTGCACCATACCTTCCTCCAAGATCCTGACACTATTTTAAGACCTGGAATCATTCCAAGTGGTATGAAGGGTATTATAGAGGCGTAGCTGCAGCACCATGACAGACGATGCCAGCGTCAGCCAGCAGCGGAGAGGCAGGGAGGGATTTATCTCTGTGGTTTTGTAGTAGAGCGGCTCCTCGGTGTCGTAACCCGGCGGATCATTTGGAAACAACGACGCAGGACCATAGTCCAACTATTAATGATGTGAGGTGAGCACCGTGATCAATGCTTATCACGCTGGACCTTTGTGTCTGTGGAGGCGGTCCCATTTATTAGGCGCGTGCATTGTGTGGCTGCGGTGCGGAGGTGAAGTAGATGATCCACTGGAGTGCGTCGCGCTGCCCTGACCAGAGAATGGCCCCGATTAGAGTGTGCACACGCTGGGATCCGGTGGACAACAACAACACACACGCGACGCGCGCCAGCACCGCAGCCCACGCCGTAGCGTTTGTCCACTGTCAGGCCAGTAGAGTGCAGGAGTTCAGTGAGGCGGGCGCTTCTTCAGCCCACCTGGCTGACGTTCGCAGCCTCGTGGCTCCTGTCAGACGCTAAAAAGGGGGTGCGGAGACTTTTCTGCTATCGCTCGTAAATACATCGATGGCTACACTGATGAGCTACATGCACACTTGGCCTTTATGTCAGTTTCCAGCGTTGTCTTTCCTTTTTTCCTTTTGCCTTTCATGCTCTTTTTTTTTTTTTGCTCACTTCCCCCCTCAGTATAAATCCAACCTCCATCAAATATTCCAGTACATGAAGATGTAAAATGAGAGGCCTGTAAAAGCAGCTCAAAGTGGGCAGTCAGATAAAAGGCCCGAGAAATGAATAAAGGCCAGGCTGCTCTCCAAGACTGATTTGATATATGGAGCGTCGTCCACTGTACAGTGAGCCTTCGCTCTTTGCTCCGGTCGACTGTGGTGCTAACAAAGTCAGCCTGCAGGATGTCAGTTGCTCAGAAAAGGGACCCACAGTTTCCTTTTTGTGAAACGTGTGAGCACGTATTTGGGCGTGTGTGTCTAATGGAAACATGTAGGAGCCACTGCTTTGGGGTATGAGCCATAAAAATGTCTAAAGGTTAGTGAATGGCTGCTTGTGTTATGTTCATATTTTAATGAATCCAGCAGATTAATGGAAGTCCAGGAGTAATATTTGGGAGAGCGCTGGAGCAGCATGAGAGAGGAGGCTGTGCGTCATTAATGGCGATGTGGTCTTTACAGCTGGAAGGGTACAAGGCCCAGATGTATTGGGTTTGCCACGGTTTGAACGGGCCGTCGTGTTCGGGACATTTGCTGGATGCGTCTGTTGCTGCGAAGTGAAAACAAAGCTGTTATGTTTGAACAACTGCTCACAGCAGCTCATTCTAAAGCAGAGTCATTGCACAGCCCCGTGGCCAGAGAACAGGAAATGATGGCTCCTCGGATTGTGTGGAGTTTGAAATTGAGCATATTCTGGTGCCTGAAAAGCAAAATGAACAAGGTCCTGGGAAAATACTCCTGTGGTGTCTGGAACATTTCCCTTATTCTCCTCTGAAAAGATATAAAAATACATATTTACACTCCACATCACTACCAACAATAGATCTGCCTCCACTTGTGTCAAAGTGATTATCACATTGACTTTACCACATTGTTATGGAACATGTTGAGGCGACTTCTCAGGGCCCGGTGCTAATCACCTCTGTGATAAGTCTCCGGGAGACAAAGGAGAATGATGTGAAGCAGCTTCATTTGCATCTCGAGTGTTTTGAAGAAGGAAAGAAAAATACCTGCAGATTTCTCGGGGTGATCGCACCTTCAGTCCTTCGTGGCGCGTTCCAATTAGCAGATATTGTATTCCCCCGTTTAGTTGTTTTGACAAATAGTTCTTTATTTAGAGAACCAACATTTGAAAAACAACTTATGGCATTAATTCTCACATTAGGAAAAGAATACAGAAGTATGAAATAGCTGGTGTTTCTTGGAAAACATAAACTGTGACCGTTATGTGTGTGTAACGACATACTAATTAATAAATAGGAGTAAATATTCACTGAAAACAGTGTGTTAAAAACACAAAGACATACTTTACTTGAGAATAAATATGTTATTTTCTAATTAAGTACAAGTCTGTTTCACTGAGGTTCAACCTGACAGTTATTGGTGTAATACCCTCCCTCTCCACTAGGGGTCCTTGTCACCTGAGTCACCTGATGTCACCCTCCACACACCTGTTCCTCCTATAACCAGTGTCCTACTGTCCTTCTGTTTTGCAGCAGGGTCCTCTGGAAACACCAGGCTGAAGAAAAGCACACGATTGGGACCGATGCCTGAGATCATCAGGGTTCATCCTCTTTAAATCTGACGTGGATGTGGATCCTTCGTCATCATTGGAGCACCCACGTGAGTTCCGCTGATTCTACCAGAACTGTGTGAGAACATGTGCCTGTCTGTCCTTGCTTGTGTAGTTGTGTCAGTATTTCTCGATGCATTGTCTCAGAATAAGAATTTCAGGCCTGTTTTTTTTTAACTACCCAATAAACCCATTTCTCTTACCTTATGTAATACGGTAAAGCTCTCTTTGACCCTCAGTTGCCTCCCGACTGGGTAAGTTAGCGCCTGGATGGAGCGACCGTATTAGCAGAGCTCCATAATAACATTGCTTGTGTTGACACTTCAGCAAAGTGAGAATCACACAAGAGAAGCTTGTTTATTCGACACTTTGGTCACTTTACACACTGTTAAGTAAAACATTTTGATTTTGGGGCGTAATTTTGTTTTGTCACTTCGGAGATTGACTTGCATTGTTGTGGTTATTTGGAGCACTGAGGGATATGTATAAAATATTCATGACTCAGACAGATAAACCAAAACAAAGCAGAGGAGACATTCTGAGGGGGAAAAGAATCGCTTGGCACAAAAGGAAATCCAATCGGAGCTGCCTCTTTATTAGAGGAGAAGCCATGCTCTTTGCACTAGTTTCATCTTTCTCTGTGGCTCCCTCTGAAGTGGTTTATTTATAGAGCCATCTGCATGTAGACATGCCTGCTTCCATCTTCGGCGACGCAGCCCTCCATTCCGCCACTGTTTCCAACCACGCTGGATTCCAACCAATCAGAATATTTTGGGTTCGGTTATGACAACTGCCTCGTCTCTGGCATCCATGTGGGCTGGTTCGCGCGCGTGTGTGTGTGTGTGTGCGTGTGGGTGCATGCGTGCATGTGGCACTGTGATAAAAGACAGATGTCAGACCTAGACACAGATAGCAGTGATGGGGAGAGCGAGCCGGCCGCGGCCAAGTCGCTCGGAGTGGGCGGAGAAAGAGCGAGTCGGAGGCAGCGGCAGAGTGGCACATGTATAATTGACAACCTATGCTTCCCCTCCGTGGAGTTTATGACATTCTCTCCCTGTAATCTACTCTCCCCGGCCGGCGCGGGCGGCGGGAGTGGGCCGTCGTTTGCAGTGAAGCCTGCCGACGGGGGGGGGGGGGGGGGGGGGGGGGGGGGGGGGTTCCTGGGGCACGTGGAACACCTGCGCAGCTCAGATGGCAAAAGGAGATTTGAAGTTTGGGAACATTTGGGGTGATTAAGCGTCCCTGGCTGCTGCGTGACACGACAGCATCCCAGTGTCAAGACAAAAGGGCCAGAAGGAGCCGAGGGGACGAAACAAAAGGCGCTTTCAGACAGCGAGCAGGTGCCGCCGCATCTGCTGCCCGGCGATGCCGGAGCTCATAATGACCCGCTGTGAACTGGTGCTCGCATCCATGAACAGACCGGCCTGTAACTTAAAACACAAGAAGGTGGTTAGTAGCAGTGGGACTGTCCAGATGTGGTTTGTCTGTTTACGCTACATACAGTCGTAGGACGGGAGCGTGACTGTCACTCAGGATCTAACTCGGCGAATGTACCAGTACCAAACGCAATCACATGCGGACGCGCTGCCCGGGCCCGTTCTGCTCGGCGAGACCGGGGTCACCTTGCCTCGGGGCCTGTTTGTAGACAATCACTGTTTGCAATCTGCCACCTATCAACCGGCGCTATATGTTCAGCAGCTCAAATCAGCCCACACCGCGGCACCGTGGCCTTTAAAAACACGCCAGCGCGGCTGGAGCCGTCTCGTATCGTTACATGCAAAACATGATCTGTGGGTAAAAGCAGCAGACGTGAGGTGAGGACGACCGACTAACTGACGGCCGTCCAACTTCTCCCCCTCCCTCACTTTCTTTCTTTCGTCCCTCGCGCCGCTCCACGTATGCGTGCATTGTTCTCCCGGCGCGGCGCGCGGCGCATGCTAAACTCCACCGTCCCTCTCCTTGGCGTTTTATCTGCTGGTACAGTGCTTATCTTCCGTCTCGGGGAATCTCACGAGGCAATTTGAGCATGTGGCGATAAGTGGGGACGGTGTATTGCTTATCCCTGTTTAAATGCAGGCATTTACATTTTGCAGGTTTACAAATATGCTTTGCTGTGCGCGTAATTAGCAAAAGCTGTATGTTGTGCAATTAAGGCCCAACCTACAGGAGCGGTAATTAGAAGTGATGGAGTTCTTTCCTCACTGTCGCATCTCTCTTCTCTCGTTTTTTTTCACAGTGTGGCTGTTCCGCATCAACTAAGGTGCCGAAAGCATAGATATAACATACGATACTACAGGTATAATATGAATACTACCTTGTCACTGGAAGTACTGTTTAAATACACAAATCATCACCAACTGACAGCAAATCTGCTGAGGCAATAACTCATGCATAGTGTGCAAATAAAAATTCGGATGAAGGCAAACATTCTAATTGAATAACTTCAATTTTCCGGCCAAAGAAAAAGGAGTTGCCTCTGGCAGATTGGAAAAGTTTATTTGATGTTTTTTAATATAAAATGCTTTTCTCCCTTGTGTTCTCAAACTGTTGACCTCTGAATGTCTGTTATTGTCTGAAAACAAAGGGCAGAAAAACAAAGGGCAGAAAACTGGACGGACGCTTGTTGATTGTGATTTCAATATGAAAGCAGCACAGATTACGATGACGTATCACCGGATGTTCTTAGGGTTAGAGTTCTTAGATATTATGATTATGTAACCCCTACAAGTAACGAGTCCTTCAACATTTACCACAGCAGCTGAATTATTGAGAAAGTTTCTGTTGGATTGAACTAGTCCGGACAAGCCAGTTATTGTATTGTTCAGTAAGCTACAGGGTACGTACCGTATATGCACAAACTAAAACTGGCCATGAGTCAACAGAACAATACACGTCCCCCACCGGCTCTAGAACGTCCCCATGCACAGACCTGTCACCTGGGAAATGCTTGAATGCCATGTGCTCTGTTGCAACTTCCTGTCAGCGTTGCAGAGTAGCCCTTGACATTTATTCTTTCCCACTTCCTCTTTTTTTTCCTCCTCTGGTTAACTACTGTACATAATATTGCACTTCTTCTTCATGATTTGGCATGTGTGACTTGGCACACACTGACCATGACTGCAACCCGAAAACCTGAATACCTTCTGTTTTATTTCATAAAAATTTTTTTTAACTGATTTCTGATTGTCCATAAAGTAAAACTCAAGGAGACTTGGTCCATTTCTACCTTCAGCTGTTGCATATTTCTTGCTTTTTGGCCTCTGTCCCACCATATACGTGCTAATGGCAACCTATTTCTAATACGATTGATTGGCCAGTGACAACAGAAAATATTTTGCTCACCTTTTGACCGATAAATAAAGATCCAAGAAGATCACTCAATAAGAGAAATGACCTGCAATGAGAGAAGTGACTATTAAAGACTATTTACAGTAAAGGGACTGTTTTAACTTGATGCTTTTAGTAATAGAGCTAATCTAAATAATCTATTGACACACCTAATTAAGGAATGAACTAGATAAGAGCTGTGCTATTAAAGAGTAAGACCAGATGCACAACGTCCAGCCCGAAGGTACATTTACAAACACTTACTGACTTAAAGTGCTTTGGAAGCGTCCCAGCAGGCAGTGCTCAAGATTGCAGCACTCTCCTTTGTTAAACCCGTTTATTTCTGTTGACAGGTTTATTATAGCTTTTCTCTCATTTGCATAGGTAATCAGCCTTTACTTTCAGAACCTGCTAAGATTTAAGATGGCAGCCACTAATTGGAAACAAGGAACGGCCAAACTGAGCTGGAGTTTCCAGCTTCTTTGCTTTGCGGGGGACTAAATAAGTGAGGTCTCTGAAGCTTGGGACAGATTGACTTGTTTTGTGTTTTGGCCTCAGATGAAACACATGAAGCAGGTTAATTGCCTTGGCCCAGATGGTAATGGCAGAAAAATCATCCAAAGCATATAATCTTTTCAAATCCACGGCTCTTCCACAAGGCCGACTTCAACAGCGAAGGGGAGCGAGAGTGACAGATGCATAATGCAGTCTCATGTTCCAAAGCCGTATTGACTTTCTCTATTGACAGCGGTGATATTTACCTGTCTGAAGCAGCAGAGGAAGAGAAAAAAATTAATTTGTCCATATTCGCATCGATCAGGGCTTGTCAAACACTTACTATTCACACATAAACACGCATCTATGGCGCTGCAGGTCAGTGTTCAGTCATTTTCAAACCAGCAGCAGCATACTAATTGGCCGTGAACATGCACACATGCATTTGCTCAGCAGGCCACGAGTGCACGGCTCATTGTGACCCCTGCGGCTGCAGAAATGGAAATTTTAATGAAGTGCGCGCAGCAGTGGTTGTCTGCTCACTCCACCCGTTGTGGAAGAATGACACTTTGTCCACACCGGCCGAAACTGGACCAGTGATTTCATTAGAGATAGAGGCAACAGGTCCGACCCAGCCTTCGTCTTGCACCGTACAAACATTCCCTCCTCTTTTTTTGACTGTACGGTTTCTCTCTGTGTTACTGCTCAAGAGAACATCAGGTAGTTTACCATTCATAGAACTCTCCCAATTTCTGTTTACCCTTTTCAAACAAGGGCAACTTTTTGACTGCCGCATCACAAATATTTGAGTGTTGACACAGTAACTTGAACCAACACAGCTGTTCATCACTAAAGGCACATCTCATTGGACCTTCCAGTGGATTTGGATGAACATAAACAGAGATGATATGACGTGCTTTTATAAAAAATAAAAAAGTGTGCAAGTGAGATCACGTAAAATCAGGTCTAAAACACTGTTGAGGAAATAAATGCAAGATGAGTAACAAGAAATGTTAATTTAACCAACAGGACAAACAGAGACACTGCTATCTACTGTCGCAAAACTATACAGAGCACAAAACAGGGGACTCTCTCTCAAATGTTGCATGTTGTTTTTTACGATGACTGAAGAAGTCGTCATAGTAAGACACAAGGCTTGAATAAATGGCCAGAAAGGTACTAGGATTTGATAAGAAAATGCTGAAGTTTTCAGAATCCGCAGATCAGTATTTAGATATAAAGAGGTTTCATGTTTTATGCAAGATGAGTAAAACGTAAAAATGTTGTATCTAATCTTTACAGAGGTTCCTTCAGCAATCGGCAAAATAAGGAATTGATAAAGTGCTCATGCCCAGAAATATGCATTTTAATATTTAGACCTCTCTTTGACAGCTACAGTATGCGTTCAGTGCCCTATTTCAGTCAAAATGGGACTGGACCTCTGCCAAAATGTATGTAGCTCACATTTTGTCTATACAATAAGGTGTCTTATCATGCGACTTATCGCCAGCCTGTGGTGTAGAAACACTGCAGCTTGCAGCATAATCTTGCAAGTGTGAGAGTTGTGAGGCTGCCTGAGGTCAAGGCTCTGTGCAGGAGCTGCCGAGCTCGGGCCGAAAAGTGTGTCGCCATCTCCGCTGATGGTAGAGAACAAGTGCTGCGTGACACAGCCCCTCGAACTTCAGTGAAGGTCTCAAAGCTCGTAGGCTGCCAGATGAGTCTTCTGGGAGAAACCTGCCACAGACATCCTGCTGAGTCTAGTTTTCATACATCAAAGTATAGATTATATTAGAGGACTGGACGCAAATTAAGCAAGAACTACGGGCCTGCTAATGCTAACGCTAATGCTATAATCAAAATGATCCAAAAACCTTTTAGCTGCTATAGCACACACTACTGAACCAGTTCACAGGAACAACTTGTTAACTTGCCTTATTGCACACACACCTACAGCAAATGTGTTTTTCTCGCTGTCCGTCTAGTTGTCACCGCCAGCAGCACGCCCGGCATCTTAAAGCAGTGTTTTTACCTGCAGCACTAATAACAAAGATTATCTGTCTTGAGAAGCACTCAAGTTTCTTAAATATAAGAGCCCGAAGAAAATAGCACCCTTGCTTTTACCAGAGAAATCAATTTAGGCTCTGCTGTGCCCTGCATGCACTGATGAGCCAGCCGGCCTGATACTCCCAAAAGGATCCACACCTTCTATTTAAGAGTGTGAGTCTGGCGAAATCACATAATTGCTGTCATTACAGCAGCCCTTTTGATTTCAGTCTTTCAAAAGGTTATAGCCGAGAGAGTTTGAAGGAAAAGAGCACAAGTGGTAAATTGGGGATTGGCTGATAAGGTGAATGGGATAAAGTTTGCAGAGTCGTTGCCGTGGCGCGATTGGGTACGAGCACTTTCACAGGTGGTGTGCTGGTGTATATTGAGTTTCCAGAGTTTATGGAGAAACAACTTCATCCTTCTTTTTATCAGGGAAGTTAAGAAGATCTTTGTTTTGCTTATATTTTTAAGTGTGGACGTCTGAGAACCATCTTTAAGTCTGGATCTTTGCTCTGGAGATGCTTTAACAGATCCTTCACTGCAGCTATATTGTTTGTGGGAGTTCTACTGTACCTTCAGTCATTTTATCAGTAAGAGTAAAACTTCTTTATTGGGTTGAGGTGTAGCAACAACGGACATTGAGGAATAATCAATTTATTTGTCTTGCAGCATGTTTGGGTCAATATTCATCTGCATTGTCAGCAGCAACCTACTGTATCGGTTTTCTAGCATTTTGGATTATTGTGAGTAGTGTAGCAGTGCACACCTCAGAATGATTCCTAGTACCTTTTAGAGTACTTTTGCATGTAACTGTTTGAGTCTTTCAGAGGTTAATAATGTAATGGTGTGATTCTTGAGTGAAATGCCAGGAGATAAATCATCGGTCTTGTACTTTTACAATTGCAGATACAGTTTAACCTGCCTTGACCTAGGTTCACCTTTCAGTTTCCACCACCTTCAGCCCTGCAGTTCTTTTTGGCCCAATTGGTTTCATCTATATGCTGCACAAACAAATTATTTATCACTTGGACCATTATCCCATCTGTTGAATTCAAAGCACAAAATGTTTGACTTTTAGGTGTAGTCTGAAATGTGACTTCTGTGATGGAAGTGCTTCATTTTCGGTAGTATGTTGACCTCAAACCTCAAACAGGCGTGTTAGTACTTTTACTTCTTTTTTTTTCTTCAACTTTTGAAAGGTGCCACTTCATCATTAGCACAAAATGTGAAGTCTTGGAACTTTTTGGTCAATGTTGCGCGAAGCATGAGTGAAGCAAGCTGCCTTGCGGATATGTTGGTAACAATTTGTTGGTGCAATATTGTCTGCTGGCTAATTGCAGTAGGTCAGATTCCGCAATGTAACTGTAAGCAAACTGGACCTATTAATAAATAAGTTGATACCATTTAGTTACAGTAGTTTAACCGCGTTCATGACATTTATTATGATTCACAATGATCTGACTAAATTTATTACCAGAAATCGTTGGGTGCATCATTCATGTTGATTTAGATACAGTACGGGTGAAAACAAGTCAGACGTTTCATTAAAAATAACGACACATCCTGTCTAGCTTTCGCAACCAGCCACACTCATACTGTAGGTTAAAATTCATACTGATAAGGAAAGAAGGAAGTTCCAAGCCAGACTTGCACCAGAATGTCAGTCATAAAGAGTGTAAGAAAAGCATCAACACCATACATACAGCAATATACTGTAGTCCAGGGCCCTGTTCCTGTTCCCACTGGAACTCCACAACCCTCATCTGCAGCCTATGAATAAAGCTGCAATGCTGATTGTGAGTTTAGTGGATGTCAAGTGATCAATGAGTGGGATTTTTAATAGTCTGTTAGACTCAGATGTTTGCTGGAATGATGGCTTTCATTATCCTTCCAAACTCCAGACATTTGTGGCCCTGGTTCACCACACGGAGCTTCAGGAGCGTGGGGCGTTCCTAGAAGTGGCATTTCACACCTGGATCTGGGAAACCAGATGCAAGCTGCTCTGTCTGTGTTTTAGCGACAGTACTTGAACATAGTGAGTGAAAAGAAATGTTGCAACAATATTTAGCCCATGAAAGGATAATGGTTTCAATTTGCATATTCTGAGAAGACAAAAAGAGACTGACATAGACACCTGATCAGTTTACAGCCTAGAACAGGGGTTCTCAACTGGTCTGGCATTTTCTAAATTGAAGTTTTTTTAACAGGCTCAGTTGGTGTTTTCATGTAAAATACATTCACTGAACACTGTCATAGACTGGGTTGTGTGTAGGCATTGGGCAAAATATCAAAAATCTGTAAAATTAGTAGTAAAAAAAGAAACAGACAACTCAGAAATCCCCACGATAAGCAGCACTCGGCTTATCAGAAAGGAGAAACTCTCTTCAAGAGATGAAAGGCAGTAAATTGACCTTCTTTCTCACAGACTAGCGAACAGACTTTGACTTTCCCTTCTCATCGTGAGGCGGCAGCTCAAGCCACGGCCTCAGAAAAAAGCCCAAACGTCTTTTCCATCACGTTCAGGGTTGATACCAGCTGTTTCGGTTCTTCCTGACTACTGTCGAAAGTGTTTCCTGTTTCAGCCTGTGAGGAGGTGGTGTTATTGTGGCTTCACAGTGTCACAGTTCCACTCGCCCGCTCACACTCGCGCGAGCCTCGCTGGAGACAGACATGTTGAACTTCACCGCGGGGGGGAATGAGACCGAGTCCCATCCGGAGTACAAGACCTACGCGCTGGTCTTCGGCTCCGTGATGGCGCTGGGTCTGCCGCTCAACACCATCTCTCTGTGGATCCTGTTCCGCCGCCACAACCTCCGGACGCCCAGCGCCGTCTTCTTGGTCAACCTGGCCATCTCCGACCTGCTCCTCGTCATATCCCTGGCCCCCATGGTCTACTTTTACGTCACGCACAGCTGGCCACTGGGGAACATGGCCTGCATCTGGATCACTATGCTCTTTCGCAACAACATCCGCTCCAGCTCCATCTTCATCACTTTCATCAGCGTGGACCGCCTGCTGGCTGTGGTGTACCCTCTCCGGTCGCGGCACCTACGGACCTGGTCCAACGCCATCAAAGCGGCCGGGCTCATTTGGCTCTTTGTTTTGGTGTGGAACGTCCCAGAGAGCGTGGAGTTCTCCAGATTTTTGAACAATCTCAGTGACTCGAGCTGTTTCGAGCTGCCGGCTCATCGGCTCATAAACATTACTTACATCCAGCCTGCGCTGGTGCTCACCATGCTGGCGGTCAACATCGTCTCCACTGTGCTGGTGTCCTGGACGCTCAGCAGGCATCTGAATGACTCTGCGCGGATCAACAACAAGATCAGCGTCATGCTGATTTTCGCCATGAACCTGATGATGTTCGCGCTGTTTTTCTTGCCCGTGTCGGTGGTGATATTCTTTAAAGGATGGAGACATGTTATCACGCCACTAAGATGTCTCGCCAGTGTGAACTGCTGCCTGGACCCTCTGCTGTATTACTTCTCTTTCGATGGCTTCTGGAAGAAAAAAGAGGACATGGAGGCATCTGTTGAGAGACAATAGTTTGTGATAATGGAAAAACGGGACATGTGGAATACTATTTAAACATAACAAGCATACAGACATTGTATGTATTGTAAAGTGTCATATTTTTTTAGCTCGGAAATAAAACGTCTCATTGAGGTTTCATCAAGGTGAGAGAACATTACCTAAGTTACTGTTCCTGTGTAGTTTCTTCCAGTGATTGTGTTTCACCACGTACAGCAGCAGATTTGCAGCTTCGCGTTTGGGTCACAGCTCTTTTCACTGCGACACATGCCACAGCCACATTTTCTGTCAGTTTGCGTCTGAGCTGCTCTTTTTCTTGTAGATACTCACACTTTCATCATCTGAAGCACAGAGATGTGCGAGGTGAATATTAGTGGTAATAATTAATCACTGAATTTCCAGATGTATGCTGCAGTTTTATGCAACCGATACAGAAAGTCGTTGGCGTTTTCGCTTTCTTAGTTCCTCGCCGGCGTGGTTGCATTTTCAGTTTGAGAAGTGGGGTCGTTGAGCACGAAGGCCTTACAGCTGCAGCTCCTGAACAGACTGGACAACTTTAATCGCAGATTATTAGTGTCAGAGGAAACAACCATGACTCAATATGTGTTGAAAAGGCTCCTTTTCCTCCCCCGTTAAACCACAAATGTGTAAGAGTACTTTCTAAAATTTCTGTGAACTCAGATGTTTCTGAAAACATCTGTGCTGTACTCCCCTCTATACCAGGATCACTGCTTGAATATCATTAGGGTCTAAGGAGCTGAGTAAAGTAATTTTGTCAAAAAATATGTTCAAATTTTCCTTTATTGTTTTCATGTTTTCCAGCTTTGCTGCCTTCAGTGGTGAATTAACACTGCCACCTGTCGATGAGCCGTATATTGTGACAGAACCACGTGCAAACCACGCTGCCCACATTCTTACAGTACAATAGCATGTGACCTCCAACATGCGTATGCTAAACTTCCATCCTTATTAGCTGCTGCTTCTTTTGGTTACATTGTTGGCACTGCCGCATGCATCTGTGGTGAGAAAGCGCTCCTGCTTTTTTGTCAGCATCTCGGACTGGCAGCTGGCAGAACCCAGGTCCGATTCTCTTTGCCAGATTGAGGTGCATCTGTAGGCGCCTGTATCGAACTGATCCAAAAGGCATGTGGACTTGAAGCATGCTTTGTCTTGATGTAAAGTGCACGTGGAAACCTAGCAGCATTAAGTAACTCTGCCACCCTGTCTTTTTTCCTCCTTTATTTCATATGTAGGGCATTGATGGAACAAACCCAAACCACCAAAACCAAGTCATCCAGTGAAACTGCTTTGATGCGTGAGTTCACGCTTTCTGCCTAAAAGTACATTATGACTCAATCTGTTTGTGTCAGTAATGGGCAAACTGATGTTTTAGAGGCTGTATTTCTGAAAATAAACCCACAAATTGAAGCGAGGTCTTCTAGGTGCTGCTGCTGATCAGCTCCTGCTCTGTTATGACTAGGAGCAGGTTCCTCTCTCAAACAGCTTTATATATTTAATGTGACCTTTACCCATGACTCCATCGGGGGAGGTTCAAAGCTGAGAAAAAATGAAAAAATAGTTTCTTTGCTCGCTCTTAACGGAAACATGATACCAGTAGAAAGATCTTATAATAAAACCAAAAACCTGCATAATGTTGCTGTATTTTTGTTGTATATTCTATATTTTACATAATGTTTAGCGTCGGCTCACATTCCGTGCATGTTTCCTTCCTCTTGCTGCACACATGCGAACATTAAAATTCATATAAGTACAGTACAAAAATACCCTGAGCAGGTACATTCAGGTTTGCGAGTTTCGCTGCCAAAACCCACAGGCCTGCAGCGGTGCAGCCAAGCCTGCATTGGCCCAGAGAAGGACTGCTATTCAAAGACAACCACCGCGGGTTCGGTCACTGCGGAGAGTCAGGCGGAACAACACGCGGCCAAAAACAGAGCAAGCGAAAAATGGAAAGAAAAAAAAGGAAACACAAAGTGAATACTGAGCTGCTGAATGGGGGGAGGAGACGCCCAGAGCAGAGGAAGCGTCGCCCCCAGCAGGCCTCGAAAATCCAGAAATGATGTGAACAAATGGACGTGTGCAGGAAATTGCTCAAGCAAAACCCTTTTGTTCGAATATGACACAAGAATGCAGATAAATTTAGTTTTACAGCAACATAGATCCACTTTCCAATCACTGGACTGCAGCTTTGATCAAATTGTTTCTGTTCTTCTAATAATCAAATGGATATTACAACTGGTTTAAGCCAGTTTAGGTCCCTCTGACCACATGAAAACAAATAACAAAAGCCCATAGATTCTCAGAGGTTCTGTTGAGGCACTGTGTGTTTTCTGGCCAGTCAAGCATCATAACAGAAAAATAGTTAGCGGTGGCGTTGGCCAGAAGTCCGGGGGAAAGGGGAATTAGCATTGGCACAAATCTGGTCAGCAGACGCACAAAGGTGTGTGAAATCTCCTGGTTGACAGCTACGTTAACAGCAGATTTGACAGTGCACTAACACCGGCAGATACAAGTCATGGGTTAATTTGAAATAAAATTAGAAAACACACACCTGCTGCTTTGGATTTGGGATAAATATAAGGGTTATGATTAAAGGGGGAAGTAAAGCTAAAAACATCGATTAAGTTGATGCAGTTTAGCAAAATCTGAGAGAAAACTTAAGATTTCATTGTCCCAATTGAAACAAAGTAATGTTTGTTTTGTAATGAGACTCAGATTTGCACGGCTTTGAGCCGACGAAACCTCCTGGCCTAGTTTTTGTCAGTCAGGTGAAGCAAAACGAGGCCAGGGGCCATTTTCACAGCGTCAGACCTCTGCAAGATGTTGTCGGTTTCAAAGCTGTGCCACCGACAGTCTCTCAGAAGGAGCCGGGGGGAATCACCAGGGGGACGGCGGCCCATCTCTCCGCTCTCCTCCTCCCCTCCTCCCTCCCCTCCTCCCCCCCTTCTCCTCCAGCCCGAGCCAGCTGTCAGTGGGAGTGTGCGGAGGCGCTGCACTCTGTCACACACGGTAACTGGTGGGAGAGGGCGGGGAGACGGGCCGATAGAGAGATCTGAATGCGGTGACAGTGGAGTGATTAGGCCGTGTACAGAGCTCGGGGGGAGAGACCGGGATAACAAATGCAGGGGACAAGAGGAGGTACAGAATGAAAGATGGGGCAAATAGAAGCATGGGAGAGGTGATCACTTGATAGAAAAAGACCTTCGTGTTGAAGGACAGATAGGAGGAGGAGGAGGAGGAGGAACAGGCAGCTGGTTGATTGCACACAGCCACAAGGTGGAAGATGGAGGCAAGGCTTGTGTCGAGGCTCGGACGGGGAGGAGAGTGGCAGAAACAGCAGCCGGGAGCCATCTGCCTCGGACATGCTCTGCAGTCTGAAGTTTCAAATGCTTTCCTCAGACAGGAGGGGGGGGGGGGGCTTCCATTTGAATAGGAACATACTCAAGCTAATGTTAAACGCTTAGAGACGCCCCGCTATCAGAATGCATATGAAGGCGTTCAGTTATCTGTTATTACATACTGGAGTGGGAAACGGCACAATGCACCAGTGGCCCCAACAACAAAGACGATCGCTTTTCTATTCTCTCCATGTGTTCAGTAAATGATCGAATTAAGATGCATGGAGTGCGATTCTGTCGGTCACACTCGCTGTGCACAGAGGGATCACTGCGTGTGTGTGTGTGTGTGTGTGTGTGTGTGTGTGTGTGTGTGTGTGTGTGTGTGTGTGTGCGCGCGCGCGTTCTCTTGCTAAAGGAGAAATGTAGAAAATTGACCTAGAGCTAAGATCATGTAGCGAAACCCTGACCCTGCAGCAAAAACAAGACAAAGACATGAACAGTATAATGTTGAGAATTGTCACAGTCCCTGTTAGAAAACGTCACATTGTGTCTGCGGTTCACCCATCACACTGCTACGACGGAGCCGGGTCTATAGCTCTCACATCTCTACTAAGCCCCCGCAGTTTAAAGGCAGGACTTGCTGCTGACTGTCCCTCTGCTCAGTGATGAAATCCGCTAAATCGTCCGCTCGGGTAAATGTCAGCCAGGTGAACCGGGGGCGACTCATTAGCACCGCGCTGATCTGCAGCGGGGCCTAAGTGTTTGTGGAACAAGCCCAGGGCAGCGACGCAGCAGAAATCAATAGGAAACAAAACTATTACATGGACTTCATTACAGCTCAGTGAATTTATAATCAAACTTCAACTTTCTTCACGATGCTGCTCTGATTCCAGCACCGTGGGTCATTACTGTTAATGCTGCTTTATGAGGGCGCCGGATGACATTTTCAGCCCATCGATAGTTTGGACAACCGGTCTCAGTCACTTCGCTGCAGGCAGCAGAGCTTTATAAATGTAGTTAAAGCTGTTACTCGCTCTGAGAGGGCTGAACTCGCCAACACTGCGCCGTAATCATACGTTCTAAACTCACATCTTCATATCGTTCCCATCATCATTTAGCAACCTACACAGCAAATGGCCGCGTGTTATTTATGTCACTAATGTTTCTCAAAAGCGAGATAAACAAAAGTGCACAATAAACTCCTCAGCCTGGACTCCAGGACTCCGCGCTGACGGACCCAGTGTGATATCACATTAGCATCATGGCCCGCGATCCGCTCTGCCCGGGGTGGTGGATAAAGTGGCCTAGTGGGCATCACGCGAGTCAGTAATGAAAAAGCATTGCAAAGCACGGGAGCAGAAATGAAATTCCGGCGAAATTGGCCATTTACAGCAGATTGCCCTCAGGTGACTCCCCGCTACATTACTATTTGTTATTTCATGCGCGGCTCCTCTGCGTTATCATGTTCGTTTTTGCTGATCAATGGCCGTAATTTGTAGATGTGCGGTTCATCTGTGGAGCCGTGATGAATCCATAGGCCTGTACCCGATGTCCGTGAGTGTTCATGGTCCAGGATGAAACATCGTGTGATCATAGACCACAGCATGGGTCCATGTTTGCTTTGGATCTATTATGTAAATCATGTTATTAAATTAATAGCTTATGGTCAAATGTGTAATATTCTTCATGTTGCTGGTTTAAAAATGTATGAAAGTACATTTTTTAGTTCTAGTACACACACACACACACACACACACACACACACACACACACATTCTGCACATAGAAATAGGCTTTGTTCGAATGATATTGAGATTTTAAAACTGGCTAAGGTTTTTATGACGAGAAAAATCCCAGTGCAAGTGTTTTTCTGTTATTTATTCAAGTCCAAAGATCCACTTTACCTTTTGTCAGTTGTTCATATTTTCGCGGGAAGGCTAACATCCTCGGGCTTCAACCAAGAAAGAAACCCCAGTCCAGAAATATTTGAGTTCAGGGTTAGTAATTTTTAATTTGAAATGGCAAATAGCAAAAATAAAACTGAGAAATTGTGCGATATTGGACAAATAACAGATTTGCTGCAGTGTATCATAAATATGTGTCATTGGCTGTTTGACATTGTAACTTGTTATATAGTAATTATTGTGTTGCTATCAGCACTAGGTCCTATAGCCACTGATAGGCCAGTGTTCATCCAATATAAATTCCTCTAGTCCCAGTAAATCTCACATTAAATGTTTAATGCTACAGGTCTTCAATTAGCGACTTGTTCATGAAGGGATTTCACCACAACAAGGTGATCAATTCTTCTAAACGCGTTCCCTTCGCATCCTCAGCGTGGCAGCCTGAGTTGGAGTGGGCTGGGATGCTCCAGAGATAGGAGGAGGGAGGAGGGAGGAGGGGTGAGGGAGGGAGGGCGGAGGATGAGAGACATAGTGGAAGAAGCGGAGAAGCGCCTGGATCCAGCTCTCTCCTCCCCGTGACGTTGCTCGGCGTGGTCCCGGGGTGCGCTGATCTCCACGTCCCGTCTCCGCAGAAAAACCACTTGAGTTGCGGTTTCCTCACGCGCACACAGGCTGCGGTGCGACGCGCGCGGTCCGGTCCGGTGCGGCGAGGCGAGGCGAGGCGCGTTGCTGCTCCCCGGTATCCTCCGCGCACTCCACGCTGCAAGTCCTGTCCCACATATCGGCGAACTGTTTCCACGCTGCTGGAAGGAGGAAGAGGGGAAAGAACCCGCGGCGGTGACTAAGGCGACGGGGCGCAAAGGAGAAGCGGGGAGAAAGACAGAGTAAAGAGAGAGGAGAGAAGAGGAAAGAGGTCGCCGCGGTCCTTCTCCTCCTCCATCAACGGGCTGAATCTCCGCCGAGAAGATGCTGAGGACACTCGGCGTGTTGGCTGTAGTGGCTCTGGGGCTGAGCGTCGCTCACACCAAAGGTACGTAGCGTAGGTGAAGGGCAACTTGCTCCGTGCGCTGCGCATCTGCGGCTTCATTCGAGGTGGACGCGGCCGAAGCGGCCGCGCGTGGATGCGGAGACGCGTCCATCTGATACAGACACCTCCACCGCTCTCTGCGTCCGATTTGGCTTGAACCACAGGATTTCTCCTCGGGTGTAGCGTGGCCCTTCTTGTTACTATTACGTGCATCTGCAACTATATATTTTGGGTCAGACTTACAGACTTTTGATGTACAGTGATATGGTATTAAATCAGCTTTGCAGTTTTTCTGAGTGTGTTGATGGTGGAGAAACATTCTGGTAATTGAGATAATTGTCTCCTGTTTGTTTGTGATACTAGAATTAACACAAGTACTGTAGAACCTTAGAACCAAAAATAGATTATTCTCATATTAGTGATCTATGACAGCATCCACATTAAAGAACTTACAAACCCAAGCATGCATTAAGCCATAAGAATTCACATCTACATTGAATTAGGTCTTCCTGTGGAGAGAGGTTGTGTCTAAGATATGACAGAGAAGATAACATAGACTTTATTCATCTCACAATGGGGAAATTCTCTTGTCTGCAAAGATCTTTTGCCATTTTCTCCCTAAGTTTAATGAAGCCGTCATACATATGAAAATGAGCCACGCATGAGACTTCCTGCACTATAAAGAGCCCTCAAAGCAAATCACAAATCTGTGATCGTCCTAAACCGGCGTCGTGGCGTCGGCAGCTTGGCCTCAGAACCCACTCGGGGCCCGTCAGAGTCCCCGCTGACGCCGGGCCCCTGGGCTCCGGCGCCGTCGCGAGCGGCTGAGCGCGGCAGCGGCTTTGCGCTAATCAACTCCCCGCGGGCCGAGGTCGGCGTCGACGCGGCGGCGTAACAAGGCGACACCTGTCAGTTTCGTCTGGCAGCCGGGAGACGAGAGCGATGAGCTGTTTTCCGCTTGGCTTCTGACACGCAGCCGAGCCCCCCTGCTGCAGCCCTTTGTTGTGTGCGAGAAGGGAAACATATGTTAATGGAGCGGCCGCGGGCCGTGACCCGGCCCAGAGGTTACGTCTGTGCCCGATGCAGAGATTTCACCTGCAAAAACCATAAGATGCTGTGGTTGAAAGTGAGAGGAATGGAATGTGACCTGTTTGGAAAGACTACACGCTGCTTAATGCGCTGATTGACTGCATGTAATGCAGCAAGGAGCGCCGCGATAGTTGCGTTGGACGATGGGATTTATTATGTTTTGTATCCAGAGCTTGGCTGCAAAGTAAACAAATTACTGCCAAGTCATTGGGGGTGGAAAAAGCAAGCGCGCCGTGGTTCTAATTGATTCCCCAGGGCGACAAGAGAGTGGAGTTAAATCCTGGAGAAAACAAGAGTCTATTGTCTCCAGGATCTGTGCATCTGCGATCAGTTGACCCTCAACACTTTACCTCCTTCCTCTCGCACACGAGCCCCACAAGAAGCCCCGAAGCCTTAATAATTCATCCTTCCTTTACCCCCGCGTCCGTTTCCTCGTCTCACTTTTTTTGAAGTGACAGTTGAAATGGTGCATTCGTGTCGAAGGATCCGACATGCGAAGCTGTTTTCCAGATAATTCTAAAGCGCCGCCGCTCCTGTCATTTTCTGTTTAGCCACAGTTTCGATCCGTGGACGCGCAACTTCCTTTAATCACCGTCGCCCTGCAGTCATCCGTGCGTGCGTGTGTGTGTGTGTGTGCGTGCGTGTGTGTGTGTGTGTGTGTGCGTGCGTGTGTGTGCGTGTGTGTGCATGTGTGTGCGTGCGTGGGTGGCCGCGTGCACGTGCAGGAATACTGATCGGGTGCATCCAACATGTTGACAGCCGTCACGTATGCAAAAAACGGCCACGGAGATGATGATGTTTACAAAGGAATTATTACATTTGCAGAAACACGCTGTGGCTCAAACGATTTCCCCAGGACCAACCGTGTCGCCGCTCGACGGGGAGAATCTTCTGGCAGCGAAGCAGAAAGCGCTATAGAGTTCTTGCCAGTGCTGCCCGGAGCTCTGCTTTTGTGTAATTCCAAGCAATATGAACTCTGAATTTAGATAGCTCATTACCAGCGCAGTGTATTTTAATTCCGCTACCCACAGTGTGTCTCTTTGTTGGTTGAACCTTTTTGCCGCTTTATTATATTCAGATAAACACACTGTGCATTTTTCCCCCCTCCTCCTCAGTAAACACGCAAAGAGTTAGAAAGTTATTCTCAGCCTTTGGAGGAGGCCTCCTGGTAACAAGCTCCAGGCTCTGTCTGCGTGTGAAGTTGCAGGATTAATTGACGCGGGCCTTAAATTGAGGCTTTTCTATACGGGGCGCCTGCGTGTGTGTGTGTGTCTGGGCGTGTGCTGCGTGTACAGGGAAGCCGACTGGATAGTGGTGTGAGTATCCCATTAGCAAATAAAAAACGGGGTGACAAAAAAAAAAAAGAACAAGAGCAGATTTATGTCCAGCCTTTTGAGAGAGACTGCTTTATGGGAGCGCTCCATAAATCCTCCAGCTCCGTGTCTCAGGATGGGGCACGGATGCTGGGGTGTGTGTGTGTGTGTGTGTGTGTGTGTGTGTGTGTGTGGGGGGGGGGTGTTGGTACGATGCACGATGCTGAGGAACATCACACACTGTTGTTGCTTTGTCATCTGTTGTCAAAGCCCCGCTCCGTTCCAGAAACAGAGGGCTGAACGAGCCGCTGATCCCAGAGCAGCGATCCTGCGGGTACGTTTAAGGTGTCGCCCCTAAACTACGGAGGAAACTGCCATTCAACAGTAGCCCGTGCTTTTATTTGATCTATTTTCGTCTCCTCCAACTGCAGCGCTCGTTGTTTTTAGATGCAGGAGTGGAGTCGGTGTTGGGAGCGTGCGGTTCAGGTGCTGAGGCTCCACGCGGTGTTTTGCTCGGGGTCTCGGAGTGGTCACGGCTGATGTACTGTACGCGTCTATAGACAGCCCGGGTCCATTGATTTGCCCTTAAGTGTTAGACAGACGGAGAGGTAGTGGGAGGGATTATTTGATCAGAGCTGAGGCCGACAGTCATGAAAACCTGGCCGGGGGGAAGTTGGAGTGTTGAACAATCCCATCATCACTTGTAGGTTGTGTGAGACGTTCACCTGTAAACTTGTTCATATTCATCCCACTGCTGTAGTGAGTCTGGCGTCACGGGGGACATTCCCACAGACGACGGACTGATTAAGAACATTAATGATGTCTTTGCTTTTTCTGATGCGATGTGATGTGATGTGATGCTTTGCAATAGTTTAATGATAAAACTGTTGCTCAAGTGTAGGTTTGTCATCCCTGAAGTGGTTCACTTAGGCCACCCTTCTTCCACATAACCAAGTTTGTTCCAGGCTTTAAGTGTCTTTCCACACACTCATCGCGCTCCTCTGCTCTGTCTGAAACAGACACCACTTTAATGCACACGCATCCACACATAAGAGCTCTCCAGGACTTTCGAGGGATTCCTTGTGCCACCACTTCAGTCCGCCTCTCATCCATTTGCTCCTGTTTCCCAATCACTTACCTGTTCTCCGGCCTCGCCGGCGGGGCCTCCGTCTGTCAGACGCAAACGCCCGACCCCGTCGTCTCCGCCCGGCTGAGTCCGGCTGACCTCAAAGGAAATGATCAGAGGGAGACGACGGAGGGAAGCAGAGGACGAGTGAGAGGAGAGGGAAGGTCAGGGAGAAAGTTGCAGATCTTTGTCTCTGCGACCCATAAATCTTTACACTTGACAAGTGGCGCACTCGGAGTGGAGTGCAGACGTTTATTATGGACAAGCAGCATGAACAGTGGTGTTGTTCTGCCTCCAGTCCAGCGCTGGCATTTACTTTCTATCTATACCATCTATAACATGATTGCTTTCTCATTTTTTTTCTGATTACCTCCCCTTGCAGAGATTTTCTGTATAGATTAACTGCTCCCCCAACCAATTATTGACAGCTGCACTAAAAACAAGATGTTGCTGATTCTCATAATCTGTCAGTGGGAGGAGTTGATCAAACCGTGGCCACGCGGTTAAGATCTCAGCACAATCTGTCACCAATCGCCTCCTCTCTGTTTCAGAAGAATGAAATCACGGCTGAGGACAGCTTCATCTCCACTTGCCTTTTTTAACACTGAGCAGCAACACACTGCGCTTCATTGACAGTCTGTGCACACAGCCCCATTAAAAACCGTTAGCGCCATGTATTTACTAATGGTTTGCAAGGTTGATGGTTATCCAAAGGTATTGAGCCGCCGGTACGCGCATATTAATCAAGCGGTAATTGTTATTTTCATCATTAGCCCGCTTTGCCTCAACACAAGCGCAAATGCACAAAAGTGGCCCCTGTGTGAGTTTGCCTTCATGATCGTGTTAAGTGCTCATCACTTGCGTGTCTGCTCCCCGATCAGCGCTCGATTTAAATTAATTCATTTGTTTCTCCGTGATGGCAACAGTTGTCGTCCCATATGCTCGGCCGCTCGCGGGAGCCGGCGGAGCGGAACGGCGCACCTATACACCAAAACATTCATATGGCTCCGGGATGAGTCAACATATGCCGTCGCCTGCTAACGGCCTCAGAAACACGCCACTTAGCGTTAGCATTATCTCCTCCGCTAGATGCTAGTCTTCATAAAAAGGCGCTGGTCCAGTCCGGCAACGGGGGCGGGAGGAGGTTGATGCTGCAGGTAGTGATGGGAACCGAGGCGTGTGTGTGTGTGTGTGTGTGTGTGTGTGTGTGTGTACGTGTGTGTGTGTGTGTGTGTGTGCGTGTTTACCTGCATCATCCCCGTGCTTCTGTAATCAAATCGCTGCAACCTTCTCTTCATGTTCGCTCAAATATGAATCCTTATGCATTTTTAAAGCAAAGAGCCGGGTGCCAAGCATTTAGTCGCTTTAGTTGCTTAATACACTGTATTATCAGGCCTATGTATATTTAATGCATCGTGTTTAGTGTTGATGCATCCTAGATTACTTTAAAGGCTTTGAAAACAGCACCACTGCTGTTGTTTTCATGGCGGAGAGCGTGTTGTTTTTAGTCTCCTTTAGTCATATTTTACTCTCTCAGAAAATTGCAAGACAACATAAGAGTACTACAAAGCCAGACATGAAGTGAATATCTGGCGTTGTCCTTGGTCTTGAAATGAGCCAATGACACTCGGCGAGAAGCTACAGTGGAACTATCCATTGTGCTGAAAGCAGAATTACCCGGAGTTTTTCCTTTTCTTTTTTGTTTTTTTTTTTTGTTCGTGCCTCATTGCGAGCAGGCATTTGCCTAGGCCAGTGTGCAGGAATATTGGATGGGTGGAGATATGCGAGAACACACCGGGGACCTGACAGCCTGTCACAGCCGTGATAAGGCGGAGCAGTGATTGATGAGTGACAGATGGCCGTGTGAAAATGGCCCGGGATACGTGCCGCATGCCAATGATGTTAAGCTCTACTTCCTTAACATTTCCCACGTAGGTGTAATGACAATATGGAGTAATGAACATGGGAGTCATAATAACCTAAATGCCTGGAGAAGCTATTTCCTGCTAAACTTGGAACAGTTTGCTCCATATTTGAGTTTTTATCTCTGGTTTAGGCTCATTCAGAATATTAAGGTAATGTCAAGGATTTCCTTTCACCAATCAGCATTTTGCAGCATTTAAATTGTGATGTCATGGCTTTTCGAGGCAGCGCTAATGCATGGCGTATTAAAACGTGTATAAAGGCTTTTGTGTCTCCAGAGGGAGCTGTGCGAAGCCTCCATGAATTGCTGATGTTAATTGAGTCAGCGTAAGCTGGAGGTGAGTACGGCAACTAAATACGGGCTAGAAAAGACAGTATCTGTGCTTTTGTTGCACATTCTCAGAGAAATGACTAGTTTCTTTCAGTGCGTTTTCTTTCATCTGTCAAGTAAAAACACATTCTCACTACAAGCAGGACCACACAAGCAAAGAACATAAAGCATCTTAAAATAAATAGTGTTCCACACGTCTGAGGTGTAATGAGATGTGGCCAGTGGCTCCCACACATCCACCACATTTTCAACGTCTTATACAAATTTTCGGCACCACGATCCATCAATCCCCGGGGCTGCGATGAGTTCCGTGTGCAGCCGCGCGCGTGTGTTATAGCTTGTGAAAGTCGCAGCCGGTGAAATACGCCGGCGCAGACCCGCGTCCTTCGTTCCGGGAGGTTCCGGCCGCGGCTCGTTTTCGCTACGCGAACGCGCGCAGGTGGAGCGTTTGGAGCTGAACAGGTGGAAGCAGCTTCGTGTAGAAGGTCTGTCATGTATGCGGCGATGCTATCCTTCTGCAGTAACTGGGCCACCGACACACACACACACACACACACACACACACACACACACACACACACACACACACACCGAGCTCCTTCCGCTCCACTCTGCAGAGATGCACCTGAGCTGTTGCACCGCCCCAGTAATTGCTTGTATGTGAGTGTATATAATATCTGTATATATAGGTGTGTGTGTATGTGTGTGTGTGTTTTCATGCACTGAGGTCAAATCCTGAGGGACGTGACCTCTCTGCAGCGTTGCTTCATTTTTAACAGGATGCTCAGGGCCTCATTTGTCCCTGTGTGTTTTGGAAGAATCACCAAGGTGCTCCTGCCTCCCTCCTCTGGAAGAAATTAGAGAGAGAGAGCGAGAGAGAGAGAGAGAGGAGCAAACACTCAGGC
Source organism: Betta splendens (assembly GCF_900634795.4). NCBI lineage: Eukaryota > Metazoa > Chordata > Actinopteri > Anabantiformes > Osphronemidae > Betta > Betta splendens. Next base: position 15,038,532 of record NC_040893.2, read on the forward strand.
AGATCATCCGCTCGTATACAAATTGAGCTTCAGTCGTTACCAAATCACTGTGTTAAAATCTGACTGCTTCAGTTTGATTTTCGAGCGGCTGCTGCCCTCGCGTCTCCGTCTCCGTCCTTCGCTTCACTCCTGCATCAGACGCCAGCTACAGTAGGAGGATCTGGGTCACTGTGTACCTGCTCCTCCCTCCGCTTTGCATCATCTCACCCCTCCTTGTTCATCACGGGCTTTACTTCCTCTGTCCGTGCGTGTTGCCTCGTCTGTCTTGGTCTAATGGTTCAGGAAATAATATCACACACATAATCTCAGCTTTTTTCAGCTCATATTTTTCCAGGCTCCTCTGGTTTTTCTGGTGTAGCGAGGTAATTACCGTCAGCAGAGCTTAGGAAGGTCTTATCACACCATTCTTGGCCTTCCCTGTGGATCGGTCTCTTCTCTTTCTCTTTTAATTCCCGTGTCTCTCGCTGGGAACCCGTGGAGAGCCTCCTTTTGGGGTTAAGGACATTTAAAAGCTACAATTTGAATCTGACTTCTGTTCAGCAGCTTTTGTTGACTTTTTGAGGTTGGCTGCACTTTATCAAGGCCAAATATACCCTCCAGAGAGAGAGTCGAACAATAGCATGCTAAATAATAACGTACGCACGCACACACGCACACACGCACACACACGCATTCATTTACTTCTCTTTCGGGCTCATGCCATTCCTGCTGCTTCCCAACATGGTTTCATGAACTCTCCTGAAAATGTTGCACACGAGAAGCTAATAATAGGCTGGTGAATAATTAAGGGGCTGCATTCATTCATTAAACACTCAAAAATGGTTGGCAGGAGAAGACACGGGCAGTTCCAAGCCCTTTTTATCCCCTCACCACCACCACGCCTTGGCTCCGCATGCCCTCCATTTGAATGTTCCGTCACTAGGATACACTGTATGATAACGTGTGTGTGTGTGCGTGTGTGTGTGTGCGTGTGTGCGAAGGTCACTCACATTGCAACCAGCACATCATTATTAAATCATGAATCCACCTCCGGCTCACTCGCTGCTCCTCTCTCTCTCTCATGGTTTGGTTCTCGGGTTGTGTTGAGGTTATATGTGTGTTTTTGTTGCTGATGTGCGGATGCAGAACGGCAGGTGCGGTGTTTCTGGTGGGTGTGTGTGTGTGTGTGTGTGCGCGTGGACCCCCTTGAGTTCTCATTATTGTCAGAGTGGATGGCCAAGCCTTGCCCTAACATCTGTTTGTGAGAGTGGAGGGGCCCCACACCGAGCTCTTAGCCCGGGACCACCGCGAGCGCAGAGGCCGCTCTCCCACCTTAACAAGCCTCACCAGCACACCTCACATCACAAAGTTCATCACAAAGTGAGGGAGTGCAATTAGCACCTTTGCTTTAAACTGTGGAAGACTAAAAGGAATGTTTTCGGAGCTCGTTCCGTGTTGACCTCACTCTGCTAGACCGTAAAATCTTTTAATCAGTGATTGTAAAGGAACCTGCTTCATCTCATTCAACTAGTCCCATTGTAGTTCTATTAGGAAAAGCAAGAAACACTATTACGCTGCACAAAATGTTTCTCCATTACTAAACTTTACTTCACTTTCAAACCCTAGTTATATAAAGTTTACGAAGTCATAAACAGTCACCACTTGGTTTTCCCTTTTCAACCTACAGTAAAGCTATAGCATAAATTAATGATGCTTGACATACATATTATTATAATTATTAATATAAGACATAATGTCCGTCCAAGCTCTTCATTTACAGCTGCGATTGCATAGAAACTGATCTGGTTTAGGAGACATACATTAGAACATATATATATCCTTCTCATCATGACTCCCATGTTCTCTATTAGTAGCAGTAATGGGCTGAATAATCACGCCAGGGTCAAGCTCCAGTTCTTAAAGCCTCACAGTGACAGATGGAGGAGGGAATGAAAGACCAATGGGCAAGAAAATCACTCGGAGCAAGTTTGTCCTCCAGAGTATAAATATACAGTGTATGACACACACATGTACTGTAGAGCTGGGATATATACACTGCTGATGTTGTTATTACAGCGGGGCGCGCACACTAATTAAAAAGCGGTTTTATCCTAGAGGAACACAAATTGTTACACACATAACCTTAAAAATTTAAAAGGATTACATAAAGCAATATGCCACAGCCGTGCAGGGAGGCACTTGGACGTCTCTGTGTGAGATCCAAGCTCGATTCTTCTCTCTATATATAATGCAAGACCTCAGTGTATCTTTCTTCTTTTATTTATCAAGGGAACAGAAGTGTATGATTTGCCAACACCACCCTGGGTAATATTTACAAAGCTCAGCACACCTTTTGTTTTAGACCTCTCTGCTCCCACCAGCGGTGCCGTGCTGAGAGAGCGCGCAGAGAGCTAACCTTTACCGTCACCGGTGCTAATTATGGGAATAATTTGGCTGCCGAGGCTTCCGTACGCGCGGACGTGTCGCTGTTACGTCTAAACTGAGGCTGCTGTCGATGTCATTAGAAACTCTATCCCCCTCCAGGAGCTCCTCTAGGACGCAACCTGTGAGAAAACGCTCATGATGAATATACGAACGCCACACATTCCAAATCCTCCATTCATTCCCACTAGATTATACTGCATGAATAGGTATGAAGCAATTAATCTATGTCTTGTAAATGCAAGGAAATATCAACGTCCTTCTCCTTCACGACATCTCACAGTGTTATGTTGTTAGAATGCGCACAGCTGCCGCCTCCCTCTCACTCACGGCCACAAATGCACCATTTAAATATCAATGTGTCTTCTGCGTTTATGCTATGCTGTGGGTCCCCAAACAAATAGATTATATCTAGCTGTGTGGCATTTCCCAGGTGGTATTTTAAACCACTTTAGTTTTGGCCACCTGATGCTCAAGAACATATGAAATGGCTCTTTTTTTGTGCATGCGTGCGTGCGTGCGTGCGTGTGTGTGTGTGTGTGTGTGTGTGTGTGTGTGTGTGTGTGTGTGTGTGTGTGTGTGTGTGTGTGTGTGTGTGTGTGTATGTGTGTCTGTGTCAGATCCCTGCGGTTCTCTGCCCTCTGAGTCGTTCTCGGCCCCAGTGAGTCTCTCTCCATCTGCGTGAAAAGTAACAGTTGTCCCCCGCTGCATTACAGCCATAGAGGCCTGAACACATGTACAGGGGTGCAGATCCACATTCACACACTTGCACGTAGACACATCTCATGTCCTGAAGCACTTTTCTTTTTTTTTGCGCTCCACTTCCTTGTATTTTTCTACTTCTAGTTTGCACCTCGTGTGACTGTGCTGGAGCTGGATGTTTGTTGTGGCCCTCCACTGTGTGGCAAATGACTTGTCCCCGACTGGGTGGGTAATTTTCCAGTTCCATCGGTGCTTTCATCCATGCAGTCTCTCAGGGTGTGGTGTTTATGAATTGACATCGTAATCACGCCTCCGCCACTTTCTCTCCATATCCAGAACCTCTGGGACGGAGGCGGGAGGGTCCTGGGTTTATATGCAGATACTGGGGGAAAAAAATATGATGGAAATCTGTGGCAAACTGTTTCAAGAGGGCAGGAGAGGCAAACAGCAGAGAATAGGTGAGCGAGCGACTGACTGACAGGTTGAAATTGAAATAGGAAGAACACAGCGAGGCCAGAAGAAAGAGACGGACGGAGGAGGCAGCAGTTGGAATGAGGTTGAGCAAATTGGACGGATAGTTTGTTGAATCGCATTTAAAGATGTTATCTGTTGCATTTTCATTTAAATAAATGTTTGCTCGGCCTATTTTGAATAAACAGAATAACGGTTTTCTCATCTTTTTGTGTTGACATTCACCATTTGTAGCTGTCAAAGGGCTTTGGTGACTCGCGGATAGGGATCAGAGCGACTTTAAGGGTGTGTGTGTGTGTGTGTGTGTGTCGGTGTGTGTTTGTGTATGTGTGTGTGTGTGTGTGTGTGTGTGTGTGTGGGTGGGAGCTGTTCACAGGAGCACAAGCAAGTTTACTACTCGCAGCTTTATGCAGTAAACTGTAATAAAGCCACTTGTTTTGCTGCTTGTTAATGTGCAGGCTCATTAACAGGGCGACTGCTTCAGTACATGCAGTCGGTCGTCTCTGTTGTGACGATCACAGCCTCGAAGTCTGGAGACAAAGGAAGCAGCAGGGGGTAATGAAGATGTGACTCAGCGACTAACAGAGAAGGTGCTGTGTATGGGAAAGCTGAGCAGCAAACGAGGTCTCAGCTCTGACATCATGTTCAGCCAGTTTGCCCTTTGTGATGTTTGTTATAGGACTTTTACTCTTTACATCAGTCGTTCTGTAACTGCAGATCTGACTCCTACAGTAATCGATGGCGTCCTCTGACTCTCACTACAGGTGCTCAGTGATTCATTGGTCGCTCTCAGACCTACAGGTACATGAGTTAATCAACCTGTGAATGACTGAGGGCAGAAACCTGCACATCAGCAAAAAGAGGCCCAGGATGTTGCGAGTGAGAAAAAAACGGAGCATTCCATCCGTCTGAACCTCACGGTGAAGGTGAAGCCGGGACATAAAATATTGGAAAATGCCTTGATAAAAAAGCTGGGGCGGGTTGTTGGCTGGTTGGATGCTGATCTGGAGCCAGTGGAAGCGTCCTGGCTGCTGCAGCCCGGCCCTCGGTGACTGCCCCAGCTCACGCTCCAGCTTGTTTTTCTCTGTCCTCCGCTCTCTGGAGGCTCAGAGCGCGTGATGAAATACGGTGCTGGAGTTGCAGAGGCAATGAGACGGGGATTAAAATCTTCACTGTGCGACGCTGTGGAGAGCAGATGCTTTAGATTTCGAGGCGATTGGCTCGTGCGATGTCGGGCGACATAAGGAAAAGAAGCATATTTGCACTTACAGTGTCTGACACCTGTAAATGCAAACAAACACAGTTTAATGTGTGCAGTGAAATCATTCTCTCATCTTCTCTCTTCTCTCAGCTTCCTTGTTCTTAGTCCCTGCTCACACGCCTGGTGCTTTATTGTTCACCACAGAATAGAGACTCTTTATTTGGCGGATTAAAGTTATTACAACCCCCACTTTCACAACGTGGGTCATGATTCCCTCCCGTTTTTCTTTTCTCCTCCTCTCTCTCAATGTCACGGCCAGAGCAGCGGAGAACTCAAGGTTTCGTTGAGCAAATACAGTTAATAAAATGGCAGCAGTAAGAGAAAGGCAGCGTTTAATAGCAGAGAGGATTTGAGCTGGTAGCGAGAGATTAGGGTGCGGTGCTTTACTGGGCCAATCCCCTCAGTCACTCTCTGTCCTCTCCATTCCATCCTGTGGGTTTATGGACAGGAGGGTGTCAATAAAGTTACACGGGTGAATGACCACAGGATGGGCCTGTGTGTGTGTGTGTGTGTGTGTGTGTGTGTGTGTGTGTGTGTGTGTGTGTGTGTGTGTGTGTGTGTGTGTGTGTGTGTGTGTCCGGCCAGTTCAGGTTTTTCAAGGCTGCTCCCAGTGGAGGTTTTTCATCTGAAGTTGCTGACCTCAGATGTTTTATGGTCATGTTCCTTTTTCCCAAATATGTCTCTAATATATTTATTCCATTTTCTTGAGTAATTACAATTTTAAAGCAGAAAATAAATCAGAAAACACACATTTCACAATATTTGGGAAACACAATATTTCTTTTTAACATATTCAGTCAACTTAAATGTGAGTGATCGTGCACGGCTCCATCTGTTGTTAATGATTTAATCTCAGTCTAAATCTGCTCAGTCTAAAACCTTCCCGCGCTGACTTTGAGGCAGTAGAATCAAGTTCAACTTTTTTTTTAAGCTGACATTGTGAGCTTGTTAGCAACACGTTACAGCGAGCGGTTCACGCATTTGCATTTCCAGCAGAGTGGCATTAGCATTCATTTGGAGCCGTGTTTGTTACCACCTGGTCCAGCGTTCGCACTCTTTTTAACTCTCCACCGGCTCCTCGGGGAAATCCCACCTTTATCTATATGCTGAGCAGCCAGTGTACAGTGGAGTTTCAGAACTTTGTCCTCTGTTGTGATGGGAAAAACAACACTTTGAGAACCCGACGAACCCGTTTGTCGGTCCGTCGGCCCCCGGCTTCCACAGCGCGGCCCGAACGCCTCTTCGTGGCCCTGGCAGGCGACGCCATCGCACACGTGTCCCTCCACGCGTGTGCGACCGCGCCCGGAGCGCGTCGGCCCCCGGCGCTCCCGTTGTTGTGTGCTGTTTGATGGCCGCATACTCACGGCCCAGCGCCGCCATATCCATCTCCACCGCATGCATGGTTTATTACTTTTTAGCCAGTTCAGTGCCATTACCGGCGCTGGCTGCCAGGGGCAACGGGCCGGCTCCGCGGGATTGGATTGAAGCCGTGTGTGTGGGTGGGTGGATGGCAGGCAATCTGCCGCTTGTTTACACTTTATATATCACTCTCTGGGAGCTGTAAATCTCTATCGGAGTCGTTCCATGACCATGTGCTGGGTTCCGCTGCCTGTCCTGCTCTGTGTGTAGACATAAGTGATGCGTCGGTGCGAGGACAACCACCCAGCGTACAGTAAAGAATGCAGTCTCTGAACAGCTAAACCTTCAATAAACAGCCCTACTGTATATTGGCTCTGCTGGTTTATCCACATCTAGTGTAGTCTTCTTTTAATTAAAAAAAAGCTTGTAATCTACTGAAATCAAACGTTAAACATCATCCATAGTTTGTGGATTTTCCAGCCAGGGAGAAAAATACATACTGACAGTTGCTTTTGTTATAAAACATTATTATCAGGAGCCATTTCTCCCTGGCTCTTTTCACACAGGAGCTAATTCCCGCCTTCCCAGATCTTTGACGTGTGTTTTTGTGCCGAATCCATTCCCCGCGTGACATCCGTTAAACTTTGAAAGCCCCGAAAGAGTGCAATCACTATTGATCAGCGTAATGGAGGGCGCGGCGCTCCCGCCGACGTCACGGATTGAGACGCGCGCGGGCCAATCTTTTCCGGCCGGCTGCCTGGAGACAGCGCCTGTGTTATCAATTCATCAGGCCGCTGTCACTTCCTCCGCCTCAGCCTGTCCACCTGGAATCTGCCGCACCACCTGAAATGAGGGCGTTTGATCCGCACTGCTAAATACCCCCGGCCTCCTTAAAAGGCCCACTCCGCAGGTCAGCGAGAGGCCAGCGCTGCTATCATGAAAAGCCTGCTTCACTTATGGAGCACCGTCTCACCAAATAACAACGACAGCTCCAACAGAAAAATCAATGCCTTTCCACCCCCATCGGGTCGAGTACCTCTAAAAGCATTTTCTGGGCTTTTTGTTTTTTTTTAGCTGCATTTATTAATCTTTCAGCAGCTGACTCTTGTCTCCCTCTATCTTAACATCTGTGATGAGGCTTAAGTGGTTACAAGCTCCCTTCACCCCCCCCACCAAAAAAAAAAAAAAACAGGGCTCACTGACAGCGACGCGCCGTTTTGCACGGGGCACAGGATTGAGCTTCTGTTGAAGATGCGGATAGATGTGGATTGTTTACTCATGAATTCTAATTTTCCCACTCTTCCTGGTGAGGAGAGGCATTTGGGAATAGCCACGCCTGTGTGCAGTCAAATGATTCTAATGAGAAAAGTGCAAAGTAATTTAGCTCCTTCTCTATCTTCTGCTGGTGCCTTTAAAGAAAATATAAAAGCTGATGAATATTCATAAAGCTCCCTGGCGCCGTCCTCACGCCCAGTAAGATGTACACTTGCAAAACGGGGCATTTAACAAGCTCTTTATGTCAATGTATTGATAGAAGTTTCTGAGTTGGAGTCTTTGGAGTTGTGAAGGAATGCAGAAGAACCCGTAGAGCCTTTAAGAGCGTCTGGCTCTGGGTTGTTTGTCTAAAGCGTTGATGGAGGTATTATTTGCAGTTCGAGCGGGGATGAGTTGCAGCAGATTGTGCGGAATACGAGGGATTTTCTCAGCTCCCCGCTCACGGGTGGGACTAAGAGACAAAATAATCCCCCGACAAGTGCAATAGGAGCGAAATCCTCGATGGGGAAAATCCCGTGTTTACTCGGACATACAATTCCCCCGCTTCCATCACTGACGAGGCTATTTCAGGAGTGGACGCCGTGCTTTTCCTTTGACCTGCTCTTCGGTGGAGCCGTGGAACTTTATGAACGGACCCTTTGCATTTGATGTGCGTATTATAGTCGCACAATCACACGCATCCTCCACAGGCGGCATTCATTCCCAACCTTTAATCATTTCTCAACAAATGCACTAATGCACAAGCTGATTATGCAGCAAAACAGCTCAGGTAAACAATAAGAGTGATATGAAAGTCATTTAGGGAGGGAGCCACTGGATTGGTGTCTCCAGGCAGGCTTTGCTGCAGACGGTACTAAAGGCTAGGAGAAGTCAGATGAAGGTCACAGTGTTTACTCTGTAGCAATAAAAAAAACTATGATTGTTTTCATTTTGCAGCCGCGGAATGTGTCGCTTTGCTCAGAGCCAACTGCACAGCGTCGTGTCTCCAACGTTTGGAGATAATTATACACGATGATGAAACACTCTGGAGATATAAAAATATAAAAAGAAAAAAAAGAGGTGGGAGGTAATTAAAAACAGAAACTCACAAACTCAAAGCCCACAATTCTTCTGACCCTTTAAAAAAAACAACCGTATACATACAAATAAAATAAAATAGATAATGGGATCCAGAGAAAGAAGGTAAATCTCTATTGTTTGATGCCTTTACTAGCTGCTGTCACAATGGGCATGACTGTCGTTACTGGATTCTGGATTGGATTGAGAACTGCTGGACACGACCCTCTTCATTATTAGGAGGAGTAGAAATAATAAATTCTGATGAGCCTTCTCTGAAATCAGTTTTCCATTCAATCTCAAATTACGACTAAATCAAGCCGCCCTGTGACTTCGTCTGCCAGCGTGAATCTCATCTGTTTCTTTTACGTTGGTCCCCTGATTGACAATTGTGTAAACGATGAGCAATTACTTTATTATGTTCCCCCTTTAACATCTTCACTTACGGATTTGCAGAGAGTGGCAGGCAGGTGCGAAGCAGCGGGGCGTTTTTTCCTCCGGCTCCTCTGAAGTCGCTGCCTGTTTGTCTGAGCAGCCGGCTCTGCTGGGTCACCGCCGTGTTTGTATCACTGCGGCCGCTGTGGCCGTGGCGGCGGTGACGTGATGAGGATTGTGAGGGGGTCTGGGGAGTGGCAGCCCCGCTCTCCCTTTAAATGCTGCAGAGCCCCGGGGACGGGCGTTCATGCTCAGTGTCTCTCCGTGTGGGGCAGGACAACCTGTTTTGTTATTGGACGACTAAAAATAAAAACCTCTGACCTTGACTGGCGGCCGATGACAGAGCGAAGCGGGGAGGTGATGGCAGAGATAGGGCCTGTGAGGGACGCGACGTGGGGGGGGGGGGGGGGGGGGGGGGGGGGTCGTGAGAGAGCAGCAAATGTGGAGATGGAAACGTCGCTCTGCAGAGTAGAACATGGGGATTGAATCAAGATGCTGCTCTGAACATCAAAGAACCGAGACACCTTTTAGACTCAGGTTTGCAATTCAAGCTAATTCGGATGCATTTCATAACAGCAAGCCTCCGTTTCAGTTTTCCCATTTTTTGAGTCATTGTTGTGTGCCTTTGAAGAACTCCATTAACAAATTATTTGAAATTAATCTGCAACGGATGGCTGGTGTCCAGAACACACGCCTGTCAACCCACAGGCCTGAGATTGGCTCCAGAGCCTCATGTGGGTCAACACTAATAATAAGAAAACAACATGGAAGCAGTGTCGGTAAAGGAAGCGCTTGGGCCTTCACTCCTCATTGCCAGTAAATGTAAAAGACAGCGTTGTAACTCACGCTTCACGACTAGAGCGCCTCGGTGCACGCTCCCGTCGCCGCCGCACCACGTGCAGGAGCTACCGGGCCCAATAGGCCCATGCTGCCAACGTGAGAGATGATGGAGATAACAGGAGCCGGTCGGCCGGGGAGCCGCGGAGCTCTGCACAATCACCGCGGGGATGTTCCGCCTGTTCCCAGCTCTGAGCCGGACAGGTAATATAAGACGGGAGGCGCAGACGCTATATAAAGCCTGACTGACATCGCTGTGGGAGACGCACAAAGGAGACCAAGGGAATGTTAAATGTGGAGGAACTGTGGGCAGCGCGCGACAAAGGGGAGAAAACACAATGCGAGGAGGAGCGGAACAGAGCAGAGCAGCGGCGGATCCGGCGCTCGGCGTCTTTCATGTTACATACCGGAGCCCATTATAGCTCATTCTCAGCTCGGGCCCATTTGCGCCCAACGCAGCCTTTAAAGACAAATGGAAGTGGGTTACAGCGAGTCGGAGGGATTGCATTGATGTCATCTGTCTCCTGTCAGCGGTGACAGAACAAGAAATCAGTCACGGCTCCGTTTGCGAAAATCCGCACAGATGTCGCTTAAAGTTTTATGGCTCTTGATTAACGCTAGCAAAAAAACAAAAATGACTGGAGCCGCCGCGTCTCTCCTCCCGCTGTTAATGAGTTTGTGTGAAGAACACGGCGCTGATGTTTGCCTCGTTGCCTTCGCCAACGTCTCAACACTGATATGTCACAAATTGAATCAACACGGCTCTTGTCGTTCTTAATAATGTACGTCGGAGCTGCGCAGCGTCAACTCGCGGGAGCGACGCAGCAACGCGTGTTGGGCTTTCGGCAGCGCTCGGCGCCAACACAGTCATTGTCCTTCCTGTCTCTCCTCAGCCAATCACATCACTTCCGCTCCGGTGGCGTGTTATTACAGCGTGTCGTCGCGTGTTCGCCCTCCTTTTGACCCCCTCAGAACACGAAACACCTGCCAGAGAGGAACGTTTAGTCGCATCCAGGACGGGGCGTCATCGTGAATTCCTTTTAAACTTTGGCAAGAAATTGACGGTTCCTTTGCATCGAGATGAGCCCACTCATCAGAGACGGTTAAACAAGGGTCCTGTCCTTGGTCTCTGCCATCTCTGGGGAAGGACACGAGCAGAAATGTGCTGAATCAAATGGTCCGGTCTCCGCTGAGCAAACTACCGTTAGGCTAATTGGCCTTCTGTGACCGTTAATGCGAAACCATGCGATTCTCCTCCTTTTCCTCTGGTGAAGTGCAGAACACAGCAGCCTCCCTTTGTAGGGGAATTAATAGGAAAATAGAAAATGGCCCGGTTTGGGAATTAAGGGAATGTGATAGGTGGTCTGAAGTAATTAGGGTCCACAGAGTGAAGACTGGGAACGCTTAGTGTGAGTCTGGTCCCATGTGGACCAGCCATAATTATGGTGGGATTTCTGTCTCTGCTTCCTTCCCTGCGATAAGACGATCGCGTTGTTCCACTCATTTAAGAAAGTGGCAGGGAAGGATCAGCATCAGTTGATGAAAGGAAGCCCTCTGAAAAACGCCGCCACGGCAAAAAGGAGCTTCATTTCATCTCGGTGCAGCTCCATCACTCTGCCGCTTTTGTCTCTGCTGTTTCTCTTTTCTCCCGATGCCTTTACCTCCTGGAGACGAGCAGCAGAGTAGAGTCCCATCTGAAGCTGTACAGAAAAATCACGGGGACGTGTTACAAAGAGTCTTTTTTTTTTTTTACCCCGTCAGTGCATAGTGATCTCCTGCAACGTGCTGCACAATGGGTGTCAGCGCTGCTTAGAATGAGACAGCTGCACGTCGTGTTGTTTTGCTGAGCTCTTAAGAAATGTTTGTGTGTGGATTTTGTGTGTCTGAGCTGCTCTGTGGTGTCTTTTTTTCCTCTTTTTTGGCCAGCAGCCTGGCATCTCTTAAGGGATGTGGCATTTTCCACCATGACGTGCGGGCCATCGTAATCCACTCCATTTGCCTTCTTGACTGCATAAAAAAGTTTAGGTCGCAGAGAACTTTGCCAAATGTACATTCGCGAACCACGCGGCGATCTAAATGAAATCCCCAATGCCTGACAAACTACACTACCCATAAACCTTTATTCATGACTACGGGGGGAAAGAAAGCAGCAGTCAGCCAGGTTGGACCAGCAGGGTGAAACTCATTATCTGGACTGAAGCAATGTTTACATAGTACATTACAGTGACAAGCACCATTACGCAGAACCCGTAATGGAGTCCACCACCTCAAATGGCAGCTCTTTAATAGAAGGCCATTACTGATACTGGCACAACTGGTCTCGCAGCACCCGCTCCCCCGCGGTCTGCGCGCATTTCCGCGTTCCTAATGGCGCTTTATTTGGGGCGGCCGAGTGCATCCGGGCGTCGGCCCAACGCGCCCAAAGAATGAAAGTTGGCAAAGTTTGATGTGCTCGGAAAAAGTGCTCAAGAAAACTCCCCGTGAATGCAGACGATGGTTAGCATTTCAAACAAAGATAAGGGAGTGCTGGAGTGTGTGTGTGTGTGTGTGTGTGTCTCACTGAAGCTTTCTGTAATGGAAAGCAGGGTATAAATAATCCAGATATGATGGGATGGTTAACAGAACCAAACCGAGGGTTTGTGGGTCCATTAATTCTCTCGAGGTGTAATGAGAGGATCAATTCTCTGGCTGAGATTTCCACCACGTCTCTGCGTGAGATGGAATTAAAAGCCATACAGAGACGGTGTGTGTGTGTGTGTGTGTGTGTGTGTGTGTGTGTGTGTGTGTGTGTGTGTGTGTGTGTGTGTGTGTGTGTGCGGACTTGTTCCACTTAACTCGTCTCTGCGTGAACGTTCTTGTTTTGCAGCCGGTCGGTAAAATAGAGCAGCATTCTTCTATCTTCCCCAACGGAGCTCGCTGCCAGCGCTCCCGTTTCGGATGAACGTGACAGTCGGCGACAGAAAAGCGGCCTGAGACAAACCGCTTGACACCTGAAAGCAGCGGCTGCGCCGTAGCGGAGGCTAGCTTGGCTTCACGTCCTCACGTGACGGACGCTCAGTTATCAAGGTCAAACGTTTCCAGACGGTGAGAGGATGATTAATAAAAGGCTGGTGCTCCCTTTAGGTGCACGCGTTGTCAGCCGCCGGCTCGTGAGCAAACCTGTTACGCGGCTGTCGCTAGGTGTTGACGACTGCGCTGGGTTTCAGAGCTAATCAGAGCTAACGGCTGAACGGAGCGACGTGACGCGTTAAACTGGAAATTGAAATCCGTTCCCACAGAATCAGAACAAACGCTCACCGTGAACACCCCCCCGTCTCATGCACGCTGTCGGAGGCCTTATCTGCGCTAATTAAATACTTTAAAACACACTTCGACATCACTCCCACTGGCTGAGCAGGCGCCTCGCACCGCTTCTCGCCCTCCACCAGCCATTACCTTTGGCCACAGGGGATCAATCATAGGAGATCTGATTCCTGACTGCTGAGATAAAACCTTTCTTGGTGTCAGAGCTATGACTTTGAACCCTCCGCTCATAGCGGGTGTCTAAACGCTGCGGCTCACGTCTCGTCTTTTCATCAGGACTGAAAGGATGGAAGGACAGGGCGGGTATTTATCTCCTTGGGGGACAGATGAGGGCTTTTGTGCGGGGGTCCGTGACACCTAGTGGGACATGGAGGCACGCCGGCCTTATCAGATCAAACAGCACTGGTCTGCTAGCATCCACTGGCCTGTTTTTCTACTCATTGTTTGATTAAAGGTAGCAGGTGTGTAACTGAAGAAGAAAAGGCGGATGAAGCTGTGGCATTGGAAAAAAAATCACTAATGTTCAGCCCATACTGATGTGGTGTAATGACAAAGCGTCACACGGAGGGTCTGACAGGACCCGTGTAACTTAGACACTACGTTTAGCCGTTTGATGCCCACGAGTCTCAGAGGAGGAACTTCAAGCTGTATAGTCCTGATGCTAGAGGCGAAATCCACCCAGCCCTAAGTATGTGCTCAAAGCCACGCCAGGTTTTAGAACAGTGTTTATGTGAAAGCTCGAGCAGAATAGAAGATGCAGTCTATGCAGTAGATCATGTAATTGGGGTCTGGCCAGTGAAGCGCGCCGCCTCTCGCCAGCACGTACGTATTCCACAAGTGCAACTTAAATAATATAATTGCTGAATGTCTCCCCTTCCCTGCAGCCACTTCTGTCTGCTGCTGAGCTTAATCAGGATTTATTAATAAAGCGGCTGTAGATTCCATCTCCTCCCTTTTCACTTACTCCTTGCTGATAAAATTCCACCCCCCCCCCCCACCCCCCCTCCCCCGTGGACTGCAGCCTGCCGGCTTGTGCCTTGCAGGAAGGAGCCTGGCGAGCGTTTGCATTTACACCTATTCATCTGGCACGTGCTTTGTTCACACCGACGCACCGGGGCGACGCAATCGGAGATGAGACGAGAGCTTAAGGCTGGGCTGCATCTGTCATCTGACGCAAGACATGCAGAGAGAAAGAACTTCAGCTGAATGCTGTGTTCCCAGTAACACTTAATAATAATATTATAATAATTTATGGAAATACTTTCAGTTCAAATGTATTATCATGAAGCTGAATCATACTGGTTCCTCCAACAGAACCAGGCTCGGGGTGGGGGGGCATCTGCCTCAGCCGGTTGGAGAACATCCTATCCTGATCCTGTGGACTAACAAGAATCCCATGAATCCGGTCTCTGAGTCCGTCTGCAGTCAGTGCTTCCTGCTGAAGCCGAGGCCTGTCGGGCTTTTGAAATACCTGTTTTTCTCTGGATGTTAGAGCCGTTCAGGGATAACTAATTATAGCTCGTTGGCTCGCCTCATCACCGTGCTGCTCATCAAACAGCATTCCTGCCTGTTTACAGCGAGGGGGAATTGAGCGAAACCGCGGGTCCGTCAGAAGCCGCCCTTCCCTCGTCACCTGCAGCATTATTGATCCATCTTTCGGGGGCCGGTGGCGTCTGCAGCTCTGCTGTTGTTTCACCCGCGAGGTTGACGATGCGCCATTACCGCGGCGACGCGGCGGCGTCCATTACGCGCGCCACACATGGAAACGCACCTCCTCCACCTGCACGCGCATCACTGAGATGCTTTAAAAGTCCCCGGAGAATTGGCTGTGATTATTGTGGTTACCGTGATTGCTATCATCGTCTCCCATCACTGCCATTATCAGCGGAGCGTTTCCCCGCGCGCTCCTTTCAGCCCGGCGCTCTGTTTACCCTAATGTGAGCTGGGGGGAACATTGCAGAGAGGCGTCTTTCATAAACACCTTGTTATCTCTCACTCCTTCTCTAATTTTGCCTCCATTCTATCGTTCACCCTCTTCGCTGCCTCTCCGTGGGCCTGTGTGGGGGTCAGGGCTGAAATGGGAGAAAGGCAGGTTGCATAGTGTGTGTTGGTTTTTCCGAAAGCTCATTTCTGTTTGTTATTCAGAGCCTGGAGTTGATGCTGATGCTTACTTTTCCGCCTTTCTACTGTCGCTCAGTAGTTTTTCTTGTCTCGACCACCTCTTAAAAAAATATGGCTCCAATCTATTTACACTTAAAGAGGTGCCAAGGATGAGGGAGGCAGATCATTTTTGCCAGTCATGCCCACGCGTTTCAGCTCGTTGGCTCCGATTTTTTTATTATCCATCCCTTTCTTTACTCTCCCCCTCATCTGTGTGTGTGAGGCAGCTTTAGCCAAAGCACTCAGTCAATTCTGCATAAATGGGATTCTTACAGTCCAAATAGAGGAGATTGAAATCTGGAGGCACGTATTTGGACGGTGTTAAACATGTCACCCAGTTAATGCGTCCACAAACAGAAGAAAAATAGAGATTCAAAGGCGTCTTAAGACTTGGACTTCCTGGAGTACGGGGGGATAAGCGCCTCTGTGTTTTAACTGCTCTTCAAACACATGCAACTGTGGCCTGGATCACATGCAGGCACTTCCATGGCGGTGATTTTATGAGCCAGCGAGCCTGAGTGATTCCTGAGTGATGCTTCCTGAGGGCTCGGTGCGAGAACCAATCACACACCTCCCGCTATTTACGGCCCTATCTGGTCTTTGTTTACAGCGAAACTTGCACAGACCTGCTGAACGTTTGAAATAGGAGTGTTGGACGTATGCGTCTGATACCCCCCCCCCCCCAAACGCACACACCCTAGTGACATTTCATCAGGCTGTGATCGGTCATGTTATCCCCCCGTCAGTCCGCGAGACACGCACGTCCGAAGGCTCGGAAATGTGTTGGAACGTGTTAATGTTCCAACGCGAGAGGTGTGAATCTGCGCTTCCTCAGATAATGCCTGGCTTCTGTCGCCTGTGTCATTGCCTCATGCCGACCGAGGCGCGCGCACACACACACACACACACACACACACACACACACACACACACACACACACACACACACACACACACACACACACACACACACACACACACACACACACACACGCATTCCCTTCCCTCCAACCTCTCTGGCCCAGAACTTTTATCAGCAATTCATTCCCCCGTATCTCCACCATCAATCATTCAAGCTTGTCCTCAAATGCTGCTGTCGCTCCTAAAGACGGGACACGGAGCGACGTATACACAAGCAGACGGCAGCTGCAGCGGCCGGCGAGCGGGCGTTTTAATTAAGATCGCAATCGAAAGGCACTTTGCCACATTTTGGGAATGGTTTGATCCTGGGTAAGCCGGACCGGGCCGGGCCGCCCCGAGTCCTGATTGTGCCCACGGCTCCGACTGACGTACAAGCAGGGCCTGTGCTGCAGGAGTCGCTTTAGTTACTGCCTCTGGTTGACGCCTTCCCACTTACTGTATGCACCTGCTCTCTCCAGCTCCGCTGCCTTCTTTCCCTGAAACTGTTGCTGCGTGTTTGTACACCGTGACATGGTGACAAGCGCCAAGCAGGTGACTGTGGTGGGCTGCGCTCGGCTTGAAAGCCAAGGAATGTGCAGTTTGTCGAGTTATAGTTCTACTTTTAGCATAACGCGCTTAAACGTGTTTGCGGAGCCACGTTGGAGCCATTTGAGGGGAGGAGCTGGCGATTCGGGCGCGTGATGTGAGCGGCCGCGACAGCCCACGGTTCTAAACGAGCAGCCTGACTGAGAGATGAGCTCCACTTCCACCCCCCCCCCCCCCCGGACAGTCACTGGAGGAAGTGGGCGTGCTCGTCATAAGTTGCAGAAATTATCGGATGCAACCCCCTTTAATTATGATGTCAGACGAGCGCGGGGACGCGGGGGTCTCGGCTGGTGACGGGCACCTCCGGTAAGGCATACTGACAACTTAATTGTCTGCTTTGCTAAATAAAGCAGACAGCGGCGCTGATCGTTGGCCCCGAACCTGCACCAGTCCTCGACGAACACCTCTATATAGATCATTTCCTACTCAAGCCTTAATTACACATTGGCCATGGGTTTGTGAAGTAAAAGCTTTCTGTCTGTGGCATCTAGACCCTGAAAGCTGGATTTATCTCATTTGTCCTGACTGCCACAGAGGCAGTGCCTGTCACGTGTTGATCCCGGCCTCGGTGATTTGAGGAAACGCCGGGGGGCCGCAGCTCTTTGCTAATGTAAGATTAAGCTGAGAGGCCGAGATGATGCAAAATCAGCCGCGTGCTGCACGCGGGGGTCGTGTTTCAAAGGGAGCCGAGACACGTGAACGCACCTTTGAGTCGCAGCTGTCCTTCAGCCGGCGATGGTGTCGGCCGGTAATGACAAAGTGAGGCTCACTTTCATCTGTCTCCATTTGTTCCCGCTGCCTCATTCGTCGTGTTATTACTGTGGCAGCCCGTTGTTCCCCTTCATCTCCCTGTATGCTTCATTTGTTTGGTCTTGGAGATCTATGGATTTCCAGTCTTTGTTCCCACTGTTGGGAAGCATTAGGGTTTTGATGTCAGCGGAAGCAGCGTCTGTGAGTGCACTCTGCAGCGAATAATGTTCAGTGGGAGTTTCTCCTGGAGTGCAATATGCAAGGATACTTCAGTAACAATGCCATGTCATAATGACAGTCACCTCCGTGCTTCAATCTCTGAGGCCAAACTTTGCATTTTTTTCATGCACTGCAAATATTGAACTTTCACATACGAGGGAACGTATTGTATGTGACTCGTCTTTGGCTTCCAGATCTTTGGAGTCATAGCAGCTGTAGCTGGAGGTCATGCCTGTGTCAGTAAGGTTGTATTAAATGAATGTAAAAGGTTGTCCTGCTTGGTAGAATTACGCCGTCCAGCCTTTATGCTAAGCTAAACTAACAGGCTGTTTACTGTGGCCAAGAAAGAAAATCTTTGGAATCTAAACCATATTTCAGTTTTTTTGTCATGTTCGGTGTTAGTTCGACATCAACATTGGCTGTTATAGACTTTATAATTATTTGCTTATGTGTTGATGACACACATATGCACTCAACTGGAGTCGGTTACATTTTATTTGACAGTCAGTCAGGTTGGATGGAGTTACAGTATTTGAAGTCTTCCATTCACTGTGCAGTGACTCTCTATCCTTACAGGCATCATTCATGTTCCAGGTAATTGTCACATGATTGCACATCCCTTTGGCAAATAACCAGGATTTATGACTTTTATGTTACACACAATTGATTCTATTCATAGACTACATATACCTCTCCGCCGTATTTTTCTCTGTTAGTGTTACAGTACAGCCGATCGTCCAACAAATCATTTAACTGCAGCACCTCTGTCCATTCCAGTCATTGACAAACAGCCGAGCAGTATCAGCAAACCGCAACACAAGGGCTTTACTCCAACAAGGAGCTTGAATCAGAAAAATAGCAAACCGGACCAATAAACCTATTTATTTCACCCTCCATGTTCTCGGCTACATCAAAGAGACCTCCCCAGAAATGGACTTTTTTTCGGGAATCAATCTGGTAAGGGCCAGATAATTATTGTAGTAGGCACAGGAGCCAACTTCTTTCACCATGGCAATTAACAAGGCTTGTTAACATCAAAGGCAGAAAAAAGACCAGAGGCTGACTTTCAAACAGAAAGTGAACTGAACTCAGTGGAGGATTAGCTTTATGTTGAGTCTGGGTATTTAAATGTGTTTGATATGAGATCAGCAAATGGAGATGAAAAATTTAAGCGCAAATCTATTGGCTAAGAGTTTATGATGGATAAGTAGCAATAGAGAAAATATATCTAATCTGATCTGCGTGGCAGGATCTTCTCCGCAAGTGCAATTATTTTACCGGAATCATTTTTCATCTATACAGGAAACAATAGCCAAAGTCTGTTTATACCTAATTAATTTTTCAATAATTACTCTTAGACTGTATTTTGGCAAAAGCTGCACGTCACTTAATTATAAATGATGTTTCAGATTAAGCTTTAACTCTAAACACTGTAATTTTGAAAATTCCGAGAGGTCATAGGCGTGTACTGTATGCAGAAGGAACAAAGCAGCTTTTAGAGGTCGTGTTTGTTATCTGGCTTCGCTTGTTTTGATGTTACACATGAGCAAATCTGGCCCTTCGCCAAATACATTTGACAGGGACACAGAAAAGCCTCTTTTCCTGGAACTTCAATCACTCATGGATTCGTCAAAAAGTTTGAGTTTTTTTTCACTCCCAGACACGTTTTCATCTAACTTCAACTTTCTCAGGAGAAAATGGGTGTATGTAATCCCCTCTTCTGATGGGCGAACAAACTAATCTGCTTACTTCCTCCTTTGTGGATTGAGTCAGCGATGGCAGAGAGGCAGGTGATAAAAGGAAAGTACAGAAAGGCAGGTTTATTTGACTTCTTCCGCTTCACTCTTCCTTGCTTTCTTCCTATTGGGAAAGTGACTGTGGCTGCTGCTGGATTACCCTGACGTGTTGTATTCTTCATGTTTCCACATTCACTCCACCCCCCCCTTTGTCGCGTCTCCTCTCGCCAGGGTCGGCACTAGCGCTAGTTAGCGCTTTTTGTTTTGACGCCTTATCTTTCGCAGTAGTGCAGCGTTTGCCAGCCAGGCTGTGGGTGGTAGATACAGCAGGTGTCGTGTACATGGACGCCATTAGCTGTTACGCTGGGGTGCTGCAGGTACAGAACATTAAAGCAGCAATTCCTATAAAATGAAGGACAGCGAAGGAGAAAGATGTTTGGACTGGGACAATGTTGCACATACGAAACAAAGAGTAAAGACCTCGTCAGTCGCTTAACTATTTTCTTAACCCTGCACACGCACAAGTCCCCATAGACTCCCAATCTCTGCCACTAACATTGCCGACCTCAGCAAAATCTACAAAGTCATTATCTAATATATGACATAACGTGCATCATAATCACAGCCTGGCCCTGCACCAGAGGGAGGCAATAGTATTGATGAGGTTTTCAAGCTAGAGCCCTTAACATTAGGATGAGCTGTCTGATTGGAATAAATAAACGATTACAGCATAATGAGCATATGCATCACTGGGAGAAATGTGACATCTGGTATGTTACAGTAGGGTCAGTAAAGCTCTGTGGGGCCCTCAACAACATGGAGGTGAAGGCAGTTACACATGTTAGTTGACAAACTCAATTATGACACAAACAATGGTTCATCATGTAAAAGAGATTTCTAATTGGTACTTTGTACATAAAGCATGTTTAAATATAGTCATTACAGGCACTAAAATGGAACAGTTCTCTGCTCCAGAGTCAACATGGCCCCATCGCTGCACAGGTGTCATTAGCGGAAGTCGTGTTCAATCTGTGGCTCTTTACAAAGACCTATAATTTTCTTCTGCGCAGCACAAGCACTCCCATTTCATTCAGCAGTATCAGTTCTGAAAATAGAGTGAGGCTCAATAAACTGCATGTAATTTCAATTCTGCCTCAAGGACAAGAGGCAGGAGGGGGATCAAGCTATGATATCATAGAGGGCAGAAGGATGGACTGCAAGAAACACAATAACACTATGTCAGAAGATAAAGGGAGGAACTGCCGCGGCCCGAGTGAAGAGCCTGTGACGTTTTATTGTGCAAATCAGTCATTCTTTATGGGCCTTTGAAGACAAAAACCTAATGAAATCAAGGCTGTTACTTCTAAGGAACAGGAGCCTCTTGACAGTCGAGCAATTTTTAAAATGGAAACATTTAACTGCTTTTGTGCGTTCCGCCGATGCCGACGTTTCGGTG
Organism: Betta splendens; assembly: GCF_900634795.4. NCBI lineage: Eukaryota > Metazoa > Chordata > Actinopteri > Anabantiformes > Osphronemidae > Betta > Betta splendens. The sequence goes on from NC_040893.2 coordinate 15,059,479, forward strand.
GACGTGCGTAATCGCGTGAATCTCTTAGCGACGGCGTCGGTTTGGAGAAAGCGCTGTTAGCTGTTAGCGTTCGTGAAATGCATCTCCCAGCGTGAGTCCGTCCGCGTCCTGTATGGGGCTTTAGCGGCTTTCAGCGCATAATTATCCCGTGGAGGACGTGCTTCACACAATCCAAAACATTGCGCATTGTGTTGCCTACACTTATGAGTCCACGGCGCTGTGACAGGTGATTGTAAAGCACCCTGCCCTGCTTTGGTAAACACATTTCCCCGACAACGCAAACGAGCGGCGATGTCACCCGCCTTCGGGGAAGTGAAACAGACTCCATCTAATGCTAATGCCAGCTCTGCTCCCCGGGTGGCTTATTTATGAATGTATTTATAATTTTATTATGTGCTTTTATGAGGTGTTACACTGTGTGAAGTTTCCTCCTATGAGGTTAAGGACAGCTGAACAAATGGAAAAGCTGGAAACTAGTGTACTGTTTTACAGATAATTTAGATAATAACTCTATAGGGTGGAAACGAACACAGGCAATTCCAGTGGGTCGTCATTATTGTATTGTATATTATTGTTGTGTGCGTTTTTTTGCAACCAAACGCTGAATTAATTTATAATTTTAATGGGTCAAAGGCTTTTTTTTTGAGGAGGGCCTCATAAATTCAGTTCCCATTAATCTTGCTTACGGCCCTGAAAGAAACAAAGTTGTTCTGTCATTCAGCTCATGTCAGGACAAACGGTGACAAAGTGACACATGATGACACACACGCGCTTGCATCACTCTAAATCTGAGCCGTGTCAGGGTGAGAATGCACCTAGATGGCTGTAAACAGCCCGGCTAAAAATACTTACACGACTGGGAGCGCGTGGAAAGGCCGTCTGCGTTCCTAACACCGCTCGCTGTCATGTTTTCTCTTCATCGCTAAACATTATGCAGTTGTCTGGTGCTGTGCCAGCTCAAACTGATATTCACTTCAAAATATGAGCCTCTCTTGTGGGATAGCAGTGCATCAGCCCAAGCGAGTGTGAATACATTCCGGGCTTTAAGCGCCTGAGCTGCTGTTTTCATGTTCTCACACACACGTGTGTGTGTGCGTGCGTGAGTGCGAGTGAATGAACTTATGAATAAAACCCACAGAGGGACGGTGTGTGAATGCGCTTAATGTATGTCCTCAAGGTCAGTGCGTCTCCCATAACCGCGCACACACACACTCGTATACGTGGAGATATACACAGAAATGGCTTTTGGGATGCATTTAGGTCTCTCCACTCATACTTGCCTTCTTGAAAACCTTGAGGGCCTTTCTTGTTAATGCTGCCCATTACTTTCCCCTCGCCTGTGGTGGATGGAATTTCTGTCAGCATCACACTCTCCCGTGTGGAGCATTTTGGGCTAAGTAGTCCAAATAACATGGCTCTAAAAGCCTTGAGAACAGCTTTTACAGCTTGCCTTTTACCTTTAGAAGCCTCTCCTCTCCCGGCCACTTTAGTCTCTATTTCCTCCCCACTTTCCGCCTTTTAACCATGTTAGAGGGTCTCTCTCCCATCATGCATTGCAGTGTCATCAAAGTCAACCACCCGCGGTTTGTTAATCACGCCGACGGAGGTGTGAAATGGAGTGTTCACACTCGGCACGAAATGGCACGCTAGCTATCGCAGCCCTTTGAGCTTGGCTACGGTCGGCCATTTTGAAAAATGCAGGTGACATTTACGCGTCCCGCAAGAACAAATAGTCCGACATGGTTTAATTAGGAACCTTTAGCTTTTCTGACTGGATGTTATCTCATGCAATCTGAACAGTGGAAGACAAACAAATACTGTAAATCTATTTGTAATCCATTAGTCAGAGCTCTGGGTAACACTTTGTGGCTCACAGCAGCTATGAGCTAGGTGTATTGCATGAACAACATCTTCTAACCATAAAAATCGACGTTGATGGAGAGCCACTTTTAAATTAAGAGACAGACAAGGACAACCGCGAGCTTCTGCTGTGATATTAAACCACTTTGACTGTATATTGTTGCCCCCAAGGCCTGTTTCCTTTCCTCTATCCTCCCAACCATCGCAACCACCTGAAGTGTTTACACTGAATGGGTCAAACCCTCTGTCAATGGAACTAATTTAATGTACAACACGACGCCTGGCCTCAGAACACTCTGCCAGTTGTGCCTGGTTAAGAAAATAACAAGACGGTCGATTTGTTTTAACCCCCCAGCTTTTATCGCTTTTAATGGCCGAGAGGCCGACAGGAAGGTTTAACTTATTATTTCGTCAGGTCATCAGTCTAAACGCTAATAAGAAACGTCTCCTCATTGGCTCTCATGTGTGTCCAACTGTGTGTGTGTTGTTGTAAACAAGAAAGGGGCCAAAAATATCCCTCCTCTTTTTACTCTCTCTGAATGGCAGAAGCTCTTAATTGTACATGCTGGGACATTATCTTGTGTACTGTAGTAGCGAAGCGAGTAGAGCTGCAGCTGGCCTCGAGTGATAACACTTCATTTACCGCAAACAGGCGACGCCGGTACCTAAAGTCACTCTCCAAAGCTCTTTCATGGTGGATTAAAGGATCTCTCTATTTGGAATCTTTGTTAGCAGAGTCTGATGTCCTTTTTATTTCCTCTGCCCTCGTGACAGAAGGTTATAAACGCCGGTGTGAAATTAAATTTAATTAGAAGTTGAGATCACATCATCACATTATCCACTCTTTAAGGTTACTGGTTCTTTTGCCCTCAGCAGCCTTGTGCTGGCGAGCAGCTATTAGGATTTTAATAGGTGGTAGGTGCTTGGTTAACTGGTTCAGCACGGTGTGTTGTAGTGTTTGTGTGTGCTTTGTTTACAGTGGGTAGACTATCAGGTGCAAATGTTGAATTTAATAATTTAGATGCATGTTTTCTTTCTTTTATGATCAGAACAGTGTTTCCTAAGACCTTTCTGGCAGGAATAGAATAAATACACTATATTACAACAGTCACATTCAAGCCTTACGGAGGTCCAGTGTTGGATGTGTGTCTTTAAATATGGCCTGGGAGGTGCAAGTGCAGGATGCTCTAGGTGTGTGTCACAGCTTTATACACATTTTTCCATTCATGTCCCTGCGAGGAGATGTCTCCTGATTTTTAGCGTGATGGGGTGTCAGCTACTGGAAAGATTGTGTCTGTCAGCACCCAGAAAAATCTGTCTTATAAAATTGGTGTCGGAGCTGGTGTTTGTTCAGACGTACACTGCAGTGTGGCGCTGACAGCCGTGTGGTGTCAGACATTTTTAGTCCGGGTGAGTCGACGCGTCTTGCGGCGGCAGCTGTGTATTGATAGTGGGCGCGATTGGGATTGCTCTGCACGGCCACGCGACTGTCAACACGTTCGCGTGCTGCACTCTATCAAGGCTCCGTGAGGTTAGGAGAGCAGCAGACGGGTTCAGACTCTTCAGATGAGGCACGCGAGCCAGGGGTGAATAAAAATCTGTATCAGCACATGTACAGTATCACATCTTGAAATTTGGTTTACAAATTACAGTTGGTGAGGTTCTTCCTCACTGATCGACCAAACCTCTTTGATCCTGATGAACCAACCAGTTATTATAAGTTGTTGTCATAATGTGAGCGATTCTGGGCCATAATATTGTTTCAGATTGTCCCTGGCCTGCACCAAAGTTCTCATATCAGATGCATGCAAGGGCAAATCCTACAAAACCTTAGGTTCAGTGTATAGACTCAGAAACTAGACCTACGACCGAAGAGGGGGCCTTAATTTATAGAAGAGGGTGGTAGAATAGGTGAGCATCGATACAGAGACATATGGAGTAGCAGACCTACAGTAAAAGAATGTTAGTATTGCATGTGGTTTGTTTTGGTTCTCTCTCATGCAAGTTGTCTGGACGTTGAGTCAGGCTATAGTCGACTGTAGAACAAAGACGTCCCGAATAAAATGCTCAACTTCCAGACATAAGCAGCAGCAACATCCACGCCGTCCTGCACACAGTAAGTCAAAAAGCTTAGCGCTGCCTAGTAATTGTAAATTAAGTGCCATCTTTTTATTCAGTTGGAAGGTGACACTTTTCTTTGCGCTGTGCCGTTTTAAAAATACAGTAGAGTTCACACACGGATGACTTCCGTGGCCTTTCCAGTATTCAGCCTCAGTTGCAAACGAAACGTGAAATTCATCCACTTTACATATCAAAGCCGGCTGTAGTAATACGGCACACTGTATGTGATGGCTGTGGAAATCCCTTCTGTGGCTCCAAATAATTGACAGTATCTACAGCGGTAATGCGTCCTCTCGTTCAGTTAAAGCAGCTCGATAAATCAAAGCTGAGGCTCCCTCTTAGTCGACGTTCAGCCCTTTGTGTATACGAGGTCAGACTTTTCCAACTATTCAGATATGGCAGGATGCCACATAAATGATAATAAAGCTACAATATGTGGAAAAAGGTCAAATGGATGATCCCATTACCCTTCATAAGGAAGATGACAGTGATGGCTAACCCCAGTGGCCTGGTGGGGATCAAAGCACTGAGGTAGCACCGTGAACTGCAGTCACTCCCCAAGTTAATAGGACCTTAAATCATTTTAAGGTCTACATTATTTAACAAGCCGTCCACGTTTGATGCAGTTATGTATCAGCCGATATTAATTTACATCACAGTCTACGCGTTTGATGCCCTTGACATTGAACAGCTCGATTTGTCTGCTCCACACCGTAGCGTCCCGTGTGTAAATGATGGGATTGTAGGTGTGAATCCCTGCTACCTCATCACCTTAAAAAACAGTTTCCAGCTGTACCTTACCGCCCATCGGACACCATAGTTCCTTTCGCAAACATCGCCCTAGAAAGCAGGCACGCGCTCACCGACGGCTATAAGCAGCCCAGGGGATGGTGGATGACAACGCACTCCTGACGCACCTATTTATCCCGCATCTCATCGCAGAGTTGCAATATTGTGCTGACAAGAACAAGATTGACATGATTACTTGAGCATGAGGGGGAGGACGGGAGGAAGCAGGAAGGGAACGGAAGCTTTAATATGGCAGCTGATAAGGGAAGTGAGTAAATACAACCTTCTGAACCCCTCAACCTGCATCGCACTATCTCCCATTTCCTCTTTTTCTCATTTTGCTCTACCCTTCCGCCCGCCATTGGAATTGCAAATCACAGTGCCTGTTTCTTTACAGGCGAGGTGGGAGATAAGGGACAGGGTGTTGGACGTATCAGCAATCTGAGCATGTTGTTCATGTTGATTTATTTATTTTATTCCTTCCTCTTATTTATCTTGCTGTCGCTTTATGAATGTATGTTTTCCCGTTTATATACATATGAATACAGAGGGTGCGGGAGAGGATATTTTGCTTGTAAAAGCGATAAGGATGGATTGCTTGTTTGTGCGTGATATGGCTTAGATAGTATTGTATTCAAGCATGCACTCAAGGGATGGGTGAATACACAAAACTTCCTGCGTGTGTATGCGTGCTACTGGGAGGATTTCTGCTCGATGCGTTGCTGCGTGACTGTGAATTTCGAACAGACGGGCAGGGTGGCGATGAATAGATCGAAACTTGCTGAAAGAGGAGACGGCGTTCGGGTTCGGTTGGAGTCAGCAGGCAGTGATAGATGAGCCCAGAGCACCGCCTGGAAGATGGACTCCAGGAGATCACAGAGTCGTTGGCCCTACACAGATAGTCATGGAGACGGCTCAGAGATGGCGGCGAACACCAGATAAGATGTGAACGCAGACGTGCACACAGTGGACTTGGAGTTCCAAGGACCTGAAACATATTCTCTTAAAATGTTCAGCAGACACTTGTCTTGACCACTCCTGGCTGCTTCCGAGCTTTAAGCACACAACCACCGGCGGCTTTAAGCCTCTCTGGCAGCGCCCGGCGTGGCGTGTCCATCCCACTCTGCTACATCTGCGCCAGGTCTGATACAAAGCCGAGCCGTGCCAAGGCGCTTGCCCCCCGGCAGGTGTTCTCAGTCTGGACCTCCACAGATAGCTGCGACAGGGCAAAGTATCGCCATGGTTACTGCCAAACGACACCACATCCCGCCCTGGACTCTTAGCAGTAGTGAAAGGTCACCCATCATGTCGCTGTTCTGTCCCTAAAACCCTGCAGGAAACCAGACCATCAACCCAAAACAGGGTCTAAACTGCCAGACACATACTTTAGTTCCGTCACAACACAAAGCGACGTCCCTGGACTGTAGAGATAAGTGTTAGGTGTAATCAGTGTTCATTGTTTGTAGAGCTGCAATGTCCAGGAGGCGCTCCTTGACAATAGCTATAATCCAAATCTACATGTTCGGCCCATCGGTGGAGTAAAACTGCTTCCATCCACACACGGACAGACACAGGTACACACTGCAGTCTGTGGGAGCTGTGACTGACAGTCATCATTTTGGCTTTGTTAGATAAGTACATTGTTTAAAAAATACAACTTTGTGGTCATGCTGCTTGCTCCGGCATCTGCACAAATCCAGCTTTCTGTATCTTCCACGGAACCGAGAAAACAACCCTTTTCATTAAACCTGACATCCTACATAAATGTTATCTAACTTATTACAGACTGGTATTCACTTATTCAAGGTGTATGTCTGACCTTTTAGCGCCTTGTTCATCTTTGTTTATCGATTTTGATTCTTATATCATTTTTCCAAGGTCTGGATGCACACCTCTGTCTCTAGGACAGAGCAGCAACCTCGGTGTTGCTTGAAATCACATTTTAAAACCCATCTGCCCGGCTTTTATGTTGTCTCAGTGTGTGTTCTTGTTGTGTGGTTCAGCAAAGCTTTTCCAGGTTTGCGTTTCTGCACAGCCGTCCAGCCTTTGTGGATTATGCTGTATGCGACGCTGAAGGTCCAAGCCATCTGACAAGAACTTGCTTCTGTCACTTCCTACAACAATACACGTACACAGGGGAGGGCGGGGAGTGACCATGGTGGAATTTACAGGTGGATTCTGCAGGTGCTGTAGATTTACTGCCTTGTGGTGAAATGTGGCAGCGGAGCGTAGGTAGCTTGAGGGCTCTGCTCCATTTCGCCATCCACCTCTATCCCTTTCAGCTTTGTCTTTCTTCACTTCCAAACTACTTGACAATCCCCCCACCTTACCCCGAATCAATTCCTAAGTCCAATTAGTCATTGCATTAGACTGTGAGGAAAAACACCACTGTGCGCTGTAGCCTGACAAATGTTTGACTACTGTTGTTGTTCTGTTGTTTGTTTTCCATGTGAGAGCTATCGATCAGAAGCTTTGAGGGCGGGGTGGGGGTTTGGGCGCACGTAAATCTGGGAGGTAAAAGGATTGATAGAAAGGCAGAAAATGCTGCAGGGGGTGACGAGCAGGGGAGATCAGACAAAAGTACAGAAGGGTCAACGTTTGGCAGCAGCCGGAACAAAAAGCAGGTGAGGAAGCGAGATAAAGCAGCAGCAGGGAGGACAGAGGGGCAGAGATTTAGGCTATAGGCTTAGAGACACAGAGAGCAGGGAGGCACAATGGCGCAGATTGAGTGTTATTGCCTGAGGTTGAATGTGTCAAAAGCAGGAATGATGATGCCAGGCAAGGCCGGGGAGCCGCGTGACTATCTGGCATTTTCCCGTAGCCAGGGGTGCCCACTCCAAGGTGGCGGCTTGAAAAAGCAAAAGCGACATCAATGGGAGAGCGGGAGACGAGGAGCAGGCTGATTTGGTGGGGGATAAACAAAGAGGCTGATGAGAACAGAGCAAGGGAAGATCAAAGGGCCCGGCAGCTTTACAGTTCCATCCAAATCATGCAGAAATCCCCCCATGATACTTCCAAGGCTCTCGCAGCTCAAGCAAAGCCAAAACAGGGGTCCTGACAAGTGCTACACCTGAAAAACACTGGAGGCATGTTGCTTTGGGCATCGGCCCCCAGGGGATAATAACACAATAACAAGCTACACCTGAACGACGAGACAATGTGCTCATTTACGGTGCACGCATTAACAATTTATACATCGTTCTGCTTTCGCAAGGTCCCTTTAAGCAAGGCCACACGGTATCTACTACTGTCTGCAAATGAAATATTCAAACGTTTGCTCTCCAGTGTCTGGTTTCCTCATTGTCGTGTGATTAGGATCAGGACAAGATGACCCTCTGTGACCTTCAAGGATAAATGGATGAACATGATGAATGGATGAATGGATGAGATTAAGGAGTCCCACTTGCTAAAACTGTCCCGTCTCATCATCTTCCTCGTCTTCCTCTTCTCTGCGCCGTCTTGTCTCCGAGTCCCTTTTGTTTGTGTCACAGCTTCGCTGCACTGTGTTGCAATTTCGACATTTCAATATTTCATGTAACATTTCCAGAGCAGAGAATGGCGTTGCTGAAATATTTAGCACTACTCCCAGCAAACACATATACACATGCACATATACAGTAGACTATAGATTTATGGCCCCGTGTGTGGATTTTTGCCAGTGAAAAGTGTAAATTGTTCATTCTTGAACTGTGACCCAGGAAGGAAAGGTAGATCAATCAGGAGAACTGATCCCCTCGCTATAATCACCATCCACAGTCCTGTCCTACAGCTGATGGATGAGCGCTCTCCATAACCCACCTCCCCTCACATACGCCCGTCCTCATACTTGCACACGTTCGCTGTGTACACACGCGTATACCAACCCATGCACAGTTACCAATAAATCAGGATAACACAGACTGGGGCCTTGGTCACTTCCAAAGGCAAGCATTGTCATGGATATGTGACATTTTCTGTGGGCAGATTGAGCAATGCTGCTGGGATTTAATTTAGCTTCTTGCTACGCTGTCAGCAGCTTGTGCGTGCATTGTGTATGGGCGGCGTGCAAGGCTTTGTGCGTGTGCTGGAATTGTCATTCTGGCCTCTGTGGACATGGGAATTGTTCGTATGAATCATCGCTCCCCTCGCGTTCCCCTTCCCGGAATAAAGCAGATGAGGGAGCATTGTGTACGTATGGTGCGCTGACTCCGCTAATATCTGTCTTTTCATCAGTCGGCACCACGGGGGCGACTGCTTGTTATTGGGGACACATTAAAATGACGTACAAACAAAAGATCGGGGCAGTCGAAGAGGAGGCGAAGGCAAACGAGCCCAAACATCCAGATATCCAGATGAATGACTAAAGATTTCTTTTTTGCCATGTTGCAAATCTAAATACTAATATAAGAAGAATATTTGGTTGGTTAATAAAAGCCATTTTGAATTACAACCAGCTGCATGGTTGGTTTTATTATTTGATCAGAGCCAACTGGCTCTGATCAAATAATTCAGTCTTTTCAGCAGATCTAGGGTAAAGTGGGTTTGGGCAGGAACTACTTCCTTTTCACTAAGGGCAATCAGACATTATGGAATCTTAATCGCCTTCAGTGACTGTATTTTAATTTGTAAATCTGACAGGGAGGGAATGTACAATCAGCATTTCTTTGCGTGATTACTTTCAATCACTTTCTATTCACTGAGATTGCCAAAAAACTGCTGTGATGAAGGTGAAGTGAAAAGGAAATGGAGACCACACACTAAGAGGACTGGGATTGAAAGGTTTAAAGAAGGAGTGTGCGTGCGTGCGTGCGTGCGTGCGTGCGTGCGTGCGTGCGTGCGTGCGTGCGTGCGTGCGTGCGTGCGTGCGTGCGTGCGTGCGTGTGTGTGTGTGTGTGTATGTGTGTGTGTGTGCGCACAGCTACTGTGAATATATAAAGAACTGATCAGTTAAGTTAAGGCTGTGAAGTTCAACCAACTGTATTTAAGCAGCGAATTACCTTTCACATTTTGGAGCAGTTTTATTTCCATAAGGCAAATATTGTAGCATTGTAATGAAATTTGGTGTAATTAATTTAAACATTTGATTTCATGTTTTCTACAAACTGATCATGTGCGACTAAATGTTGTTCCTTGGATGGTTGATCGCTCCTTTAACGTCTACTTTAGTGCTAATTGTACCCAGTCATGGGGCTAAATTACATTTACTCTGGATGACGCCTAATTTGCTAAATGTCTTTTAATTTCTCCCACTGTTTTACTGTATTTTAACTTTTTAAAAGCCAGAAAACCCCTTCATGGAATCAACTTCATGGTCCGATCCTGTTTTACAACAAAGGGAATTCAACGGCGGCAGCTCTGATGTCCCTGAACGCATCTGCAGCGATCTGTGCTCTTTGTCCTGCTGTTATCGCAGACACGTCTGAGCTGTCCGCCGCCCACCAACTCACACGTGGGCTCCGCTCCTCTGTCGAGGCGTGACATTTAGCTCGCTGACGCCGGGCGGACTCATGGGACGCGAGGCAGCGGTGGCTCAGGTAGAACGGCCGTCCACCGGGCGTGCGTTTGGAGCTTCGATTCTCTGCTCCCGCTGCCATTTAATGAAGTCAGCCCCAATTTGGAGGCAAAGGTAAAAGCTCAAAGGTATTTGAGTTGTGGGAGGAGTTCTGGGAGGGTTTTATAACATTTCTGAATTAATGGTAGTTATACGAAGCTCTACAGTTGATGAACACACCTCACGAAGCAGGAAGACATGTTCGGTTCAGCGATCCCTCTCTTGAAGCAGGACCTCACTGCATTAGCACACTGACTGATGCCTCACTATTGACTGCAGCCAGTTTGCCGTGTGAGTGTGCGCCAGCGTGAGCCGAGCCTCTTCCAGGGAGTCTGATCAACTCTCTGGAGCTGAGTGGATGCATGCTGCAATCAATACCTGGCCTCCAATACCATCCTTCATATACTCAGCGATGTCTGACTCGAGTCCTTTTTATTTCTCTTTACGGTGCAGCCTGTAATACCGCTTGGTTTCATAAAAGAAAGCGAGCATCATAATAAGCCGTATTATCAGCCCGCTCGCTGGGAATTCAATGGGAATCACTCGCGCTGCCTTTTTTTTTTTTCTTCTTTTATCGTCTGCGCATTATTTTGCCCCTCTCCCAGCGAGGACCTCTCCCCTCCCTCTCTTTGCCTCTGTACCTACCGATTACTGATGAGTTGATTTCACGACCCAGTGATGCAGAGCGCGTACAGTAGAATCGTGTGTGCTCGTGTGAATAGCAATGGTTGCCTATGCTTCATATGGGAAACAATGATTAAAATGACCCCGCGCATGATAAGAGCTCAAGCGGTCACTCTGGCCTTTCTGAAAAAAGCGATGCAACTGGACTTGTGTTTATATCCATCTGTCTGTTTATTTGTGTAAAAAATGGCCCGATCAAATCAGAACAGCTTCTTTTTTGCTAATTTGGGTCTGTAGTTGCAGTGAAAAAAGAACAAACACAAGCAGAGAACTGCGCCCAACAATTCATATCCCTGCATGCAAACGCTAAACAAACATCCCAGCTCAGTTAGAGAGCACTGCCGCACTGAAATTAGACTTTGTGCTTGTTGTCATAGAAATACAAATCAGCTTATATAGCAACGCATCATAAACCATCTGTTTGCAGCCTAACTGTACAGTAAGTGATATGGAAACGCTGGGAGTCGAAAATAAAGATGTTGGCGCGCGTTGGAAAGGTCGCGGCACAGCAGGTGGCCGGAGCTAAAGCTCACTAACAGCTTCTGAAGCTGCTTTGAGCAGATATCAATAAGAAGTTATGGACACGTTTTGTGTTGTATGGACTGCTGTATGGACACACATGCTTGTTTTTGCTCTGTGGGTCTCTATAGCTCTATAGCGCCGTTGCTCAGGTTGCTGCAGCAGCGCTTCCCTGACACGTGGACCTCGGTGGTTGGGCTCTGGACAGAAGGTGAGCCGGGTCCAAGAGTGGACGGCTCCCAGTCTGTGCTCACTCTGTGTCTTGTGAGTTTTTATTTCACTTTTGTAATTTTCACATAGCCAGAAAGTCCCGGGAGCGGCTGATGCATTTGTGCAAATCACACTGAGGAGGGACCGACCGCGGCCGCTGGCGTCTTATCTCGAGGTCCCACTCTCCTCATTGCCGCTGTGCTGCTTGAAGTCATCGCAGTGTTTGCAGTCAGCTCTTCTTGTTCCATTGCTCCCTCAGGTTACTGTGACCTCACTATTCTGTACTTGCTCCAGGTTTTAATACATGTTGCTCCTTTGCTTGACTCTCCCCCAGCTCTCCACCAAAACCTCAGTCCAAATACTTTCTGTACATATATGTTGGGTATTTTATTGTATTTATATTTATGTGTGCAGGTTGTGTGTTTGTGCTGTTCGTAGAGGCTTGTGTGTCCTGGCACTGGCTTCCAGATATACAGTATAATGATGCTGCTCTTGTTTCTGTGCTGCAACACTCCAGCTGCCGATGGCAAGCTGAATACACACTCCTGGACACACAATCAGAGGAAAAGTACATGTTTAGTGGCATTTTTACAGCCAGGCGCACGCACACACACACACACACACACACACACACACACACACACACACACACACACACACACACACACACACACACACACACACACACACACACACACACACACAAAGCAAATAGACACTTCTCTCTATCGTGGCCTGAGCGTTGTATCTAATGCAGAGTTTGACCAAGCAAGACTCCCCCCGGCCTCACACAATAGAGTGGAATTAAGTACAAGCACCGGTCACCTGAGGACACACACACACACACACACACACACACACACACACACACACACACACACACACACACACACACACACACACACACACACACACACACACACACACACACTCATTACATGACTGAGAGCACAACACGGGGACAAACAGACAGTCACATAAAAGCGGCTCCCATCCCTGTGATCGACTGCGTCGCAAACTCGCGTGCACAGGAAATGAAAAAGTTGATTATGGCGTTCTTAGTCATTAAGGGACCGGAGGATGACAGCCATTGTAGGCGCCCTCCTCCTAAAGAGCACAAATGCAGAGTGACACGCTGCCGTCAGTGTTTTCGCTCGCGCTGTAATCTTCACTGGGAGCTGCTTTTTAATAGGCTGATGGGAGACAAATAATTGTTTTGAGGGGAGCTGAGCTCAATTCTAATTCAATCTTCTCGCCACCCAAATCCCCACTCAAACACACTAATGCACATTAATGAGATTTCATAGCTCTTAATGGGAGAGAATGGCAGCATCTTTTACCACTGTGTACGTTCGGTGCCGTGTGTTTGAGGTTCTGTGCGTCGGCGCTATCTGCTCGGCGTCCTGTTCATTAGCTGTTGCGTGAGCCCATGCTTCACCTAATGTATCCCCCACGTCTGCTGTGGGGGATTCGTGCACAGCGGGGACGTGTGCATATGGAGCACGTGCATAGAGAATAGCAGACACAAGTGTTTAAGCTTGTAGCCTAAGCAACTCCATTCCTTTCTGCCTTTTGTCCTTGGTGGGTGACACCAAGGCTAAATAATTCAAAGCATTAATATATGTATAGAGGTGCGAGAAGTTGTGTATGGGAAGGTGTCAGGTCTTCTTTAAGTTATGGAGTCATTAATGTGACAGTGCTCATTGCACATGGTGATTTACCAGGAGTTTGTCACACAGCGCAAATCATGTGAACAGCACCCGGTGGGCAGGAGCGCCATTTATTCCGGACCCTCTAATACCCAGCCAGGTTCTGGTGCGATTCTGTCAAAGCGATGTGGCATTTAGACGGGAGGTTGCCTCAGTGCAGCGCCGACGCAGTGAATAACTTACTGCCCTTGTCTCTTCTACTGTAGCTCGGTCCTCTTTTCTTTTTCTTTCAAGCTACTGTATGAGATCAGCGCACACTGAACATCTACATGTACAGAATAAACATACGACCTCACTGCGAATCAAATAGTCATAATAGACCATAAAACACATTCCTGGACTGTCTGGAACCACGCGTACAGTAGGAATAGGTATACGCAAAGTGTGAATACATGCACCTGTAGCTTCAGGGAACAAAAATGCGTGATGTTCATAACGTGCGTGATTGGGACGAGCTGACTGACGGACGGTCGAGGTATTTAGGCCAAATGTGCCGGGGGAAATCAGTTCTCTCTAATCCCACGTTCCGACACAGGCAACCCGGTTCCTGCTTTGCATTATCAACCCATTCGACAGCAGCGTAAACACACATCAAGCTTTCGCTGTCTTTGCCCGGGGCGCCGCGTGTATTAAACGTCACCCGTCAGCTCGGCCGTCTTTGTCGGGGCTCCTTCACTTCTTGCATCTACGCGCACGGGAATGAGCTGGCGTGGGTTAATGCAGCCGTTCCACCAGGACGCTGTAGTTCCCAGTATAGCATGAAAATAGCAGCTGGGCCCAGCCAGCTGGGCCTCGGTGCCCTTTTGGGCTGATCATCTCTCACACGCCACACAAGCCGACACGAAAACATGGATTCCACACCATCGCGTACCAATTACTGTGGCTCTAACGGAGCTATTAGGCGGCGGTGATGGCTAAAGCCTAGCCCCACCGCCTCACCCCGCAGCCATTACGCAGGGCGTCTGAGCGCCAATGTATGTGTGCAGCACAGGTAATGGGCTCGGCGCCCCTTTGCTGAGTCCACAGCTTTTTCATCATCATTAAGCGGCTGCAGTGATAAAACAAAGTGATAGAGGGATGAGGCGAGCGAGACAGAACGAGAGAAGAAGCGATGCGGTTCTGCGGCCGAGGAATCAACGGGATTACCTTCAGAACGCCGACCTAATGCGCTCTCTCATCGAGCCTAATGACAGGCGCACACGGCCATTTTCCGAGCATGAACACTTCACAGCATGCTGCATCGATGAGTCTTCAAAAATGCAATTAAGTCAGTTCTGATTTATTCTGTTTTCAATGCCAAATGTATATTTTCAGCTCAAATATACTCAGCAAAGCCAACATCTTCCACCCAGCCCTTCCTCGGCTTAATTCTCCCTTTTTAAGTCTTGCGGCATTGTTCTTATCTGATCTGCCTTCATTAACAGCACAGCCTTGTTAGGGTTCCTGGAAACGTTAATCTCGTTAAGGACAATCAAAGCGCCCCAGCTCCGAGCGAGCCTCCATGCGATGAGCGGGGAACAATGGCAAAGTTGTCTGTTTTCAATCTTTTCATCTTTTCTCCCTTCTGCATGTTTCATTCCTCTTCTGTTTCTTCCTACTTTCCATTTCAGACGCTTCGCTGATGCCTTTCTGCTCAGTCTTGCTTGATGAGCTGCCATGTTGGGAATCGGTGACCTGGTAAAAGCTCATATGTTTACAGCTTTAAGCTGCCGAACCCCAATTTAGTTTCCTATGTGACGATAATGTGTGGTAGAGAACAGGAAGAAGGTCATTGGAAACATAGTTTATTCTAGTTGTAAGAGGGAGTTTGTTCACACTTGTGTGGACCTTCATTACCATATTCATCAAGGTTGCTTCTAGTCTTGATTCTTATCTGCTGTCATTAGCCTGGCTGCAGTTTACCAGTCCTTGGGAGCGACCTCTTCGTTTTCTGCCGTCCTTCTTTGCCCTCTTTCTTTTATCTCTGCAGAAACAGACAGAGACTTTGTGCTGATGTTTAGCCTTTCCATCATAAAGCTGATTGGTTATGGTGCTTGACAATGATTGGATTTTAATTGATTAGTTACAATGTAATTGGTTGATAGGCAGCGGCTTAATGAAAACGAGGAGTCGTAAGGGCCCCGGCCTACATCCATAGCTCTGGGTGAGACATCCATCAATTTTCTCAGCAGGACTCTGCAAACCTGAGATAGAGAACAGCTCCTTGATTCTTCCAGGAAAATAAAGGACATCACCTGTTTTGTCCTGCTTTTAAATGTAGAATCAATTCGTTAAGATTGATCGTTAAGACAGAAGTCAGTCCTGGTGCAGTCCACTGCATTACTTTCATCACTTCTTCACAGAGACACAGCTTTTAATGTTGGTATATAATGACCAGTCCTCCGGTTGGTTCTTGCTCTGCATACTGTATGGGACCGACATAGAAATCCACCCCTGCTTCGAATGAACTGGCGTCTAGTCTTTATATGCCTGCTTCAGAAGGTGCTTTCAGTCTTTGTACATAATTAATGAACATGCTATTGACTTGAAATAGTATGCATTTACTGTACAATGTGCATATATTTGGATCCTGTCCCAGTAACACGATGTTCTTGATGATCACGAGGTGTCAGAGGACGATGACGAACTTGGCTATTGTATCTCTATATTTCAATTAAAGCCAAATCAATTAGTTCTTCTTCTTTTGAGCTCCATGGCAATCGCATGGGGCTGTGCAACGAGCCCCATGTGAGGTTTTCATAATGATAACATGGAAATTGCTACATAGCTGACGTCGGTGTGACCAGCCTCTAATTAAATTTTAGACTTTCACCCCACATTTACAGACACACAAAGATTCAAAGCAAAGACGATGCGTGCACAGCAATGGGAACGTAGGATGAAAGATTTCGTAACTAGACTGTTACCATAGCTAAACATGAAAAATTAATTAGGCCACTGTATTTTCCTTCATTTTTCCAGGACTTTATTGACTTAAGCAGTAATTCTGTGCATCAGCAGATGCTCCTCTGACTGAAACATTTGCATTTTCAGCCAGAATGCAGCATGATCGCCGTGATGTAGCTTTTGATAACTGCTTTACATCGACATATTGCTGTTGAACAGTTTCTGCCTGCTTGCCAGACGGGTCATACTTGTTTGCATTCGATACGATTTTGCTGAAATCTTTCTCTGCACGTGGAGTCGATCCATAAATACTCAGTAAAGGCTGTCGTTGGTATTTTGCTGCAGTCGGTCTGATAAATAAAGAACTGGCGCCTTGGCAGCCATTAAAGGCATCACTGTATGTAGTAGCTGAACTGGGAGGAAAAGAAGCACTGGTTCCTGTGTAGCCCAGCAGGGAACCTGCAGTAAAGGGCACAGGCTGATCACAGCGTGCCCACTGCTCTACTTCATGGGAAAATGCGTATTTGTGTAACTATGATCTTTGCTCCTCCAGAGGTTATGTACTGTACAACCCCTGCGCTGGCAGAGCTTAAACTCATTCTTGATTTTGACCTTCTTTGCCAAAAAACCTGCAAAAAAACAGATTAATTTGAAGACAATGTATTATGGGTGTTCCTCAGACACTATGGGAGCCTTTGTTTGATGCCGGTGATGTTCTTGTGCCGTGCATGGGGACAAATACGTTCCTGGAAACAGAAAAGCGGATTAGCACCACTGAATATCCTACATGAACACAAACATGCCGTAGAAATTCACCATAATCGTCAGCAGTCAGCAGTTCAATACCCCCCCCCCCAGCTCCACTCTATCCAGGGTAGCTCCCTTTCTTCTCCCCAGAGGAGATTAGAGTCTCTACGAAGTACAACTTGACCTTAACCCTCCCTCATTCTCTCCCACATTGACTCCACCACTTCCCTCATCACCATTTGATGTAAATGCAAATGATCATCCTCCACTGATGCGATATCAGCAGCCCATGACTGGGGGTAGCACTTCACAGAGACTCTCCACGGCGCCGGGACATCTGCAGCAAGGTGATGCTAAAGGGTCTCGCTCGTTAAGTGCAGAAACACACCCAGCTGGCTTTGTTGAAATATTACCAAAATAGTCATCTTTATTTTTATGGCTTCTCTGTTCTCCATCCTCCTCTCCTCTCCTCCTTGCTGTCCTTTTTGGACAGCAGGCGTTCAGTCACTTATCGGGAGAATCAGCCAAGCGCAGCCACTTTTAGGCCGCGGACAGGCAGGAATTGGCTGACAGCGTGGAAGCGCTGCTGAGAAAAGGAGACGTATTAAAGATGATGAGGGGCACGAAGGGGCGCGAGAGGAAGCAAGAGAAATGACTAATTCACAAAAAAGAACAAACGAGGTGTTTGCTTCTGTGTTTTTGCTTTTTTTTTGTTTTAGACAAAAATAAAATGTAGACGGACCTTTCCAACGTGAGGCTCAGTCTGTCTTTTGTGCAGCATCACATATCTCCCACGCTATCTGTGGAAAGTGATAATGTAGACTTTCTGTGCGACTTTCAGGAATCCTTGAGGCGCCAGCTTGCATCTGACTCCTGCAGTCATATTAAAATAGCGCCCAGTTCCCGTACATATTAATCAGCTGACCTTCGCTACAGACTAACCTCGTTTGAGCGTCACATACATTAGAAGCAAACAAAGCTTGTTACTTGCGCCGGTGAGCAAAAGGAGGTGCGGCGAGGGAAGCGTCGCTTTCAGTCCCAGACATTTCCTGTTATGAGATCATTAAAGGACATATTTGTGTTTGAGGATTATGGGAGATTAAAATTGCAGCCAAAGCATAAGGATATCAGATTACAGTACATCAACATTAAACCACACAGGCTGGAAAAGTGCTGATGAACCGCTCGCTACGGTTCAAAACGCTCAAGGTTGTTGCAGCCTAGTCAGGGTAGAATGATTCAATCACATCACGGACGTAATTGGTCCGAATTATCGTTCCCAACATACAGAAAGTGCCTTTGAAGTAGCTTAAATTCTCACTTGGCGTGGCTGTGGGATACAGGTAATTATTTGGGCGGTAATCACACTACTTAAACTTCAAACCATTCATCCAGCCTCCACACAGCTGATTTCCCTTTACTGGTGATTAACTGGGATTCAGGCTCCGTGGGGAATCCTGTGTAGTACAGTGAGGATATTGCAGGGCCGACGCCTGCAGAATGTGAAGCCGAAGACAAAGCGAATCCACATCCAGGGGCGGGCGGCAAATGAAGTCTATCCTTTGCATTAACATGCGAGGGAAGAAATGTAGGTGGTGGTAATCTATCCATTTTAATGCATCTCATTAATAGGAAACACGAGGCCCTCTAATATGGAAAGTGGTGGAAGAGAGGGAAAAAGAAATGGAGGGACGGGGCCGATGTTGAGATATAATCAGACTATAATTAAACTACACTCACATCCCCACCGAGCAGCATATATTTATATATATGCACACAGATAGGACGTTTTGAACAGTCATGCATGGGCGGACAGATACCGCTCTTATGTTAGACACCACAAACAGCAGATAAGCCCACATATCCATATGCACGACACACACTGGAGTCTCTCTTTTAGTCACTTTAAATATTTAACCTGTAGGTTTGTGAAGTCGTGTTGGCTTCACCGTGACCTTGATGTGGACCTGCTCGCTGCCTGTGAAAATGGGCAAAGCACAAGCACGGGGATGACGCTGTATGATGTAATGGATGCTGCTCATAGTGTTTACAGCAGAAGGCCTCGCGCGGGGTCGTGTGTGATGTTACAGTACAGTATAGATGATTTTTAGCTTTAAAAAAAAAAGAAAGTTGGACATAATAATGAGAGGAGTTGTTGCTGGTGGTGAATACAGCCCTGAGGGAATGACACGCAGGAAAGGAAGAAGTTTTCATTTTACTCTCAGCTTTACATTATTAATATCTGGATCATAAATTTCCTCTAATGCCGCCTGCACGAGCTAATATATAAGATACTGTGCAGCTCTGACTAGCAGTGCTGTGCTACTGGAGCCCATGCTGAGCTACACACTCACAGTTTAACCTACAGTAATGGTCCCAGCTTTACCAGTCAAGTTTAGCACATTCAGCTTTAGCGCCTGCTCTATTGGTCTTTGACTGGTGCCAGTGCCGGCCACCCCACGCTTTGCATCTTCCAGCGCACACCATCTTAATTACGTCCATGTCTCTGGCCACGGACACGTACCGCTTCTGAGCGTATTAACCCTCAACTGTTCATTTTGCACATTGTTTGCATCATGCACCGCTGATCCCCCCCCCCCCCCCAAAAAAAATGGACCCGCCGTCTCCTCCTTATTGACTACTAGCGCAAATGCTGCATTAGCATAATCTCGCACAGGAAATGTGCGAGCCATGGGGGAAAAGATTACCATCTGAAAGGTTATCCGGATTTATAGCGGCACGCGCCCGCACGCGCACACGCGCCGGCACCGAGCGGAAGATAGTGGGAATTATAAAAATGAGTCGCGGTGTATGACTAATGTATGAGATCCGTATCAGGCGCTATCATTCGCAGGTCTCGCGGCCTCCGACGTTGTAATCAGATTAGTTTGAACAATTAATAAAGAGTGGTTATGAGACGCTGATGGGATCGTGCTTGGCCTTTTTGGGCTTTTACTGCAGCTACCGGCCCGACTTCCTCCCAACGAGGCCTCCGGAACATGATTGACAACTGCTGCTTCGTCAACGGGATGAAGCGCCTCTGAGGTGCGTCTTCAGCAGCTGAACATTCCAGTCTGGTCTTGCTGGTGAAGTTTAGTTTACGTGCGAGGGAGAAAAGTCCAGACGAGCTGGTATTGAGTAGAAAAGCGCCCCCCTTTACCCCCCCCCCCCATTTCTTTTTGTTCTGTCTTTCTGGTCCAGCAGATTCAGCTGCAGCGAGCGGCCATGAAAAATGGATGAGTGTGTTTCTCCCTCGCTCGCTTCTTTCTTTTTTCCCTTCCCTTCGCTCATCTGTTCTTTCTCCCTCACTGCAGTCTGATCATGTGTGGCTGTAATATATTTATTTTACCAGTAACGAGATTTTTCTTTTTTTTTTTTTTTTCCTTTTTCTAAACTCAGCACAGAGAATAGCTGGAACAGAATGAGCAGAAACAAGTAAAAGTCATCACGTCTGTGAGACTCAGCCAAGCGTTGAGGTTTTGTTACCTTTCTCACACCCGCCCCCCCACACACACACACACACACACCCACTCGTACACAGCCTCAGAAAGCCCCCGTCGCATGGGAGACACCAGCGCTACAATATCTTACACCTTTTTAATAGTTGTGAATTTTGGGTTCACATAACGCATCACAATGAGTGTCACGGCTCGCGTGAGGCGAGAGATGAGTCTGAATCGGTGCAGAGCGGAGGAGACGGAGGGAGCGCTGACCTTTGCCTAATTAACCAAGCGTCTGTTTCCTGGACGTTTGACGTGAGCAGATGCGCCGGTCTGACGCCTCTCTCACCGCCGCTGCGTCTGATGCTCGCTCGGCCTCGCGCGCGAGGAGCGCTGAGCTGGAATCTCCCGGCCGCGCGCTCTGACCATCGTATTCACATTAGCCTGAGTGACCGGATCTGACTGCGGATCAGTTCTCCGGATCGATGGTGATTAATGAACACTAACAACTGAGGCGACGCTCAGAATCGGGTGAATCTTTATCAAGTGTCGATAAGATGCATGACCCTCCCTTTCATTATTTACAGCTGCAGGAGCCTTGATGTGATCCATAAACACCTACACTAGGTTATAACTATTACCTCCTCCCTTTTATTTTGATGCCCAGTCGTCGATTTTAACTCGCCTCCTTCTGCACCTGCTTCTTATTAGACCCCCTTGTCCCCCCCTTCTGCTCTGAACCCACTTTCGCCCGGCGATCCTTTTGATGCAAAGAGCCCTTGGAGCAGCCAGCATCTTTACGGGGCGCTTGGTGGCAATTCAAAAATTCATAGGCTGCAGACCTCACCTGGAATACTGATGGACGCCGCTCTGCACCCGGCGGATGGGAGCAGATGTGTCAAGCGCGAGCCAGAGACTCACTATGTGAATTGCGATGGCACATGTTGCAATAATGGTTACAGAGTTGCCAGTAAAACGGATGGGGCCATTTCCTGATGGATTCTGCGGTGACGCGCACAGACTTTCTTTTATTTCTAGGAGCGGCGAAGTCGTGTGGGTTTCGTAGCGAGGGTCACAGTTCGGTCACGGCGCCACAATAAGACTGTCACATAATGATGCATGACGTTTCCCCCCGTGTAGTGAAATGAGGTCGGCTCAGAGCCGCCGCAGCCCAAATGTGGAGTGAGTTAAAGCGATAGTCGGCTCCTGTATGTACACAGAAACTGGTCACGTGACCTGTTAAAGATCACCGCCTCGGAAACGCACAGTCAGAGGTTTTTTATGTGGATGTGAAGTGGATGTTTGCAGACTCCCAAGTAAGCTGTGTTCTCCTGTGGAGCCGCAGTGAATGGATTATCATAAAGGAGGTAATTGTAAACTTATAACGCTCCATCAAAACACCCACTTCCAATTATCTCCACGCAAACGTACGCGGGCGCGAGAGTGATGGCTTCGTCCCCGCGTCCTATTAGAATCGCATTAGGGAAGCGTCTCGGAGCGCGAGGAAAGAAACGCGCTTAAGCAAGAAATGAAAGCGCCTCAGCCGACGTGCGTCTGATACTCGCTTCGAGGCGAACGGGTGCCGTTTGCAGACCTGGACCGCGCGTTGCTTATTCCTGCAAAACGCCCGTCGTCCTCGGCAGCCACAACATTTGTACACGGCCGGCGTCAGATGGTATCGCCACCAAACCAAAGCCTCATTCCACGCATGGCTGTGCACCATTATGCAGACTCTGGCTGCAGATTAAAGCCATTTTTCATAACCAAATAACATTTGGGCTTATTATAGCACAATAGGGTTCGTTTCCCCTGTGGTACTCCGTTCAATTTATCACACACTTGACAACGCGGCCGTTCCACAGTTGGCAACCAGACAGTGGGCATTGTAAGTAATACATGTGTTCGCCACTCAGCCGAGTCTTGAAGCCGCTTTAGTGCCGAACAACAGGATAAACTGCCTCCGCTGTGCCGCCACAGTGATGCATTAATGAGATCCATCTTTTTTTTTTGACGCTCTCACTTGTTCCTCTCTGTGTGTTCACGCGCAGCCTCGCTCGGTTTCCTCCCCAACTTATTTACTATTCATCTTCTCCCCTCTGGTTCCGGGATTTCATTAGAAGCAAATGAATAGAAGTTGTCAAATTATAAAACATTTAAGCTGTTGTAACTTGCAGTAAAGAACGTTTCAATAATCATAGCTATTAATTCCTTTTTTTCTGTGGTGAAAATACTTCCCTCAAGCCATCGGGATGTAATTGCCTTTGTTGACCTGTCATCGCCTCCGTAAAATAATTGAAATCAAGTTGAGATGGGTGTAACCCAGAGCGAAGCCATTCAAATCATTTATTTGGATTGGAGCTGGGAGGGCTGTAATGGGATTGCAGAGTTCACACTTTATTTCAGGCGACTCTTTTGTGTGTGTGAGTCATGAATAGCGGCTAATGAATGTGAAATTCTGGACATGAATGGAATTAAAGAAAATGGGAGAAACAAGGAAACAATAGTGGGTCAGGCCATTTGAACGGGGCCTTCTCAGGAACAGACCCTCAGGTCTCACCCTGTTGGAGTTTTCACTTGTAAAGTATTTTCACTTTGACGGGTGAACACAAAACCAACCGCATCGTCTGGATTCAGCATCAGACGGACTCTCATCAGACGGACTTTCATCAGACGGACGCCACCGCGGCGCCTCTGGTGGAGATCTCGCTTTCCGCACCGTCGGCTTGCTTTATGTTTTCCTTAGGAGCGCTTGTTTGTGTGGGCCCGTTTGCTCCACCCGCCCGTCTGTCACAGTGGGTTAGGAATGCCCGGCCCCTGAGCCGGCCAGCTGGTCAAACCGGCCAGAAGGAGCCATATGCCGCATACGGCCCTATTTAGAGAGTGTGATAGAAGCGGCATCTGAGCCTCATCCTCTGGGCTTCGAACCCGCAGCGCGGCTGCTCCCACACTGCTAAATCCACCCAGACCCTGTTTTATTTCTGCGTCTCTATTGGACCCGAGTCAAAGTCTTAGCTGTGAACATCATTTCCAGAGCTGACGCTCATTTGGAGTGGAGATGAGATGCATGGAGGTTATTGTCAGCCATTGTCCTCTTAGTGGATTATTGCGGTGTGTGTAATCTGTAAAAGAGGACCGAGCACAAATGAGTGTCTTTGTTTCAAATGGAGGCGGCCGAACCAGCTCCCAGCAGCCACTCTCCTCAGACTCTACATGCCGGCGTTTCTGCCATTATCCAGTCACTCCTGTCCCTGTTTTTTTCGCAGGTACCGGCACTTTAGCTCCTGTAAACATGACAGGAATAGGGGGTCAGAGAGGAGTTTTGTTCCTGCGCTTAGTCGACCGTTCGCCCCAGTTCTGTGAAAAAGTTAGACGCTTGTTTTACGCCGGTTTACAAAGCAGGTGCCTTTTTCAAAGTGGCTACAATACAATAAAGCACAAAGAGAAGCCTCGTTTAATCCACTGAGCCCCCTTGAGCATTTCCACCTGAATTAATTTCCAGCTCGAAACAACAAAGAGCAACTTTTCAGCAAATTACGTGCAATAAACAATGTCTTTTTTTCCCTCTTTCACTCTCATTTGTTCCAGTGTAATGGAAATAAAAATAGCCACTTAAACTTTGGCAGGGTTAAAAACGAGTGGGGTGTGCAGCGCCGTGACTCACACACACACACACACACACACACACACACACACACACACACACACACACACACACACACACACACACACACACACACACACCCATACACACACGCCTGTTTATTAGAGAAGCAATTGCTTTACCACTCGTGCCAAATATCACAGGTCTCACCCGGGGGCGCACGTGGTGCTGGTCAGTGGGAGTGGGCCTCGTAGTGGGGACCGTGGGTGTGGATGCTGCTCCTTGCTATTGTGTTCAGATGTTTGTAATCAGCGCTAATGATGTAAGGCTTGTATAGGATTAATTACAGCAGGTTTGAAGCAATCTGTGTACATCAAACATTTACCTGAAGCACAAGCCTGTGGTTGTTTTCTGTGGAAATTCAAATTCATTTCACAGTATTTGCACTATAGAGGTCATCATTATGAAACAACAATCTATAAATCGCTAACAAGCTCTTCTGTCACAGTTAATCAGCTTTTCCCTCATTCTTTTGTGGCTAATTTGCCTTCACCTGTTTAAAGTATTTATTTGCTGTAGTATCTGGTGATCTCTGTTCATAATTGTGAATCCAATGTGTCACGAGGACACAGCTGGTGACTTAGTAAACAATCGTATGTCAGAGCTGGGTTTTTATGACTGGACGGCAATGGTGTCATCCAACGTACTGTCTAAAAAGTCTCTTTAAAAAGGTTAAATCTGACTGCGAAGAAGTGCAATCGATGAAATGTACTGTACCAACAAATGTCAGAAACCGATGTCCTTGTAGTGATAAAAACTCTTTCTGTAAAAAAATCTTTTTTATCCATTGTATCATATATTCAGATTTCTAGATTTTTTTAGTCTTTCCATCTGACTAAATGTGCTTTTGTCTGTACTGCGTTCATTTATCACCATCCAACAAAAGATGAGACGTGTTCTCGCGCAGGTGATCGGTGGAATAAAGTGCGATTCTCAGGTTCTCCTGGCTGAAGGTAACAGGTTCTAGTGTGGCACACGGCAATCATCGCACTGGAGGTGTGAAAATGGTCCGTTTTAGTTCACAGGCTCTCCATCCCCTCCAGGATGAGGCCAGATGAGCTAATGTGTGCGTGTTTAGTCCCACAGAGTCCCAGTAGCGGCGCACTCTTCCTCTCATCGCATCTCTTTTCCCACTTGTCCTTGATTACTTAAAGTGATACGAGAGCGAAGGAGCCAAAACGGGATGGACTGCCTGAAGAAGTCACAGACACGCTCTTACTGTAGCAGCACTGGGGAGCGTGTTTGTATGTGTGTTTATGGGCAACTAAGGCTAAAAAATGTGTCTCTTAGCTTTAATGCCTGTGAGTGGTGCGTGCAGAAATAAGAGCAATGAACAAACAAATACAAAGCAAATCTGAGAAATAACAGCAACACCTTTAAAAAGACAGCTCAAGGTTATTACACACACACACACACACACACACACACACACACACACACACACACACACACACACACACACACACACACACACACACATAGTTCAACACATGTTCCCTAACACGGTGGCCTTCACTTTAAAAGCCCAGTCGTTCTAAAAGGATTACACCGCAGACACTTTGATTCACTCGGTGGGTTTTGGAGCCTCTGTTTCACAGCTGGCCTGAGATCAGCTCAATGCTGCAGGGATCAAAGGGACGCGGGGACGTTTGCAGGCACAGCACACCGGGGAGGTCGTCGCTGTGCACTCGGTGGGAGTGTGTGTCAATGCTGACGCTGCCGTGCGCTTGTTTACTGTGTTTAGTCCTCGTTTGAGGGACAGTTACAGAGCGTTGCATCACGCTGTCACTCAGCGTCACACGTCTCCGCTGCTCCACAACACCTGCGAGCAGCCACGCGGGGAGCAAGGTTGTTGCTCCCCGCGATTCCCAGCCAGTTTGCAAAGTTGCCAAAGTGACGAGAGGCGTTGTCAACGCACCAAAACACGTCGGAGAAAGACGCGGAAAAAGAAATAAGTTTTATTTCAGGGGTGCGTTCGTGAGGAGGATTAGTGGAGTGGATGAACTCGGTCTTTAAATAGTGTGGTGCCAGGCTGGTTGACTGCTGCCTTCCCAGTGGGAACAGCCACGGGCCTGACGTCAGAGCGGAGGTAGGCCGGATTAGGAGCGAGCGTGTCATCTTCCGAGGCCGGAGCCAAAGCCTGGATCCATTTCCAATGAAACGTCAGCAGTCGTGGATTAAATTCGCACGGCTTTACGGGCCGACTTACTGAAACACATCAGCAGGCCTGACGCGAATATTAAAATGACTTGGAAATGAAACTTCACTCACCATAAGCCCCGGTGCTCTACAATTACAAGTGACTTATTAATGAGCTGCAGTATCAAAGTCATCAGATTTGACCTCGGCCTTTTGATTTCCACGTCTCCTGCTGTTTCCCTACAACACGAGTGGGGCTCATGTACCCGACGTGCATTTGGAGCCCTTACATCCGCTCCTGTTTTTTTTTGGAAAAATGCTCTTTTTCTTCTACATCTTCCTCTGTGTTTTCTCGCTCCTCCCCGGGGGCCGTGGGGGGTGGCGAGCAGCACAGTGGCTGTACAGTCAGCCTTTTCCCTCCCTCTGCAGGTTAATAAGTCTCCATCTGAAAGTGGAGCAATGCATGCTGGAACGGCGCCGCGCACTCACTCAGACAGGAGCTCGGGGCCTCCTCCATCCTCCTCACTCGCGCTGCCTTATCTCTGCCCTTGTGTTGTGACTCCAGAGGTGGGTTTTGCACTTCAGCCAAGGTGGATGAAAAACAAGCTGATGATAAAAGCCTGACCTTTGTTGGGACTCTATCATTTCGCTGCAGGGACAATGTTAAGGGGCAGAAGGGAGAGAAATGTCAAAACAAAAATGTCATTGTTCACTGAGGTGCAAATAAAGCGGGACTTTGATATCTGCAGCAGCACTTGCCTTCTCTGAGTGTTTTTGTTCCATCTGTGCAGAACCATAAAGGCACTTACTTTCGTGGGCTTTCGTTTTTTCCTCCAGCGCGTCTCGGAGCCTTTGAGCTTTGCTGTGGGAGTCCTGCTTCCCGCGGTCAGAGTGCTCGCTGAGAGGTTTCACGGGGCACCGTCTGTACTCACTGCTTTGGATTTGTTAGGCTGAGAGGATGTGGAGTCTTGCTGCAGCACAGCTCGACCCCGCGAAGCACACACTCGCAAAAAGGAGGGTGGCGGGATTATGACCGGAATGCACAAGCTGCCATGAACGCAGCGCATGCACACGTACAGTACAACAGACGCGGGCTCATCCACATGTTCCACACGTCGCCCGGAGCATACAGCCTTTGAGGTGTTATTCCACGTTCAACACCAGTCAGCGTGAGCCTGCTTTATCTCACCTCACCCGGGGCTACGGGCGGCTCATCATCTCAAGGAACCAAATCCCAACTTAACGCCCACATCGGGCCACACAGGTGAATTATTTCCAGGCCGTGTCAGGATTTCCGGCCGCATCCCACGGGAGGACGTGAGGCCTCTTTGTTTAGATGCGGTGAGAGTGCAAAGAGCGAGTGAGTTTCCACCATGCACCACCCCCCCCGAGACCCGAAACACTGCTCTGAGATGAGACGAGAGCAGAAGTAGGTCTGTATCAAACACAGCGGGGGTCAGGAGGTCAGTGTCTGAGAGAGAATGTGGAGTGGCGGCCTTGGTGTGACCCAGATGTTTTGGCAGAACACAGTTCCCTTTGCTTTTTGCTCTGCTCTGCTGAAAGTGACAGCGGTACTGAAAAATGGACTCGCACCTGTACTTTAATATCCACTTCATATATTAAAAAAAAAAAGATTTTAGTATGTTACCTCTTAATCTAACTGATGTGAAATCAAAATCATCTGGAGGACTCCGTGTATTCAGATGAAATACTGCATGTACTTAGAAGCTTTTACATTTAATAAAGCCGTCCCACGGCATATGGCTCCTGTCAGCCTGCTCTGTGAAGCACGGAGCCAGCGCTCCAACTGCAAAGTAGATTAAAGTTATAGGAGATCTCCAAGGTTCAAAGGAGACGCGGATCACTGCGAGGATGAAGCGTTTGAGGGTCGAGCGAAGAGAGAGAGAGAGAGACGACGCCGGCGGACGGGAAGCGTTTCTTCATAATTCACGACGCTCCGCTGACGGACACGTCTGAGCCGCGCCGCGCTCCAGCTCGCCATGTCGCCTTTAATTGCCTGTTGGTCGCCGTAATGGCCGACCGTCTCCGCCGCTATTACTTTTCATTACGCTGATGTATTTTGTTGACCTTATCAATCAGAATTTAATCTCCTACAGATTTATTTTTAATTACCACTGTTTTTCTTCCGCCCCCGTCCCCCCGGGGGTTCCACCTGCCCGTTCGGAGGTGGCGCCCGCCGGCGCGGTTACGGCGGCGTACTGTGGCCCGGTCAGAGATTAATCAGCCGTTATAACTCAGAGCCCGGAGTCAAATCCAAGTATCTTGGCTTAATTGGCAGTAAAATGGTGAGAATGAGTCCGGCCAACCCACAGTCAGCAGTAAAGGGCAGCTGAGCTCCAGCCTTCACCTTTCAGCTGTCATGCAACCTGATTATACGAGCCGGTAAAGGTTTGATAACTGTATCCCTCGGCCCCTGTCATTAAATTAATTTGAAGGAACAAAAATTATTCAGTGGCCTTTAGCTTTGGCCATTTGTGCAAAGATAAAATTACATGTAATTTGTTATTAATAATTAATGGGGAATATTATTTATGCATTGTATTAAGCTAAAGGTTGAAATAATGTTACAGAGTTTCCGAGACATGAGAAGTTAAAATGGAACGACTCGTCTTCCTGGGAGCCAGTTAACAGGATTCACCCACCGCGTTCCCCCTGCGCGACACGGCGCTGAAAGGTCGTGGTATTTGAATCGCAGCGCAGGTCTAAATAAGCAAACACAACAATCTCGATGAGCGGCTCCCTCCGCTTGTTAACACATGAAACGGGAACGCCGTGTTTGATTCCGGCTCCAGCCTTTAAGATGTGAAACGCCCTCACATCTCGGCGCCGGCCGAGCGGCCGCCAGGTTCGGCGGGACGTTCGCAGGCTGACCTCCCTCCGATCACAAGCAGAGGTTATCGCACGCCATTACGGAGCGCTTTTAGCAGCCAATGGAGGTGTTTGGTTTCAAAAATTGGGGTCACTTAGAGAGCACTCCGGCCATTTTTTCAGGCCCGTGTTTGATTTTTCCAAAGCACACCTCTTATCAGCAGCTGTCTGAAGCCCGAAGGCTGAGTCGCCGAGAACAACCCACGGACCAATTCGAACGTCGAAAAAGGATTCGTCTTCTCGCTGCCGCGCGACATGAGCCTTTGAGTTACAAGGGGAAATCCGAGCAGTGCTAAGCTAAATGATGCCTGCATAAACTTGGCTACGGAAGATGTTTATTCCCCTCCCATCGATTAGAGGATTAACTGTGTTTAGTTTTGATTCAAGCCACCATGGAGGAGTATGTCGCTAATCACTTAGTGTCAAGGCATTAGGGCTAACAGCCTTAGATTCGATCGGCGAAGCAGCTGCAATGTTTCACCTGGGAATGTGTGCGAGTGACGAGGAGGCTCGTCCCTCTCTCCTCCCTCGCGCTCCTCCTCTCCCTCCAGCCTTCGACAGCCCGGATTATTTGCTAAAGGAGGGAAACGCATCCATCCACTTTTGCGATAATGACTTGGGAGCTCGTCTGGGGCCGTCAATACACCGTGCTATTAACGCGGCGTCGGCATCGTGCCGCTTAGAGCAGCAGTCGCGGGACGGAGAGGGGCTTCACCTTAGGCGATCGGCTGGAGGTGGAGGAGCCTTTCATGCCATCATTTCCTCATACAACGCGTGGGGGCTAGGTGTCAACAGCGCCGCGACATCACGGCTACACAGCGTTGAGCACCGGATCAAGCCTTTGTGCCGGTAATGTCACAAAGACTGAAACGACTGAATGGTGACATTCATTTGTCTGCCTGCATTGTCGTGGCTGTTGTATATCTGGTAACGGGGGCGGCCTCCATTTTCGCCGCGGTATCAGGGCCCCGCAGCTGGATCACTCTGTGCTCGCACAATGGAAAACGTTGGTAATGCTGATAACAGAACATTTAGGTCAGTCTGACATTGCTAAGTAATCGCAGCGAGCGGCGCACGCCACGGCGTCGAGGATTTAAAGGTCAGCGGGGTTACTTAGCTGTGACAGGACAGAATAACAAGTCGCCGTCCCTTCATTTCCACACCACTGCCCATTAGGTGTCACGCACTGGGCTCAGATTGTGTTCTGCCCTATGTATACTGATTTGCTGAAGCAGAAGACGTCCAGTTTTGCAGGAATATTTTTTTGTTGTTTTTTTCTGTCTTTGCTAACTCCTGCTAACTCCTCTGACTGTCACAGCGTCTTTCACAAGTTACCTGCAAACGGATAATTCCTCAAAAATCACGCCCCAACCCCCCGAAATCTCCATACAGCTGCGTCAGCAAGCTTCTCGTTCTCAACCCTGGCGTTTGGCATTTAAAGTTAAAAATCCAGTATCATTTCGCCGCTCGGCGCTGTGGAAAACTCATGCATATTTATTAACTCTTAATAGACTAATGTGTTCCCATCTCTCTGCCCCAAATGATCTTCTCTGACTGTATCAGGGCTGTTAGCTATGCTTTCTGGGCTGATGCTCATGAATATGTATCCCTCAAGTGTTGGCGCGTTGTTTTTTCCCAGGTATCACTAGGTTCATGCTGCTACCTGCCCCCCCCCCATCATAAAATCTATCTTTCATGTTAAATAATACATCTTTATAATCCCTCTGATATGTTAACACTGTGTTGTTATCATACGAAGTGCTATAACTTCCGTAATTCTCACCATTAATCATGCATGTTCACCGCAAATTCTTCAGAATGTTTGTTTATTCTTTTATGTTGATGGTTCATGGCATTGAAGAAAAGTTTCAAAAGAAACCATCAAATCCGTTTTACTGTTTATCCATTTTTTAAAAGATGACAATAGAAGGGAAGCGGCACCTCGTACTGTACGTTCTGTAAACTTGCCTTGCGTAACTTGTGCTATTTCATTGGTTATTTTGCCCCTGAACACAAATATGCCAATTTAGTTTTAATCAAATTCAATATTTTATTCAAAATAGACTCCAGCAGGAAAAGTGAGAGAAGTGGGAAGTGCATGTTTTGTCTGTTCGCAGTAGATGCTGGGATTAATTAAAGTAGCAAGGGTGACTTCTTCGGTTTCCTTTTACTGAATTCACAGGAACAAGTGCCCGTGGACTCTGTGGCCCATCAAAGCGCGTTAAGTGGTGTTCCTCCCAGGATTTTCAATTACAGCTTCCCTGTGTGTCACTTCAGGGCACGATGTGAACTTGATTATTAAAAAGCAGACAAAATGTGATTTTTGGAGTAAAAAGGACCTGAAAGCCTGCTGTTTACACAGCCCGCCAGGGCCATTACTGAGCTGTGGTCCTGATCCCACCATCAGCCAATGAACTTTGTATGAACTTGTCCTTGGATGTTTAAGGTGAAGGTTTGATGGGTCTAAAGGAAGAATGGGACAATAGAAGAATGAAATGTGCAATTACTGTGAAACTATTGTAAAAAGATTTCTCGATGAAATTAAAGAGTAGCTTTCAGTACATTAAGACTGTTATTTGTGCTGTAAGAGTATTTCGCTGACCTCCCACACACTCTGTTTCCACAGTGAATAAACACAAACCATGGATTGAGACGTCATATCACGGGGTGATCACTGAAAACACCAACGTCGTTCTGCTGGATCCTCCTCTGGTAGCCCTGGACAAGGACGCCCCCATCCCATATGCAGGTATGTCACATCGCAACCTTAATAGCTGTCAACTAGAGAAAGATGAGCAATAGGGGAGCAAACTCTGACCAGTCGGAGCCAGTGTAGCCTGACTCAGGTGTTAATCCAAGCAGGGAATCCTCGCTGCAGGACATACTAACACTAAGGATAAACCCTATTAAGCCGTCATGTGATATCGCTGTAAAGGTGCTCGAACTGGCCTCGTGTACTATAACTGCTGCATCACAGCTTTTATTTTTTTTTCCACCTCTGT
The DNA here is from genome assembly GCF_900634795.4 of Betta splendens. Classification (NCBI taxonomy): domain Eukaryota; kingdom Metazoa; phylum Chordata; class Actinopteri; order Anabantiformes; family Osphronemidae; genus Betta; species Betta splendens. The sequence continues at coordinate 15,091,665 of NC_040893.2, forward strand.
GCCGCAACCATTTAATCCAGTAATTCCCAGTGAGTGCATATCACATGCAGGACTCATATTTCATATTTACTTAGCGTGGAACGTGGCCTAAATAAGCCCAGTGGTGGTTGAAGACGGTGCAAAGAAAAATGGATTCGATTTTCCCACTTTGTGGCCATTCCAGCTCGTGTAAAGGGGTGCCAGCTCTTGTGGGAGGACGTTAGCTGGAGGCTGTCGCCGAGCCCAGCCAGCTCGGATCCCGCCAGGCCGCTAATGCGGCCAAGGCCCTAGCATGGGGCTGCCACGCGGGGCCGGAGCCCACTCACGGAGGCCCTCAAGCTTGGCCGGGCGGACGGGGGGGCGGGGGGTTTAATTGTGCCTGTGCTAGCTAAAAGGTTCCCCCGCGTTGTGTGCGAGCGCGGGCGCAGCGTACGGCCTGAGGGGCTTCGCTGTAATGGCCGCCCTACAGGGAGAGAGAGAGGAAATGATGAGGCGGTAGGGAGGCCGCTAGCCGGCCAGCATATGTCCTCTGGCGCCGCGCGGACTGACAGCTTCACAGTGCGATGGCGCACGCAGCGGGAGGAGCACATGGGCAGTCCTGGATTTCATAAGGAAGAGTGCTGGGGAGGTTTCGCACTAAATTATTAATAAACAAGCGCGAGAGCATCGCCAGTCTGTCCTTCACTCTCCCTCCTCCTTTTTTGCTGTGCTATTATTTCTCATACTCCAGCGCCAGTGTGCAAATATTGCTTCCTCTCATAAACACTTATGCTCATTGGTCTCATTTTTTCTGCACAGTCTCCCTTCTTGTTCACCTCAGAGCCGCCTCATGCATTTAGCACCATATACCGTGCAGACATAGTTCAGGCCAGAGGTAGTTATCAGGTACTTTGCTAAAGAGCATCCTGTGTTTTTGTGTTTTTTTTACTCCTGACAGGGCAGTGCACAGGTAGCGGCTAAGCCTCATTAGTTAGGACAACCGGCTTTTAATTACGGTACATCAAAAGCACGAGCGAGCAGCGTGTGACTGACAGCAGTTTGGCTCCTGCATCAGTGATGGCGAAAACTTTAATCCACCAAATAGACCTTTGTTTATGGGCTTGTGACACCACCACCTGCTTCATCAGCACATTAGCTTGAGACGTGAACGCATCATGAGCGTTTAAAATAAACCAATTCACAGTAAAGTAACTATGAGTCAGAGGACACATACAGCAAAGTATTTCCCTGCTAGTCATTTACTTCACTCTGAACCTGTCCAATAATCCTGTTGGATGGATGATCAGGGAGCAGCAGTCATCACGCTCACTGGTCTGGAACAACAGGAAATGTGGCTCTGTCATGAAAATGCCGCCCGCGACTGACATGAGCCAGCAGCCGCCGCGTTACAGGAGCCCCGCGAGCTCTGCAATCGCACAGACCATGTGTCGGCTCGGGCGAGAGGCGCCGGTAGCGGCGAACTCGTTGTTTTATGCATGGACGTGTCTGGCTGAGGGCAGAGGCGTCGCTCCGAGGAGCCGCGGAGATGCTAAAGCGCTGCCGCTAGCGTTAGCCGTGACGAGGCTGCGGCGGGAAACACGTTTAGCTTCATGTTGCACCTGAGACTCCTTCACGTGCGCGACGGAGGATTCAGTCATCATTTCACTGCCGGAGTCTCAGTCAGCCTTCAACTTGACGGTGGAACGTGACAGAGCAGCGTTTTAACTTTTAACCAGCGGTGGGAGAGTTGATGGTTAATGATGTGGCGTTTAAAGTACATTCTCTGAATAGTTGCCACCTTTTTAAGTGGCCCCCGTGTACCCTGAACTCTGTAGTGGTGGATAATAAGTGGGAGCAGAGCGCCGGTCCATTAGATTATTAAGCTGTAGTGGCTTTTTAGGAGACGACCGCCGCAGCACTGAGTGGGCTTCTAAAGTGTCAGGTTAGCGAGGTTAATGGGCAAAAGCTGTGCGGAGAAACAGGTTAAGCGGTTGTCAGCCGCTTCCTGGGTTCCCTGCTCGCGACACACACGGACACCCACACATTTTCTTGTGGCATAACATACTATTCATGTGTCAATCCTTCACTCTGCCTCGTCGACAGAAACCCGTGCGGCTCCTGCTCGGACGCGGCGCCGACGTCCCGCCGGTGACCCACGTCGCCGCGTGCCGCTCAATCATCAGCCCTGACGGCTGCGACAGGTCTACAAGACCACCCCCACCCCCTAGGCTGCCACCTGTATAGTTTTTTCATGTCGCAAGTTTTCTCTCACCAAATCTGAATTTTCTCTCCGCCCGTCTTCCGCGATCGTTCACGAGAAGCGAGACGCTAACGCTAACAGTGGGATTCTGCCTGGTCCCACTCGTGTCTGAGCTAACGGCGCATTCTAATTTGTTGCTTTACCGATCCACACCTCTAAATAGAAATCAATTATCTTTGACCACGACTTTCTTTAGCAAATTAGAGCCTTTTTCATAGTCTGAAAACAGCAGGCGCTATCACATCATCATCCATTTCCATAGGTGCATAGAGTATCTATGAGTAAATATACAGGCTGGCTAATGTGCTGTGATTAATTAGCCTCTTTCTGTCTGTCTGATGGAGAAACAGATCTCAATTTAATTATAAAAGTATCTCATTAGCACAGCAGCAGTGAGCTGAGTACAACGTGTAGGTGGAGTAGCATGATTTGAATTAAATCCTTTATGGAAGAGAAATGAGGATGATGTTGGCACAGTATGTGTTTTTAAAAACATGCACAAATGAAGTCAAACCTAATATTAAGATGGGAAAATAAAGTGAGCGCGAGCTCAGCTGTTGCGACTGTGCTGCCGAGTCCAACGTGAACTTATCTCCTGTCAAACTGATTGAGAACGACAACTTTCACGACGAGCTGATTGAAAATTAAAAGGGGCCAGAGGGCTGATTTTTTAAAAAACAGGTGCGTCTTTGTCAATTCCCTCAAATTCTCCAACTTCAAAGTTGCTGCTTGGAAGTGTGATTAAAAAGCAACTGATTGAAAAAATTTTGCAGCAAAAGAAAAAGCATTTCTACCACAAGACTCTCAAATGCCTTTAATCTGTCTGTGCTTTCTGTTCAGACTCGCAATTCAGCACCTCCTTGGTCTTTTAGTTGCTTCGCTTGTATCCTGACCTAGAACAAGCCCTCACTTTTTCACGTCCTTCCTGCACACACACACACACACACACACACACACACACACACACACACACACACACACACACACACACACACACACACACACACACACACACACACACACAATCTTCCTTCGTCTTTGCTCAAATAATTTCCACCTGTCAGATTTCATCCGGCTCTGGTGCACTGAGGACTTGGAGCAGTGGCTTTTATCCTCCACAAAGCTCAACACAGTCCACAGGAGATGCGGCGTTCTGCTAGAAGTGACAGCTCCTTCTTTTTTGACAAAGTTCAATCTTAATTATGTCTTCATGCAGTTTGTGCGCGGTCAGAAAGTTCGCACACGACCTGTGAAGTGAAGCTCGAGGCTGTGACTTTGCACCCAGTGATACTGTTACTGCAAAACTTTCCTCTGCAGACGATTAGCTTAAAATCACAGACAACATAATGACTCCCTTGCTTCTGGTTTTCAAAGTGCCCCAGTCTCTGGCTTGGAGACAATGGAGCCATCACTCTGCCATTGTTCACGTACTCATTTATTAATGAAGGACTGCAATGCAATCTGCTTCCTCACTGAACCACACAGATGAGGGAAATCATCTTTGTAATGAGATTTTTTCCAGGCTTTTAGCTTTTTTGGTGTCTTTTTATGAGATTCAGACCTGGCAGCTGGAGTTCTCACTCCTTTGTTCTAGTAAAGCAGGGATATGTTTTAGGTTTTTCATCACTGACACTGATATTCTGCTGTTCAGAGAAGATACACTATAAATGTTTTTTCCCCTAAAATAATTTATTATAGTTATTTTGACGGGGCTTAGATACTAGTGCTTCAAATTATAGTACTGATAATGAAAATTATATCAGAGACACAATAAACATATTCTATGTTTTGTTTCTATGTTAATTTTATGATCTTTGTTTTCATTTGAAGCATCTTTAAGCGTCTTGAAAATACCTTTGCACCATTCAGACCTGCTTTGTTCCTCCCATGATCATATTCAGACATGTTGTTTACTGGCACATACAGTGAGTCTGGGTAACATTGCTGGTAAGTGATGACATGAGGCCTCCTCTGGACCGGGCCTGCTGGCAGCTCCGTGTCTCCTCCTGCAGGAGCTGACGTAGCTGCTGCTCACTCGCTAACGCTACGTGGGAGACCTTCTGGCTGCTCGTTTTATTATCCGATTCCTCAACTTAAAAATGCAAGACTGGAAGCAATTCTTGATTTTTTTATTGCTAGTAAAACAATCACCAGTGTTACCAGTTCTTCTCCTAAGAGGAACCTGCGAGGAGGAGAACCGGACGTCTGCTGCGAGTCGTCACGGCCTCATTCAGAGGAGGAAGACATTTTAAAGACTCTCCTCTGAAGTTGAGCTCTCGAATCAGCACTCTGAGCGCTATCTGAGCGCTATCTGAGCACTATCCATGTTTTAGCAGTTTGTCAATATCACATTCATCGCTTGCCAGTACATCTCTGCAGCACTTCAAAGACTTACACGCCGCTTTTGATATTCATCTTAAATTCCGGGGTTCATTCTTTCTACCTTTGGATAGTTGTTTTTCGATGCGATGTGTCTCATGTGGATCCCAGTCCTACCTCCAATTCATCCCATCTGACTTTCAGCCCTGTTTTCTGTTTTCTGAAAGTAACATCCTTTACTCTTTGAAATTTGACAGCTTCCTCTTTGCTTTAATCGTCTGCATTTTCCTCTTGTCATACTTCCATCACCTGTTTTTTCTCAGTTTCGTCTTTGGCGCTGGAGATGTCTCCACTGGACAAACACACTCGAGCCACATTGTTTGTGTGAGTCAGAAAACAAGCTGCAACTGCACTGAAAACTGCACTCGTTTCTGTTCAGACTCAGTCTCACGTGTAGGCTTTTCTGCAGAATTATTCTGAAGAAATGTCTAATTTATTTATCCGTCGCTTCTACATTTTCATGAACATGCACACATCTTCAGTCAAGGTCAAGGAATAGCGTGTCACCCTGAAGACAAGTTAATGAATTATGATTAGCAACCATCACCAAGGACAGCAAGACAAAAGCAAATCAAACCGCAGTCACATCTTTACATTTTCTACCACATCCATGGCCCCGTGTGTGTTGGACTGCAGAGGTTGGTATTCTACCAAATGTCAAGTGGCCTTAATCGCCTGACAACAAGATCTCCACACAATCTCCCTTCCTGTCTATTCTTTTACACTGAATATAAAGCAGCAATGGAAAATGTACTGACTGAGGATACCTGTGAGAGTTAGTGATGCTCCCAGAGTGGCCGAGTTAACCTGGGAGACCAGCTGAACAAAAAGAATTCAGCTTTTTACCCAGTTTATGATTATTTTCATTGCAAAACACCACAAAGCTTTGTCATAACAGATGACATTTAGAAAAGAAAAAAAAAGGGGGGGGGGGTTATGTATGAGGCATGGCTTCCCCTCCTGCATCATAATGAAACACACACAGACCTGACACTTAACAAGCCTGCTCCGTAATTGATGGCAGTCTTCAAGCAAACATGGAGAAATAATGTTTTAAATAAACAAAGATTAAACAAAAACATGAAAGGAAAACACTGGCGATAATTAATAGCCTCGGATCACTCAGGATGACAGACAATATCCAGGAGGCTGCACATCAAGGTTATTTACCTGAAAGGAGAATACATTAAATGCATTAAGTTTATATTGCATGAGCCGGTGTCATTTCCAGCCCCTTATCTCATATGTGCACACACTCAAACGTAATCAGGAGACACACACAAACGTGTCGAGCTCCTGGCTGTGCACCGCGCCTCTGCGCTCCCCTTAGAGAAAACAAGACCACAGCTGTTGGAATATTCATGTATTCGAATAATATTTGAATCCTCATGAATTCCGGCGGGTTCAGAAAAGCCCGCTCCGACGCCGCAGTCGCGGAGGTTTCCGAGGCTGCAGACGCGATGAGCATCGCAGGCTGCGGCGGAGACAGGAGTAATTGGGTGCGTGGAGAGAAGGCGGGAGACGAGGGAGCGGGAGGAAATGACAGCAGACTTGTCTTTTCTCCGTTTGTTCCCCGCGTCTCGCAGCTGCTATCGATAGTCCTGTAAGTGGCGTGTCACACGGACCCGCGCTGAGATGCTTGCAAAATTACTGAAAATTAAGTGTACAAGATTGGCCACAAAAATCCAATCTGCTCTCAGCCTCAGTCATTTTGCAAAGTTGACGATGCCTGGGAACTTGTGACAGTCCAATTAAGCACATTTGCATATCGGGAGGCTTAAATTATTGTCATCCGCTGGAGCATAAAATGGAGGTGCAACTCAGGGAACGATAGCGGGGATGTGCTCTCGTAGACGAGAGGCTCAGCTCGCGTTCTCCTCTCCTGACGTGTTTCATTGTCCGGTCCTGTTGCTTTTAGAGGCTTTCTTTAGACTTCCTGTCTCCCTCCATCACCTCACATCTATCTTCAGTGGCTCCGTCCAAGCTTTGAGTCACTATTTAGCAGATCCTAAAGTTTTATCTAGGCAGATGTAGATAAAGGAGCGGACCTCGCCAAGTGTGGGTGGCAGCTGTAAAATGCTCCATTACTAAAAATAATAGTGGGTCTTGCTCAACCTCACGCCATGAACATCCTTCCACCTTGCAGCGAAGAATTCCCCTTTTATCCGCCTCACTCTCTTCCTGCCGTCGCCCGGGGCGCGAGCTCCGGCTCTGGCCTTGTGTCATGAAGGCAAAATCAACAAGAGGTACAGCAGCGGTGGAGGTAGCTGTCGGGTGAGACGGCGTCTTCCAAGGGATGACTTCAGGCTTCAGATCGTTACAGTGTGTCTGCCTCTTTTTATGAATATAAAGCAAAGGCGTGGCAGGAAGTGAAAGAAGTTAGAAATCTGAGCGTCAGGCCTTGACCTCTGACCTTAAAATAATGAGAGCATCATCATCACCCTGATCCCATAACATCATGTCTCAAGTAAAATCTAATTAAATTAACTAAGATAAGGCTCATAAATCAGGATTAGGGGGTAAACATGTACAGTAGCATGTTCCCTTCTATTACATCGCTTGGTATTCAAGTTGTTTCTGTGCTGACAGCCAATCACATATTTCACAAATAAGACTGGAGGTAAATGCTACGCCGGCATCAGCGGCGTCTCCTCTGCTTGCGTGAGCCGGAGCCACACAGCAGCTCCGTGCAGCGCCTTAATCAGACTCATTTATGGGTTCTCCTCTTGATAAGTAACTGTCAGGACTCGGAGGATTTTATGCTGCTCATTTAATCAGAGGCTTGGACTTCACCGCCTGGATCCTTCTCTACCTCTGTGCTCCGGCCAAATAAAAAGCGTGGCTCATTTTCAAGGAGCGCCTGGTGACTTATCGGAGGCGATATGCTGTCCCCGCTTCCCCTCAGGCCTGTAAACGGAATGCATTAGTAATGAATCACTCTGCAAACGTACCCAAGTGGACAACAATTTGTGTTCACCCCTGTCATCTCACTCAGGCTTTATGCAGGAGCCAAGGGATTTCTCCACCGCACCGGCCGAAACCTGGAGGAACCTGCTCATACATTATAGTCAGTGAGCGTGAGAATAACATATGCGCAGACGTGCCCATCAGAATTACTGCGGTTTATTGGGGCAGCGCCTTACTGACAGCTGAACAATTGTGTTTTACTCCAGCTGTTGCCCAGTGGTGTCATTTTCATGCTCCGAGCTCTTCCCTGTCATTTTCCCCTTGTCTGATCCCTTTCGAGATACTGACGGTTACACACAGACCCGGGAATATGAAAAAGACTCAGCGCAGCGCACTCCTTCATTGGACCTGACACATTTCATTGAAATGAGAAGCCAGTGGGTAGTGTTAGAGTGTGAACCGGGGGGGAAAAAAGAGGATAAAGAGGCGCAAACGTACAAGGGAGCGGAGAGAAGGATTTGGGTGTTCATCATCATCCATTTGACACAGAGGAAAGGTGACAAGTGGCGGTGATAAAAGGAGACACGGAAGGTGACGAATGTGGCTGGAGCGTAAACTTTAATGGCCCGGCCTTGGATGGAGCAATTTGCCAATATTTAATTAACTGTAATGTGATCAATCAGAGTGTTAAAGGATGGAGCCGCTCCAGCCGCACACACCCCACAGCTCATTTAGCCTTGAGAAAGGCTCCCGGCGAACGCAGCAATCAGCCGCGGCGGCCGCGCGGTCGCGTCCGGAGAATCCCATTGTCCCTGCCCTGACGACAGCTGCACGTTGTCCTGGTAAATCACAGCGGCGCTGTGGATGTGCCGGCCTCACACACACACGGGGGGGGGGGGGGGGGCTCTGCTCGGGATTTGTGTGTTTGCGAGATTACTCTCGGACGCCTGTGAAATTATGTTCCCTCTTTTTTTTATTTTTTCCCCCTCCTGCAATTTCACTTGTGTTGAACGGCGAATTCTGTTTGCTTTTCAAATCTGTCTCTTCGTTCGTCCTTGTTTTTTTTTGTGCTGAATGTATTATAGGCACAATATTTTAAGAAGGATTAGCGCTCAGCTCCACATTCGGAGCCGCGGCCCATCTTTAGATAGCCGCTGCCTCGCTCCATTCATGGTACTCTTCCTTTGGTCTCAGTGAGGGACGATTCATTCATTTGTTCCCTGCTTGTACTCAAGCAGCGTCTTTATTCTCTTAATTAACATTTCAGCAGTTTTGTATATAAAAATGTACATATATTTATTTGCTTTTCACAACTGAGACTCTGAGCCCATTTTTGTCTGATGCATCGTCTCTACTGATGCATGTTTAGTTAGAAAATGCTGTGTTTTTGTCTTTAAGGTCAAATAGCCACAGGACAAGGTCATCCCGTGGCCCCAACTGGGCCGGACGTGAGCCGGCGCTTCTCTTTGCTTCTGAATAAACATGCGACGCCTTCTATTTTTCGGATACTAACTTATTTCGCACCTTTCGTTTGCTCGGCCCTCCAAGGTCGGCCGCGCCCGGCTACGCGTGTGCTGCCCTTGTAATTTGCGCAACTTCTCCGCCGCCCGTGCAACAAAATCTGAGGAGCGTTTTAAATTAATGAATCTGAAAGCGAAATCTCCAGCCCGATCGTTCTGCGTCTGGACCTTGGGTGATTTCTCCAGCAGCGCCCACCACGCTGTCTGTCAAAAGTATGATCCATCAGTAGAAACTGTCAAAAAGGATAGATAACCGAAAATGAAGTGCAAATTGAAAGCATATACTGTATTACCTCAGTTTCAAATTTTGGCTTGACCTTTATAACCTGTCGACAAAAACTAGGACCCCCCCCACCACCACTTTCCCTTTGGCTGAATTTCCACTTCGTCAGAGACAAGCAGAGAGACAGTGAGGTGAGAGCTGTTTGACAAAAAAATGATGTGAACTAGCTAATAAAAGCTCCTCGGATTAAATTAAGAAGGTAATTGGATTCCTGCATAATAAAATAAAAGGGGGTCTAATGAAAGTGCCTTTTCAAGGTTTTGCTCCCTCGTCGCTCGCAGAGCTGGAAGGGGTTCAAACGAGGCGGCTAAAAACTGGACACACGGGTTTATTTGCTCACGAGAGCCCAGGAACTGACGCAGACTGACGAGTCATTCTCTTAATCAGTGAAGATGGGAGCGTGGTCAAGGTTAGCGGCAAAACAACAGCAGAGACTGAATCATTATTTTTTTACTACTTTGGTTTATTTTCTCTCGGCCTCTAGAATGAGTAGACACAACACATGAATCAATTATTTTACAGAATGAATAATAGAGCCAGATGTGCAGTGCTGTAAAACGGCATTACTGGATGTGCATTTAGATTAACAGCGGCGATAATCACATGTCTGTCTCCTGCATCTGAAGGAAGGTGCGAGACATTCTACAGGGAGCCGTTCCGGTGGACCTGCTCCCTCGCAGTGGTTTCATATCCTGCAGAACCGTGGGCTTGTGTTCTCTATATGTCTGTGTGATGTTTCAGGTCACAGAGTCTTAGTGGAGCAGCAGTTTAATGCTGTAGACCAGGGCACTGTGAGTTCAGATCACCTCAAAGCCTGACCATCGTTCTCTCGACTGTAACGACCCCCCCCCCCCCCCCCCCCCCCCCCCCCAAACACACACATACACACATAAAATAAGCCATTCATCCACACTGATCTATTCCCAGTGGGAGTGTGTGTTAATTACAAGGGGCTAATCGATACCGTCCACTAAGCGATGGCTCAGACGCACGACGCGGGCGTTTTTCTGTGCGTGTGTGAGCGCATAAGGAGCCCATCGGGGATAAGTGCAGTCCCTGCGCCCGCGTGATGGATGGCGTAAGTGTTTCAGCCATCAGCCGCGCTTTACAGGCTGTGAGTGGTTGTTTCTCGGCGCTGACCCGGTGACGGGCAGCCTGGAGCCGAGCCAGCGGCATCGCAGCTGGACCGGCGGCGGCAGTGATGATGGTGAAAAACTCCCCCATGTTTGTACCTGGGAGTTTAGAAACGACATGGATGCTGAATAACTGCTTGTAATCTGTGGGTGATTATTCAAAATCAGACTAAAGCGGGTCAGGTTTGGTTTCTATTCTGAATGTCAGCCAATAGCTAGCATGCTAACATGCTAATTTCAGGGTGTTTTTCAACAGCACTAAAGTGCGGTAACAAGCGTTGCACTTTGTCGTGCCCCATATTTCCAGCATCTGTATTTTGAAGATGCACTCGTCACTTTTAACTTGGAGTCATGTTCCTAACGAGCGACAAACTGTGTGGGTATGACGGCGAGTTCCCTCCTCTTTGTTCTGATTTAAATAGACGCGCTTAAAGACTTGCAAAGACCGGCCGGCCCCCAACTGTGCGAGGGTGCTGTCATGCATGGGGAAGCATGCGTACGCACCGAGGGAGCGGATGAAAACAATAAAGCAAAGAAGAATGGAGGGTCGCCTGGGGAGTGGCGCTAAAGCGCTAATAATGCTGTAAGAAATTTTGGTAATTTTCTGGATGAAAAGCATCATTTAGCTGCAGACAAATTTGCGTGCGGCTCCGTAATTAGAATGTGGGGATATGATTATGGAAGGGCGTCAGCGTGAGCGGTGACAGGCCCTGAATCAGTCTAGTCAGACACAATAAGGCGCTCAAAGGCGTCAACAAAGGGCAAATTAATGTAAACACATTAGCACAATTATCACAAGAGTCCACACTTAGTTGGACATTTTAATCATCATTCAAAGCTTCGGATCTGTTATGCGGATGCTGCCTCAGTCAACGTGTTATTTGTCTACGAGTCTGTGATCCATCAAGCTTCAGAGAATGTCGAATGACAATTAGGTTTATTAAGTGGAAACGTGAGGCCGTGTGTCAGACACACACATGTGATGACCCCCTGTGTGTACAGTCTTCTGCTCTAATCGAAGGCTGGTGTTCAGAAGAGAGAGAGAGAGAGAGAGAGAGAGAGAGAGAGAGAGAGAGAGAGAGAGAGAGAGAGAGAGAGAGAGAGAGTATGAATGCAGGTTTACACCCACCATAACTAATAATCAGCACAAGCTAATTGGAACGGTGTGGTCACAGTTTCCTGCCATTGCTTTACAGTATTTATGCAACATTGGGGCCAAACACAACATCAGGGTTCACGGACTCCTTTCATCTTGTGTTTTAGTTTCTGAATAACGTGAAGGGCTTCGCAGCGTTTCCACAGACGCCTGTCAGCGGTGCACTCAAAGCTGCTGTTTTAATGTGACTTAGGCCTTAGTGGACCGTCGATCAGAAAAATGTACCATCGCTCAAAGCAGGCATTTAGTGGCTCAATTTGTCATTCCTCTAAGCCTCTTGTCCATAGACTGCTCCCTGCCCCTTCTAATAGAAATCAACTTCAGCTGGAGAGATGTGCGGCCTGCTGAATGGGGGGATGCCTTTCTTTTTGCGTTTGTGATTTCAACATAGTCGCACAATATTTTGGAATGGGCATGAAGTCTGCAAAGCAGATTAGAGGTCATGGAAAAGTGAGCATTAAATTCTCTGACAACAAAAGGATTAGGTGACGCAACACGACTTGGCCACAACTCCGACGCCCACTCCTCGCAGAAATAAGCAAAGACGATTAGGCCGAGGGGACTAATTCGTGCACCGTGGGCTTAGAGTCATGTCGAATGAGTCTTGTGAAAATCGTCAGTAAAATGTCACCAGCCGCATCCACTTACAGTGGGGGAGAGCAGAGATCGGATCACAGGGCGAGAGGAAGAAAGTAACAGCAGGCGTCATTGAGGTACAGTAAGTAGAGCTCCAGCCTTTTTACTTCTCCTACGTTTATTCCTGGGGAACTTTGATCCGACACATACAGTAATACCCTACACAACTTCGGTCTAACTGTCTTTTACAGTTTCAGAATCACACGTTGATCTACTGTACATGTACAGTAGTTCCATTTCAGCATGAAGCGTTCACTCGACTTGTCTTCTGCCTGTTTTATTGGTTTAAGCACCCACTGTACAGTAACTGCCTTTGCTTCTGCTTGTCACAGCAGCTGCCTGTTGTTATGAACGTCCCTCCAGTGTATCGTAGCAGCAACATTTATTCCATCTGGTAGTTGCACCCATACATCCATGGGCTGGTGTATTATCAGCCTGGCTGAAGCCTGTTTGGAGCCCAAGCTGCATCTGTTCTACAGTATCTTGCTTTGAGTACTGTCCCTGTAAGACCTCCTGGGATCTAGGGAATCTCCACTGAATGTCTAAACATTCAGGATTTAATTGAAGTTTAGCTTGATTGTGTAAGTTTGGATCATAGGGAACTGGGAATCAGCTGTTCCCAGTCATTGGTCCAAACTCATTTTGCTGCAGGAAATCGCCTGTTCTCTAATCAGACGCCTTCTTAAAGCCATTGTTTCAGTTATTTGTTCAGGAGGTTTCGAGGTTTTGGAGTCAGTGAGTGCAATGAGTGTACTAATAAGAACCACAAAGGCGATACCTTTGACAGCGCTCGACGTGAGAACACCTGTGGGGGCGGTCCTTCCGACTGGTGCGCTTTAATTAGAGCAGCTGTGTGTGAGGGGCTTGTAACCCACAGCAGTAAAAAGATCCTGCTTTTTGGTAAATGTTTCAGACCAGATCAGGTCGGCATCTTGGAACTCAGTGGTCAAGGCTGTTGTCATGTGTCAAATGATAGTTAATTGCAGCTTTAATGAGCAGTAGAACGTCTGAAAACCGTCCTGCTCTGTCAATCGATGTGCTGCTGTTTGAGATTTGCAGGTGCTAATTAGCCAAGTTCGGGTTTGCTGGCTGTGTCTGAGTCTGTGGATTTTAATGGGAACAGACCCTTTTGTGATCATTTATGGAAAGCGCTAACAGATGCAGGTGCAGTGACGCGGCGTTGGGCTCCTGCAGCAGATTAAATGAGACTGCCTGCCTCGACGCATGCGGGGCGGCCTTTGAAGGCACAGCTCCTCTGGAGTGTTGCTGTGTTAAACACACCCTCCAGTCACGGTGATCACAGCGGTCGCCGCTCCCGGCGTCAGCACTCAGTCATGGGGTCATCCCGTTCTCCACGCACGCGGCCGCAGCGTCTACATGTAGCGTCGTCACATTAAATGTCTCTCATTCATTTTTAATCAGATTTGATTGGGATGCAGAAATGCTGCACACTGTTGGTCACTTAATTCACTCACATTTTCTCCGGCGCAATTAAAGGCTAACGGCTGTAACATTTTAACCGCCGGGTGCGTGTTTGCACCGAGGGCCGAGAACAATGGAGATTTTGCCATTGCATTTATTGCAGCAGCTTTACAAACCTATTGCCTCTGTACATAATGAAACACGGCACTCGTTGGCGCGTCAGTGGAGACTCTTTAACGACTAACGGCTCTTTCAATGCAGCTTCATCCACAGAACTGTTTCGGCGCCACGTTTCCGTCCTCCCTGCTGCTCAGACTCACTCTTGAACAGCGCCTTTCATTTCGCTAAAGCGTCGTGTTCATTCAAGTTAAAGCTGGTTATCTCGCCCCACAAACGGCAGAATGATGCTTTTTGCGCCACGTGGGGCTTTTTCTGACTGTGACTCATTACGCGTTCGCGACGTGGAGCCGCAGGTGGAATTCCACCGCGTTGCCGCGAGACGCCCCGGAAGCCGATATCCCGCCAGAACGCCGGCATTCGTGCAGGGTCGTCACAGGCTCGGTGTGTGTGAAGCTGTGCGGCGCGGCAGAGGGGGCTGTCGGAGCCCGCGAAAGAAATCTAACCGCTCTCTCATCTTTCTAAATGATACATTTGTGACGATACATTTGCGCTGATGACATGTCTCATTGTAATTTGCAGTGCCAGTGCCCGTGTCAGAGCTGTACAAGGCAGGATGTGAAATTGGGGTCTCAGAATGGGATGTTTTATTAGCTGCTGGATATTACCAAGGTGGTTAAGCTAGACTATTCGATTTGCACTGCTCTTTTCATTTACTCAGTTTGATTTGCGATAAGTGGCTCTTCCTCAGGACAGAATCGGCGGTAATTTCACAGTTTGTGCTCTCTTTCTGTCTGCTCCTCTTGGTGCGCGTCGCCCTCGTCTCTCTCGGTAACGATGAGCCTCGTGGACGCCTTCCTCGCGCGTGCGCCGCGCACGGCCTCAAGGCGAGATCGCAAATGAATTGATTCGAATACAAATGAACTCAAGATAGTAATCCTGCGCTAAGTGGCTGCTGCTTAATTTCATATTGATGAATGAACTGCCTCTACGGCTGCTCAGAACAATGGTTTCTAATTAGAGCAACGATAATTGCAGACACATTGATTGGCTGGTGACGCTGTTATGGACCCTATCAGGACGCTATTGAGTAAATTCCCTAGGATGTCGGATTTCAAACCTACAGCGGCAACTCATGAGGAGGTTCGTACAGAGAACGAACCTGCTGCACGCTGATGGTGAAATACGCAGGAAGTAAAAACAGCAGTAAAGTAGCAACGAGAGGCCCTGCTCCTTCACAGGTCTGTGAATCAGGAACCTGCAGATAAACAGATTAATTAATTAGACACAGGTAAAACATGAAGCTCGTGCCTCGGACGCGTAGGAAAAGTGGAGCGTGACAAAAGAAAACTTGTTGCCAATGAAAAAGGGGGGAGTCGTAATAGTTGCACCATGCTAACTGCTAACTAGCACAGTGCTGTTGTAAGTGTAGTGTTTTTTTTCTTCTTTGGAATCTTTGGGGACTCCACACGCTGTTGTATTCGTCTGTTTACACGTGTTTATTGCACACCTTTAAATACTACCAGCCAGTTTCTGTTTTCTGCCTTTAATTTCTCTTGTAACGCGCAAACGCCGTGTAACCTTTTAGAATGGATTACGGATCGCGGTGGCGCGACTTCAAAGGTAAATGTCATGTTAATATCTAAATGTCAGCGCTAAAATCCAAATGGTCGCGCGCCTCCCGTGCGCTCACCGGCGGCGGCGGAGCAGGAGCGTCTGGAGGGCCGCTCCCGCCCCCCGGGTGGCGCCGCGCAGATCAAATCATTTGGTTTGATCCGGTGGAATGAAATGGAGTTAGAGAAGGTCAGCGCGCGCGGCTGTGTTCCTCACGCCGCCCTAATGTAATCAGAGCTCACCGCCAGAGACGTGGATTAAACTGAAATCCAGCCGCATCTCCCGCTTTTCTTCGGATTCATTTTCCCCATCCATCACCGTCTCTGTCTCTGGTTACCTTCTTCCCCCTAAACCGATTGATCCATTCACCCTCACCGAGTTATTGGGCTTCAGTTACTCACCGGCCCGTCGCTCTTATTAACAATGTCAGTCAGTTTCACTGTTGCTCGCTTTGAACCAGGAGTTTCCGTAAAGTTTAATCTAAATGAATTTGACGGGGAATAACCGAGGAAAATTGATCTTTCAGGTACAGTTTTTTTAATGATAGATGTACAGCATTAAGCTGGAACAGGCTCTTTGAACTGGAGTTCAAAGTCATGTTTACCAAGCCAGCGTCTGCCTGTGTGCTTTAGTTGTAACTGCAGATTCAGGGTTCTGCTTCCACATCACTGATTTGTCGATTTCTGATGTTTCTTTTGCAAGTGTTATCTTTTCCAGGACCAATCGACTTCTTTGACGAAAATAGCAAGGAATCTTTTAATTCTGCTTCGAGAAAATAACTCATGACCTTTCAGTTTGGTGATTATTAATTTCCGCCTATTGTATAAGCGTTATGAATCAGTGCTGATTGCGTCTAGCTTTACTGCAACGTCGTTTTACGAATGTGTTCCCTGAGCATCTATTTATGCTTCAGTGTATGTTTGCTAGTTTGCAGTGACTTCTACCTGTGGAGTGTCTTTTGGGGGATGAAACAGTCACTTGACTTTCGCCTCCTCGTGCTAAAACAGAGACAGCTGTTATCATGTTGCATTCGCGCTATCGTGGCTCAACAGGAGTCCATCCTTTAAATGCTTCTCGAGGGAATGTCGGGATGTAATGTGACAACGGTGATGGAGCTAGTGACCAAAGGGATGCGTCTGCATGTGTCTGTGCCTCTAAAGGCAGTGACATGCTCATGGTTATTCAGTATGTGCTGGATTTGAGTACTGTACGTTTGCCCTATAACACTTTATTATATGGCTGAAATTATTGTATTCCTCTTAGTATGTCTCGTCCCCTGCAGCAGAATCAAATCACTTCAGCCACTGCAGCAACCACCATCTGATCCCGTTGACTGATGAAATAAGCCAACTTGACATTAATCCTCATCCTGGATTAAAACAGCCCTGGGGTGTCACTCAGCATACGGCAGCAGCTGGGGTTTAACGCTGCTACTGTAAAAGCACAAGTACCATCATATTAAGTTTTCTGATCTTCATTATATATATTAACAAACATGATTCTAAACCACAGCCATAATCTGTCATCTTTTTACTGAACACCTTTGATAAGTGGTTATTAAAAGCTGCCGCATGACCTCCGGCGAGCACTTCCTGTAGCTGTGGATCCGGGAGAAGCGACGGGTGCTTGTACAGTAGATGAGGCGGAGAGCAGTTATGGCGCATTAACATCATTACTGCATCTGAGGGGCGTCGCAGTGCAGAGACTTGTTGTGGCTGCCATAGATTTCATTGTGAGTGTTATTAAACAGTTAGAGAAGCAGCGCTGGGGACACGCTGCTGCTTTGTGTGTGTTGTGTGGGTCCCTGTTGAGGCCTCGTCCTGGGTGCCGCTCACTGTGTCACTCCCTCGCTGACACGCTGACATTTACCGCCGCCGCCGCCGCCGCCGCCGCCGCCGCCGCCGCCGCCGCCGCCGCCGCCTTTGTTCCGCTCTCGCCACCGTGACAGCGGAGTTACACATCGCCACCAAATCCCACTGCGGTATCAATTTGCTCGGCCGGATCACGGTGAACGAGGAGCACGCGTGGCGCACGTCCTCGTGCGCTGCACAGATTTGAACGGCGTGTGAACGGAAAAACAAAAACACACGCGGGAGCAAAGCGAAGGGCAAGGGGATTCGAAGTCCAAATTGGCTGCTGTGATAAAACCCTCAGAGGAAAATGATTGAAAATTACTGCGAGTGACATTTGTGCAGGATGGCCCGCGATTTACATCCCTGTGATTATATTATCTCATCCGAAGGATAGATGGATTTCAAGGCTGTAAATGAAGCAAGGCGGCGGCTGCGAGCAGGCATTGGTACACACGCAGCATTTCTCATTATCTTTTTCAGTATTGATTAGGCATCAAAGCGGCGTCCAACGATCACGCAGCTAAGACTTCAATCACCATCATCTGCTGTAGGGAGGAAATACATTATTAATCCTCTCCTGACACATGGGCTGCTGTTGCCATGAATAGTTTAAAGACCCTCGCGACGAACTCTAATGAATCGATGTTCAAACTTTAATCGTTAATATTAATCGCGTGCAACATATTCTTATGCAATTATAGAATATAATGGCCTCCAATTTATTAGCGGCGGCGTGGGAGAAATGGTGCCTCAAACAGTGGCCCACTACTTCTGTATCGCTGTGTTTATTTTTGAAGGCAGCCACATGCAAGATGAAGCAATCACGGCTTTCATAACACAACCTCTGCTTTCTTTATCTTAGCTCGCAGAGGTGAATGAATTTAAGAAAAATATCTCCAGGCACTCAAAGACTACTTCATACAGTATATTGCATTTTTTTTCCTTTCACATTATTGCAGTGATGTTTTCCTTAGTAAAATGTGACATTTACCAAAATAACCTCATAAAGTTTGCTTTAAGTATTGCTTTCCTGCGCCACTGAATGTTTTATAGTGAAATATTTGTCTCCAATTAAAGAACAATAATTGCTCTCTGCACTATGACGACAAGCACACCTGCAGTTAGCATTTAAAATCTCGTGCACTATTTTATTTCTTTGAATGAAATGTGAAATAAACAGCAACATATATTTATTATGTCGCACATTGCATTGATGATAGCCTTAAGTGTGCAGTTAGGATCAGTCTTCATGCCACTGCTGCCTCCTTTGACATTATCTCTTTCTGTCGCTCCACTGACTGGTTCATGCCCCGTGGCTCAGCTTCATCTGGGGCTTTTTTTTTCCCAGAAAAGCTGACAGCATCTATTCTTCGGTTAATGTGGCGTACTGAGACGCTGCAGTAAAGATAATGTAAGGGTTGTAAAAGTGCTAAAGCTAATTAGCTCACTGGCAGGAGCCCACGAGGGGAGTGGAGTCGGTGGGAGATGCAGGACAGGCAGAACAATGCAGGGGATGAGTGCATCACGGGGGGAGTAACGAGCTGTGGCCTCGATGGGACGACGCTGAAGGTTGAAAGAGTCCTGAGTGAAGATGTTCAGCCTTTACTTCATGCTTTACAGTCACTAGCAAAGCCTGTGGAGGAGACGTGGGTGGGTTTGTTTCATATTTAATGAGAAAATGTCAGTCCTTTATTTGTTCAACAGGCAGTTACTATAACCATTTAATATAAATGATGATATATACAGGATGAAGGTAAAACTCACAGTACTGTAGGTTCACGCATTTTGTTAAATGTCCTTCCCACTGACTTAATGTACAGTAGGCACACTCACTATTATTACCTCTATTACCTCTCTACTATTATTATCATCGCCGTTCAATTGCCATTTCGTGCTGTTTTGATCACAGGTGATTATTGCAACACCTCATTTCATAGCAGTAAGTTATTTCAAAGGAACATTATGATGCTTTTAAGATAAAAATGATCCTAATGACCCATCATTTGGCCCATCAGTCCATCTATGAGCCGTGACCCCTGCGATCTGTGCAGTTTTGTGATAGATATTAACATATCACTTTAGCTCTTCACAGATAACGTTGCATCATGGGAATAATACCTGGCTGCTGAGGATGTAATGGTCCTCTGAAGGCTTGACAACTACCTTTTTAGAAGTAAATTGTGGTAAATGTGGGAACTGACAATGAGTCAACATTTTTCCAAAAGTAAAGAACTGCAAAGAAAATGTATTATAATCATAACTGTAATATAATTTTGTACTGATGGACAAACAATATCAGCCTCCAAAGAAAAGTCCACAAACTGTTTAACATTTTGTTTGTGTCTTGCGTTTTCACCAAATGAACTGAGTGGTTGATTAAATGTCTGAGTACGAGCAGCCAGAGAAAAACTGCAATGCAAAGCCCAGAGCCACTCAGTTTATTAGTGATTCTGTCAGTGCTACATTAGTCAACATTATGGTGCGCATGAACCAATCTCAGTATTTAAATGATTAATTTAGACAAATTGTATCTGTGTCATTGAAACTGAATTTTGCATGCAAGCTAAGCACTTTTCCCATTGTTCCTGGTCTGTGGCACAGCATTGAAACGGAGCCACAGCAGCTGGAGAGTCACCGGTGGAAAACGAGATTCCCCCATTAAAGTGTTTGAACCAGGTATCAGCTGAAAAAAGGAAAAAAAGGCTTCTTTGTGTTGCCAGGTTTAATCACTTCTCACTCACGGCTGCTTTGAATATCAGCAAATTATAGTCCCGCTACCACATTCCAGAGGCCTTCACTGAATTATCTCTGAATCACCGAGGATCAGACGAGAGGAGGCAAAAAGCAAAGCGAGCGGTTCACAACTAAATTGGGAGCGAAGTGTACGATGGTGAGATCACGGCGAAATGTGATGTGCAATATTAAAATTCTGTACAGTTTTGAAGTATTAGGTCATTTTACTAAGATGTAACTGTTTGGACTTATTAAAGGGAAATGAAGAGGGTGAAGAAGCAATGAGTGCTCAGACAGTTATTCGGCTCTGATTCTGAACTATTAAACACACCAGCACTGACGTGTAGCTCCTGACCTACGCTACTTCAAGTAAAGTGGGAAAAAATACAATTGTGCAGTCAGTGTGCAGTACATGGCTGCATTCCTTCAGCAAGGTGATGCTAAAGGAGGGGAGAAGAATGAAACGAAGGGCAATGGAGAAACGCGGCACCGCGGACAAATGGCACAGATGACAGACACTTAATAAGACGCCAAATTTGAGAAATGGCGGCGAGCAAATGACAGGAATAAATGAGAGCGCAACAGAGAGAAATAAATGGTGGGAGCAATAGAGCTGTTCTCCCACTTGTGTTCGCCAGCCAATCCCCAAGCGTTGTCAGTCTGCAGCGTTTCAGATGTGGAAGGGAGCGACACTGACACACACCGGGGAATAGAGACACACACACTCACACACACACACACACACACACACACACACACACACACACACACACACACACACACACACATACACACACACACACGCCTGTACAGTTTTACTTAGAAACGGAGACAGGTGTTGAACAGTAAGAAGCCAAAACAGCCTCGCTGTTAGCAGTGCTTCTGACTCCATCGTTCTTCCTCACTCTCACACGCACATGCACTCACACACACACAGCTATAAGCAGCCAGACATCGAGTCTATGGGGCATTTTTGTGACGTGTACTGTTGCTCCCATAATCTCTTACCTTCCTTTCCAACACACCCATCCAGAGAAACACACACACACACACACACACACACACACACACACACACACACACACACACACACACACACACACACGTTTGGCAGGAGCTGCCCTACCTTTCGCACTCCCAAGTCCCTGGCCCAATTTGAACAGTATCAGAGAGCGATAGTGGCCCACTGGTGCCAGAGACCCGGGTGGAAAATATCGAGTCATTTTTCAAAACTTGTTCTAAAAGAAACTTCTCTCCAATGAGCGTTTGCAAAACATTTTGCCTCTAAGCAGTTTTAGTTTGTGTTTGGGGAAACAAAGAGCGTCTGACTGTTACAACAGTATATGCTACGGAAAAGCATGCTAATATTACATTGGATGAAGCGTATCCTGGAGCATCCTGGATGTCAGTAACCAGGCAACCTGCTGCTGGACTTTATCTCTAACTCCACCAGCACTGATGCTTTTATAGTGTATACCACCATAAAGTCTCCTTATCTTTTCAAGCAGCTCATTAGAAGCTATAGTAATGGTTTATTGTTAGTGACCTCTAGCTCCGCAGCAATTATGTGGGGGAAATGGAGTATATACAGTAAGTCCACGTCTGAGAGCACCGGCTCCAACTGAGTCTCTATTTTGAGGATCAGAATGCATCATCCCTCTGTAGCCGTCATCTGCCGTCCTGTATCATCAGTGAGCACAAACCCGTCTTTTATGGGAGGCCGTCCACGTGCGCCGCCGCCGCTGCTCTACCCCCCGCCTCCCCCTCCACCCCCGCCAGCAGCGCGTCACCCGAGGAGCCCCATCGGCCCTAACGCGCTCATGGCTGCAGACCTGGAAAGGATCCGCCGCTGCCTCCCGGCTGCGCGCGTTTTTAAACAGGCTGATGTAACTGATAGCAATTTACATATAAAATGCACCAGAGATACGGGGGCCGTGTTGAGGCAGCATCAACATTTTGATCTTGTTTTCCTCTCAAATCCCCTAATAGAGCGTAAACAAGATTAGCATATAGTTTGTGTTTCAGCCAATTGGGACACGATGCCAGTGCGACTCCATAATGACCCCTTGTAAGCGCCGAAGCCGAATGTCTGCTAAAGCCGTTTTCTGTAGCGCTTACAGAGATCAAAACAAAAGTATGCCTCCATGTGTGTCTCCTTCGGTTCCTCTTTGATTCTCAGCCCTGAGTGCGCTGGGCAAATTCTCGTTTCTTGAGCCTGGCTTCGGCCCAGGTTCCCCTGAATGATGAGCGCAGCCGCAGCCATTGTGCGCTTGGACTCAAGCCTGTAACACTCAGCGGCGATGATGGTGAACAGCTGGGCCCGGCTACCGGCGCCGTCAGCGCGCGATGAGGTGATCGATAGCTTAATGGCAGGGTTTCAGCCTGTATTTAGGCAGTGCAGCAGTACATAATGTGGAGTAGGGATAATTATTTCATGGCGGAGATCTGCAGCCGGGACTGTTTCGCGTGGAAGGCTGTAGGTGCTGTCGCGCGGTGGGAGCTTTCACGTCAGGGAGCTTTTTTGTTTTAATTAATGGATTTATTACCGGGCACAGTCATTCTCGTGCCGTGGCCATTGTACCACAGACTCTCATGCTGTGCCCACTCTGGAGTGCAGTAATTCTGCTCGGATAGAAGTCCAATCCCAAGTCTGGCAGAAACAGCACCAAAAATAGAAAGACGAGGTTCAGGGTATTCTCTGAAACACAGTTTTCATGTGCAAACTATTTTAGCCCCACATTTACACAGTGAAACAAATGAACATTAAATCACTTCATCTTCATTGCCTTTTCATCCGAACTAATCTCTGAATTGAAAATTCACAACTATTTCAGGATCTTCAAACCTCTACTGTATAATCCATCTCAGGCTTTGACCATATTCTATGCAAATCTGGTTAGGGGTTATGGTGAGTTCTAATAAAGAGCTTTATACTTAGGGAACAAGCAGGTTTTTTTATATTCTAATAAGACCAACATGTGCCCACGGAGCTATTTGCGAGAGAAGATGGGGCCTCAGTCAAATTTACACATACTCAGTGCATTTTACTGGGTACCTGCTATTAGATTTGTTCTGCTTTGTTGACCTTAGATCTAATAAACCTTATCCATGGTCAAAGAGAGTGTGAGAGGCAGTGGTCTTAGTTTCATTGTGCTGTGCAGTGAACATCCTCAGGGGCTTTAATGGGGGTCATAAACTCTGATACGGATATTTGAACACATTGAACTCTAACTGGCCTTGCTCAGACAAGGACACATGCCTTCCCCTGCGGCCATTTCCATGAAGAGAACTGGAAAATAGTACCTATTGATTTCTGTCTGGGTGTAATGCGATTGCTTAAACTGTGTTCCATTAAAGTTTCACATTCTGCGCTTTTATATCGCTTAATTTCTTTCTTTGTCCTTATTTGGGCCGTAAGAACACAGTAATTGTCATAGTCTGTGTTTACTTTGCTGTGAGTCTGTGTCTGAAGGCGTCTGAAGGCTGCTTATCAGCATCAGGCTGCAGCTATAATTGTAATCCCGCATCAGTCTCCAGAAATGATGAAGAAAACCGCATAATCCGGGATTAGACTTGTTGGAAATGGTTTAAATCCAGTGGACTTTTTAACGTAGACAGACAACGATGTGGCCTAATAACGGCATTAATAGACGCAGCCTGCGACAGTTTGGGAAGAAACGGCTTTCGCACGGCTCGCGTTAAATGTGAGCGACGATGTAACCAAAGTGATTAAAGCGATGCTTGTTTTTACTGTAATGTTGTAGCCGGCGCTGCCCCGGATGCCAGCTTTTTATTGAACAGCGGCGCTTTGGCTCCACTCCAATAAACTGAAGCACTGTAATCGACACGACGCCCGCTGGGGTTTGTGATTAACTTTATTGACACATGAGGGAGGTGGGAGTATGGCATTACACTGCGCTGGCAGAGCTAACAGACCTTTTAGCTTTAAGATATAATAGCATTGATGTTTCCGGGACCTGAAATGCTTCCGTCCAGTGAAAGTTCTGTAAAGAGGAGATTAGGAAGCGCTGACATGGGGATTTGCCCAAAAATGCTTTAATTCATGCCGTTTGACGATGTTGCACTTGACTAATCACCGAGGAGACAAACTGAAATGTGCTCATGTTGAATTAGGTCAAATCTGCTCATAACGTATACGTGCAGTGCTATAGACTAGACGTTGGGTTAGGGTCTCCTCCACTCCTGCATCCACCACATCCTGCTCCACTGCCGCCAGTCGACTGACAGGCTCAGGCCTCCGTCACTCGCTCCATCGTCACTCTCCCTCTCTCCCCCACACACACTCACAGAGGTTCCACCGAACAGCGGGGTGTCATTAATTCTGTAACAGAAGCCTCTAATGTAATTAACATAGAAGAGACGGTGGCGGAGAGGCGGCAACCGCAAGGTCGAGTAAATCACCGCACGCCCCCTCCACAACAGGAAAATAACCCCCCCCCCACACACACACACACACACACACACACACACACGCTGCTACACCTAAACCCCTCCGTCTGACATTCACATGCACACAAACACTGTGTACAAACACCACTTTGGGTTTTATGCACTCCAGTCAGAACATACAGCCTTGATTAGTATTAATCCTTATCTGGGAAATGGACAGCTTCTCAATTGTGTTTTTCCCTCGTCTGGGTAATTTCATGAAGAGCGTAATTACGGCGTTTTCAATTTGGCTCCCTCTCTGCGGAGTTGCGAGGCCGACCGTGTATCTCCACCCGGCAGCCGCGAGGACGGCTTTGTGTGAGCGAGTGTGCGTCCACGTGTCCTGGAGTAATGCTAGATACGCAATTGTGTTTTTTTTTGACTATTTGGGCTATTTGATCGGGCGAGTGACCGACGCACCAGATCATTTTATAGCAAATCCGAATTAGAAAAGCTGCTAAAATCAGCACAACTGCAGCGATGCCTGTTTAAATAGAGACGCTCCGCTAATAATGACAAGCGCAAGCATTAAGACATGTCAGTGGAAGCGTTCCGGTGCCAGCAAACTAATGCCTGATCCAGAATGTGTTTGGTAACAGTGTGATTCCCAGTAAAGTGATTTACTTGCCGTCTATGTGGTGTGTGTTCCAACAGTGGGAGGATGAAAGGCACGTCAGCTCTGATTAAAGCCGCTGAACTGGCACAGTTTGACTAAATGTGTGTATTTGTGTATTCATGCCTCTGCTTTGGTCACTCTCCAGCAGGGAGACTGGAGCTGCCCTAAGGCAGTGGCCATGTTCCCATGCTCCCCCATCCCCTGCTTTCATCTCCCTGCGTATCTCCCCTTCCCTCCTCCTCCTGTCGGCGGTTTAACCCTTTCCTGCCTGACGTCTCACTCTGTGCTCCTCCTGTAAACAGCGGCCGTGCGTGTCCGCCCGCCGCGGCCCCCCAATACTTTGTCACACTCCTCCAGCCCTGCAAACACACAGCGCCGTTGCCAGTTAAACACCTCTGCCGGCACTGATAATGAGCTCTGTGTCCTCAAAGATAGTCCAGCGGGGCCCGGAGCCAGATTCCCCCCGACGCGCTGGGCGCCGCGCGACCTCTGACACCGCGAGGACAGCGGCTCACGTCCCGAGCACACAATCCCAGCCGACAAACAGACAGAAGTCATTCATTTGGACTTGCTGAGTGAAAATGTAATGACGCCCAAGGGAGGGAGTTAGTAATCGCTGCAGCAGGGAAGGTGGAGGAAATAGTGGGAAAATAGAGGGAGCTCGGAAAGTTAAGTTGCAGGAAGTTCTGAGCGACATTGATTTCTGAAGATCATAAAAACGATTAATTACGCCTAAAAGCCAAATTGTGATGATATCCAACCGATGAGCTATAAACAATGCAGCATCCATTAGATTTAAACGGCCACCGTCAGGGCGGCGGAGCTTCATCTGAACATAAATCGACCTCCTGGAAGCCTAATCCGATACGGATACACGTATTCGGGAAGCGGCTTCGCTCCATGATTAGCGTTTGCGAGTTGCACCAGCCGCCCAACATCTGTTCCCCCCCCACTGCTGGTGGCGTCCGCCCCCCTCCCTCCCTCCTTCACCGGGCGCCTTCGCCTCTCCGCGGGGGGCAGATCGTTTATAAGGTCTGGAAAATGTGATAGGCCGCATAAAAGGGGGACAAGAGGCAGCAGCCCCCCCCCCCCCCACACACACACACACACACACACACCCCGCCCCCCCGCCCGAGCTCTCTGAGTGTTCATTTCAGCCTTAAAGGAGGGAGGTCCACCTCCCGCCGCCACCTTCCTCGCTTCCCCATCGCCCACAATTAAACCGCGAGGCCCGTGTGCGGTGGCTCGCGTGCCGCCGGCGCGGCCGTGGCCTTTTCCTACTGTCACACCTGGATTCCTCATTTGAGAGGTTGCACCTTCTGTCACTCCCCGCTTCACACCGTTTGCCCCCGTGCCATTTTGCGACTCTGCAGCCCCGGGAGGCCGCGCTTCTCCATATTGTACGGGCCCATTTACCTCTGATAAGTCATTGTTCAGGTAATACAGAGGGGGAATCTTTGCAGCAGCACCCCCCCGTTCTCCCATTTTCTATTCTGCCTTTCGCTTCCTTTACTGTTTCTTTATCACTTTGCCCGTAGCTCGTCTGTGGGCACATTTTCATTTCAGAGCCCCCACCCCGGCAGGAAGGAAGGGCGAGCGGGGTGAGGTACGGTGGTGGGGGGGGATTATGACAGGAACAAGATGAAAGGGGAGAGAAAGGGGAAGGCGTCGGAAAATAAAGTTGCTCTTATCAGAACTTGCCAGGAGCAGTGTGCGCACAAAGCGGCTTGGGAATCCAATTTAGTCTGCTGTTAGTTTAAGTGATATGAGTGCAATTAGCCGTCGCAGGTCAGGAGTGTGAGCTCGGCGTGTTAAGTGATTTCCTGAAATCCCAGCGGTGGAAGCGCAAGGGGACGACATCTCCCCCAGAAGGTAAAAAAATCCCCCGCCAACTTTACAAATGGACCACTTCTTCTGCAGCTTTCTAATAAATGTCAGCTGCCTCTTAGCTCCTTTGTTTCACTCTCGTCGGCCGCTCGCTCTGTATTTAAATGCATTCTCCTGCTCTCTATCCGACAGACAGGTCACAACGGACTCATGTGCGTCAGTTGCTCTTTATGTTGCGCTTGATGCTTCGCTGGGAAAGTTAACTCGGTCTATTATAAAGCTCCAGTGTCTGCTGCGGTGTGGGAAATTAAACCAACTTTTCATAGCTTGAAATTGGAAATCAGCCAAAGCAAATCAGCAGGAGCCAATACAGCTTCAATGAAATATCAATTATAGGCCAAATTATATTTTATTTGGTTAATTGATAAAATAAATAATTGTTTCCATCAGATTTACGTTTATTTAATGTATCATTTGTAAAAGTCCTTCATTTATTTCAGTTGTTGCATATAATGGAAACTTTTGGAGCCAACATGCATGAACCCTATTATGTTCAACCTCCAGTACTGTATGTTACTGTTTGAATGAACATATATGTTAGAGTCAGCGCAGCTCCAAGTGCCGTTTACACCTAGTTTGAATGTGGCTGCTAAACTCTTTACCTCCCCTCTTTGTTCCCGGTTTTCAGGGGAGATCTGCGCTTTTAACATCCACGGGCTGGAGGCTCCGTTCGAGGCGGTGGTCCTGAACGGGACGTCTGGAGAGGGCCAGCTGAGGGCCCGCGGCCTGGTGGACTGCGAGCTGCAGAAGGAGTACACCTTCATCATCCAGGCTCATGACTGCGGCTCAGGACCCGGCGGCACAGAAGGCAAGAAGTCCCACAAGTGAGTAAAACCAACACGTGCACGGTCCCATCTGAAGGTGGGACTCCAATCATTCAGATAGATTTGTATTTAAAGCCAAGTTTGGCTTGGGAAGTTAACTTAAATGAGCCTGGAGCTGCCCCGACGCCTCCAATCCTGCAGTGCTGGCCACTAGATATATTTGTATTTCTTTATTCTATTCATTTTTCCTCCTCACCCACTCCACAAGAGCTCTGTGTGTGCAAGCAGTTTGCAGCTGCCTTTCAAACGTATTAAATACAGATGCAATCGCAGCCGCCACAATTGCTTCCAGGCTCGATACATATGCTAAGTTTATGTATTTTCATTTTCTGTCTCCTGTACATTGTGCACTCGGACAAACACGCCCCACTTTGCATATTAACGAAGGCAGAGTGGAAACTCTGCGGCGTGCATTTTCTAGTTCATTTCAAAAATGCAGTCCCAACATCAGTAGATCGGTTTTGGGGCATTTTGATTTGCAAGTGACATCAACTGCACATAATGCACTTCCAAACCTTAAGTCAAAGCCCATAGAGGGAAATATTTGAAGGGAAGTTTTCAAATCAAAACTACAGTATGTAAGTGGGGAGAATAAATGGGACATTTAAAAGTGAGACTACCTTTAATTCCACTGTAACGGCTCTTCCAATGGATCCCTGTTGCTCTGGGAAGTCTGTATGCCGGCAGCACCCGCCTCCACACACACCAGCAGACCACTTTAAAGGTGTCAACTGATGAAAACAATTTGTCACACTTGTTGCTCGTCCTAAAAGCAGCTTCAGCTCGGAATTGCTCTCCACGCAGCCTTTTCAGAAAACTGCCTGTGCCCGGCGAGCGCCGCGCATCTCCTCTCGTTCGCGCTACAGCTCAATCCCCTCACCTCATCCAACAATGGGGCCAAACACAAAAATCTATCAGTTTGCCTACAGACACCGGGCTCACACACACCCACACACACACACACACACACACACACACACACACACACACACACACACACACACACACACGCATGTAGCTGCAGAGATTTTCCAGCCTTTGTGAAGGTTTTAGATCGATAGAAGGGATTTGTATTCACTATTGTACATTGTTTGCTTCCATTTAAATTTGAGTTAATGCTGCATGTTTTAAAAAATAAATACGTATGTAATGAAGAGTTTCTATATGTTTACAGTGCTTGAATTGACCAATATCAGTAAATAGCTGCTATTGGCTCTTACAAACCGTTTACTGCCATCACAGTGAGCCTTGGACCCACATGTGTTCATTTTTTATTTTGCCTCTTTGTCGTTGCTTCGCCTCTGTGGCCATCTAGAGTTAGTTAGTTGTTTTGTTTTGTGTCTCCTTGTGGTTGTCACCGTGCCTGTGTTGTTTCTACTCATTTGGTGCTTTTATTTTGTACCTTTGAGTGTGTGTGTGTCTCTTCGTGCTTGTTTTGTGTGCCTTTGCTGTTTTCCAGGCCTTTTTTTGCTGCTTGGTTCGTCTCGCCGTTTGTTTGACTCGGCACTGGACCCGGTGGAACCGGACCGGGCACCTCTGGCCGCCGCCGTGATCCGGCCCGTGTGCTGCGGATCCGCGTCTATCCCTTAAGCACTCTCCGCTGTGACACGGATCCCGTTCGGCCGCCACGGACGGGCCCGCGTGGGAGCGGGAGTGAATTTTGGGGACACTTAAAATGGCCTGTCCTTTCGCTGGCAACTCTCTAAGGATCGGTCTGGCCGCTCGCTCAGATTTACAGGGCAGCTAACAGGCACAGGGAGAGCCTCCGCCTGAGGCCGTGCTCGAATTGCACACGGCACGTCAGGAAGCCAGTCAAGAAAGCGGATCAGGGATGAGTTGAACGCTCGCGCCCCGTTTCCCGGCTCAGCGGGCTCCGTCACTCTGTCCGTCAGTCCGTCCGTCTGTTTCCGGCGCCGCAGTGTTTTGTCAGGCTGCATCTGCACACATTCGATGCGCAAACGTGTGAATGAGCCACTGTTTACGCGCCGGAAGGGACTGAGCGCGTGCGACGTCGCCTCCGTCGGCGTTATAAACAGTGACGTTAATGGCGTCCGAGGCATCAGAGCAGCTGGTTCTGAATCTTCGCTGGACGGCTGTGGGACCCAGATTTAGATGAATAAATAAATGAATGTGCGCCGCTGTGGACGGACCTCATCCAGCAGCGGAGAATGCTCGGTCTTTGTTGTGAAGAACCATCTATTTATCGATTCTGTAGAACACAATGGCGCAGCCCGACGTTTGTGAAAGCTTTTAATTACTGTCAAGCACTGCTGATCCCTCTGACAGAAACAAATAAGTAGAAAACTTGAAATTATGTCCTATTTTCTGTCTGTTTCATTTTTGTGTCTGCTGTAACTGGTTCCACCTCATTACATTGACTCTACAAATGATTTACAGTAGATGAAACAGCCTTTGTGGGGAAATTACTTTTCAAATAAACAGGATTTAAAGGCATTTTCCCCCCAAACCAGAAGCGCTGAACCATTAGGAACCACTATCGTAGGTGATAATCTTACCACAAATTGTCATTGCTCCATTCTAAATTTGAAAAGCGTGGCCAGACATGAGCGCAGAGTCCTTTGAGTTAGATGCTGTGGAAAAACAACAACATAACCTGCTAATTAGCATCTGAAAAGTAAAGTCTTTTGTTTTGTTTTTTCGTACCTCGTCATTCCCCACACACCTTTCTCTGTGGAAGTTTCTGCCATTGCTACGGAGTAATTAGGCATAAGGGAGATCTCACTTCCTTACAAAGCATGTCATTTTCATAATCCATCCCAGGGCTCACACCTAAACATGACACGTGTATTTAACACCGGCCCCAGGGTTATGTGCCTGGAAGTTGTCAAGGTTTGGATAATGCATTCGCAGCTGGGGTCTCCCGGGGTTGTGAGTGTGCAGATTTGTAATGTACAGATGTTTTCTCATGCCCGCACGGACACACACACGCACACACACACACACACACACACACACACACACACACACACACACACACACACACACACACACACACACACACAGTCTCTGTACTGGGAAGCACGGCACTTATTAAAGTCATCATTAGTGAATCTTAGAGGCCTGTGTGTCCTAACCTCACTGCTGCTGGAGGAGGCTAATTAGCTCACTGAACAGCGAACTGAAGGACAGACACACACACACACACACACACACACACACACACACACACACACACACACACACACACACACACACACACACACACACACTCCGAACGCTGAGTCAAATTCAAATCTAATACACCTGCATTTACATAAAAATGAAACAAATGCATTACCAGCGGCTGAGTTCGTATCTCATAACCACATGGGGAGAAACCCACTGGTGCCTCCGCGACCACCTAAAAACACATTAACACAAAGCGGTCACGTTCTTCGCAGAGAAGAAGTGGGTCAAGAGCGGTGCCTTGTTAGCATAAGCTGTCATGATAGATTTCTGTAGTGAGGAGACCAGGGAACTCCGCACACATAGTGCAGCCCTGTCAAAGTGTCAGGGCTTTCTTCTACCAAGAATCTTAAGTTCACGCTTGTCACACTTGATGCTAATATGAGTGGAACCTCATTCTGTCAAAAGCTGTGAGCTGACGTGATTATTATTCATTGTGAGAGAGAACAAACAGCATCTAGTTTAGGAATGTGTTGTTTATCTTGAGCTGGCGATGTAACTCGACGTTTGTCTCTATGTTTGTACCATGAGCGTGAATTAGCATCCGAGCTCGTCTGCGGCGGTTTTCGGTCGGCATCCGATCTACTGCAGGTTGGTGCCGATGTCAGACACAGTCGACAGACACTTCAGCGGATCATCACTGTGTGTTGTTCTGTGGCTTTGCATCAACGTGACCGTCCAAGACAAAAACGAGCTACAGGTTGATCTGGATGTGATCACCTCGTGTCGAGATTACACAGCCCCTGTGGAGCTTTGTGTTAGCGCCTCGGGGCGCAAGTCGACGCGGAAGTGGGGCTTCCTTGCATATTGATGAGCGCTGCCATCATGCCTTATGCATCGCATCCCATCGGTATAGTTAGCACTGTTTATTTCCATTCTGGTTTTACACAAGGAAATTGATGATTCAACCCCAAGGCTAATTCTTGATTAATTCAGTCCTTTGCCTTTGTACTTTGTGTCTGTTTGAAGGCTTTCAGTAATGACTGAGCGTGGATAAATAATGAGCCCGCTGACAACCAGACTAACCTGGCATTAACATGCATCACCTGGCTTTGATGTTCAGCTGGTGTCTGATTGGGGATTCTTATGATTTACTGTGGCTGTATTTAAAAGACAGGCGGCAGAAACGGAGGAAGCTGTATTTAAATCAGACCTGCATCGACTTTTTTGATAAACCGTAAAGGTGCAGTGTTCAAACTGTAAAAAGTCAAAAGCATTTCAGCGTCATTTGAAGTCAGAAACGTTTTGTAGTCCTGCGATGAAACGAAATGTTAGAGTCACGGTTTAGAAATAAATGAACTGTAAAAGACAATTCAATGTGTTAAGTTTAGACTTACTGTGTGTTCTCTGGGCAGACAACTACAAGGTACAGTATAATTACTGCATGTGTCTTAATAAACAAGACAAAGAAACACACAAATTCCTGTTTTCTGCCAAGACATCACAACAAAAGACAAAATCAGCATTAGTGCTTCACTTCACTGTAATGCATCTTTTAATGTACGTCCTGAACAGTGACATCAGTCATTTCGTCCGATGCTGTTTCGCAGCGATCCATCTTCCACCTGTGCGGTCACGTCTTGTCGCCCCAACTTGCTCCACTTGGAAACGCTCCAGCAACACGGGCGCCGCTGCGGAGTCCCGGCGTCTGTCGCCGCCAGATGTGAGGCGTCGGCGTCGGAGCGCGCGCCCCGCGGCCACGCGCGCCCGCCGTCCTCGCGTTCGCCTGTAAATCACGCGGGTGCGTAATTGCAAAAGCGGCGATTCCTCCACGCGGGGACCCGGAGGTGTGGAGCATATGTTTGGCGCCGCGCCGCTGGGGAGAGTGGCGAAGCAGGAGGCTAATGTTTATGAGAGAGCATCATTAATATGACAAAACAAGCCTGAGGGATGAGGGATTTACTGCCGTCATCTGTCAGGGCTCCTTATCGCCATCGTCTACTGTTACTGGTTTTAGAGGATGTTCAGTAGTGATCAGATACTAAGTACATGGTTTAATTTGAAGTACAGTATCTCAAAAGCATGAAATCACATCATGGAGGTACAATAAGGTTCCAGATGTGCTGGACTGCACTACCTGGGTTGTTTTTGTTCTCCAGTTGTTACAGCTTGTGTTTCTTTTTCTATTAAACACTTGCCTCTGTTTGCACAGTGGCCTGAAAAGGAGCCTCCTCCTGTGTGTGTCCTCGTGACAGGGAGCGATAAGGCGCCATGCAAATCCATTACGCTAACGCTGTCCGGTCTCCGTCTCCAGCCGAGCACACGTTGGGGAAATATTTACAGCCCCGTTTAATCGGATAATTTCTCCGTCATTACCATATCCACCAGCTAATCCCATAAACAACACACTCATCCCCGTCGCTTTGTCTCCAGAAGGCCGCGCTTTGGGCTCGCCAAGGCTTAAAACTGTATTATTGTGGTCTATCATCATCCATTACCATTTGTCACTCAATAAATTGAAGGATTGATTATGCAATCTGTTGCCTTCTGGCTGCTGCAGGGTATTGATAAAGACATCTCCAAGTGATAAATGCTGGGTGTTTTTCATGATGTGTGACTTAGACTGAATTGCAGCTAATACATCATTTACAGGATGATTAATTAGTGCGGTTTCAAGTGCTCGGGGACCGCGTGTGTACATGTGTTTGATAACAGAAGCCGTCCAGGGCATTATTTTCCCATTGCAGCACAATACAAGGCTTCCACGGGGTCAGGTCAGACATTGTGTTGCACAAAGGACATTGTGACTGTTGCTTACCAAAACTAATTCATCACCGGCGGTGAACTCTGCCCTCGACAACTATCGGCCGACGGGCCGCGGTGATTCGTCACAGCGCTTCCTGCCGATAGGCTTCGGACTCGTGCACAAAGCGACACAGGGAGTTGGAGACGGCTTGATGCAATGGTTAAATTAATGGGGCTTTGCGTTATGTGTGCAGGGCCGTGGTGCACATTCAGGTCAATGACGTGAACGAGTTCGCGCCGGTGTTCCGGGAGCCCCAGTACCACGCCGCGGTGACGGAGGGCAAGATCTACGACAGCATCCTGCAGGTGGAGGCCACTGACCAGGACTGCTCCCCACAGTACAGCCAGATCTGTAACTACCAGATCACCACCAGCAGCACGCCCTTCGCTATAGATCGCAACGGTGAGTGGAAAACAGGAAATGTGCATGTAGGTAATTGTACTGTTTTGTTTTATTTCCTTTTCTTATTTTCTTATTTCTTATCTGAGCTATGTGTGATTTCCCACATATCTAACCAGGTTTGAAGGCCACACAAACATTTAACTATACACTGAAAAGTAAATATACTGTAGGTTCCATGAGGCTCTAAATCGTTTCATTTGCGTTTAAAATCAGTTACTGTGGTCTGTTTAATGATGCGTTACTATGGAGACATTCATGCACAGAGTCTGGATGCAGGAGTTAAATAATGATGTGATCTTGGGTTTGCCATTGTTATTCACACAGCGGACAACCCCCGCTTCCGAGAGGCGCCGTTTGTTTTTTACTCAGGCTCCGCGGACGCTACGGACGGACACTATTTACATTTTTGTTGCCGCCAACTGCTGAGAGTTACAAAAAAAAAGGCTGACTAGGCGACGCGGGAGCCGCCGGTGCCGCCGGTGCCGTGAACGAGACCGCCGGGAGGCTGCGGCCCGAGTGCTCTCCTCTCTCGCCCGCATTTGTCGGTGTCTCCCGGTGTCGCTGACCGCAGAGGAGCAGTCTGAGAGCTCTCGAACTCAAGAGTCTGTGGGGGAATGAGCAGGATGATGGAGAGAGGGAGGGAGGGAGAGCCGAATCGCAAGACCGCTGACAAACAGAGAGAACGCTGCAAATCTTGGCCCTGAAATTCCTAAGTTGTGTTAGAAAACGACAAAGCCGTTTGTTTGGTTGCCTGCTTTAATGGGGTAGAAAGGCAAACAAGCTAAACCCACGGTTGAGTTTTTTGTGTAATATCTTAATATCGTGATAATAGGAACACTGTAAGTAAAGAGCCAAGGGCTCAGGAGCTTTATAGTAATTATCTAAATGCTGAGAGAGTGTATTAACAAATACACACGCAGTCGTGTTGTTTATGTGCTTTGGAGGCGGAGGGATGAGCATAAAGTCAGTGTTGACTATTTGCTGGCCACCCTCAGCAGCAGTCGCAGCACGCGTAAGCTGATGTCGTAATGGAAGGAGCAGGAGGAGGACCCTCTCCCATGCAGAACGCTGCCGGTGAGCACACGCAGTGTTCGAGGAGCGGATGAAGGGGGGGGGCAAGAAGGAGAACAGCGGAGGTGCATTCAAAGGGGGGGAGGTGGAAAAAGCGGAGCGGGAGGCGGAAAATGAGACGGATGAGGATGATCAGCAGCGGCGGCCTCGTATGAATTACATCCAATCCTCCCACTCAAACACTTGTATTCAAATATACCACATTATCAGCATTCAGCTCCTGCTGCACCGCTCGCTCGCTGGCTCTCTCTGCCTCGCTCCATAACACAAAGACCTCAGGAAGCATCCCGGAGGCAGTAAACGTCGCAATAACTCACCGCATCTACATCAACGTGCAGCCAAAAGCAGCCAACAGTGTGTGTTTTCACTGTTACCCTCCACAAGTGTCCTCACCTGAAAGGCTGCGTTAGCTGTTAGCGCTGTAATGGAAGACTCATCAAATATTCACGCACACATTAGGACAACAGGCGTTCCCCTCAGGCGACCCGAAGGTAGATAAGGAAGTGCAGCCTGTTGTTAATGGGACCCACGATCGGTGCAGTTCCCCTTTGTGCTCGCTGGGACATGGAGTTTAAAAAGTTTTAGGGAGCTTCATTAAAGCCCAGCATAACAGCATTCATAAGCGTGGCATTAAATCAAGCTTCTCCAGACGTGAGACTGGTACATACTGGTCCGCTCCCTCCCAGCGATGGTTAAAGGGAACATTAGATCCGGCCTAATGGTGTTGCTGTAAAAGCTTCCTCCTCGATGAACTCACACGCCATCCACGGCACATCCCCAGTTCGAGACGTTCTAATAAAACCGAGCTGCGCCGCGAACGGAGATCTGCCAACGGGACTGTGGTTGTGGCGCGTGAGCCCCCGTGTTCGTAACACCGAGGGGATCGGAGCACGGTTAACGCGCGCCGCTTGGCCTTTTAATTCCTGCTGCCGTCGCTCGTCGTAAAACTTAATGAAGCCCTGGTTATGACTCATGTAAACAAAGCGTATGAGCGGTGCCTCCCAGAGCAGCGCTGCCTGTAGCGGATGGCGCTGCCCTTAAAGCGCTGACAAAGGAGAGCGGAGGCGCCACCAAACGCGCGGCGGGTGGAGGCGGTGGAGGTTATTTGTTTCATCAGGAAACAACAGGAGTTTAATGGAAAGTTGGTCTTCATTTTGAGAAGCATTAGCACTAATCAAAGCCCTCGTGAGAGACAGACTACCTGTTATCCCAACCGTGATCTCATTTGTTACTCTGATTATATGAACGCATCCGAGCTAATTTGACAATGATATATAGTGATGGTTCAAAATTTTAATGAAGTCCCCATTAGCCACGTAAGCAAGCGCACGCACCTCCACGCGCCTCTTGCTGCAGACCTGCTTCTTGCAGCAACTTTTCTAAGAATAGAATTCTTATGGCGACACTAAAATAAACCTCGTTTAGCTTCAGAGCGTCAGACTGTTGACTGACACATTTGGGTTTGTTTTGTTAAACGTATTGCAGCAGAAAATGTTTCGTAATAGATTACTTTGACATGGTTCATACGTTTTTACTAATATACTGTACTGTATGTATTTTATATTTATTAATAACAATATAATCCCGGCATGGCTGGATCTGTATTGTTTCTTAGTCATAACAAATTGCTTCTGTTGCCTCCACAAAGAGACAAACGCTAGACCGGCTTCCATTATAGCGCTGTTTCTAGAGTTTAATTGCTTTTTAATTATCCTCATCGGTGGGTGAGTACAGTACGTCTCAGAACTCCCACTCAAATGTAATACTGCCACAAATACCACTTTATACAACTGCTGTATTTCTGTACTGGAAGCTTTACTATAAGTACAAAGGCAAGATCTTATCAGCGTGAAGCTTTTTCTCTGATGAAGTATGTGAAGTTTGTAAAAATCCATGTAGCAAAACTTAACCCTAATCAAACTAATATTGTTTGCACGCTTTAATCTCTTATGGTCTTATTAAATCAAACATTGTGTTACATCGAACATCTTATTGTGTCAAACTGCTCTGTGCAAAATGTTCAAGGAACCCAATTTAACCCTGAGTGGCTCCTTCTCCGTCCCCCAGGTAACATCAGGAACACGGAGAAGCTCAGCTTCGACCGCCAGCAGCAGTACGAGATCCAGGTGACGGCCTGGGACTGCGGCCAGAAGCGCGCCCTGCGCAGCGTGCCGGTCCGCATCGACGTCAAGCCTGTGTGTAAACCCGGCTGGCAAGGTGGGCGCCGCGCGTCTGCGTGTGTGCAGAGGTGTAGTGTGTAGTGTGTAGTGTGTGTGTACGCGGGCGGGAGCTGTGTGCGTTTATTCCCGCCGATTTTTATTATTTGCATGAGTATTTATGTGTGTGTGTGTGTGTTTGTGTGTGTGTGTGTGTGTGTGTGTGTGTGTGTGTGTGTGTGTGTGTGTGTGTGTGTGTGTGTGTGTGTGTGTGTGTGTGTGTGCCTCCTTATCTCTGAGCGTGCTCCACTCGCTTCTATTTCTTTGTATACAGTAGCTATTGCATTTCCCCGTCTCTCTCTCTCTCTCTCTCTCTCTCTCTCTCTCTCTCCCGTGTTTTCCTGACTGTCTCCCTCCCTGTCTCTCCGTCCCCCTCGGAGGAATTGGACTGTCACGTTTAGCTGGCGTGATCAACGGCACTTTACTAAGCGCATTGTGACACAGCCAACACAGCTCTTTGCACATCAGAAAGGAGTCCTGGCAGCTTTAACAAGGTCCAGGATGATGCAAAGACAAGTGTCTGCGCCGAGTATTACAACAGCAGCAGCACTTGAGATAACTGGAGACACAGTTTACACTTGTCAGAGAGGCCAGAAGCACATGATAAGAGACGGTGCATGGGGGGGTGTAACCCAATCGATCTGTGGCTGCGAGCCTTACAATAAAAAAAGGTATTAACCAACCACAATCCATAATCAATAAATAATAACTGTGGTATGTGTCAGCAGGTATCATTTCATGAGAATCCAGGCAACAGTTGCTGCTAATCTCACCCACCTGCTCTTGTGCATGTGTGTTGCTGTGCGTGCTCAGTCAATAACAGCCTCTTTTTGTGCCATTTTGCGTCCAGCGTCGCTAGCGCGTTGGCAGCGGAGACAGAAACCGTTGGGTCGTTCGCCGCGTCCTCGCGAAACCAGCGCCAACACACACCTGTGGTGAAACCTTGGCGAGGTCCGAGTCTCCGGAGGAGAAAGACAAAGTTGAATCAGTTCATCAAGGAAATGAATGATTTAAAGAACATCTTGAAACTCTTGCCATTAGCACTTACTGGTCTAAATAATTTCTAAAGATGGTTACGTCTGGAAGCCTCCAGTTCTCACTGGACTGGGCTCCGACTTCAAGATTTAAGAGCAAGCGAGGGCACCAAAGCAGCCTTAGACCTGTTCAAATCATCAGAAGCAGCTGTAGTCACGAAGTCATACACTGGAATCTTTTTGCGTAGGGACACGTGAAGCGTTCACATACCCGTCCGCCGGCTGAGTGTGGCCACGGATCAGCTTAGTGTCATCACACGCAGACGCCGTGGCTGCGGCGGGTCCACCGTGTGACTCCCTGCAATAATCCTGCCTCTGAAGCCTGTTTGCAAAATATTCTAAGTGCGTTTTTTTCAAATTAGGATTTCCAGCACAACGATAACAAGGACACACACACACACACACACACACACACACACACACGTACGGTCCCCTGATGAAAGGGCAGACGTCCCTGTGAGTGTTGTTGGGCAGTGAGGACCAAGGGAAGGATGGAGGTAAATGCCATTGCTACAGATCAGGGGATGTTTAATGGCTAGTGGATGCTGAATTACAGACAGGCTACTTTGGGAATGTCCCAAATATCTGCACGCTTCACTGACACGCGCCTTAGATGGGCCGAAAAAGAGCAGTAATGCGTCTGATGGAATTAGTATCGGTCTGTGTCCGTGGGACGCGGGCTCGTACAGCGCGTTCTTCCTCTGGTCTTACGTCATCACGGCGCCTGTCAGCGCTGTGGACTGAGGTTCTCAGGTGTGTCCGGGCTTTTAGCCCGTCTGCTCTTTCATCAAACACCCTGCAGGCAGGTGGGTTGTCCATAAGTGGACTGTGGTCCTCTTGTCAACCATCTTTATCGGATTTCTTCTGCAGCAGCAGTGGCGTCTCTGATGGCTCTGTCAGAAAGATTGAAGGGCCTAAATAATAAGTGGTGAGACAGACAGGACACCTGCCGGGTCTGGTCTGTAGCCTTAAAGAGCTCTGCAGCGCTAACATAGGCTGAATACGCGCCCCAGCCTAGGTAAATCAAACTAAATGCACTGAGTACCATAAATAGTTAGTTTCCAAACTGTGCCAGAATCAGAGTGTGTTTCTCTCACACAACAACAGAATCTGTTGTACAATAACTGATATCACATGAAGTTATAGCATAAGTTTTAAAAACTAGCAATAAAGGAATCATTTCTGGACCATCTGTGTTAATCAAAGCCAACAGTTTATGCAACAGGACTGTAAAAGAGCTGCTTAATGTCCCATTAAATCTCGGTTGTGCCCCCGTTACCTATAAAATCCAAAGCATCTATTTCTGTCACATATATCCAGGTTGTTCTCTCTCTCTCTCTCTCTCTCTCTCACACACACACACACAGACTGACAGATTGTCACACTGGTGCAGGGAAGGAAATTTGCATATTCATATCCGTCCCCTGCGTTGTGTGTGTCTGAGCCTTATGTGTGTCCACATGCTGGTGTGTGATGTGTGCACACACGGCTTAGCGCCGTTAAACGCCCCAATTTAAAACTGACCTCATGGGTATTGTCAGTCAAGGCAATTAGCACAAACCTCAGACTGCGGTTCTAGTTCCGATCAGAGAGAGTTCTGCCTCTCACCGTCAGGGTCTTTCTTTTCCATTGAAGACAGCCTTTTCGGAGCCTTTCTGGGGGGAGTTAGCATTAAATATTTACTATAACAGCAGCTCTATTTTACAGCATTACACAGGTGGTGGAGAATTACCCTTGTTTGATGTCTGCATTTGCCACAAAAGTAAAGTAAAGCTAAATCTATTGACATGCCGCTTTGATTATTGTGGCGGTAAATTTGTAAAGTGGAATAAAACATTTATATCTTTAGAACATGCCATGTAGGAGAAGTGGCTGATTATTAAAAATGCATGCACCACTCATCAGTGCTACTCTTTCAGAAAGAAGGTTTATGCACAGAGTCTGGGACCAATTTTAGCAATAAATCTGTCTCAGACATGTGTAAGTCTCCACTCAGATACATGTAATTGATTCCCCCAAAATGTGCAGCCGAGCTATAAAATCGATCACTTCTAAGTCAAAATCTAATCCAAGTGAAACCAGGCCAACACTGAAGCACTCCGCTGACATCACTTATGATGACATCATCATGAATTTTTAAAAGGGACATTTTGAAAATGTCTCTATCTCCAGCAGAGTTGAGAAGATTTAAATACAAGTTTTGAAGGAAATGGGACTTCAGATACAAAATAACACACTAAGAATTCCTTTGTTGCCCCAAACAACCTGCTTTTATTTCCTAGAGATGCTCCATCTCTTCACTAAACACAAATTAAAATACAAATACATACATAGTAAGTCCTAGAGAAGCAGATGGAGAATGACTAGATGATCGGCGTCTTTGGTAATAAAAGTCATGTACACAGTGAATGATAGCTGCACAACAAGGCCATCAACCATTGTTTTGTGTCAGTAACAGCTCAAATGAAACTGACCTCAGAAATCACTATCGCCTTTGTTTTCTGCTTTTAATAGAGAAAAATTCTGTTAATTTCTCTTCCTGAAGATAAATATTCTCTAAGTAAAGGTTAAAAGAAAGTAATAAGACTCACATCAAGATAATTTCCACTGTGAAACTTATCTGCAAAGAAATAAAGCTTTTGTCAAATAAGATCTAATTATATTTGGCTGAAAAGAAGCTATGTTGAGTTGTGGTTTGCTGATGGTTCGTGCTCAGGTGAAGCCTCGTATCTGAGATCAACACAAACTGGCTCAGAGAAGCTGCACTTTCCGCCGACTCTCCATTGAACCGTTGGTGCGTGTGCACGTGCGCGTGCGTGTGGCAGCCAATGCTGCAGATAAGAACAGGAAGACGAGGAATTAGAGAGAAGAAGAAATGTATGACTTGGCTTCCTCTTTCCCATTTCCTCCATCCTTCTCCTCCATCTTCCTCCTCCATCTTCCTCCTCCTCCATCTTTCTCCTCCTCCTCCTCCTTCATCTTCCTCCTCCTCCTCCTCATATTCCTCCTCCTCCTCCTCCTCCTCCTCCTCCTTCTCCATATTTCTCTCCTCCTCCTCCTCCCTCCTCCTCCTCCTCCTCCTCCTCCTCCTCCTCCTCCTCCTCCATCTTCCTCCTCCATCTTCCTCTTCCTCATCTTCCTCCTCCTCCTCTGCCTCTGATCGCATGCTGAGCCTGTCCGCCTGCTGCTTTAGCACTTTTCATCCCTCCCTGGTGTTACCTTGTTTTCACATATTACTACCATTGTTTCCCTTTCGCCTTTTACGTCTGAATGGGTCCTGCATTTTTTCTTTACGCTGTGATCTGTCCTGTGTTTTTCTTCCCCTTTGATGCTTTGATTCCTTCCTTTTTGTCTCTTCTCATCACTTCACTCTCATGTTTCTTTCATTTCTTCTCTGCTGCACTGGTGGTTTGAAGTAGGAGCCCACTGGTCTCCAGTGTAAACCTCCTGCTGCTTCCTGACGCTGCACCTGAACCACTTTTCCCTCTTTCTGCATTGCACAGCCCTCCTCTGCTTTCCGGCAGGGGTTTGGATGGTACCAGACAGAGGCGGGCCTGGCACCGTCGCTCCAGCTTGGTGTTTTGCAGGAAAACGCAGCAGCTGTGTAGAATAAAGGGGCAGAGACAAAAAGACATAAAATATCATTGCTGCGCGTCCAAAAGCAAAACATACACACTGATGTGTGCATGAAACTGAAAGGTGCGCGTTCTGTAGCACAGGCACAGACGTGACGTGAACACGGAAGGAGGACGACGCTTCCCCGGTGCTCGTCTTTGTGCCAGTTAAGATTGGAGTTTCTTTTCTAGTGCCACTTAAGTGTCAAGTCGACACTGAGCTATCATGATTACAAAGACAAAGAGAGTGATAAAGCAGCAGGAAGCGGCTCGGACGGACCGAGGATGGCAGGTGTTTAAAGGGAAGAGATACCCGTTGTTATCCTCAAAGGAGCAAGTGGAAATATCAGAAAGTTGGCGACGATGTACGACATGAGCTCTGTCTCAATTCTACCCATGAATCGATCGATTACATCTTCGAGTAGCGGCGCCGCGTGAGCAGGATAGAAATAAAAGTAGAGGGAAGAGGTGAAGCTCTTTTCGACTCAGTTTGACTGAAAGGTTTCAGTCAAACTTTAAAACCCACGTCATTTCCCCAATTTACAAAACTACTTAATCAAACTAGTTATAGTTCTTATTCATCCACATGTGATGGTTGTTGTTGCACAGCTGTCTGTTTTTTTGCTTGACCTGTGGCCAAGAGGAGCAGGAGCATTAGATCGAGATTGAGAGGCCTCCATCCTGATGCATGAAATCATGCTTCGCTCCCACAATATTCAGGAGGGAAGAAATATTCCCCTTCATTTTGTCTTTTAATGTTTTGCATTATCAGCGGCCACCTTCACAATCCCTGCCTC
This sequence comes from Betta splendens, assembly GCF_900634795.4. NCBI lineage: Eukaryota > Metazoa > Chordata > Actinopteri > Anabantiformes > Osphronemidae > Betta > Betta splendens. Next base: position 15,134,478 of record NC_040893.2, read on the forward strand.
TATTTTCTCCTATTTTCGTCTTGCGCTCGTATGAAACAAGAGCTCTCTAAGCACTCAAGACAGAAAGAGGAGAGTAGTCTCCTTTATGGAGCGCAGAGAGCATGCATGAAAGCATTAAAATGAATGCTTTCGGGGTACGGCAGGTTGTAGGAGTGAGAGGAGGACAGCGAGGAAAGAGGGGGAATCAGAGAAATGACACAGTTTAAAGTGGAGGCAGACGGATGAGGACGGAGGTGGAGAGGAAGGGAGATGGAAGGGGAAGAGAGGAAGAGAGGAGCAGAGTGCACTTTTAAATGGAAATGGGCTCTCCCACTGATAGCCGAGAGTAATGACGACCCCCCCCCCCCCCCTCCACCCGCGCACGCCACTGCTCCAACATGAGTGTCAGCATTTTTACATGCGCACACACACACACACACAATATTCACACAAAAGTCATCCTACACGCTTACATTTAAAAGCATGGAAGAGCCTACACACACACACACACACACACACACACACACACGCACGCACACGTTCCCACAGCCTCCAGAGATAGGGAGCAGCGTGAAAGTGTGATGATGCATCATTTTCCTAAGCACCTCCATCCATCTTCTTTTCCTCACCATCTTTCACTCTCTGCTTTTCACACCCTTCATTTGAAGGAGACTGCTCAAACGCACTCGTACGTTTCCATGGATATTCTTAGTGGCATTACAAAGCATTCAGGCCCGTCCACGCTTTGCAGACTTCATTATCCTGTGGATTTTATTTGAAAGTGATGAAACTGACGCTGATCTGAGCCCAGCGACCTACAATGAAAACATGAAACAGCGGGAGATTTTTCTCTAATTTAGTCCAATTTAGTAAATCTCTTTTTCATTATTGTGAAAAAAAAGCTCATTTAGCATCGTGTTCAAATAAAAATGAGACATCCAGCGATAACGTTTCCTTAAAATGCCCTCTGTTTTTGAACCTTAGTCATGTTTAGGAGGCAGGAGAGGCCTGATTACGCTCTGCCTCATATCATTTATGATGGATGTGCTGTTGCGTGGATGTGTTCTGATCCAAACCACTATATTTACTGTGGTGCAAGTAGCAAACATATCGTTACAGTGACGTTTTAGATCCTAAGCTTGTCGACCGGTTCCAGCTGAGGTTACAAACAAGCATAAAATCCACTGATCACTACACACACACACACACACACACACACACAAACACACACACACACACACACACGCTCGTTTGAATGTTCACGGACCACGTGAGGAGGAGGAACTTCAGCACAGAAGCAGCTCCACATGTTTGTTGTCTTCATGTCTGTCCTGCTTCCTCTGCGTCACGTCTTCCTCTTAAACTCATACAGAGCTCTGTGAGTTCTGTTTGTTGTACTTTAGGCATGAACACAACTCAGCTGGGACCCGGTAGCTTCCTTTTAACCCGCGCTGCTTGTGAGACGGCTGGCCTTTCTTTGCACGTCAGTCTTCCTGTTCGTCTTCAATGTGGTGTCTTAATGCTTGTGTTGAGTCAGAGGTCCAGGGTTGTGCTGTGTCTGCGACTGATACCAGCAGCATCAGGGTCCGTGACCACCGGAGTTACAATGACTGCTGGTAGAGGCTCAAGGAGTCATATGAAACTTAACACAGTGTCCTCCAATCTGTTAAACCTGACCTCAAGAGATTGAAGATAGAAGAAGGTGAAGCTCATCTTCAGTTGTTTTACACAGTAGCAGAAAATGAACTGAAAGTCGACTCCTCGTCTGCAGCCTTAACCTTGCATTATATTTATGCACGTGTTGGGAAAAGCTTTTAGTTTTTATTTACACCCACAGAGCAACGTATTAGAATATCGCGCCATCCTTTCAATGTCACCGGACTTGGCAACGTGTGAGCAGCCAGACAGAGTGTGCAGGAAGGAAAGGCAGCAGACTGACACAGTCGCCATATTGTGCTGCACGACGTCATCGACGTCTCTACGCCAGCGTTCGCTCCACTATGAGAGGAACGTGGAAGTAGCTGTTGAAGCTACAGAATGGAAGGATGGGACAAAAGTCTGACACTGTTTATATTCATCCTTATAAATCAGAATCTGCTTGTGGTGCCCTGTAAACACTTCGCTGGGCTTCGGCAAAGACGCTCTTTTCTATTTCATTCCTGCAGTATTTCCTGTTATTAAAGATAAATGCCTCTGTCAAATATTTATCAGCGATATGAGACTGTATGTGGCCTTATCTTATCTCCGCTATAAATTGAAGCGAAGGCGCTTGTGTGTTTGGGCGAACGCGTGCCGTATTTCTCCCCGTATCAGTTCCTGTTTTTACAGTACATCGGTGCTTTCTTGTTTCAGCACCACCTACCTTATGTCTGACCACAGAGGGGAGTCCTGTTTCAAACGCAGGCTGAACATCTGCTGCCGCGCTTTTCATCGGATGCTGAACTCCGGCTGCCGGTGCCGCACCTCATTTGGTTTCAACAACGGCGCCTCTCTCTCATTACACGCGAGGGCGCGGCGTTCGCCGTCCTCGTCGCTTTGTTACAGATACAGATTCAAATACAACGTGCTGTTCCAGCTTCTTCTCACTTTGAGGGAGGTGAGCGTGAGCTGCAACGTGACGCCGTCGACCTGGGACTTAAACAGAGTGTCGAAACCCATTACGCGTATTTACAGCAGCTACAGATTAAGGCTTTAATTACAAGCTTCACACGTTTGTCATATCACGATTTGATCTGAAAAGCGCTAATTAATTTTACATGTTCTGGGAAGTTCGCTGCGTTAAAGTAGCTAGTTATGAAAGAGAGGAAGAAGAAGAAGAAGAAGAAGAAGAAGAAGAAGAAGAAGAAGAAGAAGAAGAAGCTGGAAACCACTGGCATGACTTAAAAGCAGCGTTTAAACTTTGTGCTGTGGCAGGAAACAGCCTGACTCCATATATCTGAAGGTACGGTGATAAGTGAACCCGGGTCACGGCCCCCTCCAGACAAATAGACTAGGTGTTCACTCAATGAGATTAAAAACTATTAAGAGAGGCTGAGAGTGAAACCACCTTAATCCTTTCAAAGGCACTTTTTACTATTCCTCATGTTTGTGCAACGCTGCCTGAGTCGTAAAGCTTAATCACCCCCCTTTCACACTCAACCCAAGCCCTCCTCCGATCTGCATGCACACTGACGTGCTCGACTCATTACCCATCATTTATCCTTCCACGCTGACTCGCTCCCTCCCGTGCATCCTTAACTAGGCCCTGCCCGTGCGTCCTGCACCTTTCAGCATGTACAGCCAAGTGTTCGACAGGTCGTGTCTGCCGGCTGCTGCCAGAGCATCTGCTCTGCAGCCCCAGCCTCCGTGTGAGAGGTCCGTCTTTAAACCAGCGGTTATTCCGTTTTTTTACCAAGAGTTCATTTACAAGTGGAACTTCTTTGAGGATTATCATCACAGTCATGTTGCCAAGCAACCAGTGGAGATATAAGCTTTGTATAAGCAGGTATTTGTAGAGTGCGGGTACCAGCACCCCTGATTTCCAGTGTTTATCCTAAACTAACGATGCCTCGGCTGCAGCTCTGTACTCGTCAGACGTTTACAGGAGAGCTGCCGTAGCTCATCTGATGCTAATGCAAAATGCAAATGAATGTGAATGAATGGCAAAAAGCAGCAGGATCACAAGATAAATGAATAAAAGCCTTTGGCAAAAAAAAGAATAACTGGTGAGGCGCTCATGACACTGCAAACTGTAAAAACCTCTCTCTGCGTCACCAGTCATCAGTCAACGCACCTCTTGTGCCCAACTACTTTTTACAGTAATGCACTGTGGGTTTTTCCGTTCCTCGTGTAGCACTCAGCACTGTTTGGGCCTGTTGTGATCAGCCCACGGTGCCGTTTCGAGATGTAAATAGGCGCGACGCGGTGAGGGCGGTGGGGAGGGAGCGTCGCAGATGCCGCCGATCCGCCAGCTCCTCGTGGTCCAAAGCGCGCTGTGATTGGCTGGTGAGCGGCGTGGATCCTACAGCTGTAGAGTTAGAACGATGCCATGAGAGAAGCCGGTAATTGGACTGTCAGCATTCGGATTAAGCAAACACAGTAAATGCATGTTTCGCAGCATTTACAGCTGAGCCTGTTGCTCGGTTTGAAACCGAGGTAACGAGAGCGATGGTCTCGCTGTAAACAAGACCCGTAAACCCGCCAGGCGTCGCTTTGCATTTTCGCAGTTCATTCTCTCGTTTGGCGGCTGTAAAGACTGACAAAACACAAAAATCACAGCCCGAGGCCGGAGAGAATGACGGGAGAAGCAGAAGCATCAGTGCCACACCAAATAATAGCCTGCTCCGACAGAAAGCCCAATCAGACAGGCTGACAGCGTAATGACTGCTGCGGCTAATGCAGGTACTGCACTGCACTCCAACAACAATGCAGCAATTTCATTAGACGGCCACATTCTGCCAGAAGGATATTGAGCTGCGATGCCAGAAATATCAGTGACAGTGAAAAGTTGGACACGGCGTCTTGTTTTGACGGCGGCCTGAATGGACGAAATGAGGCGAAAAGCGTCCTGTAATAAAGGCAACAAGTAAAACGGGGGAAATTAGATGTGATTTCAGATAATAGTCTGCAGCCAGTGGGTGTTTTCATCCAGGGGCCGCTCTAATCTGTCATCTCTATTACCAACGCAATCACTCTGTCTGCCTCTCCTGCCAGGCTGGAGCAAGCGCGTGGACTACGAGCCAGGAACGGGCAGCAAGCAGCTCTTTCCCAAGATGCACCTGGAGACGTGCGGCGGCCTGCTGTCGTCGGCGCGGACCACCGTGGAGCTGCAGACCAGCCACATCGGGAAGGGCTGCGACCGCGAGACCTACTCGGAGAAGTCGCTGCAGAAGCTGTGCGGTTGGTGTCGCGCGCTCCAGGGTTTAGACGGGGCCCCGGGGTCGGAGTCGTCATCTCTGACTAACGGCCTTCACGCGCTCCGTTCCAGCTCATCTGGATGCACAGCGTCCTCGCCCCCGCTCCCCTGGCACCCAGTTCCATGCATGGTTTACCACTAAAGAGTTCTTTTCAGGCACCTCATAATCATTATCTGATAGCGAATAGAATAAATTGTAATTGCTTTTTTAAAGCACAATCAATTTGAGATAATGTACAAAGACATCGGGCGGCGAGGAGCCCGCAGCTGGGAGCCGGAGAAGTCGATGCGTGTTTATTTACGGAGGGAATCTAATTACTGCAGTCAGAATGTCGACACTGGCATGAGTGCGAGTGCGAGGAAGAGAAAAACAGCTTTACAGACGGCAGAAAAAACATCAATTAATGTGCTAATGTGTTATTAGCAGAAATGAGCGGATTCATGTAGGAATTGTTCGCCTGGACAAGGGAGACATGGCAGATTCTGACACGGCCCATTTTTCCTCCCAACGACCTGTTTCCCATGTTGTTTTGATCTGTCGCTGCCGCTAATTGCTCATAAATGCAACGTATAAGTAATATAAGTGTTACAGTGGGTTGCTAAGGGCGCGTCCCATGGAAACAGGGCGTGACTGGCTGATTCATGCGCTCATCCTGCCCTTGTCTCCTCACGTCGCTATTGGAGTCGACTTGCCATGTTCTGCGTTCCTGAACAACGATTCACATCTCTTTGCCTTTTGAAAGTCAGTTTCATTTGCCATGAATCAATACCCACATCCTCTCCCCATCCCGGCCCATTGATTACATATTAGGACCTGCCATCTGCCCCACTCATACGTAATCATACCAAGGTTAGGCCAATACACACCCTATCAGGCCTGATTGTTATTGGCACATCCTCTGTCACGCCTCTTATTTGTTTCCCCCGCTGTGACCCCAGGGGCGTCCTCGGGCAGCACCGACCTCCTCCCCGCCCCCGGCGCCGCCACCAACTGGACCGGCTCCCTGCTGAGCGACAGCGGGAGGGACAGCGACTTGATCTTCAGGTTCGACGGGCGCCAGGCGGCCAAGATCCCCGACTGGGTGGTGCCCCAGAATCTGACGGACCAGTTCACCATAGCAACGTGGATGAAGCACGGGCCGAGCCCCGGCCTCAGGGCCGAGAAGGAGACGCTGCTGTGCAACTCCGACAAGACCGGTGAGAACCGACCCGAACGGGTCACTGGCATGAACGAAAGGCTGCCCCTCGTGACTGGTGCAACTGGAATTAATGATATGATCATTCATTAATTCCCTGTCAGTGCCGCAGTGTGTAATAGTTAAAGGTAACTGCGCTTTATAGCTGTACTGAAGTTTGAAAGGGAAAAAGTCTTTGTGACCCGCTTTCCGTGGCTCCGTCCAACCGGCTGTCGGGCCTGACCTCCGCCGACTCAGTGATCCGGTCCCCCGGCGCCGACCCGTTTCCTTCTCTCCCCCACAGAGATGAACCGGCATCACTACTCGCTGTACGTCCACAATTGCCGCTTGGTGTTTCTGCTGAGGAGGGACTTCACCCAAGTGGACACATTCAGACCGGCCGAGTTCCACTGGAAACTGGAGCAGGTGAGCTGATGCTGGAGGCGCAACTTTGTAGATTTGAAAAGTAGGCTGTGGTTTGTTATTGCTGCTTATTCTCTTTCAATCCTAATACAACAAAAACAGCCCAGCCTTTTAATTAACCTCTATTATTTTGCAGCGCTCCCACGCGCCTCTACTTAATAACCACGCCGTTTTATAATAAATTCTGCGCCTCCTCGTTGAATATTTGTCACAGATGTAAAGATTTTCTGGCTGGTGCTGAGGTGTGTGGGTTTTTTCCCTCTTCACTGTCACTTCATCTGAAATGAGACCTGAAAAATACAGCAAATGTTTGTTTTAACATGTAAATATCAGCAGAGCAAATTCCGGCTAGATTAGATCAGGGGTTAACGTTCCCCGTTCCCCATCGTTGTGGAATAATTGTTTTTTATTATTAATTAAAACTTCGTGAAGTGTAAAAGAAGCGCTCGTTCCACGCTCTCTGTGCGTCTCTTACAGACGGGTATTGGGTTCAGGATCGTGTGCAGCTGTTTGTTGATCTCCAGTCAGGTCAGGCAGGTCACCTCGACTCCTCACCTCCTCACGCTCCCTCAGCGGAGACGGCGGAGACAGTAGGGAGAGAGAGAGAGAGAGAGAGAGAGAGAGAGAGAGAGAGAGAGACGCAGCTGGTCCTTGGGCTAATTTGATCAGACAGATCACGAACGAGGCTGTCCATCGGCCTCCTGACGTGTGTGTGTGTGTGTGTGTGTGTGTGTGTGTGTGTGTGTGTGTGTGTGTGTGTGTGTGTGTGTGTGTGTGTGTGTGTGTGCGTGCGTGTGTTTGTGTGTGTGTGTGTGTGGGTCACAGGTCTGGACCATGCAGATATTTTTGGAGCGCATGTTTCGGACCGGCTGCATCAGAATAAAGTAGTTTGATTTCATATGAGCCGACGATGTAAGCGTGTGATTTGATTATACACAGTTTAAACATAAGCAGTGAGAAAAAGCTCGGTCCCGACCGATTTACTTGATTCCCGTGCTTTTCAGGACCGGGTCAGTGCCTCAGACTTGGACTCATGGTGTCTGAGCTGCGTGGGGGTTGTCTTGCTTCCTGCTCTTAGCTGTAGGTGAGACGGGTTCGTGTGCTTCCAGGCCACGCATGCCTGTCGCAGGCGACACAATAGGTCTCCAGTTGTAGACTTTCTGAATTTCCTTCTCGTTCTCCCGTCCTCTCTCTAAACGTCCTCCCTTTTGTTAACAGTTGTCTCCGAGATCCGAGACATGAAAGGGAAGTTTCATTAAGTCGCTATCTCCCTTTGCATTGTCGCCGCTTCCTCCTCGTCGGCTAATGCCTCTTCAACACAATGAACTCCTGAATAACTCCAATGCAGCGTCGTCTCCTCTGCCTGCACGCGTTCATCACCGACGTCTAATTAAATTCTCATTCACTCCAATCAGCCGTTGGAAGCTGCTGCATAATAACTGGACTAGAGGGAAAAGATAAGTACAGATATTAGTTTTACCTGCAGGAAAAGGTCTATCTGTTACGAACGGGCTGCAGCTTGAGGCCTATTGTGTTCCTGTTATGTGTCTCACCGAGGAGGTTGTTATTGAGTTCCGTGAACAGCTTTAAGTTGAGCTTAAGCAAAGGCGATGATTTTTAATGTTGACAACTTTTGTACTGAGTGTGAAAGAACAACGTAGAAAATTGAATTGGGTGCCCACAGTCCAGGAAGCTGTCCTCGGGCCCCTGCAGCCGACGAAGCCATCCTGGCTTTAACTCACAGACCGGGTCGTTGTTTTCTACTGGTCCCATTCATTCGTCGAGGCTGTTGTTCGTCATATCCTGCCAGGGTCCTGCTCACTGAGTCTTGTTCACGCGTTGGTCACGTTAGAAGCTTGAAATGTAAGAATTTACTTTGAGCCTGTTCACTGCTTGGTGCGTGGTTAGAATAAAGCCTCCATTGTGTTCGCAAACAGTATGACAACAATGACGGGCTTTGATGAGAGAAAAAAATCAATGAGAAGTCACCGACAGCAGTTTAGCTGCAGAGCGAGGCTCAAAAATAGCGTACGACTGGGATAATTGAGATCTATGGTAAATGATGTTTCCTCCAGAGACTGAAATAGCGTAATTACCTTTGGTTACCTCATGTAAAGTGCATATTTCTTCAGTAAAGTAATCAAGCTCACACTCCGGGGGAACTTTTCCTGGAATCACACATGGACAACGGTGGAAAATTTGAAATTTAATCAGAGAATCCATGGCTACGATAAACTCGATAAATCTCCTAAAGCTCATAACAGGAAACATCAGCTCCAGCGCCACCGCGGAACCGTCTGCGCTCATCTGAATTACAGCACAGACGTTCAAGTCAAACGGTTCCTCAGCGATCGAGTTCAACGGGACCAACTGGGTCGAGGCAGCGCTTCTCAGACCGGTTGTGAACGTGTGCCCCCCCCCCCCCCCCCCCCCCCCTTCTAACAGCCCCCCCCCCCTCCTCACTGGTCCGAGCCTGTTGTCACAACAAACATCTCCAGAGCTCAATCTGACGAACGCCGAGCATCTGGCATTTTCCCATTGTTGTGCTGCTGTCGACTGATGCATCAGAAGCGCCTTTGTTAGTTCTCCGCAGACTGTTTGGAGAGCGAACTACCTGATGAGCTTATGAAATGATGTGCTGCTGTTATGAAGTCAGGGAAAAAAAAGGAGAGACACCTGAAACAGGCGATTCTCACGCGTTGGACGCGTCCTGTAGTTTGAGCCGTGATGCTTGTCTTAGCTGTTTTAATGTTGCGCTTACTTCCTGTGACACACACACACACACACACACGCACACACACACACACACACACACGCACACGCACACACACACACACGCACACACACACACACACACGCACACACACACACACACACACGCACACACACACACACACACACACACGCACACACACACACACACGCACGCACGCACACACACACACACACACACACACACACACACACACACACACACACACACACACACACACACAGCGCCTCCCTCCTCATGGGAAGCCTCTTGTTGAATGATAGATGACTCCCACTAAAGAGCCGGCTAAATTTAGAGCTGTGCTGCAGCAGCTGGCTCCAAAGAGCATGATGGGCACGCGCATGCACATTATTTACACGGGCTCTTGAAGGGTTGCCATTACTGTCTGTCTCACCTTGTACCTCGATTCTTGAGGCACACGCACACAATTTTTACTTTATTTGAGGCATTAAGCTCCTGTGGATGCTTTTTTTTCCCGTCTCTGTGTGTCTCGTCTTTCTAGCTCAGGGTCAAGACTAAGACCTCACTGTTTACTGAGCTCAGGGCTAAGATCCCACAGCTTTAATCACAAACACTGTGACCACTGTACCACTGCACCTCGGGAGCGAGGGAGAGGCTCACACCAGCCATTGTACATGATCATCCGTGCCACTCTGCTTCTGAAATTGCACCAAGTGGAGCGTACAATCCTTCAGTGTCCAAATCCCTCTGAAATACAGTTGTCACCACAGCATCCGTCCCCTCTCAGCCGCTATAACAGCACGTAATCTTATTAAACCAGCAGATTTATTGTGAACGGGCGAGCATCTGCCCTGCATTCTCAAATATTGACTAGCAGACATGCAAATCGGCTTTTCTGTATTCCGACGAAGGATCCTATCGACAGCCGGAATCAATAGGCGGTGAAAAATGAAAGAGTTGAGGACAGAGGAAGTAAGAAAATGAAAAAAAACGGATAAACAAGTTAGGTGAAAGAGAGAAAGTCCTCGGGGAACAGAGATCGAAAGAGAAAAATAGGCGAGAAGAAGAAAAATGAAGATGAGAGCAAAGGGAATAACTGTCAGAGATGTCTTCCACTGGGACAGACGCGTGCCAATATATAGTGTGTACACACACACACACACACACACACACACACACACACACACACACAGAGTAATAAAATTCTCTGACGAGCCATATGCAAACTGCTAATTGAATCAGTGTCACCTGAGCAGGTGGGTTTTGCCGTCGCCCCCGTTTGTCACACACGTTATCCGATCGCTTTCCGCCGAGTCGTCGCTCAGCGTCCTCCGTCGCAGTCCGCTTCTCAAATGAAATCATGCTTTATTACAAATGCATTTTCCAACGGCCTGTTGGTGCAGGTTTCCATCATTTTTATTTGTTTCACATCTCGCCCTCTCCGGGTGATATTACTTCCTCTTTATGAGAGCTGGAAGTACTGCAGGTCTTGGATAGGTGGAAATCATACTGGAGAGGCCCCTAAATGACAGCGTGGAGGAGCAATGGCTTTTATTACATTGCTGACTCTGACATTCTGTGTGTGTGTGTGTGAGTGTGTGTGTGAGGCAGAGTGAGTGCAGAACCAACAGTGAAAGCCGTAATGTGCAGATCGGCATAGATATGTCTCTGTGTGGTTTGGTTCTTGTGCCCTGCGGTGTGCGGCTTGTGAGAAAGCGCCGGCGCGTTCGACGCCTTCCTGTTTCCAGACAGAAACAACCTGCAGCGTCGGCGAAGAGCGGGTCGAGGCGCACAGCATCACCTACAGCACGGACCCACACTGGCTGGCTCCACGTTTAAAATGAGTCGGGCTTCATGTTTTCATTGGTGCCGGTGAGTGGATGAGTCTGAGCAGCCGCTCGTAGTAAAACCTGATGCTGCATAATTTCGTACCCCACATCCTGGGTACAGTCTTGGCTGTGTGCATCTTCGCGCGCGCTTCGAGCACTATACCCTGCCTTGTACAACAGTTGTGCTCTTTCCATGCCCTCAGAAAGTGCGTAGGTGTTTGTGGTGAGTTTCTGAGAATCCGGCGACCTATGATAACGCGCTGTGGTAAAAGGGAGCAGAGGAGCCAAATAAAAGAAAATAACAGTGCAGTAAAAGCCCCTGCTCAGTACCATTCATCATATTAATCTCGCCAAAACGGGTCGGCCGAGCCCCCTCTTCTCCAGCGAGTCCGTCCTTTACCCTCCGCCCTTTACTCCCTCCTACTTTCTTTGTCTTTTCCACCAATTTGTCTTACTTTCTGCCCAAATAACGCTCTCACCCAACTCTCCGCTCAGACCTGCTGCCAACCCAAATAGTTTGTAAGAGGGAAAGTTTATGTGCAGTGCGGCGCTGGACTCCGGACTGGCTAAAGCACTTCCTGGATTGAGGGTGGCTGTCAGAACGGGCCGCGAAGATTTATTGTGCACATCCCACCGTGACCTTAAGTGTGGTAATAGAAAGGGATGAGAAGGAGAGATGAATGGAACGGGAGCCAGCGATAGAGAGGCAGAGGAGTGAGTGAGCCTGGGAGAGCGCCGCTCCGCTCGGCGTGGGGGCGTGTGTGATGCACACGTTGTCAGCGTTTGGGTAATCAAGGGGAGGCGTGTGATGGATGCGCCGCGGCAGCCGGAGCGCCTGCACGAGTCTGGCTGCTCTGCTCGGAGGCTGCGGGGCAGCTTTCACCAGCTTACTTTGCCCTGACAGCTCAAACCTGCTCAGATGTGCGGCGTGTGTCAACAAACCAGCAGACGATGGAAACTTACTGTAACCTCATCAGGGGTTTTTGGGGTCAAACTCCGCTTGAGCTCAGATGTTCCGAAACAGTCAGGCTGTTGAATGAGCTGCATGGACCCATAAATGTTGTGCCATTATCACACGGCTGCCAGCTTTTGCTGCAGCATCTTTTTTTTTCTTTTTGTTCCCAAACAGCAGCCAAAGCCGCAAAGGAAATAACCTGAGGCGCGATCACCTATGCAGCTACGCTAAAGTATTTAGGCCAACAGGAAATATTATAAAAGCAGCCATTATCCCACCACCACCATTCACACGCGCAAACGCACCCACTCACGCTCGTTCATTTCACTCTGTGTGCGTTCGTTGCTGCAGGAGATTTCTTTTCTTCAGAATAATTGGGTGCTTTTACAGCGTGGGAACGAAGCGCGTCAGGCCCGGGTTGGGGTGCGGGATTTTCCACCGCCCCTAACGTTCGACGTGTCTCTAACGTGTCACTGGGCTTGTTTGTGTGGGCTCTTTAAATAGCTAAATACATCACTTAGGTGCGATAACGGCGCGGGTTCGCCGCTGGTTCGCTGTTAATGAAACGGGCCTGTCATGTCCATCATTTACCCAAAACGCAGCGTCCGTTGCTCCACATTTGGCCCAGAGGTGTAATTAATCTACACCCTCTCCCATTACATCCCCTTTCATACTGTACACACAGTCCAAGTTTGGAGCACTTCTGTCTCGACCCACGGATCGAGGCGACTTGTGTCGGTGTGAACCCGAACCTCAAGATTATAAATATGGAGGTTACAAAACAAACAGACAGATGAGCTCACGTTACCGGCGTTCACTATGTGTTTCTTTACTGTGAGAGTACAATCCATTCATCTGGCACAGCCAAGCACAAAGGAATAGAACCTATGAATGCTGTTTGTTGCTAAGCGTCCAAAAATACCAGCGTCTGAGCTGCGACGCTAGTTACGGATGCAGGCGCTGGGGTTTCTGGGCTGAGATGCGTTTCCTCCTGGGGAGCAGCTGGGGTGAAATGAGACAATCCGGCCTTCTGCTGTTTTCCAGCCACCCCCAAAGCCAAATACTTTGAGCTCTGCAAAGTCTTATTTGGGCCCGAGTGTTCTCAAACGCGCAACAAAGGCGATCGGGTGCAGAGTTTAATTTTATTCCACATAACAGTGGGTGTGCGCTGACAGAATGATGATCAATGGGAGCTTATTTTGTCCGACAGCAGTGAAAGGGGGAGGTTTTAAAACCTGATGCAACTAAACACAATGTCAACATTTTTGGAAACTGGACCAATTAAAATGCTAAATGGGCTTTTCTGCTTGCGCTGCACCCACAGATGTACAAACCCCCATGAAGCTGAAGCCTGAGCCGCACTGAATGCGAGACTCTGCCCGTTCTGTCATTCTCTAGTGGTTTGGCTGAGTTAAGGCTCCAAGGATGGTGATTTTTGCTCTGAATTGCAGCAATCGGATGCTGAGGGTTTTGAAGCACCGTAATCTGCTCCATGAGCCGCGTGTCTCATCCACTGCAGGAACTTCTGATGGCGCTGAGGAGTGGGCTAAATCAGTGGGCCAAACTTGAATTACTCATTTCCCAGGCCCTGGCCTGCACCTGCGCCTTTCACCCACTACCTGCAGCATGCCTTTCTCCTCACACTGGCAGAAAAGCGTCATTGTGGTAATTTGCAGCAAACCGCTGCACAGGAACCCGTGCAGTCCTCATCAGTGGTTGCGAGAAAGCACCCAGCACAGAGCGTACCAGACATTTACAGGTAATTTGACCACAGCATGGAGCGAGACACCCGAAAAGTTTCTGTTTCAGATGTGCGTTGCTGCATTACGTCTAAGCAAAAAGCCAAGCTCTGTTGTGAATGTCAAGATCGGTGGTCGAAAGAGAACTTACACCACAAACCCTGTGTCCTGTCATGAAGAGAGATAAGAAAAGCACAAAGCTGCAGAAGAACTGATGCAACCCTTTTAATATGAACATTTTCGGTGTAATATCACACGCTGCTCTTCTATGTGAACCCAACAGGGAGAGACAGCCAGCGGGATGCGTCTTTCTGAAAGGGGCTGAACAGCGCAGCCGCCGTCGCTGTGGGTGTGCACGCATGTGTCTGTGCACGCATGTGTCTGTGCACGCGGCCCATTACGGGATTGTGGAGAGGTCATTTGGCTGTTGACTCCCAGTCTGCGCCGGGAGCGGCTGTATAATTGCTACTCTAATTAGTCACTTTTGCCAGCCGGTAATTCACAGTCACCTTCAAGTTCACACACACACACACACACACACACACACACACACACACACACACACACACACACACACACACACACACACACACACACACACGCGTCATACAGTACATGCTGGACTTTCTCTTTACACAAACATACAGCCCTTCTCTGCAATCACTGCCTTTTGTTTCTTCCATTTTCATAATTATAGCTTCTCAGACATCCAGTTCTGAATGCTCACAACAATTGACATGATAATGGCTTCCATGTTGACACAGAGCCGATGATGAATTATGGCAATTACGCGTTAGCAAACAGCACTTCTGCTAATGAATCGAGAGGCTAAGTATTTCTGAGGTTAAACAAATGGCCCTGCGTGAGAGTCTTTGTTTTAATGATATTCGCTCATTAGGCATCCAGACAACACGTGTGCGTTTGGTTGAACCGCACGCTAGCGTACGGGATGTAACGCACTTCCTGGTGCTGAGTCATCGCCGCGCTGCAGCCGCCGGAGCGACTTCCCGCTCGTCCTCGCCATAACGCGGTCGTATCCAGTTCCGTTTGGCGCCTCGCCGTACGTACGCCGCCGCCGCGGCTCCTCCAGTTCCTCTCCCCCGCTTCCACTCGGCCTCTGCAGAGACAAGTCACCTTGTTTCCAGTGCTCATTGATCTCCGTTGTGGATGGTTTGTCCACGAGCGCCTGCACACACTGTTACCTCTGCTTTGTTCCAGCTTTCCCTCCTTCCTAATGTGAGCGGTGCTTGTTTTGATTGTTGTTGTCTGATTCATCGTCCTGGTCGTGACTCACTGCATTTCATTAAATATTTAAAACAACTTTGATTTTTTTAAGTCCCACTCAGACCGAGTGCTTTGTCTGTGATGCTTAGAACTTCTACTTCCACTTCTCGCATCTCGTCGCTGATCCCGGCAGCGAGGCATTGAAAAATGACTGCTCTGTCACAAAGGTGTGACGATGTATCAGCTAATTAGCCGCTAATGTGACACCTGACATTGACGCACAATAACGAGGCTGCGTAAACATCACTTCTTGTGAGGCGTTTGACTTTCGCTCGTCTGAAACGTACGCGGCGTGAAGTAATTCCGCTTCGCTAAAGGGCAGCTGACGAGATTAGCGCCGCCGCCGCTCTCGTTGTAGCAGCACAAAGCTACGTCCAGGAGCGGGTTGGCGCGAGCTAGCTTAAACGAAGAGGAGAAAACAATTAGCGCTTAAGCTCACTAATTATCACATTGAGGCCCAGTTTGACCCTGTGAATGAACCATCTACTCATCCGGCAAAATAAAAATAAGCTTAATTAGTAATAAAACAGCCCCAAATCTCCAGCTTTAGCGTTAACGTGTGTTGAAGCGGGTATTTCTCATCGTTCCTTCCTCTCCCACTTAACGTCTAAAGACTTTTCCCTGCTCTCGCTTTCATCCGGGCCCCACGTCGCTCCCCCGGCGTCGCCTCCTGCCCCCGACACCTTCCGCTCTCACATCATCTCATATCTGCTCGTTCCTCAACTGTCTCTATCGCGCTCCTCCATCTCTTGTTTGAAATTAGGAGGTTGGGGCGGGTGACAGATCTCTTAACGGCTTTCAACTCCAAAGCACTTAAGGCGACAAATCCCACAGACAGGTTGAGACGGAGAGACGGGCTGAGGAGAAACGCGACCGGATAAAGTGCGAGAGAAGAAGAGAGCGAGATCGGCCGATGGAGCAGATAGTAGTTTTGTTTTCTTGCAGCCGAGTGGCCCCAAGAGATGATGGAGGATCTTTGATCTGCGATGTTTCACTTTCCTACCTCCCTCACTCTCTCACACGCTTCTCTTTGTCCTCTAGTTGTTTCACGTCTTCCCTCTCCTTTGTTGGCGCCGTTATTTATTTCATTCATTCTTTCCGTCTGTCAATTTGCATCAGGCAGACGCGTAAAGCGGACGGGTTGGGGAATACGGGCCTTGTTTCTGCGTGGCTTTCATCAGCGAGGCTGCTCCCCTAAACTCTAACTTTGGCTTTGAAGTTCGTGAAGCTGACGCTTAATTGTGCTGGGCTGATGTCGGCGCCCGCGCGAGCGCGTCTCTGTGGGTGGAGGTTGGTGCAAGCGGTGAATGGCGTTCTCTGCCTTCGTCAGCTGCCGTGCTCAGTGTGAGGATGCACATGTGTGGCCTGTGGCTTTAGTGGTGTGAGGCTCAGTCTGAGCTACGGTGGACGCTTCTTTATGCTCTCAGTCCTGGGGGGGTTTCTATAGTAACTCACACAAACACACAAACGTGCTTTACAACAAACAGCATCTCAGGTAACACTTCGGTGACCTCTCGCATCTGTATGATCTATGACACTATGAACACAGTCACTTGGTTGAGGGAAAACATTGTACAGATTATAACCAGTGATGTTCCACGAACGGATGAAGACTTAGATTAAGGCTGTTTATTTTGTATCACAATAAAAACTAAAAAAGCATTTTCTTCACAACATCGTAGATATTGTAGATTGTAAATATTTCATATTTTACAGCTGCAGATGTCGGTGCTTTGGCAAAAAAGCCTGAACAGAGCGAGACGCTGTTAGTTGGTTTTGGAGGAAGCATTTCGAGGCAACTCAAAAGGCTGATTGGCAAGATGTCTGCTCAGAAACACATTATGCAATTTATAAATTGTAAATTGTGTTTCTGCTGGACATGCAGAGAAGCAACAGTCCTGTATTAAAAGGAGAAACAAGCCTGGGGGGGTGTTGGTACATACGTACTCCGCCACTAGAATAAATATAAGGTGGGATTTATGAGGCAGGATTTCTCAAAATTCATATTTTAGAGCTGCAAAAACTTTTTAGTGATCATATTTCTCTTTGCTGTGGAAATCGCGTGCACCGTGTTCAGATTATAAGCTAATGCACCGTGATTTGACAGAACCTCTCACTTCAGCCTCATCACCACAGTAGGTCTGTCAGACGTTTTACGCCTGACAGGCGATGGAGGTTTGCATGTTGGAAAGCTACGGTGAATTTACAGACTACAAGTCAGAATATTGGCATCCACATGCTTCTCTATCTCTGTCCTCAACCCTCTGCGCGCCCCAGAGTCTGACTGCATTATTCACTCCCTCGTCTCTCCCTGGGAGACATCTCCAGCTGACATCCCATCCCGGCAGACGCTGCCTCCTCTCGGGCTCGAGCTGCGTCGTGTCCCCTTTGAAGCCTGCGAAAGGAAGTCGCTCGCGAGGCGCCCGGATCCCACGCGGGCCCGAGCGCGGCTTTGAACAGCCGAACAGCAGAAGTACGATGATGGAAGCGGGAGACGCACGGGAGGGTAAATGTCGGCAGGATTAGCGTGTGTGTTTACGCAAATGCACCTAACTGGAGTTATCTCCGGCGGCTGGAGGTGACATCTACGCGGATTGTAAAAGATGCACATTAAATGCACGATCAAGTGCAGCCGTCCTGTGTTTGTCGACATTCCTTAATATCCTACATGCTGACACTCAACCCCATTGCTCTCTGTTGTATCTGCAGCGTGGGTCTCCACAGCAGTGTTGCACATGTGCAAAGGCAGCTGTGCAGCAGGATCACCAATAGGCCAGATGTTGTACAGTATCTTAATATCCGTTTAAAAGAAGGGAACCAAATTGATCAGAACCCCCATCTGCTCTGCTAGCACAGTGTTAACAAGCAGGCTGCAGAGCGCTCTTCATTAGACAGAGGCTACCCGAGGCTAAGTGTTCAAAGGCCTCCCCAGGTTGTATCAGAGGCGCTGAGAGGAAGAGGTGAAGTGTGGGCACGCTGAGTGCTGGCACGGCCCGGAGCTGAGAGCCAGAGACGGGCTTCAACGCAGGGAGAGACAGATCGGCATGAGTGGGCTTCCGCATTTAATTAAAATGCACAGCGGGACGGGGGGAATGGTCAAGCATGCTGACGAGTGGTACTGTACGGTCCAGCATTATTCAAAACGGGCTTCAGACTGCAGAATCCAGAGGGACCCACTCAGACTGGCAACTTTAATCCAAGGTTTAATGTAAAAATTAAAACCGGTCGTCATGGTGACAGACGGAGTCAGATGGCTGAGACATCCTGCTAGTTTGGCTTTGGGTGAACGGCCCCGTCCTGTGGCTCACTAATGCGGTTTTTATATGTTAGCTTTCAAGTTTGACCTTTGACCTTTACAAAAACAGAACCTGTTGATTATATGCCATTAAAATTCTGACATCGTTTCATGAATTTAACACCTCATGTGCTGCATGAAAGTTTTCAGTAATATGAGTACAGTAATATCACTAGACTAATTGAAAAGACCTCTGAAAATGCACATCAGTCTTCACAAGTGCAGTAAAGGAGACATTTTAACCGTTGAGCTGAAGAAAATCGTGGTGAGGAATGAAAAAAAACGCTTCCTCGGGTGGAACTCTCCTGAAGAGTTTAGCTTCTCTGATTTGCAGATGTCTGTCACCAGGTTTCTGATCTTCTCGACAGTGACTGTGAAAGCGCAGCGCTTGCATCTCACTGACTGATGCTTCTGTAAGTACTGTAAGCGCCTCGCAGAGCATCTAAAGGTCCACACAAGTCCCTGTCAGAGCATCCGAATGCTGTGACTGAATAAATGTTAACCGTGAACTTCCTGTAGCTCCACCGGATCTCAAACACGCGATCATCCCCTGTTCTCCGCAGATCTGCGACAAGGAGTGGCATTACTACGTCATCAACGTGGAGTTCCCCGTGGTGACGCTGTACGTGGACGGCGTGACCTACGACCCCTACCTGGTGACGGACGACTGGCCCATCCACCCGTCGCAGATCGACGTCCAGCTGACGGTGGGCGCCTGCTGGCAAGGTGACACGCGCCGCTCAGCCCAACGACTGATGACGACAATCCGTGGCTCCTTTCAGCCTCTTTAGAATTAAAAGTGCGATGTGTGTTCGGCTGAAAACAAGCCTTTCAAAACGCTCAAAAGAGGCATTTTGGCTCTTCTGCTGATTGAAGACCGTTTTTATATATGAGCAAGTTTAGGAATATGAATAATATTGTCTGAAGTACTGTTACTAAGGGAGTCATTAAGTGCGGAACATGTTCTTTGAACAATGTAATTAAGAAGAGCACTTAGTCCGTCTTTGACAAACGATTGAAGCCGTGTGAATGAAGACGTACAATTAAAGCGTCCTCTAAAAGGATAGCTGCCACTAATTGCACCGGGGTGGAATAAAGGCCACTTTTTCACACAGTGCAGCGTATTGTTGATCTGAGAGGCTAAATGAAACCGCTCAGCGATGCTTGGCCCCAGATAGAAACGTGTGTCTGCGCCGGACCATCTCGTGTGGTGTTCATGGGCGGCGATGCACCCCCCCCCCTTTTATTGAACACCGCGAGCCTTTAGAAGGATTAAATTGGCCTTGAATAGGAACGGATGGTCAGAGGCCATTTGTGTTTTAGTTGGGGGGTAAGTCTGAGCACAGCGATGTGGAGGTGATTGTGAAACTTTCACGTAAGCCATTAGCTGCAGCAGATTGGCTTTTCAGAGCGCCGGGCTTTAAGTGGCCGGCGTTTTGATTCCAACCGGTCTAAAAAATGAGCTCTTTTATTTTCTAACTGGCCTCTGACGCTTCAGCTATAATTGTGTTTCCGTTTTGAAAGGAAATTTACCACAGGTGGAACTGCTGTAAAGCATTAATGTTCAGCTCACTGAGAAAATAATAACATCGGCTCATTCAGTAGCACTGTTGTCAGTGCAATGTCTAATATTTGTGCAATGTGCAAAGATTCTAATATTTACTGGATCTTAGGTTTCAGACATCAATCAGTGCGTGTGGAACCTTTTAGGTCAAAGGTCGTCTGATTTGAAGACTCGTGGAAATTTAACTCCCACATTCTGTCCCTGTAGCGCTGATGGTTTGGTCGACATATTGTGTCCACTGCTTCAGCAAGCAAAAATAAAAGAAGGATGTTTTGCCATATTCCAAATCGCCCAATGGAAGCAGACAACAGAACTCGCAGTTCGGTCCACGAGCTGACGATGACGTTAATGTCTCAGGATGAACCGCTACACAAAGGAAGCTGTTCGGCCACTGTGACAGTCAAACACGGTGTGTGTTCACACACTTCCCTCCAGTCTTCTAATACTAAGGGTTACCTCCACCCATCCTTTATTCCCTCACCTCAGGCAGGAAGCGCTTGCTTTGCGGTTTTCACGCAGTCAGCCTATATTTACCCTCTGACCCCGCGGACTGTGCTCATCTTCAAGTGTGTAACACTCAGACACCGGGAGCAACACACTCAATTTATCTCACTCCCCTTCTGCCTCCGCCGTGTAATAGCGCGCCGCCGCTCGGCCCCGCTGACTTCCCCCGCCGCAGCAGGAAGCATGTGAGAGGAGGTGTCGATGATTACATACATAAACAAGCATAAATATGTGTGCATAGCACAGTATTATGAATAAGGAGCCACACGCGGGCGCTGATACGGGCCAAGTGCCATAAATCACGCTGCAAGCGAGAGACCATCTCTCACACTTAGCTTTAAGTAATGATCTTATTTCCAGCTCACCCATGCCTCTCCAGTTTCATCTGTTGCTCTTTTGGAAATCAGGCAAATAACCCGGAGTAAAAAAGGAGAAGGAAGATCTATAGAGCGGAGCGCCGGCATCGCGTAAAAAGCAGCCTCTGTAAAGTGGAATGATCAGTGGTTTTATCACCCTTATCAGCATCACTCCTCATCGCCCCCGAAGCCCCCTCTCCACCGCTTCTTTTCTTTATCCTCTGCCTGGGACCCTTAATGGTTTCTCTGGCCACAACCTAAATTGATTACATCTGTCAGGGTGCTACTGAGTGGAGAGGTTTACATCCTAGGAGCGGCCGGGCCGGAGGGAAACGCAGCGGTGCTACCGCGCAGCGCTCGCTGGACGTGATAACTGAGATCAGTATCCGACCTCCTGCACATATTTGCCGCGCGCGCCCGTGTCCGGACTCGTCGGCGTGAACCCTAACCACGGGTTGACTGCGGGTCCGCTATGGTTATTAACTTTTACTGCACATGGAGCCGAGCCTCACATATAGAGCATTTATACGCTGCGGCGGCAGATTTAGCACTCCGCGCGGCTGCTAGTAAATTCTGAAGCTATTGGTTCCTAATAAACAGTAAAATAGGGCCTTTCATTCATCCAGCCAATATAAATGCTGAAATGCCTGTGACAGATTCTATCAGGTGTAATTACTTAAAGGCCCCGTAACTGATCTATTTGGCCTGCGGAGAATTCCACGCGGTGCAGCGTCGCACTCGTGGGAATAAGGAACACCAGATCGGAACGGTGAGGTCACCACCGCCTCCAGCAGCGCTGACTGGGCGATCGGGTGAATCTGGGTCAGCGCCACCGGTGAATACTGGTGTCACTTCAGCCTCCAGCTGTGCCCGTCGCTCGTTTGGAAGCGCCCCTCGCCTCTTGGCCGCCACCTGGGCGATCGGCGCCTCCGACATAAACGTCAGATTAAAGGCTTGGAGCTGAATAAAGAGCCGCCACAACAAAAGGTCCAGTGCACACGTTTATGCAGCTCGTGTTTTTTTTTTTTCATTCGCTGACTTCCAGTGATTTATTAAAGATCAAGTAGCTCACGCGTGCTGTGACTTTAGCCTCGTTAGCGTGCGAGCCGGCTTTGACAGGCGTCAGACCTGTAGCGGTTGCACATTTAGGCCCCAAAGGTCACGGCTGACTGCATGAAAGCCTGTCCCCGCTCCTCTAATGAGCGACGCCGCCTCCACCACCGGCGCCAGGCTTCCGGGCGGTGCCACGGACCCAGATGGCCGCCACTTTCAGGTTGCGGGGCCGCCTGGGTTAAAAGTAGCGGTATTCTGAGTTGTGACATCTCCTCTTTGTTGCCACACTGGATGATGCTCAGAGAAAATTGACTGGCTCAACAAGACATAGAGCAAACCGAAGGGGCCTCTAGAGGTAGAATCATCCCTGCAGCTTGTTGACCATATGCACGGGCTGAGGCGGTCCAGGACGCTTGGCAGGAAGTGGGATGCGGCTATAAATTGTTGTATCTCGGATGCCAGTTAAGACGCGGTCCAGAAAGCACAGCTGTCCATGCGGAGACGAGACTCCAGAGAGGTTGAAAGATCAAGAGAGGTGAGTGCTGGGCCTTGAGCTGCTTTACATCAATGCAGTGTTAAA
Source organism: Betta splendens (assembly GCF_900634795.4). Lineage (NCBI taxonomy): Eukaryota > Metazoa > Chordata > Actinopteri > Anabantiformes > Osphronemidae > Betta > Betta splendens. The sequence continues at coordinate 15,156,842 of NC_040893.2, forward strand.
TGACTGGGCAGCTCCCTTTGTTTGCCGTATGTAATAGTAGTAGCCATCAAAATGATTCATGCTAGTTTAACAATATAAAAAAGGTGTGAGAGCGGGAAGTGTCACCGTCAGATACTGAAGCCAGGTTTTTTTTTGATATGCACCTCGGCTGCGTCTCCATTTCGCCCCTCGAACGTTTTTTGATACACGAACAATCTCGGACTCTTTGATGGCAAACGCTCTTAGATGAAGGGACGGCTTCATTTTAGCATTAAAGGCTTCAGATCCACCGCCACATCTGGTGGAGCCCAGAGAGACAGGAGGGGGATGCTGGGAAATAAATAAAAGGAGAGGCAGGAGTGGAAAGGTGAGGTTCTGATACCCAAAGCTAGTAACCTTTCAGCTAATGAGTGGTTTGGAGACTCCTCTAGTTGGTTTTGGCCTTTATGGAGTTCAAAGGACACGTTTTAAATGTGCTGACTTTTTCCTTACCTTTATTTAGCGCGCTTGGGCCCACGGAGCAGCACTTTCATTTTTACAGCAGCAGACTGTGGTGCAGTCACATTATTTGGCAATAACGACCTATAATTACAGAGGGTCACAGCTTGATGATATTGAATGTGTGTGTGTGTGTGTGTGTGTGTGTGTGTGTGTGTGTGTGTGTGTGTGTGTGTGTGTGTGTGTGTGTGTGTGTGTGTGTGTGTGTGTGTGTGTAGGGGGGGAGGTCACCAAGCCCAGGTTCACCCAGTACTTCCGGGGCAGCCTGTCTGGACTCACCATCCGACCAGGGAAGATTGAGAGCCAGAAAGTAATTTCCTGTCTGCAGGCCTGCAAAGAGGGGCTGGACATCAACTCCCTGGAGAGCCTCGATAAGAGCATAAAGGTACTCACACACACGCGACGCGGGTAGAAGGAGCTCGGGACTCTGGAACCTGAATTCTAAAAACCAAAGAGCTGCTTCGTAAATAGTGACTCTAACTCTAAGATCATCATTTTGAGGTAATTGAAGGCTTTGTTGATGAAATTCAGATAGAAATCCCTTCTGGTTGCTGGACCACCTCGCACTAAAGGCAGGACTCCCTCAAGTCTCTGCTCTGTGCAAAGAGAGGCCTGTCTGCTTCCCAGGAGCTGTTGTTCTAATGCCTGCGTCATTGTCCACATCCCACATTGAGCCGTCTGACAGCATCCTGTCTGTGCTCCGTGTACATACAGCTAAACACACAGTTGGCTCCCTGCAGAAATACAATAAAAATCTGTAAATCGGCACAGTTGAGTCCACACTCGGATCCCTTGAAACTCCTCCGCCGCGGCTGTCTCGCCCTCTCTGGTTCAAATAATCCATCTTTCGCCACCGTGGAAGATAGAGGGCACAGGAGATGGATGGGGTTTGTGGAGACTGGAAGTCGTCGCCCGCCCACCCTCAGCTCCTCAGGCTCCCTCTGCTTCCACGGCGCTGCCTTTGCATCGCGCTGCAGATCTTTGCCAGCCTTTTGAGGAGGCGTGATGGGATCAGGTGGGTGATGTGACGGCGCCGAGAAGGACATCCTCTCCACCGTTGTTATCTTTCAAGAGCTCTTTCGGGTTTCACTCGTCCGGGTCCCACAAGTCTGTGGGAGACTTAAGGACGGCTCTTAGCTCTTAGAGGAGGGGAATGGCAGGGAGGGAGGGGGGGGGAGTACGGCAAAGGAGGAGAGAAGATGAAAGGAGACTGGAAGGTGTGAGGGGGGAAATGGGGGGGGGACCCCGGGAGTGCTGAACTACCATCACCCCGCTGCTCAGAGACGCTCGGCTCCGTCCAGCGGGAACCCCCTAAAACCTCTATAAGCGGAGGATGGCCTCAAATTCCTACCATCAAAAACAACTGGAGGACGCGCGTCTCCACCTCCACCTCGCTCGCTTTGACTCCTGAGAAGAATCCACTATTTCCTGGCCCAGGTTGTTCACTACACACAGCTGTACCTACTGCTATTACTATTATCATTTGTTTTGATCCTTCCTCAGACACTCACTTTCACCCACCGTAACGTAATAACACCAGGTGATTTATCACCGCTAACAGTAGTCGCATCACTGGTGATTGTTCATAGACTCAGCAGCAGCGGAGAAAAATGACCGACACATGCGTTTAAAGGTTTGGGACCTTTTGAACTGTTGATGACAGCTTTGACCTTTTGACCTCCTGAAGCGGCCGGTGGACGGATTTCATATTAAAGAGGCTCCGTTCGGCCCTCGGGTCACGATAACAGATGGGACTAAACACATGCTGACAGGAAGGAGCCGAATACGGATCAGACCACGTAGGCAGACGCACGGAGCCTTCACTTTGTGTCTCCCGTCTCCGCAGTTCCACTTCAACCCGGCCCAGTCCATCCTGGTGATGGAGGGAGAGGACCTGGAGAACATGAACGCCGCCGTCAGGAAGGTTTCCTACATCAACTCGCGGCAGTTTCCCACGCCGGGCATCCGGCGTCTGCACATCTCCACCGTCGTACAGTGAGTTCAGGCGCTTCCTCCTCTGCCGGCGCTCCGTTTGTTCCTGCGACGCGCTCGTCTCAGATACGAGACAGCCCACCCTGACACGTCTGTTAAGTGTTAAGACAACACAGCAGATATCAGCGTCTGACTCATGCAATATTCCCTTCACACACACACACACACACACACACACACACACACACACACACACACACACACACACACACACACACACTCACACACACACACACACACACACCGATCCCGTCTCCTTCTTCTCTCGTCTCTCTCTCTCCGTTTCCCCTTTTCCTCCGCCGTCGCTTCATGTTTTTTTTCTTTTTCTTAACACGTTTTCTGTTTGCTGTCGCCACCAGGGGCCGTTTTTTTTTTTTTTTTTTTACATTTTCACGTTCCGTATTAATAATTCTGCCTGGGTTTTGCCAGAGGAATGTGAGAGAGAGCGATACAAAGAGCGAGCGTGCGAGGGGATGGGGGGGGGGGGTGTTCGGGGGGGCTGGTAAAACAGGCTCCCTCGGTGGATTACCATTAAAATTCATGATTGTTTTAAATTTTCGCAGCCCCCTGCAGCTCAACCCGGGGGTTTTCACTCCACCTCCTTGTTGGGTTTGGCGCACGGCTGCGAGAACTTCAACCGGCAGCGTGCGTGTTGCATTTTAGCTAAAGGCTCAGCGATTATCAAGGAATATATTATACTAATGACGGATTGCGTCATGGCTGCATGTTGAAGTTTTTTCTGGCGCGTCGGGTGGAAGAGCTGCGTCTTTAACCCTTCGCGCCGCCGCCGACGGGCCTCCGCTCCTCGCTCGTACGCAGGCGTTAAATAAAACCTGGCCACGCGGCGAAACTGGTTTCTCCCTAATACGGGCAATTACTGCAGGCACCGAAAAAATAATTAGGCCGACAGCGCTGATGTTAACAACAGGCCTCGTGGGCTTCACGGAGAGGGTTTCGCCGACTTCGTGTACTCGCTGTCAACATAAATAAAGCATCCCACTCGAAACAGGCGCGACGCGGCTGAGAAAGAGTGAGGAAAATGTTATTTTTACTGTTTCGTAATTAGCAGCTGCTCCGCTCGACAGCTATTGTCTCCAGTTGAGACAGCAGCTGCTTGCGCGGTCCTGGCGACTCATACGTGATCCCGTAATTGTTGTACAGTGTATAAATACAGGTGCCGTGGGACTAATTCAATGTGTCGCTGTCTTTTCACCAACCAGCGATTAGACTGAGAATCGTCGAGCATCCGATGAAAGCCGGGTTCAGAAAACCGCAGTGAGACACAAACAAGACTCTTCCAACATTATGTGTGTGGAAGCTCTCGAGTTTGAAGGTGACTGCTGTCTGTCGCCCAGGTTGAGTCCACCTCCCACCGCAGCACCAACAACTTCCCCCAGTCTGTCACGGAGGGCATCAAATACACACATGCGTTAATTAATTTCCCCAAATGCAATTAAATTTGTTTCCTAATAACTGCAATTACTTGGGGCACTGAGAAAATACAAGTAACGGCCACTAATCTCGGTAACAGCCCTTTTAGGCTCCCTTGTCATATTTCTTTATAATTGAGTTGGAGCGGCTCCAGCTTCCCCCGTCTCTGCAGGCCCACGCAGCAGCCGTCTCCCTGCATCAGCGGGCCTCTATCTCCCAGCGCTCGCGGCGCTGGCTCGGCGCCCGCGCGCGGGGCGCACGCACGGCGGGGAGATTACGCGATGCCCCCAACCTGTTTTTGTCTCGAACCGTGGCCTCAGACAACGGAGGAGGACGGGCGACCGCGGCTCCGCGTTCAGCCGCCAGACACAGAGTCAGGGATTAAAACTAAAGCGTTTCCAGAAGCTCATTGTTGAATTTGGCCTTTTTAAATGGCGGAGCAAACGTTCAGCCATTGCTGGTTGATGTAAAGCACCCACAGCGGGTGGGAACTTTCTGAATTCAAGTTCACGCAGACGCCCGGTTGCAGGTGGGAGAACGGAGGAGGTGAGCTCACGGCTCACACAGACAGGAACCACTCACGTCCCTCCCACTGACAGATGTTTGTCAGCCTGAGGAGGCCTTTGGTGGAGCGTGGAAGCAGCAGAGAGGCCTGTTTGTTCCACTTTCACCACCTCCACCTCCTCCACTTTCAACACCTCTTCGTCTTCCTCTCCTGTTTTAGCGTCTCTTTCAGTTCCACTGATGTGGTAATCGACGGACGTGCTTCAGAAATACACAGTCCTGAATGGACGCACACAGCACAACATGAAAATATCATCATTTACTTTCATATAAGTCACATTATTTTTGTTTTCGATTCAGTCGGCTCTACTTCCGTTTGTTCGTTCGACCTGTCGCCCGTCCTCCTTTCCGCCTCCAGGTGTTTCGGCGAGGACACGTGCATCACCATCCCCGACATCGACGCCGTGGTGATGGTGCTGCAGCCCAGCGAGCCCAGGATCACCATCACGGGGGTGGAGCGGCTGAGCTGGCCGGCGTCGGACCTGCGAGGACCCGAGGGCATCGCTCTGTTCGAGGACCTCCACATCATCAGCACCGTGACCAGGGCGGACGCCGACGCACACCGCGCAGGTCAGAGGTCAACATCTGGACCGCTTTGTGTTGTCAGATGGACCCTACATCATCATCAATACATCACCTTGACAAATACTGGGCTTCTGTATTTTGGACATTTTTATGGCACATTTTCATTTTCAATAGTATTTCACTTTTCACGGTTGACAGCTTTACACAAGTTTATCCAAGTTTGAGCGTGAAGTGGGTGAAGCGTGCGTCCCTGCAGGTGGAAATCTGTCCTGACTAAATAATTAAACCCTTCTTCATATTGATAACGCGCGGCGCCACCTGACTCCCGTCAAAACGAGCCTCGGCGCCGTCCCGCGAGGCCGCGTCTCACGCAGCCGGCGCTCCTTCATCTGGTGGAGATGAATTCATGAGTTCTTCAACTCGCTAGAAGCAAGCGTGTGTTTACGTGAGTGAAGGCGTCCAGTCCTTGACTTTTCATTGGAGCTGTTTCTCTCCGCACACATTCATATCCATAAATCAGAACCCCCCCCCACCCCCACCCCCCCACACACACACACACATCTATGAGGCTTCATTTACCTCAGAGCCCTCATAACACTCCAGCTGCTACAATCTATGATAATATTAAAGTGTGCTACGTGACAGACAGGGGACAATTTATGTCGGATCCAGGTCTGAGAGGAATAAATACACATGAACAACACCGATGAGGACGATGAGGACGGGCCGGTACAGCTCTGCCACTCAACCTTGCCTCGGTTGCCACCTGCAGCATAGCAACAGGAATTCCTCCGCATCTGAAGCCTCAGCTGTAAGACGCTGAGGCCTGTTGTTATGTTAGGATGCTCCTAAAGCGTTTAGAGAAGCACCAATGGCCAATGGAAAAAAACCTTTGTTATAATTAATAGTCTCCACCTCACACTGGTTTGTATCTCTAGCCAGAAACAATTACTGTTTAATTATATGAAATGTGTTCTTTTGGCTCTTAGCTGATGGGGTAATGCTGTATATCATGGCTGAAGGGGAAGTATAAGAACACACACTCAGCTCCAGTTCCACAGGTTTCCCTCCTCGCCGGCTGTAATCTGCAGCGCTGCCGGCCTCGATCCAGTGTCCTGCTGCTCGGTTCATCCCTCTCTACGCAGGTCCATGTTGGAGGAATTGGCTCCTGCACTGCTCCCGCACTCATCCGCAGAGTCCTCCCGCCTCCCACTAGAAGCCTGCTTCGGGTCACGGCGCCTTAAGTGGCTGCAAACGAGCGCGACGCCTCGATCCCGGCGGCGCCGAGGCCTCGACCTGCGATCGGCCCGGCCCGGCCCGGCTCGGACCCCGGACCCCGGCGCCCGCGGCCAATTAGACGCAGATAAGCGGGGGGTTTTAGCCTTCCTTTGTGGGGGACGTGACGGGGGGGGGGGGGGGGGGGGTGAAACAGAGACGGCAGCTGGGAGGGAGAGATTAGCTGGAAGCCAGAGCAAGAAACAAGAGCAGGGAAGAAGGAGGCGGAAGAGAGCGCGCGTGTGGGAGAGACGCCATGAAGTTTCCATAATGAGCAGATTTCGTGTTCTCTCCGGGCTTAAGGGATTTGAGATGAATCACACGTTATTGCAGGGCGTGCGGTAACTTTCTTTTGGACCCCGTTAATCGCCCGCTCGCCCTCGTCTGCGCTTTGTTCATCTCTCTCTGGCGCCGCCGCCCCTCTTTGTGCCCCTCTGATTCGCCGCTCAGTCAGAACCGGGCCGTTTTGACCCGCTTGCGTTCACGGCCATCTTCTGTTCTCGCCCTCGTCTCGTCTCGTCTCGTCTGTGGCGCGTTCCCTTTAGCTCCGGCTCCTTTAGTCCCAGGCTGTCAGCACTTACTGCTGCTGCTCGTCTCTCTCAGTCTCCTCTGATCTTTGTAATTCTTTGTGGAGAGCCCACCCACACAGCGGCTCTGATCACTGTGGGCTGAAGGATCACAGGCGCTGTTCCTGGGACGGCCCCGTGCTCGGGATCTTCTCCTCACACTGTAGATGTTGTCAGTTGCGGCATCTTGTTCCCATTCATGTGTTTAAGTGTTTAACATCGAGCAGACAGCGAGAGGCACGTTTGACCCGTTCCTTCCAGCAGCCGCTCGAGTATAAAACGCCGCGTTCCGCTCCGCTCAGGCTTCACACGTGGAACTCCATTCCTCTCTGGGCGTTTGCTCGCTCTCCCCCGTCTCAGCGCGTCGCATCTGCCTCGTCTCCCGGCGACCACCGGCCCCGCGTGCCTGTCGCTTCCGTTGGGAACCTGCTCGACGGGCCTCCGTCCCCTGGGAGCGCACAGCGGGGGGGGGGGGGGGGGGGTGCTGTGATGGGACTTGTTACCGCAGCAGCTCGTGGCTCCACGAGGAGTAATTGGAGTGTGGAAGTTTGTGTCCTGTTTGAAATGCGGTTCTGCAAAACTGCTCAGGGGTTTTCATTCACAAGCGTCCAGAATGACACAACACAAATGACAGGTGCGTGTGTGTGTGTGTGTGTGTGTGTGTGTGTGCAGCGCGTCGCCCTGGGGTGCTGGAGGAGATCATTCATAACTTGGACTACTGTGACATCCTGGTGCTGGGGGAGGAGCTGGCGCCGGGGCGGGAGTCGCTGCAGCTGCAGCGGAGCGTTCTGCTGGGGAGACACCTGGACGCCACCAACTCCACCTCCGGCATGTCCATATACGGTAGGTTGCTATGGCGACGGCGCGCCCGGCGGTCGGCGGAGGCTGGCGTGGCATGATGGTAAAAGCGGCGCGCGCTCCTTTTCAGGCGTGGACTCCATGGCCAACTACGAGCAGGTGATCCGACAGGTGCGCTACTACAACTGGAGGCCCGGGCAGCTGACGGAGAGGCGGTTCCGCCTCACCTGCTCGGAGCTCAACGGACGCTACACCAGCAACGAGTTCAACCTGGAGGTGGGTGGGTGCGAGGGGCGGACTGGACCGGCTGCGGGTCATCGTGACGCAGAACAGGCTGGATGCGTTTCTCATCACTGCCGTTCGTTGCCACCAGGTGAGCGTCCTGCATTCCTCGGAAGCCGGAGAGCACGTCAGCCACATGGTGGCGCCGCCCCAGTACATGCAGGTGGTCCATCATCCGGCCGCGGTGCACGACCTGTTCCCCGGCCACGGCTCGGGTAGGAAGAGCAAACACGCAGCGCTTCCACTGTTTCAGTGTTTCGCCTTTCTGTCGTTTGACCCGTTTTCAACCCAACCTATTAGCGATGATGCTCGTTTTCCTGCTCTGTTCAAACACACCGGTCCTGGTTGGTCTAGTGTGAACACATGCAGCCACCGCTGTGAAACCGCTGACAGGGGGAGTGAATAACACTTACAACAATAATTGTGTTGTTTCTGGGGCGTCTGTCAAGGACTGGCTGTGAGATGAAGTGAGAGATGTAGAAAAAACAGGGTCTGAGCAAAGACAAAGTCGCGACCTGTAGATGAGCGGGTCAGAACAGAATGAGGTCCGACTGACAGAAGGAGTGATTTAGTAGCTTTGTTGTCATGGTGCCACTTTGTGGATCATTTAAATAGATGGAAGGACGAATTCTGAGACTTCCTCCGAACCAAGACTCTGGAAACGATCAAAAATAAAAGTGAGCCTTTTATGCGTGCGATGGTGTAAACACGGACTGATCCCAGGGAACCGTCTGCTTTCTAGTCTGTTTATGGCGGCACTCATCAGGCTGCAGGAGTGACTCGGCGTAAACGGGTCATCAGACGAGGCGTCGTCCGGGCGCCCGCACGGACATCAAAGCGGCCCGACCCGGCGCGAACGTTTGGGGCGGCGCGGAATCAAATGATCGTCTGAAGAGTCGAGCCCTGTTCCACGCGCGGCCTCGCTCCAGCGGAGACGAGCGGCAGGCGTGGAGAAGCCGCGTTCCTTCAGCCGCCTGCAGATCAGAGCAGGAGGAATGAACATTTTAGATCAAGAGAGGTCCCTGGGTGTATGTTTTGGTTACGCCACTAAAGAGGGTTTATGATACAACTTTTTTTGAAACGCACTTAGAACTATGTTCAGCTCTTATTCCTCTGAATTCACGCCAGCAGGCCGTGAGCTCAAGCTGTGCTCGATGTCTAAACAGCGGCAGACGCCAGAGTCATGTGTGGATGGTTTCAGGCCGTTCCAGTGAAGCAAAGGGAATGAGTCAGGTGACGGATGGACGGCCACGCGACAGTAACTGGATCATGAAAAGGAAGAGAGGAAGAGGAGAACGTTCTCTGCACTCGCCGCTCTGCCTCCTTTTCGTTATTGTCTCCTCTCTCGCCTTCAGGTGTACCGAGCGCCGCCACCGTGGTCATCGTGATGTGCATCGCCGCCCTGGTGGTCGTAGTGGTGCTGGGCGTCTACCGGATCCACCTGACCCACCAGCAGGAGGTCAGGGCGGTCAAAGACTCGGAGGCGGCCTGGGACGACGCCGCTCTGACCATCACCGTCAACCCGATGGAGGTAGGAGGACGGGGGGGGGCACGGGGGGAGGGGTGGAGCCGAGGTAAACGCGTGTGTTCATCATCACCCTATTTCTAAAAACCTGACACAGAACCTGCAGGACCCGCAGGCTGCGCAAGGAGACGCCAGTGAGGAGGAGGAGGAGGACGAAGAGGACGAAGAGGACGACGACGAGGAAGAGGAGGACGACATCACCAGCGCCGAGTCAGACGACAGCGAGGAGGAGACAGACGTCCAGCTCCCCAGGATGCAGCGCCCGAGCAAGAAGGGACAGAACTGGGACAAAACAACAATATCTTACTGAGACACACACATACACACACACACACACACACACACTTACACGTAAACAAACACACACACACGTTCATACTGAAACCTGCAATGAAATGAATGAATCAAACTGTACAGACTGTATGTGATGTTTATGCTCTAAACAATGAGGTAATGTCGCCCCCTACTGGAAGATTACACACACACACACACACACACACACACACACACACACACACACACACACACACACACACACACACACACACACACAATGATTTAACCTTAGCCTTGTCCGAAAACCTCCCGTTTTATACAGCTGATGATAAATAATACGACACTAGATCTGCTCCTCAATCAAGTGGCTCTTATCCTTCTTAAAGAGACAGTCATCAAACCTAACGCCAGAGAGATGGTTTTCCTTCTCAACAACAGTCTTTAGAAATCCAGTCGTTTGATCTCACTTTTCCACTCCTTCAGTTTGACGTGTCCAATGTCACACAGACGTGTCTGATGTCTCATACAAATGCAATACAGTCTTTATTTATGAAAACATACAGGAAGTGACTATTTTTAGTTTGTATATTCATGATATGTATCAGTCTCTATGCTACCCTCTGTGGCAAAGCCAGGTGATTTTTCAGAATATAGAATATTTTCAATGGTACAAACACAAAAGGAAAAAAAAGATGCTCGTGCTGTTGCATCCATCGCGTTGAGCATTAGCTGGAGGGTCTGCGTTGGGGGTTCTTGGGACAGTCACAGGATTCTCCTTGTAAATTTTTATACACTCCTTTCATGTAAATACTGAGTATAGTAGGTGACCCTTCCACCAGGCCTCGCCCGTCTCTCACACACACACACACACACACACACACACACACACACACACACACACACCTCCTCCACCTGTACACAGCACACGAGCCGTGTCTCCATCTGTATGTGCACGTCCCGGCCCTTTACCCTGCAGGGGTCTTTACAGAGCTAACCCCCCCCCCCCCCCCCCCCCCCCCGTGTCGTCATCACTGTGTTTCTCCCTGTGTTCACATCATTCCAGCTGACGGTGGCTCGGGTTCGTCTGGACGGATGCGCCGCCGTCTCCGTAGCGACCGTCGGTCAAAGCGTCTCCGGGGGAAAATAAGCAGGTTGTCTGAACAAAGTCAGAGCCACGAGGTCCTGTGAGGAGTTCTCAATGGGAGGAAGAACGCTGCGTTACAGGCTGTACAGCGTTAAAGTTAATGAATGAGCAACCAGTAAAAATAGAAAATGATTTGAGTTGTTGTAACCTTCCAAAATAAGAGCTTCTGCACTAGAGTGGTGAATCTCTGAAACCTCCACTACTTTTAACTCAACCTCCAGAAATTGCAAATCTCGATTTGTTTGGAGCCCAGATAAAAGGACGGGGGTTAAAGAGGTTTGACTTTATCTGAAAACCCAGTGTTTCCACCTCGACGTGAACAGGCATTAATCCCCGGCTGTGGCCATGTTTGAAAGCAAAGAAGCAGGAGGAAAGAAGCGCAGCGGCTGATGGTTTCCCCATTGTGGGACTATTGCAGGTTTTCTTATTATTATCATCTCATGGTACAGTGACACGTTTCCTCCGTCGACCTAGAGCTGCAGCTGGAAAACCCCCTGTATGTATAAACTGTAGCTCTGTGTCCATACGTTGTTTCAGACTTTCCTTCATATGCTGTGATACCTGGTCTTGTGACGTCACAACCCCCTGAAACCTTCGGTGGATTTTGCATTGGCCCGAATGTTGTCCTGACGTTTAATTTAGAAGAGGTGGCCGGCGAAATCAACATGGAAACCTTGTATAATGTGTACATTTTTTTATTTCCTCCGGTTTCTCGAGTCTGGTTCCTTTGACATGGTCACGACGGCACTTTCTGTAAACTGGCCAATAAAACCTTCTTTTGGAATCAAGCGCTCGGACTCTTGTGTGATCTTCGTAGAACTGGGAATAAAAATCAATAAAATAAAAATGGAGGTGTCAGATTGCAGCACAAGTTTAAAGTAGAAACTTTGTGTTGACTTGAGTTGAGAACCTATGGAGAACATTACTGTTTCTTGTATTACTCCTGTATCTAAAATGGATTAGCCTGTTTAGCATCATCTTTCATTGCATTCTGTGAAACAATAAGACACATAAGAACACTATTGGTTTGTTTTTCCTTTGTGCAGCTTGTGAGCATGTGGTTATAAACACAGGATAACACTGTGTTCTCAGTTTGGGCCTGTTGTCGATCCATAGGAATGTGTGCTGCAACGCTGCTTGGCATCACAGGCGGCAAAGCTTGAACCTATTATTAGAAGAAACAACAACGAACACACTAAATTTAGCTTAAGCGCAGCAAGAAACTGAAAACTACCGAGATTGTGAGAAAGGACCCGCCGAAGTGGACGAAATATCATTTAGAAAGAGCTCTTAAAATCTGTGCCAATCGGGATATTATTGCTCACAATAGAAGACATGCACCAACTTAGTATAAAGGAGCTCAATTATTCAGTGCGGGACTTTTTATGTTCTGGGTTAGAAGGCGGACTGTGTGTATGTGTGTGTGTGTGTGTGTGTGTGTGTGTGTGTGTGTGTGTGTGTGGAGGGGAGGCTCCGGGCGCCGCCGCCTTCACTGTTGACTCACAAAAGCAAAGAGATCGCGCAAAGAAAAGCTCCCACTCCATCAAACGCCACCAGCCTCAGATCGCAGCCTGTAAACGTGAAGTCATCATCGCCCCCCTTTCAAAAACCCACTTCTCTCCGGAGACGAGGTGATACTGGCTTTTTCTCAGCGTCACTGTTTGGGATGATGGCGGTTTGCGCGAAGGCCGCAAAAGTGTCAATCACGGCGTTTTCCCGCGGGGGCGACGTGGAAGCGGCTGCGTATAAATAATGAACCTGCCTCGAAAGAGACGCTTTTTGGAGCTTTGACGAAGGCGAGAGGGTTTGAGCGGGTTCTCAGAGGAAGCAAAGACGGGGAAAAGCGCAAAAGCGAATATTATAAATTGAATGATCTTTTCAAGTAATGGCGCAGTCGCACAGCGATGCCCAGAAGTGCGCGTTCCCACAGAACCGGCTGCCAGAGTCCTACAGTACACGAAGACTCGCAATTTGACTAGAAATGCGACGGATCCGCGATAAAGACGGCCTGTGCGCAGAAATGTGAAGGTGCCGTTATAAATTCCACGCGAACAGCTCGCGTGTTTGAAGAGGAGAGAGGTGAGACCTGCCCTCGGGGTGTGAACCAGCTGCATCGCACGGAGCGGGGCCCACGACCACGTGACTGGTAACTAACGCGTGTCGCCAGGCTGCTTTTCATGAAGTCACGTCTGAGACGCTCAAGCAAACTTTACCTTTCCCCCAGTTTGAACAAGATGAACAATAGTTTACTGATAGTGATGGTTTAAACGCTATGGTGTCGACCGTGGTGTAATGACCAGCATCGACCACAAGGTGGCAGCGTTGACGTAGCAAACGCTGCCTCATTGGCTGAGAGTCCACGCGTGAAGTCGTCTGATATCACTTAGTGTTTTTATGATCAACAGAGTTTTTTTTTTCCAATAGAGAGCAGTTTGTTTTGTTTAGACAGACGCACGCTAGCGGGATTTCCTGCACCACCACGTCGGCCCCTGAACGCACCGTCCTGCTCCATGACGAATTGCAGCCTTAACAAAAAACAGGCTAACTCAGTAAAAGGTCACGAGCCCCGCTTGTTTTTGGCCGGTTGCAGGGAACAGAACTCGCTGCTGGGTCAGGATGACATTGTTCTCCGCACACTGACGTCAGCAGCGTGTGTGTGTGTGTGTGTGTGTGTGTGTGTGTGTGTGTGTGTTTAAATCAACATCTGGCCAAGACGCAGGCTGATGTTACAGGCCGTCCTTCCAGCTGTGTGATCAGCTCCACGCTCAACTAAAAGCCCCGGTCTGACACACGGATGAGGCACCTTATCAGCAATTACAGGCCGATGATGGCATTTGAAAAGGTTGCTGCAGCACACGGGCGGCCCGGACGGACCGCCTGGTTCGGGTTCCGCCGAATAAAAAGTGAAAGTCGTGGAGGGGGAACCGCTGTCGACGCAGATGACGCCTGGATAAGAAAAGGGCCTCACGCTGGCGCCTCCTGCTGCGGCCGCGTGTGCGTCAGTGAGATAAGAGCGTGACTCACCTTCACGTACACTTTAAACGCACCCAGGTCTCGTCGGAAGCTGGAGCTGGAATTAGAAGCGCGCCTTTAGGATTATACGCTCGTTAAGCATAACAGTAGCTCAAGCTCAGGTTCTCCTTATATTCAGCTGAATCAGTCAGATGCTGAACAGGAGAACGCTTGTTCCTCCCTCTCCCACCCCACAGGTTCTGGCCTCATTCAACCGGGCTCCTTCTCCTTATTCTCCATCTTCCTCGTTTCCCCTTTGGCATCTTTTGACCATCGCCGGGAACAGACTGTTTGCTCAGCATTTAAATAGTGGAGGCCTGATGAAATCACAGACACTGATGCCAGCAGCATGTATTAAAGAAAACTAAAATAACCTGGTTAAACTGGTCGCAGCCAATTAGGTTACCTGGCAAGTAAAAGCTTTTTTTGTTTTTAAACGTGTAAAAATAAACATCCTCAAGTAGGTCAATGAGCGTTTGTGTCTCATCTGAATACGCGTTTGTGATCGCCAGTGCTGCACCCAGCAAAGCGGGTACAGGATTCTTCCTCCATAAATTATGGATCTCCGCTCATCTCTGTAGCAGACAAGTGGCCTCCAAGCATCCATCTCCTCCTCAGCTCACTCTGCTGCAGGACAAGGCTGAAAGCGGCATCTACATAAGAAAAAACAACCTTACGATTAAAACTCGCATGCACTCACCTTCAGTCACAGCAGGCGAGGCAGAGGATGAAGAGGGAACCCAGACGGAGAACAGGTTCTGACTGAAGGAAACCGACGGGAGGATTTAAATAACCCGAGTCGAGGGAGACACATGGAGCGAAGGTTGGACGGAGTGTGACGGAGGCAGAGGATCAGCGACGCCTCCCTGCGAGGATGCAACTCAATATGGATGCAGCAGATCTAACAAGTCATCCGCTGCAACGTTCCGGCTCGCTCGATAAACCTTCAAAGGGCCGTTCCGTGTATTATTGAGCAGCACTATATGCTGAGGGAGACGCATTACAGTGGCCGGTCGATGCCTGACCTGGAGTTATAGCTGATCCAGTCTCTGGGGCGAGACGCGTTTCAGGCCGCGGCGGTGGAGACGCCGCCTCCCGCATCACCGCCGCTCCTCCCGGAGGCGCGGAGCGGCGAGATTAGGACATCAACGCGGCGCTCAGCATCCAAAGCCACGTCGAGCCGAACTTTGATCACAACAGGGCTTTGTGATTCAAAGCCGGCTGTGGGACGGGGAATCCGTGTCGAGCCACATCATTTTGACTGCACACCAAAACCAGCATCTGGAGCTCTGACAAAACCAAAGGATTTTCTATCACAGTGGACCTTTGTTGCAAACACATTTGTTCCAGAGCTTTGATGTGGTGTAATTTGTGTTTGACGATATTTGAGCTATGGAAAAAAAAAAAATACTACTTCCAGTTTGAGTTTAGAAGAGTTTTATTTTTTATTCACATTAAAAGATTCTCATGGGAGCATATTCTTCCACCTATACATGCGAAACGTCCCATAGACACATCTATCCATGAAGCAAAAATAGATTTAAAAAAAACAAAAAAAACAAATGCAAACATAACCCATCAAAAGTAACTCTGGGATAAAAACCCACATGATATTAAGACTGTGGAAGAAGATAGAAAAGCAGCATTTAGAACTTTGGGGGAGTAAAGGAGCGTCTTCTGATGCGCCAGCGTGGCTGCGTTTGGACCGTCTCAGAGCAGGCACAGTTGTAGAGACATCTTCACGTCAGCGGACGTGGCCCTGTGCTCATTATGCCAAACGTATTCATTCCAGAGAACAGGAGGCTTGAACTCTGCTAGAGTACGCTCCAGAACCCAGGGGCCTTTAGGGAGGGAGGGGGGGGGGGGGGGGGTGAATGGGTTTCACAGACAACGACTGTCTGAACTCGTGTCCCACTTCACTGAAGTTAAAATTAGGCTTTGGTGTCATCTTCCTTGAAAGAGAAGACGAGAGAGGGAGCAGCCGCATCGAGCATCCGTATAGTAAACAGCACCAGTCAAGAGCCTTTTTTTTACTTTTTTTGCTCGTTTTTGTTAATACTGCCTTAACCATCAGCATCTTTAATCTGCAGACACACAGAGCAAAACAGCCACAAAGGCTCACGAAAGTTCCTGAGAAAAGTTCCTCTGGCTCCAAAACATTAGGAGCCTTTGATGTAAGAGCAGAGGAAATTAAACATTTAAAACAAAGACTTCCTACTTCTGACTCATCTCCTGCCACGAGCTTTATTCCTATACAGTCGTCGAACTCGCACACGCCGCGCTAATGCGTGCGTTCTGCACAGTTTACACCAGTATGACGAGGTGTAAAGCCTCCTCCCTCTCGGGCTGCTGCGCCCTCTCCCCCTCCTCCCTGTGGCTTGGAGGCATTGCTGCTTCTCCTCAGAGCCGGCTTGCTGCAGGGAATATAAAGACCAACACGTTTCAGAGGAAGCTAGAGGAACTGCCCACTCAAACCCACAGCATTTAAGGCCTTTTTGATAAAGACATGTAGTTTGACTGTGCATATACAGTATTATTAGCAGGTGAATGCATTGCACTACAGTTGTTTTAATCTCCCCTTGCTTCATTTCATTCATAAGCTCCTCTAGTCCTACGTCCAGGATAAAAACAGCAGTTAGCTACAAAAAAAAAAAAAAAAAAAAAAAAAAAAAAATTAAAAAGCTGGAGAGATTAAAAAAAGGGCCCAATGGGTGTAAACAGCGCCACGTTCGCCAACTGTGCGTGTTCAACGTCATCTTCTGCGTCCTCTGCAGATGTCTCATGGTTGTGATTAAGATCAGTTGAGAGGCTGGTTACCATGAGAACGTACGACTCTGTTTCGTCCCATTTGCCCGCGTGCGCGTCTGTGTTGTCACTGGTACTGGAGGTAGTTCTTGAGAGTCTGCGGCAGTGGGAGTGTGTCAATGTGATGGATGCGCTCTCTCCCCAGAGCCAGTCGGGCTACTCGTCTGCACAGGTCCATGAGGGGGAGGGGCTCCGCTGTGAGGGGCAACACACAGGAGACATGATCAGGGTCCAAACAAGAGGCTCCGTGAAGTCATCAACATTCATTAGAATCATGCTTGTGTATTTAGTAATTGCATGTATACTGAACCACTTGTGGTTTAGAAGCTGATTGAAGTTAACAAATCACGATTTTCTGTTAAAACAATTTTTTGACATTTTCTTACTGAAACAAAAACTTGTCAGCGTGAAGCATTCGTAGCTACTAACTACAGAGCTATGCAATACTGTGCCAGTGTTTCCATACATTTCACTTCAGTGACTCATTGGCTGCGTCAGCTTTCTTTTTTCAGTTGGACATTTAAATTTGCTGCAGACTTCAACAGCTGATATTAAAATATTCACACTATTCAGATATGCCATTACTGCTGTCACTACTTCCCACCCACCAATTTCTGAACCAAGTCATGTCGACGCATGTCAGACAGACACTTAACGGCGGCCCCTTTACGAACAGTCAATCTGCTTCACCTGGAAACACCATCTGGTGGAGCAGAATTCCTGCTGCTTCGAGTCCAGTTACAAGCTGTGTGAAGGACATGGGCGCTGGCATGTACACATGCACGCACACAAAAAAAATAATTATGCTGTTCGTCGTTTGCACAATAAAAATGCAAATGAGGGGACGTGTTCTCCTTTGAGACGAACCGAAACAATTCTCTCCAGTCTATTAAAAATGCACCGTGGTACCAAAAAACCCAAGATTCCCAACAAACAAGCATGAAGCCAATCAGTGACTTCCAGTCCGAGGTGAGTTCGTCAAAACAGAGTAGGGCACCACGTTCCTCTGGGCAGGGTCTAATGTGGAACAAAAACTAGTCCATGATATCGAATTGAACAATTATGTCTTTTATTGGATAAATGCTCAAAACTTTGTGATGTCATTTGAAACCGAGGGTGAACTTTCGCAAGAACATCTTCACCGAATTCCTCTGCTGCGGCTCGTAAGTGACCTTTGGAACAGCAGCCAGGGGAAATAATGAAATTCACCAGTGCACGGCGGCTGACAGGGCGCACAAAGAACACGGCTATCTGTGTGCATTTGACTGCCATGAGCTTAATGAAAAGCCTTTGTAAGAGCACCGTGGGGACGTGTGGCCGAGTCAGTGTTCATTTGTAGCCGCATCAATACGGTGAGTGCACCAAGTTGGAAAAGATGTGTCGAATGAAAGACAATGGGCACTGGTGCATGCAATGGCCGTGTGCAGCTGATAACTCCTCACAGCGACCAGAGAAATATCAGCCACGTCGCAGGAAACGTCTCGCTCGGCAAAGTTCGCGCTGCACCACATCAGCGACGTGGGACCCGAACTCACGACTGGTGGAACAATCAAGCCTGTGTTCATCGTGCAGGTTATGAGCGTGTGAACCCTGCACTCCAAGACCACAGCGCTGGGCCAAACCGAGCCTCTACAGTATCATCAACCCCACCAAAGGCAGAGCAGCACCTATCAATCAAGCCCAGCCTCTCCGTGAAGGCCCCCACATAGTGGTAGTTTCCATAGAAACCACTGCTGTGTGATGTCACTATACTGGGAGGGTATAGTCACAGATGCACGCGTGCCTAGGAGGTGTTGAATTTAAATGTTAAGCCAGCGCTGCCGTTGGGTAAAAGACAAAATACAACAGCACCGACGGCTATAGAGGAAAAATGAACTCCAACCGTAAGATTCCTGTCGAAAGAGAAACACGCCACCGATGCTACTACTGACAGTCTTCTCCTGAAGGAGATGACATGATGTTGCTATAAACTTGCTGGAGAAAAAAAAAATTCTAGTCCCTGCTGGTGAAAGCAGGTCTCCATGGTAAGAAGGTTGCCTGGGGCAACAAGTGGTCCTGTCAAGACAGCGGTGACGAGCACTAACCGGAGAGACACTGTCCATCATCTGCTACAACTGGGCTTCATTAAATGCTATATCGCTGTTCTACTTCAGGAAAAAAAAATAGTTGTGGGAGCATTTTTATAATTCATGAAGCCTAGAATGGTATCCATCCTTCCTGATTTAGTCTTGAGCTGCAGGTGCTCCGCTGATGGTAACAGCTTAACACTTGGACATTTGGGAATTTCAGACTTACACCTCTGAATGAGACCAGTCATCTCATTCACAGGCTCATGGCACTATTGGCCTACTTCCAATGCCATAAAATAAAAAAATAAAAAAAGATTCAAGTGAGGAGAACAAATGTTCTAAGCTACACATAATCACAACACGTTATAGTCAGTAACATGTAATCATTAACTCTAAAAATGCAGCCTGTGTATTTAACGCGACCTACAAACCTCTGAATGACTTCAAAACAGGTTTAATATGTAACTCGTGCCAATTAGCCAGAAGAATTTCAGTTGCATCTACATCATTCTTCATATTTCCTCCCTCTCACTCGGGTTGTCAGATATATGGCACCACTAAACAGGAGGCAGTGGGGGAAAGTGTTGTTAAGGATGACCCGACGCAAGGCCCACACACAGCTACCCAACACTTCAATGAGAAGAGGAGGTAAACTTTGGGACAGTGCTGCGTTAGTTAGTCTGTCTTCACACATATGCAATGGCTTTCAGGCAATTTACACTCTCAGCGCAAGGAATTTTTGGGAGGCGTGTGCAGAGAACACATCAGCTCGCCATGCGAGACAACACGACCCAGTTATGTCCCATTAGCAACTAAGGGGTAAGGCAGATCCCATTTTTTGGCACATGTTCCAATTTGCTGCTAAACTCCATTCCCTTCATTAGGAGCACCCAGATCACAGAGCCGAGACTTTTATGCTAATATACTAAATAAGCATGGCTCAAACTGCTTGGTCCATCTGACCTAGTTTAAAAAAAAAAAAAGGTGGGTACATGTCTATGATGCATATAAAAAGGTGCCGACAGTTTAAAGTTAAGAAGGTTATTCACTAATAGGTGAAAGGAATACAGACAATTAAGGCAATTTGGTTTAGACAGAATTGGGTCAATAAGCAGGAGGTAAAGAAATTCTACGCAGAACCTTAGGAATTAACATGACTTAACATAAACCCTAAGCTCACAACACATTCTTCCACTGATGACACTCGACTCCATCAAATTCTCAAAAACTCAAATTGCCGACTATAGCATGGACTGATGTCTGTCTGTTTTCCTCAGGAAATGGAGGCTGAGCAGACGTGATTATGAGGTAGACCAGTGTAACCCTAGACACAAGATTCAGCAACACAACCAGACGTGCACAGATGACACTTTATGCAGCAACATTAGCCAGTGGACCTTTAGCACAACTGTACTAAAACCAATAAACACGTGGTCCAAACATTCACCAATAATTGCATAACAGCACCAAAAAACTAAATCTGCAAGTAGCTTGATGTTCCTGTGACCACTGTGACTAATATTGAACAGAAGGACAGTTTGAATGGCAGAAACGGGACCAACACACACTAAAGGAAATCAAAACACATGCACGATGACCAACAGGGTTTGAGGAAATAGTGTCCAGTGAAACTGCATGTCCAATTATGAATCAAAGTGGAGATACAAAAATATACAAATAGCTTGAGAGAGAGAGAGATCTGTGACTTGAAAATGTATTAAAACAGGATATTTGCTTATTCAGAACTTTCAAAGTGCCCTATACTCATTTATAACAGCTATGTCTGAGCCACCTCACAAGCTCAGTCAAAACCACGTAGAAGCTCCCAAGAGTCAATGAGAGGAGGAGGAGGGATGGTGGGTGGTTCTGAGGTGGCTTGGTTTTGGTTCAACTGGAGGTGAAGCTTGTAAAACTGAGGTGGTGATAAAACCATCAAACGAGAAGCGTCCACAACAGCTACACTGACTACTTTGTAAATCCCACGCACGAAAGCGAGTTAAAAAAAAGGTCCACGTACAACAAAACAAATTTTTATGATTCTGTGGACCTAAAGGTCACGTTACATCTGGTGTGTATGCAGTGGAGTTTGCAAACAGGGGTGAACTCTAGTCAGGCTCTTCAGCAGACCACCATTTGCACAGGGCAAGCCCCCAGCAGATAAACCTGTAGGCAAGCGACCTGGTCAATAATTAACCACCCACCCACCACCAAAAAGACACGTTACGGTTTCCACAGCAACGTCTGGGAAGGGGAGGAAAACACTGAAAGGCAGTACAAAAGGAGAGGAAACAATGAGGTCTGTATCACATAGGGAGCAATGTCAAAGGGGAGGACAGTCCTGTCTGCGCTGTGTCTCTCTCTTCCTCTTTCTGGGGGACCAGAGTTCAGCTCAGCTTGGGGCCATTAGGACAACAATGCAGCTGAGGTGTCATACAGCTCTGTGATAGAGAAAAGGTGGAAGGAGAAAAGTTAACAAACCCTTGCCAAAACTTTACAAAGACGCACATCTTCACCAGGTGATATGTACCTGAGCAGGTAGCACACAGCAAGTATATAATTAGTTTTAAGTGCCTCACAAACCCTAACAGTCCATGAGAACATTCAAACATCTCCCTCTAAACTAGAACCTAAACATTTTCCAATTATGGAGACGTCAGGATCATGTACATGCTGTTCAAACACCCCCCTAAACTTGACATTTCCCACCACGCGGGGCCAGACGCTGAGCTCAGAGGCACACTGGGACCGACTCCAGCGTTCCTCCTCCACTGGCAGCTGGCCACCGGTAAACACAAACACACAGCCCGCGGCCATGGACACGGCGTCCGCGCCTCCCTGCGGGCAACACCCCCCGTCTGCTGGGGTCTTTGCACGACACGCCGCCCGGAGGGAGAGGGAGGACGGCGGCCTATTACACAACCACGCTATGTGCTTATAATGACGCTAGGAACAAGGACATCAATCAGAAAAGACCGCAGACACCAATATTCCACTCACATCCGAGGGCCTGATACAGTTTTCTTGTCTCATTCTCACTGCCTCCGAGTCGTCCTCATACTTAAGCACACAGACTAAAGACTGTACTTGTGCGCGTGTTTAAGCTCCTTCCCATCAGTAAACAAAGCAGCAGTGCCTCTCATTGTGGGCTTTTTATAGATCAGCGCAGACAGAAATGTGCTCTGCATATTCACCCTCCCCGTGCTGTAAGCGCGCAGACAGCAAATCTTTAAGGCATGCCTCCTCTGCCCGCCTTTAAATCCTCATGAATTTTCTGGAGAGGCACCTCCAGGTGTAAGTATATGAAACGTGTGACAGCATCTCCACAGAAGAGCCGTCTGTGGCTGAAAGTGTAAAAATCACTCCTACAGCAGACATTAACTGGTTGCACAGCTGTACTTTGGACGGAATGACTGTGACCACTCCATGAAAGTACACAGAATCATCCGTTTTCTCCCCCCGTGTTTCGTGGCCTGGACGAGTAGGTCTAAAATAAGCCTGCGCTGAATTTAACTTAAACGTAACATGTATGTACTGCGAAAAGTTGCTTCCCAGATCCACCTCTACAAAAGTCACCAGGGTTCATTCAAGGAAACCGCTGGGCAAATATGGTCCTACCCAAGTTATTATAGGTATAAATAGAAGTGCCGTCTGCATGTTTACTCTCCACAGCAGTGAGCATATTGAAACCATCAACAGCAGTAAACACATCTTAAAAGCTGCGTGACGTGGTGAGATCCTGAAGGGGAATGCTAAACACGGGATTACGCTGCAAACTTCAGAGGGATAAATACATTCAGACATCACACAGACGCAACGGGGAAATTCTAGCATGATGACATTTTACCTTTCCTTCCTGAGCCCCTTCTTAATGCGATCACGTCTGTAACTGCTGCTGTAAATGGTGCTACTTAACACTGTGGAAGAGGCCTGGCAGCGGGAGGGGAGGGCAGGCGAGCACATCTATCCCATAATGCAACACACGATCCACTAAACTGTGCAAACAGTCCACTCAACCTCCAAACCTCAACCTGCTTGGTGAACATATTATTGCTACTGTGTGCGCGTGTGTCAGTTGTTCTACTTACGATCAAGTCCATTGACGTATCTAATAGAAACTTCACAGTGCCCCCACACAGCACTGACTATAGGATACAGTCTCTTGCCCTTTAGTCCCCTAAAAGCCACTCCCAGATACTGGCCATCCACCATGAAGCTCAGCGTTCCTTCATCCATATCCAATATTACCGTCAAGGAGTCTGGAAGCACAAAGGACTCGTCTGGCTCCAGAAAACAAGGGTACGTGGGCGCCGATGTGGCGATGGGACGATTCTTCCCATCGTGGTAGAGTCTGTTCCGACCCAGGTCCCAGCCCCAGGACTCGGAGTCTGAGCCCACCAGGGCTGTGTAGCCCACTGAATGTAAAGGTGCTTCGGCAGTGCCGACGCCCACGACAGCGTGGGTGCCCCGCTGTCTGGCCGGCCAGTGGATCCTCCAGACATGTAGTCCTCTGGTGTAGCCCACCTTGCCTCGGATACAGTCCGTGCTTTGTGCTACAGGGTGCCGGTGGAACGTCAGCTTGTCGTCCTCCTTAACAAAGACGTTTAGCGACCGGTCGTCGGGGTTCCACGCGTGGCGGAGCTGCGCCTCCGTGCTGGCTGGAGGCATGTCTAGCAGCAGGTCCAGCCTGGGGGGCCGGCAGAAGTCTGGGCCACGCAGTTCGCGGCGTACCGGCCGATAGGAGGGTTCCCCGCGTACATCCACTGACTTGATGCTGCCCGAGATCTTCTGGCCCATGACTGGTAAGGTCCGAGGATGGAAGGGACAGAGGGGAGGGAGGTGGATGGACCAAGGGTGGTAATGAGGGGGCAGCAGGTCCTGACGTTACCTCATGGGCACAGTAAGGACGACAATGAAGTGGATCCTGTGGGGCCCACGTCTCAACCAGGGGCAACCACTCTCCTGAAAGAACAATACAGAAGACACGAAAATGTAAAACCTGAAAGATACCAAGCTCTTTAACTCAAACACCAAACATGAACATTGTTAATTGTGTAGAAATTTAACAGTTGGTCGCAACTTACTAAGCAAATAATATACACACACGGAGATTTGCTCAAACATGCTGCCGACTTTCTCTGAATACACTCCAGCAAGAATCTCTTCTTCAGCCAAACCCCTTTTCCACCAACCAAATTAATGTGACGCAATTCATATTTTATAAAGACTTAATGCACAAAAATGTAACTTACCTACGCTGGAGCTTTCACAGCAAGTAGAGTGAAAGCACAAAGACACTTCTAAACACGCACCTCCCTGTATGTCCAGGGAAAGAGAGAGAGAAGCAGTCCGAAACACCAGCCCTCTCATCATCACTCTGAACACAATCCCTCAAATGTTTGTCCTCTCTCCACTCTAGTTTCTTAGAAAATGACTCCCCATGATTCCTTGGGAAGTGCAGAACAGCAGCTGGTACAGACCCACCAGGGGGAGCTTGAATCAGACACACAAACAAACCTACTATGTAAGCAGAGGAAGTGACCTAAACAAAACAACTAGCAGGTCACATTTCGAACCATGAAGCTACAAACTTAAACTTGATAACCTCCAGCACGTCTACACAGTTCACCACGTGCGCAAAAGCCCGCCCTATATTTAAATGAACAGGGGGCCATTTTAATATTGCACTGGAAACTTCTAAATTCTTAAATCGACTAAAGGGGCATGTATTAAACGCACCGTTCACACGTCTTGTTCCAATTACTACTAGTATGTGTGTTGTGCATTGTGGAGATAAGTTTAAGAAAATGCAGTGATGAGGATAATGTGATAAATGAACCACAGCTTTGACAATAACACACAACATATGCATGAAGGGTGTGGCAGATCACTACATCATGCGTCATGGGTTGCAGTCGTGACAAACCCTCCCTTATTGATTTATACTGTCAGACATGATGCATGGAGCCATTTCAACAAATGACAGAACATCTTAATCATACATTTCAATGTGGCGTCTAACAAAGACACTAATCGCGGTGGTTACTGACCACTCGGCTGACATCTGCACATCTCTGCATGATATACAACATGTGAAATTCCTCCAGCAGGAAAGTGCTGGGCCCAGCAATTAAGCCATGGAGGGGCAGAAAGCAAAAAGGTGGAGTTTTAGAGAGAGTTCAGTGACCAAGGATTCCACAATACATGCATGATCATTGGGACAGGGCTGGTCTACAAATGCTCACCTACACCGACAAGAGTCAAAAAGCAGCACCGTTCAGGTGACCTGTGATGCAAAAACGGGCAGCATTAAATCTTTTTCCAGATAAGGTTTCGGCACAGACTGCCTGTGCTCCTGGCACCGACACACACGACTCACCAGTGGCTCGCAAACAAGTCTCTTGTGGCAACATTGGTTTGCAGGCCTGCGGCACACAGCAGGCCTGCTGTGTGCACTTCAGTCATTCCCCATTTTGAGTCGACAAAAGGGAAGCGTGACATGTTGCCAGGTAAACTGCTGGGCAACTGGATCAAAACTATTAACTGCAGATATCAATGCAGAGGTAAACATTCCACCAAACGGCAATGAACCCACTCCAGGTGGCAGCAGGCGTTCAGAATTCCTGCCAGAGGGTGGTTTGGGGGTTAGACAGAAGCTGTCCTACCAGCTTCTCCAAAAGAAACTCTTTAAATATTTCATGACACACAAACTTCACTCCAGTGATTGACAGCGGCAGAGAACTTTTCCTCCACCCCACTTAACATTCCCTGGTAACCTGGTACACCTGAGCAACCTGATCAATAAATCAAATCTATCCATTTATTTATCCATCCACACAGCTAATGAGGTTGCGACAGTAAAAGCCATTGTTAGCATTTCAAATGTGCCCACCCAAAACTACACAAGTCACTCAAGGTCACAGACAGAGGCTGGTGATGAAGAGAAGTTTCAATGTGCGGCAACAATACAAAGAATTGACTAAATAGTTCAACTACAACAAATGTAAAGACAAAACTGTGCCACCAAGCAGCTGTGCAATGTCTAATAGGATAAATCGACTCCTAACAGTCATGGTTCACGTGTCGGACTGTTTGTACTGAGGCTTGGTTTCATAAGTCACAGACAGACTTATCCCCCAATTCCACTTCTTATGCCACTGTTCTGCCTCATTGCCACAAGTCTCCTTCTGTGGAAATGGTCACATGCATTTTCAAAACATAAAAAGCAGCACATGATGCAGGTTCACGACATGCCTCTGCTTGAGTGCTTCTTCCATGAATCAGTTTTCAGATTGTTTTCCTTTTTTTAAATTAGTCAAACAAATAGTAGTAATGGAAAACTATATTGTACTTCAAGAGTGTGACGACTGTGTGGACGATCGCTTTGCTTTTGACAATAAGGAATCTGGTTACTGTCAACAACACAGTATAAAAACCTTTTCCAGGGAACACCTATAGAGTTAAGACGAAGCAAACTGTAATCGTGGCTCAGTCTAGAAGCACAACAAGCGAGACACTCACGTGTGTGAAACCTTCCACCGAGTCTGACGACAACACTGCGGCTGCCTGGAACAGTAATTTAACACTTTCCTTTTCAGACCCAGAGCCAAAAATTTGAATTTTTACATGGCACAGACGCAAAATTTAGAATGAAGTTTCAAATAACTTTAAAGCACACGTAAATAAATGAACACCACACTCTCTACATTTACACAGATACAACACTGAGGCATACAAAGACTTTTTCCAACAAACTGCTGTCGCCTGACATTTTCTTAGCTTTCCGGTCCGTTGGCAAAAATCATACTGGCAGTTCACAGACTGACAGAAGACAAGCGGTCAAGACAGAGTTGGCACGTGAGAATAGACATCTTACCCCAGGAGCATTTCTACAAACAGCCAGGCAGCTCTCGCACGGTAACGTGAGCCCGCAATCGCGGCGGCCAAGTCGAAGCCTCTGAATACTTGCTCCTCAGTGTGTGGAGTCCAAAGCGAGGTCAGCACTCAGTCAGCAGCCGGACAAGTGCGGGACAGAGCAGAGACGGACACAAAGAGAGAGTGTTTGTGCATGTCCTTACGTCGGCGAGTTCCCGCTAGTGACGCGGGGTCGCGTCGGGGGGTGGGAGGGTAGCTTGGCTCCAGGTCTCAGCTAATACAGGAAAACAGCTGGAGGGAGGGAAGTCGGGGAAAGAGTGGGAGGGAGGGGGAAGGGGAGGGCGCTGAAAGTCTTTCCCAAGCAGTGCGAAACCACCCACTCAGTCACTGACGCGCCGACTGGGCACCGCTCCACAGACACGCATGGACGGAGCGTACCCGCATTTTCAAATTAGCAGCTCATTTCCACTTGGACGTTGGGGTCAGTGGCGGTTTGGGTTGTAATCAACTGCAAATGAGTAGGACTTTAAAAACAGCTCAGAACCCTCAAGCAAAACAACTTCTATTCCAGCCACACAAAGCCATGCTGGAGGATCCTCCCCGAGGTTCTGCTGAAGTAGATAATTGATTTAATAGACTGGGATTCCCCTACACGCCGAAGCATGTCGGAGCTACTCATGCACCTTGCATGGAGGCCACTATATTCACTTTAAAAAAACCAAAACAAAACGGGAAATAAGTTTTTCAATTGACCTTTTTTTCCCCTCATTGATGACACTGTCCTCCTCCATCTTCACCTCTCTTTGGCTCCAACGCCTCCCACCACTGTGCCTACAAATCCACGCTTCCTCCCTCTCGTCTTTCTCCTGCGGGAGACGAAAAAGGCCTCCTCTCATGTCTTACTGCCTCCTGAGCAAACGCGCAGCAGACGTCCTCCCTGCGTGCTTGCACACTTAAGAGCGACTTGTGCCGAATTCCACATGCATTAACGCAGCATGACTTGGCATCATTTAACCCAAGCAGCAGTAAAAACCCACTGAAGCTTTCACTGTACAATACAAACACACTGAAGAGATTTACTCATCCACTCACTCAGACAGCTGCCTCCACCTTTAGTGTCACCTTGTCTGTGCCCTGATGCCAACAGGAGACCACAACCTTCTGGGAAAAAAAAAAAGGTGGCGCTGAATCACATTCTTTTATAAATACGAATTACAGAGAGAACACCATGATCCATCCAAGTAGGAGTTAAAAGCAAGGACACGAGTGGGAAAATTCCCTGTGACCCTCAGCAGGAAAAAAGTATGGAATAAAAAGTACACAGTAAAAACTATGAAAAAAAGGCTATATTGTACTTTCTGGAGAATGTTTCAGGTGTTTAAATCACTTGATTTCACAATTATAGATCAAAAGCTCCAGAGTCGGCCAAGGTAGTGTGCACGTCAATAAGTGACCCATTTGTCCCAATGATTTCCTGTTCCTTGGCCAAACACACCCCACAGCCAAGGATGAGTAGCAGTTTGCAGTCTCTGTGTCTCCGTTTACCCAAGAGAAGAATCTGTTGGCAACCATGTGTTGGAATCGGGGGCCAAAACTAACGCTCTTTGAAAGTCCAGTTCTTTCTTGTGTCCACACACACATAATCTCAACGCCAGTCAAACGACGCAGCAGCCTCCATGGCTGCAACCAGTATGCTACTGCTTCAAATAAGATCGATAAAATTACTGTAAATTGTTAGAAATATCAAAAAAAAAGTGCTAAAAACATGATCAAAATACTCACATTTCTGAATTTATGAAAATACCACATACTTCATTCAGTAAGTTCTTTGTGTCCTTTGCAAGTTAAAGTCACCTTGTAGAGGAAAATTACTACAATGCATTGATTTGCATTGTATATTTTCAGTTTTACTGAGGTACACTAAATTATACTAGTATAAATATTCAGCAGCACTAAAACAAATCAGTAATATGCGTTCACAAACTGCTCAAGAGTTATCAAGTCTTTAAGTACAACAAAACAGACATGAATATGCAGATCCAAAGTTAATTATACTTAATTGTTCCACAAGCCTAAAACTAGCTTTCTGCAGTAAAAAATAAAATCTTGAATCATATTTTGATTGCATCAGGGTTGGCCACAGTCTCCCATCTGGCTGCATGTCCGACAATGTGTGCAGGACGTCTGTCTTTTCAGTTCATGTTCTTAAAAGCATATCCAAATTCAAACGTGCTTTTCTTTGTCGGCGAGATTCCCCATTAAACTTATGCATGGTTCAGCTATTTCCATAGCAACCCTAACTAGACATTTGTTTTTGTGCGCTAGTTTCAGGTTGAGTTATTTTACAGTGTGGTTAATTCTGATTTTCCATCAACACCTTTGTCATCCTGTTGTCTCACTCTGTATTGCATGATGAATAAATTTGATAAATTTACCTGATACTTTCTCTAACTTTAAAACCAGTCCCATTTAAAAGGTATGGACACTATTTAATTCACAATTTCAAAGTCAACAGCTGTGTCAGGCGCGTAGGCTTGTATAGGGTGAAACCTTAGCCTCAAGTCTGTAGTACACACCAGCTGGTTTGGGGTTAGGACCTACTGAAATATTCACCCGCTGCTTTGGATCAGTTTCTATGCACCTACAGGTAAGGCCTGGATCAGGTTTCCACAGATAAGTCACCGGCTGCAAGGGAGATCTTTAAGATCAGGCAGTCAATCTGTCTACACGTCACCACCTACATCCCATCACTGGTAGCATACCTTTTCATTTCCTAACACACACACACAACCTGGGATGCATAAACAGACAGTCATCCTTCCCTGCACATCATCATGCAGCTCAATGCTTGGCACAGCGTCTTCTAAACTTTGAAGTTCGCTTTGAGAAGATGCTGATGCGCATAAAATTTGTTAAGATCGAAAACTAACCTCTTAATCCATGATGATGCAGGTGTTTTGAGAAAAGTACATGTCTCTCAGGTCAATGGGGAGGAAGCAGCAAAGCTCGGGTTCGTTCCTGTGGCGAAAATAAGCAATGGTTACATCAGGATGACCAGAACATAAATGTTTTATCAACCAAATTATGAGCATTTGTCTTTTGGGTCATTTAGAGAAGACACCCTTAAAAGAAAAAACAGAATCCTAATAAGCTGCAGCACTCAGAGGAACAATCAGAGTGAATGGTTCACAATGTTGTGCATTATGCATGCCAAGACACTTCAGCAATGCTGGACGTCCTCCTATGAAAATCGGTGTTTGTTCAGGCTCGGTTCAAATTTAGGCCAAACCAAAG
This sequence comes from Betta splendens, assembly GCF_900634795.4. NCBI lineage: Eukaryota > Metazoa > Chordata > Actinopteri > Anabantiformes > Osphronemidae > Betta > Betta splendens. Next base: position 15,186,749 of record NC_040893.2, read on the forward strand.
CGGAGAAAAGAGGCAGAGAGATAAGAAAAGAGAATAAAAAGGAAGAAAAGAAACGGGATGGGGTTTTGCACTTTAATATTCATTAGCCCGTGCAATCTTAATGTTCATCAAACTTTCAGACGACTCCTCTTCAAACTTTAAACAGAACGATGGCGTCTCTTGTAAGTTGGTGATAAAACCTAAGAGGAAGGTGACGCAATAAATCCTTGGGCTCCATTAGTAATGCGGCATTGCTTTATGGTCACCAACAGAAGCATATACGCTGTACTGGTCACATTTACCTCCTGAGAGGTATGAATCTAGTGCATGCAAAGGGAAGATGTTAATTAACACACTCCTAAAGCACCCAGAGAGCCATATGACAGAAGCAGTTAGCACTGTGCAGCCTCTGCATCAACATTATGGCCCATGTTTATGCACCTCTCAATAAAACTACACCTGTTAAAACACGTGTAATATGCAATTTGTCCACAAATGTCCAACTGCGCAAACCTGATTCTCCAGATCTCGATGGGAGTGATCACAGTTGTTAGAGGTTTTTTCTCATTTTAAATACACAAATATCCCCTGGGTGTGCTTTCTTGATTATTATGCATTCAAATAAGCAACTGATGAAAAGTGGAGACGTATTTGGCGATAGAAGTCCTGAATCAGTGACAGGTAGGTTTGAATAGTGAAGTGAACTTGCTACAGGAATCCACTATAAATGTGTCCTTGTGGATTCCCAGAATGAAAGTAAATGAACTGTAGACCATAAATGCAACAGTAGCTCTACTAGGAATCAAATAACAAGCCCATTAGAAAAAACTTAAAGCAGTAAATGTCACTATTATAAAAAGGTTGTAGTGCCTATAAAACAGAGCAAAACTGTTAAACACATGGGTCATGTTGCAGTCATCTGATATTGGAGGTTCCCAACTACAGCAAATTAAAAACTGAAATACTAGTTTTAAAATAGTACCAATAATAGTTAAATCATCACAGGAATAAATTAGGTTTTTTTAGAGCTCAAACTATAATGGGTTCAAAAATGACCCACTGATTTACATGTGGTAGCAAAAGACATATCTCCTTTGTCAATTCCACAGGAAAACAAGTAAAAAGCACAACTCACTGATCGGGGCCGTAGAATGCGTGGTCTGACGAGACAGCAGGATGGCTTAAACCGTTTACACAGTATCCTTCTCTCCAATGGCCCAGCACTCGCCACCTGTTTCCTACCACTCTGCCCACACGCAGCGCCAGCAACAGTGAGCTGCTGGAGCGTAGGTTCGTCAAGGTGATCCGAATGACGCGGAATTATTCATCAGCACAGAAGCCGATAACAGGGGACAGAGGACATCAGCATTGCTTGCTTTTCGTCTAACACTATAAATGGCAAGGTGCTCCGATTCCACTGGACTTTATTCAGCGGCTCTATCGCCAGTCAACTTAATCCACCCCCCTCATTTAAATCGCTCGCTGATAATTAAAAGGACAGTCAGTAAGCAGCAGCAGAGATGAAATTGGGAAGTGCAAGTTAAGGCGTTCCACTCAACGACAGAAGAGATCCAACACCAGTGAGGGAGGGAGCTTAAGCAGAACTGCAGCTTTTAAATGATTTGACATTTAAAATAATGTTGGAGGGAAGACTGGGGTGCACCATTTAGCAACAGGAGGCCCCTGAGAGACTGGAGCCTCTATTGTTTCTACCTTCCCTGAGAAAAAAATAAAAAATACATTCTCAAGCAACCAACCGCTCTTAGTCTTTCACAATGTGGAACTGGAATAGTGTCCATCAGAGCAGCCATTGAACAATAAAGATGAGTGCATGGTGCCACTGTGGTCTAAAGCCAATTCCCGGAAACTTAAAAACATTAAATTCCTCAGCTTTTAACTGTAAAGATATCATAGCATCAATTGTACCTACAGTAGGTGTGGTTTTTGGTCATTTGTTGAAAAAGTAGTTTCATTTGTGACTCAATCTGTGCTGTGAGATCCACTGTAACGGAACATCTGAAATGTCTAAATAGACTGCTCAATATAGGGGAGGAAAAGTAATGGGCACCTTTGAGTTGATTAGAGGTGCAATGTTTCTCATTTAGAAAAGAATAAATGTGTAATTTATTCACCTGCCTTAAGCTTGAAACTGACTAAAAATCCATCTGAAGGCCTAACTTCATTATCAGTGTAGAGCTGGAAGGACAGAAACTTCGCCCAGTCGTTAACATATTTCCCAAACTAAGAACAGCCTGTTTCAGGCATATTTTTAAACAGCGTAACGCTCCATGATTTAAATTTATGCGACACACTGTGGAGGCAGGCGACAGGACGGTTCTGATGACATGGAGCTTAACCAGGAGGCAGAGTCGCACATCAAAAAGTACAGTGTCACGTCAGCCAAATTAGCTCAGTGTGCCACAGAGCCGCTTCAGGCCTCGTCTGCTCAAGACAATAAGTCATTAGCCGCCGCCAAGCAGAATCAGCTCATAATTAATGTACCGCTGTGCTCAAACACTTGACCCAGAAAAAATACACAAACACTTTAGTAAACGCGGGACTAGACCATCGACGTAAATATATTCCTTCTTTGTTTTGACCCAATTTCCCTAAAACACCAGACCACAAAATTAGTTTGTCCTGACCTCGGCAGAACTCGGCAACACAGTGTACCCTGGCACAGAAAGCCTCTGGTACTCCATTTCACGGGTCCAATAAATCAGCGCGCCAACTTAACAAATTCGTCTGTTATTTTGTGCAGCACTTTCGACTTTGCAGGCAGAAATTGCATCACGTGCATGCAAAAAATCATCAATATCTGACAAAGCCTACAAAAAAAAAAAAAAAAAAAAAAAAAAAAAAAAAAAAAAAAAAAGCCAAAGGGTTGATTAAATGAAGCCGGCCACTGCGTGTAAAGAGCCGGACATCTCACGAGGGGACACGACAGGCAAGAGCAGCTCAGCGTGAATGGAGCAACAGGATTCCAGTAGGAAACATCAGCGACTCAATAATTCATGCCTGTGTCGCGGAGCTAAACAACGTCTGGGCTCACGGGGAGTGAAACTGCAGCCTATGCGTATTTTATACACAGCCTCACATTAAAAAAGGCCCACCAAAGGTTTAGTGATGGCTGACGTTCCACACCACCAATTATTGCCCAGTGTGAGGATGTGTATCAATCCATCCGAGAGTGATATTTTACCATGTTACCACAACAAAGCATTGTACCTCTATTAAAAACACCCATCACGCTACGTCCCTTCAGCGGATCGACGTGTGCACGTGTCACGGCCGTTTGCGCCTCAGCGCCCTGACAGCCGCGTATGACTGCGTCTCCGCATCCACGCTCTCACACCGCTGCACAGGGGGTCACGCGAGGTGAGACCATTACAGCCTGTACGTGCGCGCACGCCGCCCGCAGGGACCCGGGAGGCCGCACGACAGCCTGATGAGGCGGAAAGATGAGAGCGGGACGCGGCCGCCGAACGGAAACGGTCGACTTCCAGGTCTGACCAACCTTTTCTTCTACGTCAGCATCAAAGATAAGGAATAATAACAATGACTAAACGAAAGAGGATCAGAGTTAAACTCATTTAAAGTGAACTGGATGGATTTTCTGACTCGCCCCAGTGTTTTCGTTTGCCTCAGTTAATTCAACATCGAAACAAGACATTAGGGTGATCACTACATTCCACTCCTCCAGCTATTGATCACTTGACTATTCCGTCTGAGCAGACAATTCCAGAGTATCTGCTGCAAAGACATGCAGGGAGGTCAGCTCTTTATCGCTACTAAACTACCATGAAATAAAACACAGACACAGTGCATTTACCAAATAAATAATAATGATCATTTTCATTTGAAAGGAGCCAATGCAGCACATAGTGCAGAGCTTCAGTGTACCAGTATGGAAACATGTGGGTGGAGGCTTCCTCCAGGAGAAGCTCTTTATACCACATCCTTCTCAGATGTGAACGATACACAAGCCCAGTAACGCGTTGGCTTCTACAACCCCACCCCCCCCCCCCTCTGGGAGGAAAGGAACAGCCAGCACCTGCCTGAAGACACGGGCGAGGGTACAATCACGAGCACACGTCACTCACCAGCAGTGACAGGCAGCACCGGTTGACACAGGCAGCAGCCTTTTCTGTCATTCTCATGCAAACAATACCTAGAAGAGCGATGGGCTGGTTTGGGACTGGATTCTAGTGGGTAAGTGAAGTGTTGCGATGCATTTGTGTTGCACTGACCATCCCAAGCCAGTGACTGTGGAAGAAATACATTGATTAAAAGGCTAGGTAATTAGATCTGAGCAAAAACACTTTCAGAATAAAAGCCTGAAATAATAACCCATCTGCCATGTGCTGGCACTCGTAACCTAACCTGAAGGGACCATATGGCATTTGGATCCTTTTGTTGCATTAACCTTAGCCTTTTTTTGCTTTGTTTGTCCCTTGGCATTAGTCTAATTAGCGGGGCACAGCTCTAGTATTAGTATTGAAGCAGGAGCAGGAAGAGCAACTGTGACTCTAAACAATTATTCTCAACCACCAACACCCGTTCAAAAGCATTTAGGATCAGCTGAACGTGAGTGGCAGTGACTCTGAGGAGCAGTTGGGTTCGGCGGCGTGAAGTGATTAGACTGGAATACAGTGAAAACAAGAGCTGCTGCCATTTAAAACAACCCACTGTCCACAGGACCAGCGCTGCTCAGCACCCAGGACGCCCTGATCGAGGTTTTACAACACACCTGAAATTATCCTCTGTCACAAACAGGAACGCTGGTGAAAAAGCAAGCGACTCCGGCCTGACTGTGACTCAACTACATCAATCAGGCGTTGTTTGATTCCAGTGAAAAACTAGTAGAGTCAGTTTAACACCCGTCATGAAGCTGGGAACATTACCAGGTTTCCTGATTATTGCTGACTCGGCTTCGACGTGCCAGCTTTGTGAAAGAGGCAACAACTGTCCAGTCAGAGCAGAGTATGTAAATGACTCACTCGAACGCAACACCGCTCCAGGAGTGCAGCTTGGCCCGTGCCCAGATCACTGGCAGCTACTGTGATCTGCATCGGCGAATGCGCCTCACACATCCGCATCCGAGTGAGAAAAAAAAAAAATCTCTCACGTCAGGTGATGAGACTTGAACCTAAAACAACTACTGAGGCACAAAGTCAGTTTTCAGGCCAACATCACAAGACAGACACATTTTAACATCTACGCTAAGCGTTATAATATTAGAGCTAAATTGGAAGCTCATCTCCATGAAGGCCAGCGCTGGGTTTGTGACAGCAGCAGGAGGGAGAATCATATACCTGGGTGCCACCCACAGCCATCATTACACATGATGTGCTACTTGACACAGAAGGGATAATGGCGGAGCATAGCAATTGCTTCCCACCTCATTTGTCAACATAAATAAATTCAACAAAACACCCCGACAGTGATGCTATGAGCAAAACACCCATTTAGCACGGAGTCGCTGGCTGCTCCATCAGGTAAATGGAGTTGTACCGTAATGTTAAAGTCATGCAAGCATCATTATTCCATTTGCCTTTGAGGACGTCTGCTTTTAGAAAATACATTCAAACCAATACAACCAATGCCACCAGTATAACCAGTATAAGCAAAGGTTTTCTGTCCAACGGGCTCCTTAACAGTCGGGGGTTTCACGCCAGTGAATTTAAGCCGCACACAAGCACCGGCGTGTGCCATTTGGAGAGACCAGGCCCGAGAATAAGCGCCGCTTACATTATTTTGGCCTGAAAATAACCAATGAATAATTGACAATATAGCAGCTCCCCAAACAGCAGATTGCAAGAACACACAGCTGAGAGCCGCTCTAATAACCGTTCCAGCAAGGACTTTACATGGATTTTAGGGAAGCAGAACTAATTGTGACGTGATTGGTCGTTTATACACCAACACATTATCATACATCAGTAAAGAGGTCCATCAATATTGTTTTGCGCTTCCTGCTTCTCTGGAAGGATTGAACGTGACTGGGCACCCCACTGTGAGCACATTACGCCACCCACCCGCCAACATGGAGGTCAAACCCCAGACAGAGGTCAGAGGTCAGCAACACACAGGTCGACTCTGCCGGAAACCGGAGGCCAATCTGCATTTGCGGGCGAGACGTTCCTTTGGCGCTTCACTACGCCGCCGACAACAGCAACAACAGCGAGCCAAGCCACCACATCAGCCAGCCATGTTCTCCACGCCGCCATCTGCTGCGGTCCACCCACACGGATCTCTCACTGGATCTGGACAGTCGCCTGCCAATGCTCAGGAGGGCAGAGCAGATGGTGCGGGTACAGGCGCAGCGTTTAGCCTCTGAATAGGAGGCGAACTTCAAGTAGTCGCACCGGTGGTGAATTCAACCAGGCCAGTGTGTGTGTGTGTGTGTGTGTGTGTGTGTGTGTGTGTGTGTGTGTGTGTGTGTGTGTGTGTGTGTGTGTGTGTGTGTGTGTGTAATGAAGAATGAAGGGTCTTCCAGGGGAAATGAGCGACGCGTGAACGCTGCCTGGTGAAAAGTGGACCTTTAATAAAAGGCAGCCAGCTGGTCTCAGCGACAGACGTGGCCTCGCGTGAACCCAGCTCCTAAACGCAGTAAAACAATGGGACAAAGTGTGAACGTCACCGCGTCACGACTGTTTAACGTGGGGTGTGAAAAAAACTAAACTTAAACTGAATTAAATATATAAATGTTAGGTTTGAGTTTTCCCGAAATTAAGTAGAGATGCCGCACAGTCAGAAAATGACTTTCACTTATTTCTTCTACGTTTGTGCCGTTAACATTTTACAAATGAGCAATAATATGTATTAGTTTAGAGACAGCGGCGTTTCTCTGGCATCGTGCGCGTGAAGACGCATCTGTCGGAAAAACACAGGCGCAAACTTTGTGCAGGGAGTTGCGTGACTCTCTCTCTCTCTCTCGCTCGCTCGCTCTCATTGAAGCAATTACACGGTCGGCGTGTTCTGCCGCTGTCGTTTGGCCTCTGCGTTCCATTTTAAAGAAAGAAACGAGTCCAACTCATCGCACGGTACCTTGACGCCAGCGTCTCCACGGAAGACGGTTCGGTGAAAGACGAGCCGTCGAGCCGCTCCCGACGCCAAGTTTCCTCCTTCCTCGGCACAGACAAACAGTCGAGCTCCGCACATTGAACGCCTCAAAGAGGTTGGAATAGACGCGGCTACGCCACAACTGTGCGCGCGTTCGACTTGGCGAAGCGAGCGGACGCCCTCCGAGCTTTCTTTGTTCCTCCTGCCCGCCGCCTGTTCCGTGGATGTTATCAACGCTCGTGCGTCCCTGACGCCCGCTGATTGGCTGGAGGGTCGGGATCAAGCAAAGGTAACTGGCGTCAAGGTGGCCACGACGCAAACAAGCGGGGCTTCCCCCGTGTGTTAAAATAATCACTATTTAGCAATTTTATATCTGGAATTAATTCATGGATTTTGATTGCAATTTATGTACCGGCTCCGGGTTTTGTTTGCGCGTGATTTAGCACGCTAAAAGATCCGCCCCTTCACCCGATTGATGGGTTTAGTACACATGCATGCTTTTATTTTGTAAGGTACGCTTCCTGTTACATTCCGTAGTGTCGGGTACTTGATGCAGGGTGGAGACCGCTTCGTGCCTCACATAGTTGTTTTGTGAACCACGATCTGGCTGCTTCTTTTATAGTAGTTTTTTTTTTTATATATATTAACATAAGAATAGTAAACAAATTTTACAGGTACACTGTTTTTACGTGATTTTAGGTAGATAAAGTACCTCTGATGAGAAGTATCTTGAAGTAGTGGGATGTTTAGATTATCTTGATGTTTAGATTAAAACCAAACTAAGATTAGCTATTGCCAGATCACACCCACAAGATTAACTCTGGTTTGTTTGGTTTCGTGGTGCTCAAAGGTTTGGTTACTATTCAAACTGCTGAACGCAGTCTTATTCAACACCAAAGGGACAATGCATGTGATCTGAGCATTAGGGCGCTCAGTGTTCCCTCATTATGACAATGATCCTTGATGCAATGAGTCACAGTCGATTATAAAGGCCTGGATAAAAATCAATCCCAAAGACAACTCGAGTGTGTGAAGTTGATGGGTTAACCAATCAGCACAAATCAGCCCATTGAACAAATGTAATCATTGACCTTGATTGTAAAGATCAGTTCCGAGACAGAAGGAAAAGCCGACAACACAGATATTTATTTAATAACTAATAAAACCTGCAGCTTATTTGAGTGGACGAACTGGAAACGGGAAGAAATCCAGCCTGAAGAGTTAAAACAGACAAGTCCAGCTGTTTCTTGGTAAACTAACCACCCTCCGGCCTCAGCTTCATATTTAGCATAAAGACATGAATATTGTAATCTTCTTATATAACTGTCAGTGAGAAAGCACAATGTCAGGCCGCTCCTGTGTCTGTGCCAGTAGCTGCAGCCACACGCAGTCAAACGTCTGTTACTCATAGTCAGAAAGTTGATCCCAGTGAGGCGGAGGCGCTTTCCACCGATCGTGACTCACAGCGCTTGTGCTCTGCGTGCACGCCGGGGACCCGCCGCTGTGTAACGCATGTGCGCGTCTGCGTGTGCGTCCCTGCGCCTGTGGCTTCAGAGGAAGCTGCACAGAATCCGTCCCTTGTCCTCCGACAGACGCCGCATCAGATGTTGTTTTTCTCTGGATTTCATTACACGGCCTCCCCTCCCTCCCCTCCTCCTCACCCCTCCCCGTTCATTACCCCCCACTGTCCGCCTCTGTCCGGCCCTCGCGTCCACATCCTGTCCCCCTCTGTCTCCCTGGACCAGTTGTGTTGTCGTAATTGGATGACGCAAAGTAAAAAGCAATAAAACAATCACCATGAGGATTCGGGCTCGTTGGAGAGTTAAGGGAGCAGCGTTGCTTTGTGTCCTATAGGTGATTTGGGTGTGGGAGAGAAAGACACAGAGGAATGACTCTTGGTTCCAAGCCACAGTGATGTGCTCGTGGGTTGTGGGTTCAGACGAGGGTCAAAGTTGTGTTTGCTCATTAGCAATTTGCAGATTGGGCTTTTTTTAATGGTATTAAATTGTTAGGAGACAGTCACATTTAACCTTTCTCATGTTTACTTGTTAACAAGGGAGCAAGACAGTTGATATAAGTTAATTTTCTCTTCAGCTTTTGTACTTCTTTGTTCTTTTACACAATAGTGTATCTAAAAACCTTAAAATATCATAAGTGCATTAAAAAAGTTGAATCATTTACAAAAGTAAATGATTTACGTCTACATTTAGTTACTTTCTGTCACCTGCTGAAGATTGTGTAGTTGAATAAACACATCCAACAAAGTGGATCTCTACATCTGTGTGATGCTGCCTTTAATGTAACCTTTTAGTGGATGAGTTCAGCCGTTAGGCTCTTTACGATGCACAGAACAACTATGTTAAACGAGAGTTAAGTGCCTGCAGAAGAAGCACATGGAGGACTGGAGAGGAGGAATGCACTCACTGCATTTTCTCCTAATCCACGCACGCAATGTGGTGGACATAATGCTTTGTGCACGACCACCAGCCATATGCTGCAGTTGCTGTTTTCCATCTCAGCAGTGTGGGCAGAGCGAGGACGCTGCGTCTGGAGGGAAGATGCTCTCAGCTGCAGCTGCAGGAGGCGCAGTCGCCGTCGCTGTGGGATCGAACAGTCACGATACCTCAGCCTCTGCTTCTCCTGTGAGTCTGTGTTCGACGCCAAAGTCTTGGAATTGAGTGGAAGCTGAAAACTGTGTCAGAAAACAGGCCAAAGTAAGAATAAGGATTAGAAGACTGGTGCTTCTTTTACTATAATCAGCTCTGTGGCTCTCAATTCAATTTACAAGTGAGGCACAACCAACATATTTATTATTATTATGCAGAACACTGGCAGTGTTGGCAGGTTGCATGTTGTGGGAACACGCTCTCCTTCCGTCTGACACCAAATAAACACTGTGGCATCTGACTGAGGCTGGTCCTGCTGGAGCTAATGGAGCCGTGGGGCGCAACGGTTGCAGGACATGAGTATTAACGAAGTTTTGTTTTTAAGCCCAGGCATCTTTTAGTTCACTTACTGTCTTTGCTGTTTGTGCTCAGCTTTTTTTGGCCAAGCTTTCACATAGCTGCCTGTCCCCCAACAGGCTGTGAGCGTTCAGTATCAGCTCCACTGTGTCGATGATGCAGTGCTGGAGCGTTAAGAGGAGCAGCTCAATGCTGCCACCTGGCGGCAGGAAATCTAACAGGAAGCAGAAAAGCTGCAGAGAGACAAGCAGCACTCACATGGTGAGTGGCTGTGCAGCGTCTCAGTTATAGACCTGCATTTAAAAGCAACAGCAGCAGCTGTTGCTTTTATCTTATCTCATCTTATATTAAAAAAATAGCAATTGTTCACTCTTCTCAGCTCTAAATGAATAATGCTGTACCAAAACAGGCTCATCTTTGTATTAGGCATCCTGCTGTGAACCTCCAGGGGTGAACAGACAGTGACCTTTTCTGACACTGGATTGTTCTTGCACTATTTCCATTTTATTGATTTCTTGTTTTACAAAAACAGTTATGACAGAATGCATAGACTGAGCCACTTATTCGACTCATCAATGACAACAGAAGAAAAGAACCAAACAAAAACCTGGCGTCAGGACGAGACAAATTTATTTGAAAAAGAAAGCAACACTGTTTGCAGCAGTTCCTGTATGTGCATACATACGGTTATGGTCTCTTTCACACGACTGAATGACATAATTGTCATCAAGCAAACACAGGCAACACACACTCACTTACTAGCACACACTGCATGGGAAACCATGGGATGCATCTGACAAACCACAGACACTAACACAGTGAAGGAAATGCATAGAAATATTCGGATAAAGAATCGGGTGACGCAAAGAGAATAGGATTTTCTCTGCGTATATTTGGAATTTAAAGTTCAGATTTATTAGGTTTGAAAATAAAAAAAAACAATTGTTTGTAGTTAGACAAAAGCAAATAAGACAAAATAAAATGGGTGAACTGACTGTCAATTTAGTTACGATTTTTGAAACAATGGGAGTGTAGCCGTCGCACTGAAACACAAGCGTCTAATCACTAGCAGCAACAGTGGCTCCCACGGAGTCTCCACCGACTACATCAGCAGCGCAATGATTAGCAGTTAGTCTGTTAGCATCTCTAACAGCATCAGACGAGGTTTAACTGCTGCGTCCTTCATGTTCCTTTATGCATTTCTGCAAAGCTGAGAGCTTCACACTGAACGGTCCTTCAATAGCATCAGTGGAAACATATCTTCAGCTCTTTGGGGCTGGACACTCGAGCTGGTTCTGCAATCTACAGCACAACGGCACCAAGTAAGTGAGCAACAGCCCAGTGACCTCACACCAGCACAATGACCCATCAGGCCGTCAAATGTTAAATGTTAAATTAACTTTACTGCAACGGCCTTGGCTTTTACAGACAGACAGTGATTGGTGCAAAGCCATGCATGTAAATATTACAGAGCTTCTGGTGTGGCCTGATTACAGAAATGCATAAAGGAACATTAGTGGCACAGTTGCCAGGAATTAATATGGAAGTCAAAACACAGTTCTTGTCAGCTTCACTGTTTGAAAAAGGAGATTAAAAAAAAAAAAAGTGAAAAACAAAACAAAAACAAATGCATGTGACGCAGAGACCAAGCACCTTCTCATACCTTAACAGACATCCTGACAAAACAACAGTTCCATTTTATAACCAGTCCAGATGCAGGGAATGTTTTCCTCTAATGACTGATTAATAAAAATCTTTTTTGTTGTACTTTTATTTTCATACTGATCTGCATGTTATTAATGTGCGTATTCTTCCACAGCGTAAACTCCAGAGGATTGTCCTCGCTTGTAAAACTAGCTTGGATTCCCAAAAAAAAAACAAACAAAAAAAAAAAACACGAGATGAAGATTTGTTAAATACTAGGAGAACATCAATGTTTGAGAAGACGGTAACAACTAACATCTACCAAACCTCTTCCACTCTAAAGAAACTACGTTTTCATTTTACCAAAAGCAGACAGATGCAACTTGGTCAGGTCACGCAGGCGTTTTTAATATAGATTTTAATATGTTAGAATTCATTAAAACGTGTTAACTGTATTTATTTTATTTCAAAATATTGGTCAGTCTAAACTCTTGCATTAATTAAAGTTATCCCTCCTTTTTTATTTACATTCCAGTTGTTAGAATGGAGGATAAGGTTCTGGTTCAGGTTGGTGAGTCTTTACACTTTGAGTGACTGCTCTTAAGTGTTGAAGACCAGACGTCAGCTGTAACAGGCAAGCGCATACCAGTCATGTGGCCATTTATGTAAAGAGCAGTAAATGCATGTCAATTCTTAAATTATGAGGACATCACTAGTATTTGGTTACTGAAAACTTTTATGACAGTGTGTCTATGTCGATATATATAAAACATTCACCACACAATACCAGTGTACAGCTACATTTCTACATCTTTGCTGCAACAGGTCAACCAGCTCCAACAGCTGTCACAGGCCACGTCACGTGTTCACAAGGTTCAGCCCCCACCTCCCTGCCTCGTGTGGAGCCTACCTATTATTCCATTAATCTGGGCCTCTGAGGGATGCAGGGAATGCTACATGACACTGTTAACAAAGATTACACATGACCATCAGCATGACGACAAAGCCTACAGCTGAAGAGGGTCTTACATCCACTAGGTAGTAAAGACTGGAATCACTGTACCCCTCCTCTTATTAGTACTGGCAGAGGCAGAATATAGAGAATCTCTCTTCAGCGCTCTACATCTGGGCTTCCACAAGCAACATACAGAAGTAAAAGGTTGGAAGGGATGGAATTAAATAAAAACAGAGTAACAGTTTCTTTGCTACTGCTAAACCTAGAAACCTGAACCAGTTACAATCTTTTCAGACCTCCTCCTCACTCCAGACCCTTTTGGTTAGAAAACTACCACTCGTGTCACCGACACAAAGCTCAGTGTGACGTTTCTGTCCTCTTCTGGTAAGTAGGTTGGTGTGCAGTCGTGCTCATTCCGGTTCTGTCTCTGAACAGGGTCAGGGTTACACACACCGTCTAAGATGGGGGTGGGGCTTTAACCGTTGAGGAGATAGACTACAAGCTCATAGGTGCACATCATGATGGCGGTGTTGGGAATCTGCCGCACCAGGTGTGTGGTGAGGCCGCGGTACAAAGCACGATAGCCCTCCTCTTTGGGCACTGTAGTTAAAGTCTGGAAAAATGAGCGGTACTTGGTGCCCTCCTCACGTAACCTGGTCCGGATCACCTCTGGGAAGAGAAGACAAAAGGGAGAGATGGAACGGAAAGCTACCTTAAATAGGACAAATTAACATTATCTTGGTTCTAAACGGACTCGTACCGTGAGGATAGGCAATAGTTGTGGCACATGTCTTTGAAGTGGCAGCAGCGAGCATCATCCCAACAAAGTCTGAAGCGTCTTTGGACGCCTCCTCCTCCTCCTCCATGTTTTGTGGCGCTTTGGCCTCCAGGAGACGCCGTTTGATGTTTTCATAAATCACAAAGTGGATCACAGTCTCAGAGATGCCGGCGTAGGACGCCGACATTCCCCTGTAGAAGCCTCGCAGGCCGTCGGCCCGATAGACCCGCTGCACACACTCAAACGCACTCATCCTGCGTTCGCCTCGGTTCCTGACAAAACGAGAACATTCACACATGAGATCAAAGACATTGGAACATGACTGACTAAACTGAAAGTCTAGCAGGCTGGCACCCAAGTGTCATGTTTACCTAGCATCTAACTGTAGACGGGTCTTTATGAGCCATATTGGGTTGGTCGCAGTGATGGCTGTAAAACCTGTGAAAGAAAGAAGCAAGAGGATTACAGCTCATTCAAAACCTAGACATAGAATCAGACTACAAGTTACGCACAAAACACTGGCTACACTAAAAGGTCAAGATATGAATGTGCTTTAAGTTGCATTCATGTTGGTTAAAAGTTAAAACCAGTGTAATTATGTCCTTTTACCTAGATCGAGAAACGGTAGAGGACAGAAATAGAGAGAGAGAGAGAGAGAAAGAAAAACCAGATATATTAAAAGAAGCATAGATCTGTGGCGAGTACTCACGCAGACCCAAGTAACTCCTCACAGATGCAGCTAGAGACCCCTGGTGGTGCGGGGGTCTCATGCCCTTGCGAGAGGAGAGCTATGGTAGAGTAAAAGCCTAAAACAGACACAGGCTCGTGTGTAGCAAAGTGACCGGCATGCAACCATTTAAAGTCCCCATTCCCCGCACTGACCCACAGGATTTAACGCAGCACATTCACGTGAAACCATGTGTGATTCACCCCTAACACCACAACGGCAGCAGGGACGCGCTCGCTCCTGTCACTTCAAACGTCCCTTGATGCGCGTAACAAAGCAACAACGGCTCGCGGAGCCTGCTCGGCGTGGTAGACAGAAACAGAAATCACAGCAAACAAAAGGCTTGATCAGCCCAGTTTACACAGACTGCTTCACTTCAGCAGACGAATGAATGAATGAAACACTGCAAGGATCAAGTACGTTGGGTTATTTTGGGCTGCAGGAATAAAACTAGCCTGGTTAGAGTAGTATTCACACCCTGCTCTAGCCTTTGGTTCACGTTTGTTATTAGACCAGGCAGAAACCAAACGGAAACCAAAACTAGCTGTTCTAATGTATAACGTCACTTCAGCTCAATCAGGTCTGTAAAACAAAGTTGTTTTGAGCTCACAAACCTCTCTGGGGAAAAGGTGAAAGAAACAGGACAGGTGTGTTTTAACACATAAGTACATTTATGTATGCTGTCACTCAACACACTAATTCTACCGTGTTTGTTCTCTACAGAGACAGGACGACTGACATCAACAGTACCTGTGCAGTACAGCGTGCACTGAGCAGAGCTGACTGGGTAACGCTCCCCTACTCCTGACAAGCATCCTGAAAATGCTTCCCCATGTTAACAAGTCTTACTTAGCGGTGCATGTTAGGGTGTGACTTCAGATGTGTATTCACCTGCCATTCCAGCCGACACCATGTGTACCTGTGTGGAGTCAGGTTCCAACACACCGTTCAGTTTCTCTTTGGCAGTGGAGTAAGCAGCAAAGTAGATTGCTCTATTGAAAGCAGACGAAAAAAAAAACAAAACAGGTCAGTGCACGATACACCAGAACAAGGAAAACAAGTAATTTATGCCATGTTTTAGTGATTTGCAGGAAAGCTAATTAGTCCCAGTCAGCTGTGTGCCCCCCGGTAGCACTGTAGACTATTAATTACAATGCATTAACAAGTAAAAGTGTCCCCATGTCAGGTTGAGCTTAATGAGCTTTGAAAATTCATTTACAGAAAAGCTGAGAGCAGAACCAACAGTCTGAGCAAACGGGCCCCGTTGAACAAAGAGCGCTTTCATTAGAAAAAGCTCATGTTGCCTTTATTTTCACTAATTAAGGGGAATAATGGTCACGTTTATATTCCTGTCCAAAGTGGCTTCTCTCTCTCCTTTCTCCCGTACTGGCAGCGGTTTAATGTGGATTCTATTTATTTTGTCAAATGTGTTTAGACTGTTAATGATGCTCGCAGCTTATCAGTCACATTAGAAGACCGTGTTTGTGCGTTTCGCTTTAAATGCGCGTCAAAGCTCGGGAGGCCTCGCTGCCGCTGCCTTCTCTTCAGCGCCACTCATGCGTGTATGGGCACTAACACAACACTCCACGTATGCTTGGCACTGGCATCATTAGCTGCTGCCCACCACCATTAGCCGCCACTTTGTTCCTGTAATTACCACTCAGGGTAATTAATGATTGGGCCAAAATACGTTAATATGTAACTGCCGCCGTTTAAAGAACAGTCTGTTGTCAGCATGTTGCTGCCGTAAAGTTTACTAACCATTAGAACGGCACAAAAACTGCTGAGAGGATCATGAAGATGAATGAGACCTAAATGAGTGTGGATCCCAAAAGACCCAAAGAAAGGAAGTTTACATAATACACAGCTAAGCTCATCTGTAATGTGTAAGCTCACCCACAGTAAGTAAGTAAGTAAGAGTTCTCAGCCAGTGTGTGCAACAAGTGCTTGCGTTACCAAAAAGTCCTCCTGCACTGCAAAAGCTGATACTAAAGTAATGTTTGAAAATGATTAGATAAAACAGCCACGGCCTTTGTTTAGTATATTACGGCATCAGGACACTGGAAACGGCTCCAATGCTATGCAGCACTTTGACGCACTAAAACATATGCGGTGAAGCAGGACTAGTAGCAATCACTTTCACCTGTAAAACACAGCACCGTCTTACCTGGAAGGTGCCACGCCCACCAGGTTTGGCCCCAGGCCTCTGAACAGCGAGCGAGGTCCCTCCTTCTCCAGTATCAATCTGATAGTGAAACAAACAGAAGCATTTATGTAAGGACCTGCAAGGTTGTGTGATTAAATGCCTGCATTCTTCACATTGTTGCCTGATGTATTGTAGTGTCTTGCATAGTTAAATCTCTCTATACAAACTCAAACCTTTTCCCTTAGTTTTATGATCTACAACTTTTCCAACCACCATAAACTCCACACCTGATGAACTTTAACCTACTTCTGAAGTCTTAGAACCAGCAGCGCTCTAAGAATAGAATAATTGTCACTAGTCAGTCATTTGCCTCGACACTTTTGAGCTGCTGAGTAATGAACACTACTGGGTCCAGTAAAAACACACGCATGGATGTTCAAGCTATTGTCCAATAAACTGTCCGCTTTAGCGGGCGGCAGCATATAGTTTATTAAGCTACACATGTAAGCTGCCTCACACTTTAATATTCAGCCTAAAACAGATGCGCTCTAATCATCCGTGTGTGTCATGTCTAAACACTGGTGTGCCATTTTGGGCTTAGATGGCTGTAACATGCAGGCCTGGACAGATGCATCCCTCATGACATTTGGCATTTTTATGCAGCCTCCCTGACCACCACCACCTGCCACTACGTCACGTGATTGGCTGCAAACTGCTTCTTCTTGATACTTTGATACAGTTAGTTTTAACAAGTTTCTACACTGGCTTTGATGACAATGACCTCATTTTATACCTTTTTTTAAATAAGCATAACTGTATTCTGCTTTTAACAACCCCAGTTTGTGAACAAGCCAAAAACAAAAATAGGATTGGATAGGATCTGGTCCATTACCAGATTGACTGGTGTTTCACTTTAATTCGTCTTGGTCGAGGTGGGAGGTGGCACTGAGCCATAAGTCAGTTTTCCAGGGCTCAGAGCAGTCCAGCCATGACCTGTTTAGACTAGTTCCCGCCATTCTCTCCCTCACAGAACTGATCTTATTTCCTATCAGTGTCATGTCTGGCAGTTTACCTAAATCAAGGCATACTTGACTGAGGAAAAGAACTGACACACGCTGACTCAGCAGAAATAACGTATTTATGAACGTCTCAAACAAACATATTTGTTAGATTGGTTGTGCAATTTCCACTTTGGCTAAAACAACTTATTTATGCTCTGGTGTCGCTTGTCCAAAGTATGAGGTTGGTATGATTTCAGGCACAACAACCAGCAAAACACGGTGTCAGCTGCAGACAGAATCATAACGCAGCTGCCGTCAAACCTCTGTGAGAGCTGGGAGGGAGAACCATGACCTCGAACATGAAGAGCTCCATTCATTTTGGTTAGTGCTGCAATGACCACAGGCTAGAAGTGTTTACGGAGTTCTATGTTTAAGCAATATTTGAAGGTTGTGTAAAATTACATGCTGTATGTGAGACTTTTATGAGTGTGCCTAAAAAATATACCCACTTGAGACAGTGCAGGGGGCCTGGAGGAGACATGCGGGCCACGCTGGGCCCGTTGACTGTGCTGAGCTGAACCTCAGACACATACAGGGTGATGGAGGAGGACTGTAGACGGGTCTTCACTACTTCCAGTGGACAAGTCAATATGGCTCCTACAGTGCCCCCACATCTAGCAGACAGGAATAAAAAAGGGTACAGGTTACATAATAACAAACCCCCATTCACTGCTGATAAACTAAACCTCTGTATTGTTCCTCAACAACCTTTAGGATAGTTGATGATATGGATAAAAAAATAACCCAATAGTGTGGTTAGTGGAATTCTAAAGATCCCTGTCACGCAGACAAGAAACGGCACAGTGTGGGAGCAGTGAGAGTGAGTCAGGAATGTTTTGTGCTCTTTAGGGAATAACAGCAAGTCTGTGCTCAGTGCCACAACACATTCCAAACGCAAATACATTTATTTGTATAAGGAATTATTAAAACGGGCTCAACTAAAAGCTTCAAACAGGTTGACGGAGAGCCTCAAATCTTCAAGAATAGGAAACAACATTGGTATCATTCTCTTGATATAAAAATGATTCATTTCTAGGTTTAGTTTAGCAAACAAGCATTCATCATCCTATTATATATTACTATCTTCTATGCTAATAACTTATGTAAATAAGTGTTTAGACCTGTAAATAATGTGTAAACAATAAATATTCGGCATGAGGGTATAAAAAGACGGAGTCAGACCAGATGCAATTGCATGTTTGTCTTGTGTAAACCGGGAGAATAAAACTCATTCTGATCATTGTGAATGGTAAAACAAACAATTTAAAATTTTAGTTATAGAAAACAGCATGAAAAGATAGACACAACATCCTCCATTCAGGGTGTTTGCTTATGAGCAGCTCAGGTATTTCAGGAAATGCTGACAAGCTAGCAATATGTAAAAAAAAACATCACTAAGGAAAATATAAGACTAAAAAAAATTAAAAAACTACCTTCGTACACAATTAAACAAAAACTTAAGAGCTTAAACGTGGGCCAACAACAGACATCTGTAAACTTAGCTCAGTTTCAGTGAGCACTAAAAGCAGAGATGGACCTGTTGAAGTATCTGAGAGGTAAACTAATGGGTGTGGTGAGGCTATACTTACAACAAATACATGTGAAATATGTCAATGTATTACAAACCGGGTTTGACATTGATTGTACTGAACTGAAGAGACACTGCTGGTGTTAAAAAGAATATGGAAAGCGCTCATTTTCAACTGGGGAGAACAGTTGCCTGGAGCAAAACAGGCCGATGGTTAAATTATAAGTCAAAACACTGACATGTGACTTCAAACGGTCATGGCACGGATGAACAGATTTGACCTAAATTCACTCAAGTTGCGTGATACTGCGCCACAGTCTGGATGTCGCAACAGTGGCATCAAATAATAGTATTTTTCTTGTTTTTAAATCCTTCTTTTCGAATCTGTTTGCACACTGCTTTTCTGACGCACTAATGCTTTCGCAGATAGCGGCCAAAGTGGGTTGCGATCTCTTTAACACTGACGGCTTCTGCAATCAAAATCCATACACGGGTAACAGGAGATTTTTATGGTAACAGGAGATTTATATTTCGTGGTTACAATTGCTAAAGTCACATAACAATATTCTGCAAACCAGCCCTTTAATTCACAATCTAATGTCATTGTAACGCATGACATTGAGCTCAGCGCCTGTGGATGCACATGGATCGCTTAGCTAACAGACGCTAACGCTAATTTACAGTTTAAGATTGTGCCACTCGTCATAAATCAATATAATAACCATAGTGATGCAACCACCCGCCGATTAGCTAACGAAAGTTAGCAATCAGAGCTAGCTAGCTACGCGCTTACAAGTATGACACAGGCATTTGGTCACTCACCCTCCAGCAAATAGATGAACCAAAGTATCTCTTTGACTCATTATTTATCATATTCGGGAGCCGTCCACAGGGCACCACACGGGGATAACGGGGCCGGGCGTGGTGAAGCAGGGGGGCAGCGATCCCCAAACTAGCACGTAAATGATCTTCAGAACGCCTGTCTTGCGGTGGAGGTCAAAAACGAGGCTGTGACAGAGAAGCTAACTAAGCTAGCTGTCGTTAGCCGCGAAGCTAACGGGTTCCCGGTAGGTAAAAGGCCGATGTCAGAGCGACAGGTTTGCGTCTCCTCCTTGCGAAATGTTTAACCGTGGGATGGGCGTGAGTGCCGTCAGAGAGTCGCTCCCGTTACACCGACCGCGGACGACGCTTGGCTGCCTTCAGGTCGACGCGCCTCTGCTCACTGAGAGCCCCGAGAGCCCGGTACCAATGTTTATCATCGACTGTGAAGCCGCAAAACAGAAGCGCCGATTGGCTGAGCTGGGACAAAGCCCGCCCCCCGTCACTACTCACTCACGTGATGACACTGTCACTTCATTCATGGGCTGTAAATCATTGTTCTGTTGGGGAAATGAAAGAGCTTTCAGTGTTTTCCGACTAGAAACTATATTGTAGGTATTATTCTTTTAGGAATAGGTATTATTAATCTCTAATTTTATTCTAATTATGTTTATTTTAAAAGCGTTGTCGCCTGAACAGGGACTTGAACCCTGGACCCTCAGATTAAAAGTCTGATGCTCTACCGACTGAGCTATCCAGGCCCGAAATATGAATTCATAGCTGTTTTATTCACGCAAGATGTCTATGTCTAACATATTAAGCAGCACAGTGAGGAACAAATACTTGATCGTAACAAGCACTTAATTGCCAAGGAGTTTTCTGATCACAGGAATTAGACCAAAGCAATTCCATGCCTTGCTAACTTTGCCTTGCATTTCAGCATATGTTGGCTCATCATATCAATGTACTAAATTAAACAACTACACTGCTTTAAGTATGAAAACCAAAAATGTTTATTTAAAAGATATAAACATATGTATAAATGTTCCAAGATGGATTTGGAAACTGGTAAAATGTTGCTTGTATACGCTGGTTTTACCTCAGGCTATTTTGGTATATGTGATCTAAATATTTCATACAGAGGTTTTTTTGTATGCTTAGGATGGGCAGTCATCGTGTATGTCTGTGTAGGTGTGTGCGCGACAGACAGAAACGGAAAAAGACAGAGATGGAGACCTGAGACTGAACTGCACACAGAAAACAAGGTTTTCCAATTTGAGCTGCAGAATAAAGTCCATGTGCCACCTAATTTCATAATTACAACCGTAGTTCAATAAGACCAGATCATGTGCCACAGTTTCTCATGTAACCGTGTTACTGATACACTGCAAAAGGCATGGTACTGTGGTGTGTCTGCTGAGGTTATAGTTCCCAGTTGTAGAGTTTTAGTTGTTTTATATAAAAATTGAAGAAGTCTTTTATTGTAGTTGTAAAACAAGTAAGTGGTTGTACAGTAAAACAAGTTTTACAACTGTTATAACTGCTACAAGTTGCTGGGGAATAATTAAATGAAAGACAACTGACTAAAAGTAAAAGATTGTCTCTAGTTTTTCTCTATTTAATTTCAAACTAAATGTGTCTTTACAAGAAGCCTTCAAGAACTTGTAAGGGCGCAACTCCCTGTATATATATATATATATATATATATATATATATATATATATATATATATATATATATATATATATATATATATATATATATATATATATATATATATATATATATATATATATATAAAACAACTCTATTCTCACCCTCCATCCACTTTCCAAGCTCGGGTCCTCTACCAGAGGCCAGGGAGCTTGAGGGTTCTGCGCAGTATCCTTGCTGTTCCTAGGACTGCACTTTTCTGGACTGAGATTTCGGATGTTTTTCCAGGGATCTGTCGTAGCCACTCCTCCAGTTTGGGGGTCACAGCCCCTAGTGCTCCGATCACCACAGGCACCACTGTGGCCTTCACCTTCCAAGCCTTCTCCAGTTCTTCTCTGAGCCCTTGGTATTTCTCTAGTTTCTCATGTTCCTTTTTCCTGATGTTGCCATCGCTTGGTATTGCCACATCCACCACTACGGCTTTCCTCTGCTCTTTATCCACCACCACAATGTCTGGTTGGTTCGCCATTACCATTCTGTCAGTCTGGATCTGGAAGTCCCACAGGATCTTGGCTCGCTCGTTCTCTACCACCTTGGGAGGTGTTTCCCACTTTGACCTTGGGGTTTCCAGTCCATACTCCGCACAGATGTTCCTGTATACTATGCCAGCCACTTGGTTATGGCGTTCCATGTATGCTTTGCCTGCCAGCATCTTACACCCTGCAGTTATGTGCTGGACCGTCTCTGGGGCCTCTTTGCACAGTCTACACCTTGGGTCTTGTCTGGTGTGGTAGATCTGGGCCTCTATGGCTCTGGTGCTCAGGGCCTGCTCCTGTGCAGCCAGGATGAGTGCCTCTGTGCTGTCCTTCAGCCCAGCCCTTTCAAGCCATTGGTAGGATTTGTTGAGATCAGCCACTTCAGTTATGTTCCGGTGGTACATCCCGTGCAAGGGCTTGTCCTCCCATGATGGTCCCTCTTCCAGCATCTCATCCTCTGTTCTCCACTGCCTGAGACATTCACTCAGCACGTCATCTGTCGGGGCCTTATCCTTGATGTACTTATGGATCTTGGATGTTTCATCCTGGATAGTGGCTCTCACGCTCACTAGTCCTCGGCCTCCTTCCTTGCGGCTAGCGTACAGTCTCAGGGTGCTGGATTTGGGGTGGAACCCTCCATGCATGGTGAGGAGCTTTCGTGTCTTAACATCTGTGGTCTGTATCTCTTCCTTTGGCCACCTTATTATTCCTGCAGGGTATCTGATCACTGGCAGGGCGTAGCTGTTTATTGCCTGGGATTTGTTCTTGCCATTGAGCTGGCTTCTTAGGACTTGCCTTACTCGTTGGAGGTATTTGGCTGTTGCCGCATTCCTTGTTGCCTGTTCAAGGTTGCCGTTTGCCTGTGGTATTCCAAGGTACTTGTAATTGTCCTCAATGTCTGCTATTGTTCCTTCTGGGAGTGAGACCCCTTCTGTGTGGATTACCTTGCCTCTCTTTGTCACCATCCTCCCACATTTCTCGAGTCCGAATGACATCCCGATGTCCGAGCTGTAGATCCTGGTGGTGTGGATCAGCGAGTCGATGTCTCGCTCACTCTTGGCGTACAGCTTGATGTCATCCATGTAGAGGAGGTGACTTATGGTGGCCCCGTTCCGGAGTCGGTATCCATAGCCAGTCTTGTTTATTATTTGGCTGAGGGGGTTCAGACCTATGCAGAACAGCAGTGGGGACAGTGCATCTCCTTGGTATATGCCACATTTGATGGATACTTGGGCAAGTGGCTTCCCATTGGCTTCAAGGGTGGTTCTCCACAACCTCATCGAGTTTGC
This sequence comes from Betta splendens, assembly GCF_900634795.4. Taxonomy (NCBI): domain Eukaryota; kingdom Metazoa; phylum Chordata; class Actinopteri; order Anabantiformes; family Osphronemidae; genus Betta; species Betta splendens. Next base: position 15,209,892 of record NC_040893.2, read on the forward strand.
AATGAAGGCCCTTAGAGTTCTGTTGATGTTGTACAGCTCCAAGCATTCAGTGATCCATGTGTGTGGCATTGAGTCATAGGCTTTCTTGTAGTCGATCCAGGCTGTGCACAGGTTGGTGTGTCGCATTCTGCAGTCTTGAGCGACTGTTCTGTCTACCAGGAGTTGGTGTTTGGCTCCTCTGGTATCCTTACCAATGCCCTTCTGTGCTTCGCTCATGTATTGACTCATGTGCCCACTTATCTTAGCTGCAATGATGCCTGACATGAGCTTCCATGTTGTGGAGAGGCAGGTTATTGGCCGGTAGTTGGATGGGACTGTGCCCTTTGAGGGATCCTTCATTATCAGAATCGTTCGCCCTTCGGTTAGCCATTCAGGGTGAGTCCCATCCCTTAGCAGCTGGTTCATTTGTGCTGCCAGGCGCTCATGGATTGCAGTGAGCTTCTTTAGCCAGTAGGCGTGGATCATGTCAGGGCCAGGTGCTGTCCAGTTTTTCATACCTGAGACTCTATGTTGGATGTCTGCCACTGTGATAGTCACTGGATTCTGTTCAGGGAGGTTGCTGTGGTCTTCCCTCAGATCCACCAGCCACTGTGCATCACTGTTGTGTGATGCCTCCCTTTCCCATATACCCTTCCAGTACTGTTCAGTTTCCAGCCTTGGTGGGTTTGCTCTGCTGTTATTACCTTGCCATTGAGAGTACACTTTCGCAGGTTGTGTTGCGAACAGCCGGTTTATTCGTCTGGCTTCGTTATCTCTGGTGTATCTCTTTAGGCGGCTGGCCAAGGCTTGTAGCCTTTGCTTGGCAGTTTCGAGTGCTTCAGGTATGGTCATCTGGCTGTACCTCTTGGGCATCGGTCTTTTCATTGCACCTCTCTGGGCCTCTGTCATTTGGCTCACTTCCCTCCGAGCTGCCTTGATTTTTGCCTCCAACCTTCATTTCCATGGTGGGTATTGTTTCTCATGGCTCCCATGGTTGCTCTTATAGCCAAGCACCTCTAGGATCACTGATGCTGAAGCGTATATCAGCTCATTGGTTTCTGTGATTGTTGTGGTAGGGATCACTCTCAATGCTGCATTCACATCTTCCATGAGACTTTCTGATGGTACTTCACTTAGCCGTTGTAGTGGGGTTCGGGGTTGCCTGTTCAGTCTCGCCATGATCTTATCTTTCAGGTCAGTCGCTGCCTCGCTCAGCGTATCTGTGCTTATTGGGGCTTCGTACCCAATTTCCGGTTGGGGAGATGGTGAAACCTCCCCTCTGACCTGGCGTCCTGGCTCCCCCTTGCCGTAGCATTTGTGTTGTATCTCGTCAATCTCAAGTTGTGATAGCAGTTGCCGTTTGTGGATGTTGGAACACTGAGCTACTAGTTGCTTCGCCGCATTAACTTTCATTCAGCTGCATTAACAATGTTAATGCAGCTGAAGTGTTATTTTGTTCTTTGTCACATTGACCATGATGCACCACATGTTTTGCTGTAGTGTGCGTTTTTATTTTAACAGATTTTTTATAAAGGCTACATTTAGGCTTTGGAAGAAACACGCAGACGAATGCCATAGCTAATCATCCATATTATGCCCACCATTGCTGTCGCATGTTTTCAATTGGAGCAGAATGGAGTGGGAAGGAAACAGGTCAAGTTAAGGAGTTGCACGTTCAGCTGCTTGGCTCATATGACCAACATACCTTCACCTATTACAGCAGGAGCTATAGACAATGATCCACTGGGAGCTTCATGGGATGTCTGATTCAATCATCGATAATCACAGACCTAACCTGTCATGTTTGGTGACTGCTCTGCAGATGCACGCAAATGTCATGTAACCCTGGCTGCATTTAAACAGATTTTTTTCTCAGAACCACTTCTCACTATCTTGCTATGCAGTGTCTCAGAATTTACTGATCACATGAGCATGCAGTGATGCAGTGCAGGCGGGATGTTATTAGGGACCAGACTGCAGGACACTGACAGTAGTTGTCTGGAGAGGACCAGGCTGTTAATTTAGCATCACGCAACTCATCCACATATTACAGCGCTGAGGCTAATTTCTGCAAATCCAAAGAATGCAATTTTAACAAACTAAACATAACCTAGAAAGATACAGGTTTCTTGCTGGTATTGTGAAGGTATTTCTTACTTATATTTGATTTGATTAAATCCCCTTCAGAAACACAAGTCTAACTATTAAATTTATTTGAATGTTTATAAATAAACCTAGAAAAATACAGATAGATATTTCGACAAAGGCAATATCTGTAATGTTGCTACATGTCCACTAGATGGGGCAATAAGGTCAGACTTTCACTGGGCTGTCTGGCAACAGATCTGCAAGTTAGAGTAAAATAGTAAAGTAAAATAACAGAAAACATAAAACGCCCCGGAACTATAGACTTTCAAAGTAAAACTTCTTTGTTGTTCTGCTCTTCAAACAAAACATACCACAACATTGCATATACATTCTGCAGCTATGATCAAATGTTTATCATTACAGTATATAAATATATTGCTTTTATATGTTGACACCAGTAGACTATCTACTACGCACGCGTGATCTGTAAAATATGGTAACGCGTTTCACCCTGTATTTGTTTAATTTTGAAAGACACGACAGGAATCCCCGCGTTGATGCAACGTCTTATTTGACGTCGGGCTCCAGGCTCCGCCGCTCCGTCTGCATCGCTGTCCGTCGTAGCGGAGACGCCGAAGCGCTGGATTCAAGTGTTTAACCCGGTTGTCTGCGGCTCCGAGAGACGCTCACTACACGCAGGTGAGACAAATACAAGCAGTACTACTTTATGGAGGAATGGGGTGTTCGGCCATGTGCATCCAGCGTTCGCTCCGTCGCCTTTTTGCAGCGGGTGCGATTTGTTGATGTGGCATTTTAATGTCTGGGTTCGGTCGCTGCCTCCGTGGAAACACAAAGCTGCTCATCAGCGCGGCAACTTGTGTCAACTTGTCCACGGCGACGCGAGACGCAACAAGTAGAGAGGGAGGAAGCAACTCAAGTGTGACGTCTCACGACGGCGGCGGCGCGAGCTCCGCGCGCGGCGCTCGTCGTTAACGGTGAGTGACATATGGCAGGCGTCATTAACGGGCGTTAAGTAGCTAGTGTGGCTAACGGTTAGCTGGTTAACTAGCGGAGCGGTGACCACGGCTCCTCCGCTGACGTCAGCCTGTCAGCCAGCCAACCAACCAACCAACCAACCAACGAACGCACGCGCACGTTGAAGTTCACAGATGACTTGGGCATCGAAGCCACGCGCGAAGGAGCTTCTCGTGGAATTAAATGTAGACTTTATTGTCCTCCATCACAGATGCTACGTGTCCCCTCTTCACTCTCCTTCCTCAGATCTGTTTTTTCACTTTCACTTTTTCTGAGACTTTTACGCGGTGAAGCACCAAACGTCCATCGTTGCTGGACGGAGTTGTGTTGGACACCTGAAAGTAGAGATGGGGCTATTTCAGGCGCTGTAATTGTAGGTTTTACGTGGAGGACTACACTTAGTCTAGTCTCCGCTTCGGCTTCTATAACTTCTGTGTTTATGCAGAAAATGTGTATGTGTCTAATAGACGAAAACAGGTTTAGAAATAAGATAACTAGTAATTTAAAGTCCATTATGAGTGATGTACTCCCTTTTCCTCCTCCTGTAGTTGAAGCTCGCTTAAGGCATAATTTAATAGTGTTTCATTTATTTTCAAGTTAGTGAAAGAGACAAAGGCAATCTGTGATGGATTTGAGCTACGGTGCACTGAAGAGTGGAGTTTAATGGTAATCTGCTGTAGTTAATGAGCAGTGCGTGCTCGTTTTGGGCTGAGTTGAAGGCATATTTTGACCCGTTGCACCTTGTCAGCATACTATCACGGTTAGCGAGCTGCAGGAGCACCGGCTGATGCAGACTGTGCATCCTATCATCCTTTATCATCCAGCCTCAAGCTGTGTGCAGCTGCAGGGAGACTTACTCTTACTTCCTTAATTGTGCTTGGCTTTGTTCACTCTGACCACATCCTCTTTTTCCACTGAATCATTTTCTTTACAATTTGAATTATGAAGTTATCTTTTTTTTTAAATGCAATCTGACTGTAATGTCATGACTCTTTCACTCTGTGTCCAGTCTGGATGGACGACGGACAGAGACGGGGACCAATCACGTGACAAGATGCTGGCTCGTAACCGCTTCCTCCTCCTGTTGGGGTTGGGTGGGGCTGCGCTGGCCATCATCAGTCTGAGCCTCCAGTTTTGTAAGTGCACCCATCATGTTTGGCGCATTTGCTTTGCATGTTCACAATTTAATCACTATTCAAATCAATTCTTGTGAAGTAAAAGAGTACCTCAGCTTGTAGTTTTCTGTACATGGTTCGTGTTCAGACTCTCATATCTACTCGGTGCTTTCCTGTTCTAGCCTCCCCATTCATTCTAGAACAAAGCAGAATCCCCTGCAGAGTTCCTATAAATATCCTGCATACACAGTGGGCCTCTGGATGTTCTGAAACCTTCTGGGTGTCTGCTGTCACACTGTCACATCTGCTGTAGAATAGCAACGTATACACAATTGTGCCCATTCCCCATAACGTCATTACTCAGCTTCTCCTGTAGGTATTGTCTAGACGGTGTATCCTCCCAGCCGCAGTGAATGCAAGGAAACCAGTACTCTGTAACAAGAGTCGGTCTCTCTCCTGCATTGGATGTGATTTACAAGTGTCATAAGGGAAATGAAGCAGGCAGGCCACATAGTCTTAATGCAAATCTATGTTTGCATTCGTAAGATAAGGCTCTTTATGCACGATTCCTAAAAAGCCTGCTGTAGTGCAAGTGACTTTGTGACTATACGCTTGTGTCTGGACATAGGATTAAACTCCCATAAGTCAGTCCCACACACAGGATTAAAAGGAAATTCAGTGTGACAGCGCTTGGGGTTTGAAATGCATCTTTCCTTCTGTTGCTTCGAATGTCATGTAAGGTCACAGAGAAACATAAACAAAGAGCACAGATGCTGTTACTCATTGAAGATTTTACATTTCCAAATGCTCCCACATTTCTCTGACCATGACCCGCCTCTTCCCCCTCCTCCCCCTGGTAACAGTGTGTGCTGGACCATTTAAAAAGCAGTTGCTGAGTAAGTTATTAACTCCTCACCCCTGCCTTGGTCATTTTCTCCTTGGTGAAATGTTCACAGAAGGCTATAGGTATTTGCACACACCCCTCAGATTTTATACGGTCACGTCTGCCTTGAAATGTTCTGATTTAAAGTAAGTAAATTCACTTTAAGACTAGAAATTGGTTCCGTTTTTTTTCATCAGCTGCACGACTGGAGAAAGAAGGATGCTGTCATCATTTATTCATCAAGCATACAGAAGGTTTTGAGCCACATTGCAGGAAAAGCATGGGATGGTCATATATTGGGTTAGACCTCATGGTTAATAGATGATTTCTTTTTTCACTTAAATAATCTAGTTCATTGTCTCCACTCTGTTGTGGTCCTGTTTTACCCCTTGCGAATAAAAAAAGAAATCCCTTCCAGATGTTTATCACTTTCGTTTGGACCATTACTATAAAAACACTAAATGATGGCTGATAATCAATGCCAGACTAAATGACTCTCTGGCTCCAGGCTGCCTGAAATTAAAATGAGAAAGCTTGAAGAACAGATGGAGGTCAACTGCAGCGGTGCGAGTTAGCGTGACCTAAGCGCAAACAAGCAGCTGTTTGAGATGTTAGTAGTGATGAAGGGGCAGGTGAAGAGCTTGAGACTTAATGGTCTTGGAGTGCGATATACATGGAGAGGAAAATGTCAAAAGAATATATACAAATAACTGAGAGAGTGTAAGCTGTGTGTTGTGTTATAAAACAGAAACACGGTGGCAGTGGAAAAATAACAATAAATGATCTAAGATGCAGTTCTGGTCCAATTGTAGCAGCAACAAACTTCAATCACCTTCACCAACTTTTTTTATGTCTTATTTAAAGCATTAATTCATTACTGTTCCTAAGTGCTCATTTGGCACAAGTCCAAATTCTTTGAATTCCTGTTCCTGTTGAACTGGAGCGATCACTTTGTGCTGGAAGAGATGGGATGGCACTGTAAAAGGTCTGCATGCCTCTTGGATTAACATCAGGGACAGATCTGCATCAGTGGAGTAAGCTCTTGCACCAGTCATTCGTGAAGAAAGGTTTGTGTAATATTGATCTCATATCGTGCTGTTGGAGGGTGATGGTGAGCAGTATTCACTGTGGTCTGTCAGAAGTTCTGTTTCTTTCGCTGGTGGAAAAACAGTTTGGTAAATACCTGTAAGTGGGGACACACCTGCATCATTTCAGGCCAAACCACATTCTAAGAGCATCTGGTCACTGTCTAATCGCTGACATTAGTTATGTTTCTGCATTTTTGAGGCAGAGCCCAAACAGATGGAACAGGGTTTTCTATGTTTAGCTCCGTATTCACGAGTAAAGATCCGTGTGTTTCTACCGCGTTTCAGGTGACACCTGAGGTAATCTGAGGCTTCTCTGTCACAGGATCTCTCGACCCCTCTGGTTTCTAGATGAGTGTAATGATCAAACACAGCATGTTTATATAGATGCACAGCAAGATGTAACATTTAGGGTGTTTACACTGCGTTTAAATGGAGAAGATTCAATGTCATTGTGCAGGTGCATCAGTGTAGAAGTGGCAATCAGCAAGGCTCACAGTAAGAGCAAGACATGTAATTGTCCAGGAGGCTGCAAGAAAGTCCCAGATAATGTGTCTGTAGCTAAGGTGTTGTCACTGTTCTCTGTCAAAAGAATAACTTTAGATTTAACAGCAGTGATGAGCACAGAGACAGATGCAGTAGAACTTTAGGACTGAATGATGATGATTGGACCTGTTTCACGACCTCTCAACCAAGACAGCTTTCCTTTATTGATGGAGCCCTGACCTCCGAGTCGTAAGCAGTGGCAGTCAGCACACAGGTTGCTGTGCTGAAGAAATTGTTTTTTAATGCCTGACTGACCTTAATCCTATAGAAATGCAAGGAGCCAATAAACATCCCAGAGTTAAAGCTGTTCTTTGAGAAGGAATGAGCTAAAACCCCCAAATCCGACATGTAGCTCTGAGAAGCAGAAATGTTTGATGTATAAGTTTTGTCTACATGTTTAATTAGGTTATGGAGTAGAAACTCCGGCCGCGTTTAGTCATCTTTTAATTTCTTCTACTGTGAGCGTGTGTTTGTGCTGCAGCCCCCCCCCCCCCCCCCCCCCCCCCCCATTGCTGTGAATTCATTTGGTAGTGTTGGGCAGCCGCTTACAAAAGCGCCATTGTGTAGGTGGCTGCGACTGAACTGGCCTCCAAGCGTTCGGTTAGTTGGGGCAGACGTGTGTGGGTGGAGGGGCGCCTTGAGGTGGTGGTGTGTGGAGGGGACAGGTTGTGGCAGTGAATGAGCTCCAGTGTGTGGCTGGACGTCAGGCTCCTGAGAAGTCATCAAAATGGTGTCCACCGTCACCGCACACCTTTTCTTTTTCATCACCGGTGAGTTCTCGCAGAAATTTAGATATATTGTACGCTTACTGTTGTGGTAAAGCTGATGGATTGTTCCTTTTTGGAGGTCCGGCTGCGCTCCTCTATATCATTTCTAATGTCAAACAACTATTAAATCTCATGCTAAGCTTTTGTGCTTAATTAATCAGATTCCTCAGCATTGAAACCTTCATGAGGTTTACTCTCACCACTGTCTTGGTTCTAATGTGTTTCATGTATAGATTTAAGTCTGATGTCAGTTTATTACAGTGGCCCAATTGTTTGACTAGTCATTCATTTATGCTAATGTCAGCCTGAATGTTGAAGCTATTGATCAACTTTCTTTTAAGCGAGCTATAAGTCAGCGAGTGGAAGTTACTACTGACCATTTAGTTTCATCTACAACCTGTAAGTGGTTCGATCTGTTTGGTTGATGAAAAAACTCTGGCTTAATCCCTAAATGTTTAACATTCAAATATCAGAACACTGGGAAAAGTCAAGTGAAATGACTTTTCCAGATGCTTTTTTTCCAGTTTCTGTCATTTACATTGAAATACATTATGGTATTAATGTTTTTTTGTGCCTTGTCACCAAGTATATATGGATGGAGGTTTTCCTTCCAAGTTGGATCTTGGTGAATGGTCTTTCCTGTTCCCACAACACCTCTGTGTCTATTGGTCCTTTTTTCCTGAGGCCACAGGTCACTGGTGTCCAGGCAACGCACTGGTAACCAGGGAGGGGTTTGGGGTAAAACGCTGTTGATGTGGAGATGAACTATTGTCAAGGTGGTTTTCTTATATTTTAGGCAGTTGCTCACTAATCCTTCAGCTGAACTCTGAATGAGTTCTCGTCTGTTGCTTTAGATTTCTTGTTGTAGCACTTTCTCACCTGGATGTTTTCACATTTATAGTTCATTCACGTTAGTGCTTGCTTTATTTAATATTGTATGTTTCTTGCTAACAGCAACAAAACTGGATGCAGCTTCAACAGATCCCAGCCATTTGTTGTTGGTTGTGTGATTTCAGGCTTTTTAATCATTCCGTGTTGTCTTCCTTCTTCTTTCCACAGTGAACCTGATTCCCACCACTCCCATAGCCGAGGTGCCAGTATTCCAAGGTGTAGTCGGAGGTCCTGGGGTGCCTCAGGGAAAGAGCAGAAAGAGAGTTTTGCCAGCGCCACACAGTCAAAAACCTGACCCTCTATCTGAGGCGTTCGGATATTGCAACACTCCCAACCGCACTGAACAGGCCTGGGAGGGTAAGGCCCCCAAGAGAGTGTCACTCACACTGAATGCTTTGGTTACGCCCATGTTTTAAATTTGAACTGATCCGAGGCCAGCAATGGTTAGTAAGAGCGAAGCAGGTTAATTCTCATTCAGCAGCAGCAAGTCTGACCCGATGGACGGCATAGAAACATCTGATGTAGGGGGAATGTCAGATGAAGTGTGTCAGAACTTGAGGGATGAGTTGTGTGAAAGTCATTTCCAATAAGTTACGTCATCCATGAAGCTGCTGCGTTCTCTCCCTGCAGCACAGCAGCACTCGGCCTGTGTTTGTCACCTCTACAGAGAAGTCAGTAGAGTCTGAGGCAATTGTGAAAACATCATTCACTGCCCGAGATGAGCTGCATGCACCTCCACTAATGTAACTGTTTGTCTCTGGAGCATAGTTCGCCTACACACAACACACTGAATGATATGAAGAGGAGTAGTCCCGACTTCAACGTTCATGAATGCCATATTGGCTTTTATGTGAATGCTGATGTGAGTCTCTTCTGAAAGGTCACAGTCCCGTCGACTACAAGCTGCTGTCTGTCCAAGTGATGATTCGTCATGGAGACCGCTACCCACTGTACTCCATCCCAAAGACCAAGCGACCCGCCATTGACTGTACCCTGTCCAGTAAACGGTATGCACATGTCTCATGCCATGTACCATAAGTAGTTATCTGCTCAGCAGACAAGGAAAACATCTTGGCCAGGTTACCAAAGTAAAAACAAATAGATTCTGTCCAATGCCCAACAAAGACAACTGCTGGAAAATGTAATGGCTTAAGAGATCAATTAGTGATATTCACCCATAGAAAGTGCTACTGTGTTAGCAACTGTCAGAATATATAAATATATATGTGCTACAAGGAACTTGTTTGAGAATATTGTTTCTGTTGTATTTGTTGGCTTTATGAGAAACCGTATGAATCAAACCCTGAAGCAGCCCCTTGGTTCGACTGCATCACTGCGTGTGTCACTGATAGCGGCTGGCTTTGGCTCACCTCATCTGTTTCTGTACGCTTTGGTGCAGATGGATACACACACATAAACACGAACGTATTAGCATGTGCTTGTGGTCTGTTGAGGCAGAGCTGTTGACAATATTATCTCGCTTGAGCAACATTCTCATTGAGCAGCTCTGGGAAGTGTTGCAGTAATAGAATTTCCCTACAGAGATGGAGTGGAAAATACTCAAACCCCAGATTAAATTCATTGTCGTCTTAAATTGATTTTGCTCCCTCCCTCGCTCGCTGTGTTCTCAACTCAGCCTCTCTCTTGCGTTTAATACTTTGTGTGATCACACGGTGCTCTGGAGACAGTTTGATAAAAAAATCCTGATGGGAGGTAAATAAAGACCAGCTTGTCTCAAGAACCCATGAAGTCACTTTCACACCGTTTGTGTGATAACATAAGTTAAATGTATTTAAACTCCACATATGCTACAATTTCCTCTTAGTCTTTTTTTTACACTATTTTCTTTGGTGTAGCCAAACCAAAACAAAATGATTTAATTTTTGTGCAGACGTATCGGCTCTGCACATCTGGACTGAGTGGGCCCTCTGTAATCCCTTAGAGCTGGCAGAGTGTACACACAGCTGCATGTCACATTGGTTGATGCTGCTGATCTGCCATGTACATTTCATTATTAGATATTTCAGATACGCTTGATCTTTGAGAGAAGTGGACGATCCTGCACACAAGCCTCTTGTGGTGGCGGTCGGTATGCTTGCATAATTGAGAGATAGGGATTAAAACGTAATGAAAAAGATCATGTGTCACTGAGCAGACATTTCATCCTTCACACAGGACACCATTGTCTGGCCCTATGGTACTTAGTTGTGCAATAGCTGTATCAGTTTGTCTCATAATGTTAGTTTGTCATTACTACAGGAAACCAATCAAACGCCAAATCTAAGTCACAAGGACACAGGGACATAGATTATAGTCAGTGATTCATTACAAGAGTGCCAAACCCTAATCCTCTGTCCACAGCAATGACTGACTGATCATCCAACATCCCCACTCCTTAATGAAGAAACACAAAGCAGAGACTGGGACCAGCCAATGCTGGAGCTCTACGCAATAACTACATCCATGAGTTACTTGTGCTCGAAGATGCTTTGAATGAAATGGTAAACTCAAGGTGCCTTCATGCTGATGTTTACCTCGTTCAGTCACATCAAGCCAAGCCTCAGCAGGGAATAGTTGGGCTTCGCTGATCAGACCTTGGAAAAAAATCAGTATAAAAATTTGTTAACACTAAACAAATATTTATATTCCTTGTACACATGAACAAGGTCCAGCTATAAAATCACAACTGAGCACTGACATCTAGTGGAACCTGTTGAAATTAAAAATGCCTCCACATGGTTTCAATTTTATGTTTTATGGCAAATAGAATTCCTATGTTTTAATTGTACAACAGGAAACTCCTGCTTGGGTGCTTGGGAAGCCGACCTTTAAATTTTCCCCATGGAGAAGAAATGAGCTGTAGCCACATTTAGTTTTGACGTTTGTTCTCTAGCTCATTATCAGTCTCTGTGAAGTCCACCAGCTCTCCTCCCCACCCGCCTGTTTCACTTGGACAATGCTAGTGTTTGTTTTTTATGTAACAGCATATTTTTAGGGCACAGTTCCAACAAAGTCTGTGAGAAGCAAGCAAATAAAAATGCTGGCAGAGGCTTCGGCAGCCATGAAGAATTGATGTTGCTGACACCAAAAGATGCATGGGTTTAAAGTGATTTGGGCCTTGGACTAATTCAATTTGTTCTTTTATAGACAGATGCAGCAGTAAAACATTTTATATTTCTTTCTGTTTTTAATATTAATCATAACTGTTTAAAGTGACAAATATGAATTCTAATATGAATATAAAGACCTGTGTTTGTTTCACCACTTGGCTCTACAAAGAGCGCGTGTGTGTGTGCGCGCGTGTGTGTGTGCGCGTGTGTGTGTGTGCGCGTGTGTGTGTGCGCGCGTGTGTGTGCGCGTGTGTGTGTGTGTGCTTGTGTGCGTTCGTGCGTGCACTGGCTGGCACCAGCTTCCCCGACCCACTGTCTCCGTCTGCAACCAAAAGGGAATAAGTCCCTTTCATATAAAGCAGTAATGTTGGTATCTTCATAAATAGAATTCAATAATCAGAAACGGAAGCGGGTTGGCTTGACAGAAAAAGGACACGGTCCTAAATCTAACTGTGTGATTGTTTTTTATGACGTGGCTGTGGATGCCAGATTGTGTTTACTGTTCTGTCAGTTACCGCCATCACCAGCGTGATTTAAGGACATTGACTGACTGAGGGTGCGTTTTTATGGCATGTTCCTGAACCCGTCCTTGATCACTATGGAAACTGTGTGTGTGTGTGTGTGTGTGTCCAGGCACTACTTTAATCTGTGCGATCTGAGCTTTGGCTCCCACAGATTTGTTATATTAAACTGTAATCTTCAATCATCTCTAATCTATCAGATCACCAACTGCTCCTCTCGCTGCCCTCGTCTGTGTGTGTGTGTGTGTGCGTGTGCGTCTCTCATTGTGATTGTGTGTCCCAAGGCAACACATTCTTTCATCTTTTTATATCTCCATCTTCCATATTCCCACCCACACACACATTGAACAGCTCAGGAGTGTAGTGTTAGAGAGACGCCTGGTGGTATGGTGGTGGATGAAGATTTCTAATCCTGTAATTTTAGCAGCATTTACAAACAGTGTCCTAAACCTTCTTGAAGATATGAAGTCATGTGAAAATAATGCTCATGAATCTTTCTACCCCCTCAGGAACCCTTCTCATCCTCTTATGAACGCCTTCATCAGTCACATGGGCCAGGGAGGACGCGGCCACTGGGAGTCACCACTGGGCTCTGTGGCCCGTCTGCCCAATCATGGTGCCTGTGAGATGGGGGAACTCACACAGACGGGTAGGAGCCAGACAGATGTGTTTGAGAAATATCAAGTTTAGCTTTTTATTTTAAATATTTATATCTTCATCTATATAACCTGTTCTTTCCAGGTATAGTGCAGCACTTGCTCAATGGCCAGGTCCTCCATCAGGCCTACAAGCATCACAATCTTCTTCCCTCTGCTTGGTCACCGCGCCAGGTGTGGGTGGAGACCACAGGTAAGAGCCGGACCCTCCAGAGCGGGCTGGCTTTGCTCTATGGCTTTCTCCCGGACTTCGACTGGACAAAACTGACCGTGCGTCACCAGTGGAGCACGTTGTTCTGCGGCTCCACCTGCGATTGCCCCGCCAGGAATAAATATCTGGAGGAGGAGCAGAGGAGGCAGTATCGGCTCCGGGTGGCCGATACTGAGCTGGAGAGAACTTATGCTGACATGGCACGCACTTTGGGACTGCCCACCCGCCAGCTGCGTGCAGCAAACCCGATAGACTCCCTGCTGTGCCACCTGTGCCACGGCCTTGCTTTTCCGTGCATTCCTACAGGAGAGGGTGGAGTGGGTGGTTGTCTCACTACGGCACAGTTCTCTGTGATCCGTCGGCAACAGCTAGGGGATGAGGTGGATCGGAGAAGAGCGGGCCTGTACCATAAATACGCCATCCTGGCTATGTATCCCTACCTTAACCGAACTGCATCGAAGATGGAGCGTGTTGGAAAAGGCAGTGAGGCGGGCAAGCGGCCTCGTTCCGGGGGGGAGGAGGTCTTCACCCTTTCTTCAGCCCATGACGTGACCATGGCCCCACTGCTCAGCGCCCTGGGACTGGAGGAGGCTAGGTTCCCACGTTTTGCAGCAAGAGTGGTCTTCGAACTGTGGAAGAGTCCCCCAGTAACGCAGGGCCAATCAAAGAAGAAACCCGATAAAGGTGATAAGTCAAAAGCTGTAGGTGGGGAACTGTTCATTCGGGTGCTGTACAATGGTGAGGATGTGACATTTCACACCACTTTCTGTCGCCCCCATGACCGGCACACCGGCCAGCCACTCTGCCCTCTGAAAAACTTCCTGTCGTTTGTCAAGAGAGATATGTTCAGTGTTGTCAACGCCACTTCCTACCAGGAGGCCTGCTACAAACACCCTGGTTGACAGATGGAAAGATGGAGAGGAGGATGAACGAGAGCGGATGCAGGTTTGGCAGATGGTTGTACCTTCCTAGGCTTTTTCGTTGTTTTCCACTTTTCAACATGGTGCACTTTTATGCTGCTCAAAGTGTCTTAAATGTTCACATTCTGTAATGTAATTTTTTGTGAACACAAAATCAATGGAAAATACATGCAATACTGTACACATCTGAATCATAGGTCTGGTTTTGGAGGATTGTACGGTATCTGTAAATGATTCAAGGGACGCTGTACGGCACTTAGCCACTTTATTTCTACATTCCATATCACCGTGGGATTGTAAAATTCCAGTATTCCCAAGAAAAAAAATGGGATTTAAACTGGAAAAACAATGCTGAATTTCTCATTGACAGTGCATTTTGGCTAGTTTGAACCACTTTCTAGATTGTTTGTCACTTTTAGCATTTGTTTAGTTGAGTTGACTTTATTAACTAAAGATGCTGTTTTGCATTAAAGTTTAGTGATACTTTGTGTGTGTGTGTATATATATATATCTTCATCAAAATTCATTTTTGTACTTTGAAAATTACAATAGGTGTTTATTTTCCGTTATCATACTGGTTGCCTCTACAATACATCTGTAATTGTATCATCGTTACATTCCTGTTTTGCTTCAGAGATGCTGAATCGGATATGGTTTATTTTGAGTAGATAATTATTCTACGATGCACATAGGGAGAAAATAAATAACTTTATTCCCTTTACTTAAAATTGTTTTAACTATTAGTGTTGTTTTTTTAATGCTTTCAATTTAATTCAATTCAATTTTATTTATATAGCCCCAAATCACAACAAAGTTATCTCAAGTCACTTTACAAAGTCAGCTTTAAGACCTTACACAACTAAACCCAACAAATCCCACATACAGCAAGCATTTAATTTGACAGCACTTTCATTTACTTTTAAATGTTGACATGAATTCATATGAAAGTGGAAAATACTCAACACCTACAGCAATGACTTAACAGCAGTCACAAAAACCCATGACACAATGTGAGTATTCATTCACATTCTCATCCGCGAAGACAAAAGGCACCACTGACAGACAGCACAGCTCGTACCATGTCAGGCCCTCATGCCAGCCACATGGAGCCTGTTTGGCCCAACATGCACACCAGTAACTTGCTGCTAGTCATTTTGTAGTGCTCTGGCAGTGCCACCGTTCTCTCTCAGCACCACCAGATGGCAGATTAACTCCACCAACCGCGCTGGAACCGGCCCGTCTGCTACTATCAATTACCCACTTTGTCAACAGTGCTGCAGGGGCAGAGCACATAGTCAATACATTTATATAAATGTAAAAATGTTGAGTGCCTATTTCCCCACCACTACACGAGTCATGTGTCATCATCATTAGGTACATAATATAACACTGACAACATATCAATTGTACAGCTCATTTTCAAAAGTGCTTCAGGGCGTTCGACCTAGTTTTTCCTCACTGAATTTGCAGAATCAAGAGAGCATTGACTAGAGAAATGCAATAACAAGAGTGAGTTGGGTAAATTACATTTGCAGTTCGCGGATGTACATTTACTGTTGGATCGAGGGTATTTCATAAACGCTGCAGATTTATTACAAATCATGTAGATTTGTTTCTGTGTATGAGCTGTACAGATGTCAGGATGTGTTTGACAAATTACATCACTATAAGCAGCTTAAAATGAAAGCTGGGTTTCCTAGGAGACTAATGTACATATTCATTGACGTCACTGAATTAGATTGTTTGACTGGATTGGCATCAACATGACAAGTCACTTGTTAAAATGTTTTATAATCCAATATCAGTGGATTAAAAATCACATTTCCTTCAGTTGCTTAGTCACACCCTAAACTTTAGTTCACATCTCAATCCCAAAGTTGAGGCAAACCACTTAAGTCTATGCAAATGTATTCCCAAACTTTCCCCAGTCACATCCAACTCTTCTCCAGGGCCATTTCCCATGTTATGCCATGACGTCAGGCTTGTTAATGATAGGAGCTAACCTTCCCCGGCCGGCCTGATTCTACCCCTTCTCGGCTTGTGCTCCACCACCAACGCCTTTCCCTCCAGGCCCTGACTCCCCTCTGCCACCCGTTCCTCTCATGTCATCCCACCACACCAAGGTGGAGCAGCAATTTCTTCCCGCCACAACTCGCTCAATGTTTGATGTTGTTACGCCGCCTCTGGGTTTGGCTTATGCCTCGGTGTCTCTCAGTGTGTGTGTGTGTGTGACCAGAAGGGTAAAGACAGATCAAGGTGAATGTATTAGATTTACGATGATGCAGCTCCTGACTTGAGTGAGCATGCGTTGAGCTCTTTCTTCTGACCCACTCTCCCAAAATTTCACATATAGATTTAAAATCAAAACCAGGTTGCTCAGCATCAACTGCTGCAGTGTGACTGCAGAAAACCTGGTTGAAGAGGCGATAGGAAGACTGATGACTGACAACTCAGACAGCGGGGGAAAAGCATTGTGGTCAACACTGAGTAGCAAAGATGGAACACAGGGAAGGGCTGTGGTTATGGTCTGACATTTACCTCACAAACTGGCCTTGGACTCTCCTTTCTTTAAAACCACAGCTGTTGCCACAGGTCAAAGGAATTAATGCAGGAGATTAGATATAATGTTGTGAAGAGGCTTCAGTAACTCAAAGCCAACAGTAGAACAATTTTATTCACATGCTTTTTCAGTAAATGAACGCAGTGATGCAAAAATTAGACAGAAATATTAACTATTATTATCCTATTATTATTATTATTATTATTATTATTATTATTATTATTATTATTATTATTATTATTATTATTATTATTATTATTATTATTACGCTATCTGTTATTTTCTAGGAATAGTCAGTTCACAGTTGCCATACTTTAGGTATTATATACATAAAAAGATGTGACTGAAAGTGTGTTATTACATTTTTGTTTAAAAAGAAACCACGGAGACGTTTTCTTTTCTAGATGACCTTTATTGTGAAAACACTGACTATACTAACTGGCTCAAAAGGTTCAAATATTACATTAGCGTTCATTTTAAACACAATTTACACATTGCTAGAGCGAAGGAATGAAGGGGCAAATGTCAAATAAATAAATAAATAAATAAATAAATAAATAAATAAATAAATAAATAAATGTATCACCCCTATAGGCCCCCATACAGGGGAGGATTTATGAATCGAATAAATGGCGCCCAGACTTCTTCACCTGGCTGCTTGTGCGCATGCTCACACGCGATGCTCACAAACGGAATGACGGGACTAATTGGAGTGGCGCGAATACTTCGGCCAAACGTTTAGCAACTTCTTTCAGCTACAGACATCTTCGAGTGACAGACATCTAAGTAAGTACATACTGTGTATTGTTAGCTTTTTTTTAGTTTGTGCTAAGCTAGCGTCAAATATGCTGCTACCGCTGTACGAAAGTGATGTCGAGTCTATTTTAGGACTCTGTGAGTTAGCAAATGCTACATGAAACTTAAACTCAACAGTTTGAGTCAAACACCCAAAACCTGCTGAGCTACGAGAGTGATATTGTTAGCACGCATGGTGCCGCATTGGGAGACGAGGTGACAGAAGAGACGAGTGTGGGAGAACCACACTGGAGGAATATGTGCTAAGTGTAGGGTCAGTTAATTGGGATCCTTATTGTGTGTGTGTGTGTGTGTGTGTGCGCGCGCGCATGCGTGCGTGCGTGCGTGAGTGAGCGTGTGTGTGTGTTAGTGTCTAGACTTTGCCCCTGGTGTGTTTTCTCAGATGTGAGGCTTTAATAAGCCCTTCACTTAAGCAAACAGCCCAGTTGACGTGCTTGTGTGATGCCACACACACACACACACACACACACACACCTACAGTTTGCATACGCGTTGTGTTTGATGCTCCTTGTGTGTGCACTTACCTTTTGGAGATGTATTGTGATGGGAGCAAGTTCTCGTTAGCTAAAATAATCAGGATTTATGAGCGTCTCGGTGCTGTAAGTGACAGGCTTTGCCCCTCAACGACACACACACACACACACACACACACACACACACACACACACACACACACACACACACACACACACACACACACACACACAGCTCGGCTAATTGGGTTTGGTCATTACTGTCTCGTTCCGCTCTCAAGGGATTGTTCAGCTGGTCATTCATCACAGACACACAGTCTCTTAAAAAAACATTTGGTGCCTTTGCTTCTTTTCTGTCTGCACACGTTCCTTAAGAACAGTCTTTGCCACGTGAGCACTTTTTAATGCTTGCATCAGTCTGGATGCTATAACATGCAGACGCACCCCGATGTGCACCTTGATGTTGCTCCTCTCTGTTGTTTGTCTTGCTGCGTTCACTCGTCTGCTGTCTTTTGGGAGAGGAACATAACAGAGAAAATGAGACGGACAGACGCATGGAGCAGATATACATGCAAACACTCAGTAATGGTACAGATGCATACTAATACACAGCGAGACAGCGGTAGAGAGTGAGAGACGGAGTGAAGGAAGAGGGGGATAAAAGTGTTTGGTAAATGGGTCAGGCCTGTCTGCCATCCCAGGCATATACACACAGTGTAGAGCCCCACAGGGAGAGACCCAGACCGTACGACAGGCTGCTTAGAGCGACGAGAAAGAAACATGAAGTGGAAGATTAAAGATGGGCCGTAGGAACGAGCATGAAAAGACAGACTGATGCGCTCAGTCTGGTTTGAAATGGTCACTTCACTCAACGCACAAAAACATCACCTTAATATTCCTGTGCTTATTTACTTTGTTTGTTGTCTTCGGGCACTAATACAATTTAGATCCTGACAGTTTTGGGAAATCCAGGCCTCTCCGAATATGTTTGAGTTATTACAGCAGACCAAACTAAAACTCACGTCAAGGTTCCTGCCAAAAGCCATAGACTCTAACAGCATTGGACCTTTTTAAAACCGTGTGACACAATACTCCTGTTGTTAGATGTGTGTGTACAGTGATGTCTTACTTGTAGTTTAGTATTTTAGTCTTAGTTTGTATTATGAATCAGACTCCTCCTTTTTAAATGATCTTATGAGAGAGGAAAAAGTGCATGCAGTTTATAAAATCATATAGATTACAATCAACGGCACGACTTTAGAACTATGTCAATGTAATAAAAGGAGAGAAGGAAAGACACTGATTCAAATAACATTAACATGACATTGCCAATTTCAGCTTCTTCAGATGAGTGTTATTTCTGTTCATTTCTCATAGTTTGTGACAGTAGGTGGATGTGGTGGTGGCAAAGGTCCTGCACCTCTAACCTCTGACAGTGAACGTGGTTCAGCTTTCTGCTGTTCAGGCCGCTCCAGTCATTCTTTATGTTACGCTGCCGCCTCATGAAAGGACACCGTGAGTTTGTTTGGTGGACTGGAACGGCATCAAAGCAAAGAACAGAGGCGCGTGTGCCGGGCTGTCGCTGAAGTGAGAACCGCTCCACGGCTGCTTGGTTTGAACAGATGAAAGGGTTAATCTCATTTGACGACATACAACCGTGAGTAATGACTCCAAAGCCTCCCACTGCCTTTGCACTGTTTCATTTGCAACTTTTTCCTGAAGCATGGCCTTATTTGTTGTACAGCCTTGGCTGCACTCTGCCTTTCTTGCCTCCATTGTACTCGCAGCAGCCCGCTGCTTACTGTCTGTGTGTGCCTAGGTAAACACATTATGGGAATAGAAGCTAATCCATCACGGGAGTCACGCTGAAATGTTTCTCCCTCAGGGCTCTGCAGTGCTGTGGTATCAGGTGGAAAGTTTCCACTTCCTGTCTTTGTCGGCAGGTTCCTGGCCGAAGGGGGCAATTTCACGATTGGCCCCCGGTGGATTGAACATACGACCCACGGGCGACACTACCTGTTCCACCACTACCCCGGATGGCGCCACTCCTGGAAGGGTGTGTGTATTTTTGTGCTTGGACATTTATGTGTATTGGTACTGTATGCATCACATATTTATAAGTAATGGAGCTAGTTTCTGCAGCCAATAGTCAAATTTAATTTCACCAACATAATATGCAGCCCTGTTGGTGTGGTTGCTGAGGTTTGTAATGGTGATGTCAAATTCTGATGTCTGAGGATTTTGGTGTATTTCTTTGTGCCACGAGGACCTCCACACATACATATTTAGACTGGCTCCGTGTTCCTCCAGGTGATGTACAGATTTTAAATTGAATCTCAGTTGTCCGCTCTGTAGGTGACCTTCCCATTTGGAGCTGAGGAGTGTTTCAGAAAGCCAATACAGCTGCCACGATTTCATTCACACAGACGAGCAGAGAGACAGATCCAAAGAGACAGGAATGAGAAGCCTAGCTTGGATTCTGTACACATTCCTTAATATCTGACCTTGTGTGTGTGATTGTGTGTGTGTGAAGGATGGACAGTAGATATTGGATCAAGTACTTGATACTACTCAGTAATACTTAGCCATATCCAGATTTCATAATAAATTTGAAATAATAAAATATTGCTAGCTTGTATATCAGATATTCATTGTCTTTAGGTCAGTAAGGATGCCTGGGAAGCGACATCAGTATGCATCAAATGAAATGACATTGACAAGCTGCGTCTGACAGGTTTTGCCTACCAACTATTTAAGAGCTCGGGCTGCAGTTTTCATTCACACAGCTACTTCTGTTTCTTTATTACAAAAATCACTGTTTTATAAGAGGCTGTCTGAAACTGGGTAACATTATGCCAGTTTGTAGACTTAATTGTCTTTCCTACTTTATGACTACACGCCTTCCACCCTTTTTTTGGTGGGCACAAATGTAACTACTGCTATAAACATTTTATACTTGTTGTGGTCAGACCAACCCCTTGTTTTCATCCCTTAAGTGTAATACAGAGAAACTGACACTTACTAGTACTTTCACACCAACGTGTCTCTTTAGAGCACATCAGAAGGACTCCCACCTTGGTGAAGAACAGCTTCGCCACAGATGGCTCTCTCAACAACAGCCTACAGACAAAAGTTCACTTTATTCACTGTGGGCAGTGTGAGGAGAATGAATGCATCAGCATCACCACAGAGGCGCAGAACATGTATGTCTGTATGTGAGTTTAACGGTAAATAAGATCAGCAGTACATGACAGTCAAATGAGTGCGTGCTAGAGCAGATGGCTTTGTTGAAGTCTAAATTATTCAACATCTTACTGTTTAGTTTTGCAAAGAATGTGAATGAATGAAAGCCATTGCACAAAAGTGTAAAATATCAAAATAAAAAGTCCCAAACTGAAAGAGGGAATTAAATATACAGAATAAATAGAAGCATAAATCAATCCAAGGTCAACTAAAAGAGAAAACAAAGTAGGGACCAGAGAAGCTGTAATCTCCCTTCAAACCAGCCTGCTAATGGGCCCAAACTATTTCAGTCTTGACTAAACAAAGCAGAGACGGCACCTTAATGAGTCTGCCACTCACCAAGAGACAGCAGCCGCTTCACTCTGAAATCATTTCCCAGTAACATGCTTGATAGTTTCACCGGTGTCTGACTCACCTTGAACTGCGATGTAATCACTGTTGATTATTGTTTCTGCCTCTTGGACAAAATACCTCAATTTATTCCTTGTTTTCACTGATGATTTTGGCTCACAAAATACTCTTCAGATTACATTGCCGGCGACTGT
Organism: Betta splendens; assembly: GCF_900634795.4. NCBI lineage: Eukaryota > Metazoa > Chordata > Actinopteri > Anabantiformes > Osphronemidae > Betta > Betta splendens. Next base: position 15,231,336 of record NC_040893.2, read on the forward strand.
GTCGTTGTTGTTTTGTGTGTTTGCTGAAATTTTGTGATTAATTTAGGACACTGGTCATGTTGAGCATCCCGCATTCACGCATACAGGAGCACACTATTTGGTGCTGGTCACAACAAAAAGGGTTGATCTACAGACATCTGTAACAATAGTGTCTAAATCATGAAAGCCGATTGAAGTGAATTGTTCTCTATTGTAAACATGTTTGATATTTATTTATTTCATGTCTGAGGTCACAGGTTACTACTGAACGATTCGTTTTGACTAGGGACCATACAAGAGTGTCTCTTCCATTTATATCTGCAGTGCTGGGAGAAAACGCGGCCATTAAGTGTGTTGTCCACAGCGTCATACTGACTTGATGCTGGAAGGAAAGATTTATCAGGGTAAAATATGGATCAAACGTCAGTAAAAAGTAAAGGAGGTGAATAGAGAGAGCGATGGAATAATGGCTCCGCTCCACATGGCTTGTTTCACCCCCTCTAAAATAAATTCTGATGCTCTTTTCTGTTCTTGGTGCCAATGAGCGGCGCCATGGGTATAAGATCAATAAGTCTCAATTCTGCCAGTGAGCCTGGCTGTACAGCAGAAATCTATAGCACTGTTTTGAATTATTATTACAAATCCATTCCTCTTGTTTTTCCTGTCCCTGCTAAAAGAGGCGGATAGGTTGTTGAAACAATGAGAGTAAATCAATGACTATGGCAAACAAAGCACGCCCCGTGGAGCACACAGCATAGGTCAAGACAAAAAAAAGCAGTAGTAAGGTTAGTATGATTCAATAGTTCCTCCTCTGCTTGCTCTTCAGGGAGGTTTACGCTGTACCCTGAGTGGGAGACGAGATGAGGGATGTTTCCATCTATCTTTCAAGAAGTAATGAAGTCATCATCCCTGCAAAAGATGTGTCCTGACCCTGTCGTATCCTGATGGTGAGTCATCTGCTTGTCACTCTGGACCCCCCCACCCCCAAACACACACACACACACAGACAGCAGTAAATGCTTGTGCACTGCTCTCACACACAGTCAAACCCTGTCTTAACATCCCTTCCACATCCCGTTCTGTCCTGTCCTCCCACAGTTTACAGCCCCATCATAACAAATCACTGTCATTAGACATAACACCATTATCACAGATATACACACTGTACAAATATCACGGTGAATTAAGAGTAGAGGAAGGTGATGTTGAACCGAAATGTCCAAACACACGCAGAAGTTAATGCTGCACATGTTGCCTTGATTATGGGAACATGACGAGACTTGGAAGTGCTGTAAACCTAACTACTTTAAAGGAATTAAGTTAGTGTTTGCCATTGTTAAAGGGACTGTAATCCACAGCAGATAAATACAGGCCGTTCAAATGTTAGTGATGCTGTGTGTCACAGCTGAGCCTTACAATGAAGCACTAAAAGTCTAAATCTGCTAAAGAGGCAATGATATCACAGGTAGTCACGCTATTTCTGAATTCTGACTATTCAACTTTTATCGGAAGTCTCACTGTAACTCAATAAGGTGATACTGTCCAGCACTGGACTAGCTGCCAGTACAAAGCGACTCTGGGGAAAAAAAGCTTGCGGAGCAAAGGACAGCTGAAGAATCTGCAGGACAGATGCCCTGTCCCCCGGAGGAACAGAATTAAATAATTGACATAGTTTGGATGGAGTATTTTCACACCCTTCCTACTCACTCACTCAGTCACTCTCTCTATAGCACACACACACACTCACACACAGCAAGCTGTCTGACAGAACATAAACACGTATTAGCCTTAGCATCCATCGCTGACATTTAATGCGGCCTCACCGGGTGTTAACGCACCACGAGCCGTGCTAATGCACCATGACAGGCACGGTTTTAAGTGGCACCATTAATGCACTGTACACACGGTTACGCTGATAGAGACGCACATGCACATATGGGTTGCATTCACGCTGTGTAAATTATGCCAGGTTGAAAGAAAATGGGACAAAACATAATTCATAAAGGACATCAGTGTAGCTGGACAACTTCCTCTGTTAGTTTTCTGAACCTGCATGATTGACTACATGCACCTACTCAACACTTTTTTTTTAGTTGTGGGTTTTATAGATGTGCATCTGTTGACCTGGGATCAAAAGGCTTATTAGTGTTAAGATCTTACAGACCAGTCACTTTGGTGTATAAGACAATCTTTCTTTGATGTAATCTAACAGTTTTGCTTGATTTAGATTTTTAAGTTGCTGATAATCGTCTCAGCTGCTGTCTGTTTCTCTCACTTTCACCCACTCGCGTTCGCTACTGCCTCGTAGTCCTTGTTGACCTTGCTGAATTTCTCCTCGTCTCATCTAGTTTCTCCTCTAATCTTGCCATTTCTTCATCGACCGTCCCTCTCTTTCAATTTCTGACTTCCTTTGTCCCACTCCTGCCATAACTGCATTTGCTGACAGTTTTTTCATGGCTGTATCTGTACAGTTAACACTTTTTGCCTTTTCTCATTTGTCAGCGTTATTTCTGTCTGTCCAACATCTCTCTCTTCATCCGTTCCTGCCTTCATTCCAATCACAGGGTCTCCGTGGTAATTGATGGTTGCTGCAGATGATGTTAATTAATTGATTTCATGAGGAGATACCGCTGACCTTCCTAGTCGAATCCCCGTCTACATTCATGCACTCTTGTTAAATGAGAGCAGGCGAACACTGATTGTTCTTTCTCATGATCCATGTATGTTTGAAATGTTCTCAGTTTTGAAATTGTTTTTACTTGTGGGTGTGCTTGCATGATGAAGGGTCTATCATAATAGTACCTAGTCTGACAGATTTGTGTTGCATACTAATACACATGCAGGCACACCTCAAACAAAAATGAAGAATCAGACTCTTTGCTTCAGTGTTACTTTTTGTTTGTCTCTACCTAAATCAGCGTCAATCAAGAACCAAAACGAGGATGGAAGAATACTTTGAATAAATAGTATTTGTGTTCTATGCAAAGCCATTTAATCCTGCATTCCTCACAACGTATGCTACCTATTGTTACTGGCCGCCTTCTCATTCATAATTCAAAACCAACCCTGAGCAAATAAGGCTCTGCAGTAACACAGCATACATAAACTAAAGCCAATAAACCAGCACAGTGTACATATTATTGTGGACTCTTGGCCCCATTATTTTAATTAGGCAATTTTTAGACAGACAAACCACTGAATGGGTTCTAGGCCTTTAAACAGCCAGTATTGTGGTACGAGTCTGTTTTGTTTGACTACTTAACACATTTTACACAAGTGTTAACCTTCCACAGCCCCACGCTCATTCAGGCTGCTTGCCTTTAGAAAGTTGGAAGCATTAATTAGAAGTTTGCCGCCCTCTCCATAACAAAGTTGCAGGTCTAGTTGGCCCAGTCATCTGTGATGGAGAGATTAAAGAAGGGGAGGAAGAGGAGAAAAGCTTGATCTCAGCATAGAGGAGAAATAGATGACTAACCAAATAGGAGGGCCCAGCCAGCCATGACCACAATCAATGGGCTTTCTCTAAGTGTCTTCGATCTCAACTTGCACTCCTCTCCCCACTGCAGTGTCTTTCTCTTTTACCACACACATACACACATATTGTACACATATTGTCTGTATGTGTATGTATGTATATATGTGTGTGTATGTGTATATATAAAAACATTTTCCCTGTTCCTCTCCATACTTCCATCCAATTTGCTCCTTTTGTTGCTCTATACTGCTATTCTAATATTCGTCCTTCATTTTTACCCCCTTCTCATCTGTTTGCTTCTCATCTTTTTATCACTTTCGGTTTCTCTCCTGTTTTTACCCTTCCTTCTCTCTCCTTCTCCTTGTTTGCCAGTTTTTCCTCCCGCACTTCTTCTTTGTTTACTCATTTACCTCCCTCCTTCCTTCTTCACCCTCCATATGCATTTTACCCATTCATTTTCTCAGCAAACCCCTGTCAGCTCGCATTCTGAACTGATATTGATTGCGTCCTCGCATCCTCATTAGGATTCTGCTGTTCACCTTGTTGGATGCAGCCCCGGGGCAGTGATCCAGTGTGGCTCTTAAGAGAAGCACAGAATGGTTACATGTCAAATCTGTCCATGTTTCACTTTTAGCTGATTTGCCTATTGCAGCCTGCTGGTAGTGTTCTTTAAGGATCTTTTCTCACCCTCTGTTACAGGGTTTACTGTCATGAGTATGTGGCAAACTACAGCTGAAGACTTAATTTAGGTGCGTGTGTGCTAGCTTTGTGCAGACTATGAGAGAAACTAAAAGGCTCTCTACATACAATATCTAACAATATTGGTTAGATCACCTGGTGCAAAACATTTACTACTGTGTATGTTGGGTACATTTGGGAAAATTCCTACCTATATCTTCTTTCCTTGCGTTAACCTGAGCAAGGCACACTTTATGTTCAGTAAGAAACCCTGTGTCTCAGTGCCTCTTCAATTGAGTCTTACACGTTTGGTTCAAGTGGGTTTGTAACATACAGTATCACTTACTAAAAGGAAACGGTTTTCAATATGACCTCTGCATACTTACTAAGCACTTAACAGCAGGGAGGACAGCAACACTCCAACCGTCTGAACACTGAATCCAAGTGGAGAAGTAGAACCACTGTTTGCTGCATTCCCTCACCCTCCTCATCCTCGCGTTGCGCTTGTGAGCTTTCACACCCTTTTGAGCTAATGTTTCAAGCAGACGATTTGTCAGGACTTTGCTTAAATATGTCAGTTTGTGGCAGAGAGACACAAAGCAGGAGCAAAGGGAGTCAGGGAGTCAAACACAGAGAAAGTAGCGACCTCCGTGACCAGAAGAGAGACGCTGATAACGCACCGATAACCCAAACATAAGAACATACACACACCTCCGCCGCTATCTCGTATATATGTAAACATAGTTGCATTAAGACATTCATACAAATGCACAGTATCTTTTTGAATGATGAGGAGTTGACATTTTCCCACATAAAAATATCATTGCTCCGTTTTTCACTTTCTCTCTGTAACATGACTCAGGACATTACACAGGCCCAGTGTTTGAGGTGTGCGATTGATATGTACAACTGTTTTCACTGCGCAGCTGCTCGGGCAACCACAACATGATTTATTATTATTGTGCTGACACATTTAAATGGAGACACAGTTAAGGCCTTCCTGTTAAATGCCACAAACACCATTGAGAGGATAGGGTAACACACGTTTTTGAATCACTATTAGAACAGGAACTGTTACACACCCTTTTGTGTCCTAACCCAAATAGTTTCACAAAGGCAAATTCACCACTTGCTTTGATTAATATATTCTACTTCCAGTAAGTGCTGAAGTGGTCCAAGGAAAAGCAAACTGTTACATTTGTTTATCATCATCTGAATTCTTGGTAGGAGTGAATTTTAATCACAAACAAATAAGTCTGGAAACTATGAATGGTGAATGCTCATCCTAAGGAATGAGTTTCACTATTGCAAAGCACAAGGAGACGTATTGTGTTAAACATGCATGGGTGTAGTCAGAAGTGCAAGATCTCCAACTCCTCAACCTTCAGATTACATCAGAGACTGAAGTGGGCTTCAGGCTCCTCAAAATGTAGTGGGAGGCCAAGATTAATTTTCATTCTTACAAGCTGAAATTGAATAAACCTACTTATTCATTCATTAGTTTAATGAGACCAAAAATACTAGTTTTTGTATTTATACTGTAACCATGCAAAGAATCCTATATGAAATGTATTATCACTTATTCCATCTACAGTCATTAGCGTCTGTCTTCAAAAGGTCCCCAGCTTGTCTACATGCTTCCAGTCATGTGTGTATGTTTGCATATGAAGTGCTGTTTAGTGTTAAATGCCCTCCACCCTGTGTTGCTGTGGGGAGTGCAGAGGAGTCGGGAGGCCTGGGTTATTCTCCAGCGGACACCCTGTTTATTTGGCTTGACATTCCTCCGCTGCTCTCTGAACAGGAGGGCCAGTGATTCTGCCTAGTCTCATCCTAAACCCCATCCACTTTGTCACTACCAATGACATTTAAAGTAAGTGTGTGTGTTTGGAGAAGGTGCGTACATGATGTATTGGCTTACAAGTTATAATTTCCGTCACTAGATCTATGTTAGTGTACATTATGCTCTTTACAAGCATGTTGGTGTATAACAAGCGGGTGCAAGAAGCTTGACAACATATGACGTGTGAAAGGTGCCCTTCTCGCGATGAGCCAGACGCTGAAAGAGGAACTAAAGCAGCGGTTTGGCTGCTCTGTCTGCTGCACCACCGTTTATTTACCCTTCACTTCTCATTAGTCCATTGACTGTGGTCTGTGTATAGTGGCCATTTTAGATCGCTGAGTAGCCACAGTTCATGGGAGCCTCTAATGAGTCATTGGACTTTCTGTCGATACTGCTCACATGTAAGTCTTCATTTGCTTCTGTTTAGGATTTCCTCTAATTGATATTGAGTGCTGACAAGCAGTAAGGTAACATGCGTAGAACTGCTTGTCACTCAAAATTAGTAGGATTTTACCAGTGCCGATGTGCGCAGAGTCACACGTGTGCATGGTGCAGTTAGTGACACAGTTAATTCTCTTTACCTAGACATTTAGCTGTGGTGGTAGACTTGTAAAGTCTAGAGTATTGACTTTCTCATTAGAGAAGGTTCCAACTCTTTTCATAAAAATCCCAGTCTTCTTATTTGTGTGTGTGTGTGTGTGTGTGTGTGTGTGTGTGTGTGTGTGTGTGTGTGTGTGTGTGTGTGTGTGTGTGTGTGTGTGTGTGTGTGTGTGTGTGTGTGTGTGTGTGTGTGTGTGTGTGTGTGTGTGTGTGTGTGTGTGTGTGTGTGTGTGTGTGTGTGTGTGTGTGTGTGTGTGTGTGTGTGTGTGTGTGTGTGTGTGTGTGTGTGTGTGTGTGTGTGTGTGTGTGTGTGTGTGTGTGTGTGTGTGTGTGCGTGCGTGCGTGCGTGCGTGCGTGCGTGCGTGTGTTCGTCCCTCCCTCCCTCCCTCCCATGACCAGTTGCTTCTGGCCTGTCTCACTCGTTACCCTGTCATAACAAGCACTTTGCCGCTGTATTTCAGCCTATGCTCACACGTAGCCAACACACACACTGAAACCCCAAGGTCCAGCTTACACATCCTGACCTACTCACCTCATTAAGTGGCAGAAGACAAGAGGCAAAAATACAGAATGAGGGCTTAAAACTGTTAAGTTATAAAATGCTCGGCAAGTACATTTTACACATGTCTGGATCAAGCTATGGTGATTTAAACAACAAAGTTCTCTTGTGTTAGAAACACTAGGTCAAAAAGTCCAAGTTGAGATCTTTACTGTTCAGGCAGAGAGCTTAGAAGAGAGGTGAGCATGTAGTGTGTGTGGAAACCCAAAGGCCCACTGTGATTTAAACATGAATTACAGCCCAGTAACGCAGTCGACTTTTCCGACAACAGTCCCTTCTGTCATGGAGGACACATGAGCAGCCGCCAGATGACTAAGCTTGGCAGTTGCCCTTCTTCGTGCTCACAATGGGAATGGACTGTGGGGAACGCGATAGCAGCCTTACGCTAATGCAGCGAGCGTAGGATGGATACCCTGTCTGCTGTGGCTGATGTTCAGACTGGAGAGTTCTGCTCATGTCTTGTGTTGCCTTGTGTTTTTAGTGCTCAGAGTTATGGTGTCCTTATTAAACACAGCTTTAGACTTGGAGGGAAATAGTTTTAACATAAACAGCAGTCAAACCTCGAGGTCAGCCTTTCGGCTTTGTCCCGTTAGGTTTTGAGGGACACTTTTATTTCCCTGGGTTTGGTAGATATGTTCAGTTGTTTTTAAGCTTGACCCAAGAATCAATGAAGCAAAACTGCTTCTTACACCTATTGTTTTAGAAATGCAAGTCAAGTAATATTTAAAAACTATATCACAATGTTTTATTGTTTTTGCAGTATAGGTTGCAGTATAGTGTCATAACAATAATAACAATAATAAACAATGATCGGTACAAAATTATAAACACTGCAATTGATTCTTGAGTAAGAGTATTAACATTATTATTTATACAAATTTTTGTTTTAATAGAATCCTCTAAGTTAAACAGGGGTTTGCTACTGTAACTACAGTACCTGCACACATAAGATATTCAGGAAAATTGTGTTTATTTTTTTTTAAGTCAAAATGCATTAAAAATCAACCCCAAAATGTTCTAAATTCTAATCTGATTACATGAGAACTCTTACAGTGACAGCAGGGTTCCTTTCAGTTTGACATTACCCTGGGTCAGCGAGGGTTGATGCTGTAGCCCCGGGGCCCAGGTGCAAGAGTGAATACATTACCTGCTTCACCCATGGGCCTTGCTGGCTTGATACGCCGGCGTGAAAACTACATATTTCCCCTATCCAGCCCGCAGGTAGATAGGTCTGTCAACGTCAACCTCAGTTGGGTCTTGGCAGCATCAGTGACAGACATTTCAGACTTTATCGCTGTCATTTAGAGCGGCTCTGATGGATGAAGAGCTAAATTTGTTGTGGTTAAATGAACTGTTAAATTGTAAGGGGTTAGTTTATTAATAAGCTGGTAGGATCCACACACATACATGATAATTCAAGAAGTAAATACAGACTAATACACATTGATCCTCAGCCTGCTCCTTAGCTTTTCCTCATTTCCCATCGCACTTTGCACATTTCTCCATTCAGAGTGAGAACGTGGAGGAAGTTGACTCGCTCAAGTGAATCTCCACGTTCACCTCTAGCCATTTGCTCCCCAGGAATCCTCCACACTGTTCCAACCATAACTACAGGAAAGAGAGGCTGGCGGTTGGAGGTTGGAGGGGGGTAGGAGGCAAGAGGTGATGGATGGCTCCTCAGCCCCGTGTTTGTACAGCGCATAGCTGGAGCTGCTGATGGGAGGGAAGCAACTGCCCTCTACGTTGAAAACGGATATGAAGAACAATAATAAGAACAGTAAAGTTTAAGAGACTTTATAAAAAGGCCTGCTGCTTGGAACAACATTGCTACGTATGCTCTGATCTGTATTTGAGCACGAGACACTGGGTTAGGAGATCCTGTGTGGTTTGGCTGGGTCACGCTGTTTGGTATAGGCACAGATTACCAAGTCGGTGTGTGTTCTGTGTTTGACTCGGGGCCAAGTCGGTGTTATCCATTTCTCAGCTTTCACAGGGTGACTGTTCAGCAGGGGTCTAATGTCTTGGCCAGATATACATGTAGCTCCACTTGTCCATGGGCTCCTTTACCCCATGAATAAACATCTTTTTTTTTAGAGGAAAATGATTAATGCATCTCAACATTTTCCATCGACATAAATCTAAGACAAATTTGTATTGTAGTAATGAGATTGTGCCATATGATAATGAATTAGATGTATTTATTTAAATCCAACTTCTAGGCACATTGCAAATGCTTCTTCACACGCTTGACAGAACCAATAATGGTCTGTTTTCACTGTTTTGTCATTCACAAACAGTTTCCTGTGCGTTTCACTCTGTCTCTCTGTTGGGCTGACTGTTAAGTGGAGGTCTCCGTTTCTGTGTGTGTGTGTGTGTGTGTTTACATGTTTTACTGAGGTGACTGGATTAGATGTGGCTGTCGGGGTGTCGGGAGCTCCCACCAGGACCTACTGGCAAGGCAGCAGGAGGTGGAAGACAGAGAGACAGTTGGGTCTAGTTAGGGATAAATGAAAAATCAGAGGTCATGGGGTGAAAACTCAGAAGAAGACTACAGGGTTTATCCACATAAATTTGTTGAGCTAAGCCTTACACCACGTATCCATCAGGCTGCATGAGGCACAAACATTTAACAATGGTGGTAAAATTGAAAACGTTCTTTGGATTTGTGGAACCAGATTAGAGATGTAAGGCCTTTAATAGCCCTTCAAGAAGAAATATCACACTTTTACAAGTGTTGGCTGCTTTGTCCCTGTGTGTGAGAAGTGTATAGACTGTGGCTGACGTGGTGTATAGATGGGTTTCATATAGCACAAGCGGTCAAAACAACTTTATGAAGAGAAACGGCCACTGATCTGAGCAGCAGGCAGCCATAAGATATCAATAACAACTCTATCACCCTCACACGCGCGCGCTCTCACCCCCATTCAGCGTGGGATCAATCGATTCTCTGCTGTGGACCTCCATTTGATCACACTGTAGGAACTCATACTCCCATCCCACCGTGCATGTGTGCTGGCTGAATCCGTGAATCCATTGTGGTACATTTAGATGATGTTGAGATTGTTTCACTGAAGAATTTGACTTAAATACATGTTTTGTGACGTGACTGGGAGACACGTCAGTGCACTTAAAACTCACTGCTTTTCAGAACCTTGCAGGTGAGCTGCATTTAAACGTCATTCATTGGCAGATTTGAGGAACATTGATATGTCCTCCTAAAAAGATATTTCATCAATTATAATATTTTTTTCAGTGAGATGAATGTTTAATTCTTTGCACAACTGCTGTTGGTGTTTTTAGTGCCGAGCATGACCTAGTGCCCCAGCATGAATGCCTTCAAGGAGATGTGATTGACACTGTCTATGTACTAACCTTAGCAGCTTAAGTGTTTCAGGGATGTAATGGAGCAAATTATAACAAGTGCAAACGCCAGGCAGACATTGCTGGAGTGTAGATATTACACTCTTCTAAGTACTGATTATTTCCCCTGTCGTCTCTGCTTTTCATTGCATTTACAGTACACGCTGCAGTCACAAACAATTCTTGTCTTTACTTGCCTGAGAAATGCCTGAGAATAAACTAAAACAGTCATTGGTTTTGTTTGATATTATCATAATAAAATTATTTCTCTATTTCTCAAAGAGCATTATGTTACGGAGTACTTGACTTGAATCACCTGACATCCACAGGAAGCATCACCTCCAGGGAATTATTTATTACTGAACGTACCTTACATGAACTTGCCTAGAAGAAAGAAACCCAGATGCCATGAATTCTAGTAGTAAATCCAGCAGCACCTGTAAAACTCACTGGTGCATTGATGTTTTTGTTCTAATCGGGGTAATTCAGTAACCTTTAAAAAAGATTTTATTGACCATGAGTGTGTGTGTGTGTGTGTGTGTCATATGCCCACCATCAAAATGACCAGACTCAAAATAAAATACAAACGGGATAAAATACCATTCTACTGTGGTTCTGCTTACAATATGGATGCAAGACTCAGGCAACAGCATCCTTAACAATATAACCGAGTATTAGAAGAGTATCTTCAGGACAAGAAATATAAAGGAAGATTTCATTTTCTTATTTCACATGACGTGTTTTACTGTTGCCTCATCCCAAGTATTGCACTTCCTCTGCTCTTAGAATGAGATTCTGGAGGACTTGATTTGATCTTCAGGCCTTCATTTGTCTCTCCACCGTCTCCCAGAGGTGCATTGTCTCCCATCTGCTAACTCAGCTCTTTAAGTTGCAGTGCAGCCTCCTCTACGTCTCATAATTCACAAAGTTTGCTTTAAAACCTCCACATACACTTATTGCTTCTGTGTTCAACCTTGGGAATAGACTTGGGGGAAGCAGGGAAGCGCAGATGGGGAAGGGGGTGGGAGGGGGAGGGAGGCAAAGGATAGTTGTTCTCCTGCTCTGTCCCTTGGTTCATAATTACCTGGTGAGCGAGGCGTGTGTGTATGTGTGTGCATGGTGTGACCCATTGGGGTGGTCCTGTAGACTTTGTGCAGATTAAATGCTGATGCAGAGTGGAGACAGCTGGGCCGAGTGGAACTGGAGTCATTAAGGTTCTACTAGCAAGAGCAAAAACAACCATCCACACATACTCGCACATTTACCACACCACTCAATGAGCCTTTTATTTTGGAAAACAAACAGGGGAGGCTACAAATGGAAGAAGAAAAACAGTGCTGGTGACAGGCCCTCTACGGGGTCTTGGGAGAGAAGGATGAGGGAGAGGGGAGAAAACCAGAGGGAGAGAAAAGGGCGGAGGAGGAAGGTGTCTTGAAAAAACTAGACAGTCGGAGAAGTGTGTATTTATTCAAGCGAGGGCTTTCGAGTGGGTCCAAAACAAAGTGAAGGGATTATGGGAGATCAGAAGAGACCCTCTACCACCCCACCCGCTGTCCTCCGCTCCTCCCGCCCTCTCCATCGCTCCCCTGTCAGCATGAACATCCAGTTCACACCCTTGGGTCCTGCAGGAACTGTGGGCCTTTGTGCTACGGGAATACACTTATGCAAGAACAACCTCGTTTATCATTTTCCCAGAGAACACTTATACAACCATAGCCAGTTCCTCAACTTTTCCACCTCGCTGACTGCCAATGTCAAGCCAGATGCCCACTTGGTTATTATGGCAACAAATGATGCCAAATTAGACAGAATATGTTCTTGTTTCGAATTGTATAAAACTGTGGCGGGTAATAATTTTCAAAGCAGGGACACGCATTATAATTAGAATTTGGCATGTGAACTGATTGGAATGCTGGACGGAGCATGTTCCTGTCAAGGCCACTTTGTGTTGACAGACAGGAGATGAAGTCATAGTGGATGGAGGTCAATCATGCTAATTGATTTTCCTCTTATCCGGTTGCTGTTTGTGTTGAATTTCACAAACAGAATGGTAATGGCTGACATCACCTAGCAGCAGGAAATATGGTGAACGGTCGGTACCATAAAACGTGTCACGTGTTTTTACGCTGAAGTTCTGAGTCCAATGAACTGCCGCTCTCCAGAGGCTCACGCCCCTTTCACGTTGCATTACCCATTCCAGCTCGTTCTCTATCTGAGCACAGCGTTTTCCCGTTAGCTTTGTGGCTCCTAATGAAAGCGAAGCCAAAATAAACGAGGCAGTTTGGTTCTGATAGATGTCAGGACTATTCATATATTAATGATCTTCCGGGGTTTGAAAATCAGTCTTTAATTATAACTGTTTACTCTGTTTATGTGCTTTAGTGGCATTGACCCAATTTTAAATGGGCTGGGGTTGCGATGTTGTGGGTGCATAGTGTTTTATAACCTTTATAACCCGCCCTGTAATTGTTCAGTTTTAAAGGATCATCATAGATTAAACTTGACAGGAATTTAACATTTAAAGTATCATATTAGCTTGTATTCAGGTCTGTGTGTACAAAGTTATAAATGTTTTACTTGGAAACAACCCAAAACATAAGGTCAGTTGAGTTCCAGACTGTTTGCATGTACAATGTAAAGAATATTCATGGCCTTTTATTCTCCATTGGTTACTTTTTAAGTGTGTGTGCTTAGATGGAGAATAAATATTTATCATGATGGAAACTTTGTTTGAAGAGTCGTCGTGAGCTGTGGAGTCAGTCATGTGACGGAGGTGTGCCACTGCGGCATCTGTCAGGAGACAGAACAAACACCCCTCTGGCAGGCCTCCCTCCCGGCTTAATTTCATTAAATGTGTGATTTGTTTCTGTTTGCGTGCCGCAGTGTTACGACGGGAGAGTGAGCGGGCAAAAGGAGGAGCGAGATAAATGAATGACTGAGAGTGAAGCAAACTAAGTGTGAGAGAAACAGAAGGCATCGGAGGAGCGATTAGTGTGGTGGTATCCATCATTTGAGCTGTGCTGCTCTGGTCGATTGCCACGGACACTGAGGAATACTTCATCTGGCCCCAGTGATATAATATATATACACATACGCATGCAGATATCAATCTATTATTCTGTGAGTCGTTCTAAATTCCTTCTATCTGCAGTGTTTTCATTTCGGTCTGAATAATTTCTGTGTTGTCATCTCCTTGACTTTTCTTGCTGGGTATTAGAAGCAATCCAATTTTCTACCTTCTGAACTTCCTCAAGGCTTTCTTTCCCTGAAAGCCTGTTCACAGTTACACAACTTGGCATCATCATTTATTATGCCAGCATGCATATTGCGTGTGCGTGTGCGTGTGTGTGTGAAGGCCTAATCAAGCATTCCTGTATTTGTACTGTGAGTGTGTAGAAAGGTTTTGCGTGTCTCCATGCATGTGGATCTGAGTTGACAGCTGGAGACAGATGTGTTTGCATGTGCACGGTTATGAATATCATTAAAATTACAGAGCAGCACTTTGCAGAGCTCTGCCGAGCTATGAAAACAAAGGCAAAACACACTCAATCCCTGATCTTTATTTTATGGCTTGCTCTGTGTGTATGTGAAGTAGTGACAGCATGTGAATGCATGGACTGCGGCCTGTGAATCGGTTTTCTTTTTACAAGGAAAGAAAATGACACACATCTGGCGTGAGTGTGACAGTCGTGGCATGGGAACAATTAGGAGTGCAGTGTATGTTCAGCTGACCCTTCTGGTAAAAACTGAGCGATCACGCCATTGTGAACCCATTAGCCTCACCCTGTCTGATGCTCTTTCACTCTGTCTTTCTGAGCCTCCTTTCCTTCTCAGTTACTACATGTCAGTTTATTCCAAGCAGGTTTGTTTGTGTATTCCTAAACCATTGGTTAAAAGGTCATCAACGTTCCCAGAGTAAGTACGTAAAACTAGTAGAGTCCAGATAGATGCATAGTTTTTCTTAAGTGTAATCATTTAAAATAATTTAAACATTTAAATTAGAGTCCAACAATGCTTTGTTGTTCACCCTCAGGTAATCCGTTAAAGTCTTAGATCTACATTGAAGAATCAAACTGGCTGCTTGATGTCTTGTTGAAGGGACACGGGGTAAATTTCCAAGTAAAGAAAAGAAGTTTGTTTTCTCGCATCAGCAGTGGTGTCTCAGAACGATTTATATCCCATTGGGGGCCAAACCTGGCAGAAGGGAGACGACAGAGGCTTGGTGGCATTTTTGGGGCTCAGCATCACACATAAATCACCCACCTGGAAGAGCTAGAAACACTGGCGTTGGTTGTGGCACTGCGCCACAGGCCAACAAGCCCTTTGTGTGGATATGAAGGCAATGCACACACTGATAATAACAATGAAACCAGACCTGACTTAGTCTGAGCTCATCACATTGTAATGTAATGTAATGCTTTGCTGGGGTTCTGCACGAGGGAATGAAGGATGGAAGTAAAGAAGAGTAGGAGGAGAATTAATTAGGGGAAACCAATGCAAACAGGTTTGGAAAGAAAACCATGAATGGAAAAAGGAGATTTAAATTGAAAATGATGTTGGTTACACCCCTCCACTGAATAATGTTCTAGGTCAGAGACTTATGTCACACCAGATGAATGAACAATGAGGAAAGATGTCGCCCTCAGATCCAAGTGTGTGTCCTATTTGCAGTGTGTGCGAAAGTGGAAGTGTGCATGTGTGTTTTCACTAAACTTTTGCTCCGGTCCCTTAAGTGGATGCCTGGGGAGGAAAAATTGGATGCAACTATTGCACACGGTACGTTCCAGACTTTTTCCACCTTTTGGAGACCTGGGATTAGGGCTCAGCATGGACACGCATGGAATAAGTCATCTACAGTACCAGCAAAGGTCTGCCAGAAGAATAAACATTTGACTGTAACAGTTTAATATTTAATATCTTAGTCTATAGAAATAGATGTTTACTTACTAATGTCTTCACAATATAATGCATCAGCTTGAAATTAAAAAATAAGACAATATGGTTTCCTCTCTCACTTCAGATTCCCAGTTCATTTAACGACTCAGCTGTCCGTTGAGTAGTGTATGTGTTGCATGGCAGATTAAACCTAAATTAGTTTACATTATACCATATTCATATGTAAAAAATAGGACCCAAAAAGTTTCCCTTGTTCTGGGAAAGTATAAATGTATAGTGGGACCGTTGAGAATAGATGTTAATGTTAATAGATTAACATTCAAGGGGAGTTGATTCTGGAGTGGGTCTGTGTTAGCGCTGCACTAACATCAAACAGAGAGGGAGAGAATGGCAGGAAACAGACAAGAAAGGGCGAGAAGAAACAGCAATGAGAGGTGCAAAGGGAAACCAAAGCCTGTCGCAGTTCGTGCATGTAGATGGATAATTAAGATAGGGCCGAAGTGGCAGAGACAGAGGAGGGGCATTAAATATTTTACAGAAGATGACCACCAACCCAGGGCACAGCTATGACAAGCTCCCAACTGCTCTGTGAGCTCCGCTGTATCACCACTCCGTCAGGCAGACACCAACATCTGCACAGATGTCTGCTTTGAGCAGTGAAGAGGAGAAGGAAAATGAAGCCACGATGACGCAGCGCCTCGGACGGCTGTAATTACTTGTGTCAAACATCAAAGTCCGTGATCACAGTAGCTGAGTGAGGAGTGTCACACAGGAGGATGCAGCGCTCTTACATAACAGGTGTGTTAGTGTGTGTTCTAAATGTGACAGCACCCCCCTCCCCCCTCCCACCGTCTGGCTGTCTGCTTGTCAGCCACATGACACAACCTGTCTGTGTGCATCTGTTAGCACAGGGGACGTCTGTGAATCCAGAAGAGTCATAAATATCGGCACGGGTGGAAGGAAGACGTCAGAAGCGGCGCTAGTAGTGCACAATGAGCAGGAGAGTCACGTTTCTTCTAACCTACATTTCGACTGTAGACTCGTTAAGAACACAGAAATGTGTCAAGTTGTTTGGAATTTGGCGTTGCTAAATCCAGTTTGCTCAATCTCAAAGACACAAACATATTAAACTAATCAGAAATGCTGGATGTTTTATATGTTACAAGGAATGTAAAATAAATGGCTTTAGGCTCCAACAGCATCTAACCTAATGGGGCAGAGCTACCTCTGCACAACGATGTCACTGCAGTTAAAGCCAAAGCGTCAAAAAAAAAAAAAAAGGGATGAAGAATGCATGAGTCCCCAGCAGCTGACGTCATCCATCAAACTGCTTTAGTGTCCTCTGATCCCTAAAGGAAACTGCTGCAAGCAGCTTCAACACACAGCAGCTTCAATTTCGGAACAGTTGCAGATGGACTCGGGTGGCAGATGTGTGGGTGGGTGGGTGCTTCAGGATAAGTGATTTTAGTCGAAGGGGCTTTGGGGGCTTAACCAGTACATGTCACTCAGGCAGCTGCAGCTCAGCAGGGATCCAGTGATCTGCAGAACGGCTGATGATTGATCAGGGTGGACACACATCGCTCCTATACACAAAGCATTCTGCTTCGGTTATTAGATTTATTTTATTTTTTAGGGAGTGTGTGTGTGTGTGTAGTTTTGGTTGCGGTGTATTGCAGGCAAAGCAGTAACTATGCCGTTTGTGTCTCTGTCTGAGACAATGATGCTTTACCCACCTTGGTCAACAGAGGGCACTCTAACCCCTCTCTGAGCATCCAGCGGTGCGCACACACACACACACACACACACACACACACACACACACACACACACACTCTCAGCATTCCCTTTCCTGCCGGAGCTTCCATTTTCTCTAGTTTCATTTCATTGTTTACTGAGGTATTGACTGCATTGTTAGGTAAACAATTGTTACAGGCTGAAATGTTTCTATTGGCCAGGCTTGATGTGAACGTAGCAGACGTTTTACGAAGGAATGCGCTTAATTTAGTTGACGGCAGCATTCAGTAATTTGCCTCTATTTGTACAGGTGGTGATGGGAGACTCCCCTGACATGTTTAGTGTTGTTTGGGCGCTATAAATAGCGGTGCATTAGCTGCTGGTGAGGGCTAGGACTGCACGGATGGCTGACAACAACCATGTTTAGCACTTTTGCCATTAGGAGCACTTTGTGTGTGTCGCAGACAGAAAGACGCGAGGGAGGAAATGTGCTTTTGCTGCACACTCCTCTGTTTCCACTTGATTGTATGACTTGCTTGGTGCGTGTGGTTGTGTCTATATATCTGGCATCATGTTTACAACTCGGAGTGAATTCCTTTGGCAGACTTCGCTGTGCGGTGGTGCGCTATCACACCACCAATCTGCATGTGTGCGTTCAAGTGTTGTCATGAAGTGCTCACAGTTCCCCACTTGGTCGTTCTCTCCAAACCGTCTCTCCTCCTATTCATCCATTGTGTCTGAGAGGATCCTTCTCCTTTCCCCCCTTTCAGTCATCTTCTCCGTCTCTTTTCTTTCTTGCTTCAGTCCTAATTACCCATACTCCTCAGAGTGGCCTCCCCTTCGCAGCCTTTGAAGTTATTTTAGCACAAATTCTACTTAGCTACACTACAGACATAACAAGAAAAAGGCTGTGTTTAAGAGCCTCTGGAAATGTGTGTTTCTTTCTGTTGAATGAATCACCAGTTTCCCCTGTTTCATATGTGTTTACACCAGAGTGAATGTGTATACAAAAGAAACCAGCGGTGAGTTTTTATGTGTATATGTATGAGTGAATTGGGTTAAAACTGTGTCCATATATACCATATTTTGAGATTTTATCAGTAGGTTGGCGTGTGTGTGTCTTTGTGTGCGCTTGCATGTGGTCTCCGTGTGTGTGTGTGTGTGTGTGTGTGTGTAATTCTAAGAGCCATGCGTGAATGCAGTCCTTCTGGGCTCTTGAATGGCCCGACTGCCCGTCACGGTTCTGCTGGACTGAATGACCGGACTGGAGCTGCACAGAGCCACTTGCTTTCCCTCTGTAATTATCAAGAGCGGCTCCCGACGCACTCACACGCACTAAGTAGTACGGTACATGCGCTTGAATTTGCAAAAACACAAGCTCAAATGACCACTTCAGTGAACACATACTCGCATGCATGACAGGAATGGATTTCAAATTCCCTGTAAGAAAGCAAATGACACAGCAGTGATTGTTCAGATGTTTTTAAATATAGTTCAACGGTTTTAGCCTTTGGGTTGATGTTCTTTTTGGCATTCATTAACATTTTAAACAGTTACTTATAACATTGGTATTATTATTTAGCCTCCAAAAATAGGTAGAAGATAGTTGGAGACAGTTAAATTTGTCTGAAATTAATTTATGAACCTTTTGTCATAAAGTCTAAAATACTTTTAGCTACTGTGCGATATCAGCTTCCCCACTCTTCTATTAGTAACACCAAGAAGCACAAAAGTTGTAATTTTAGTTCTACTTTCAGCACACATACATTTAGATACAAAGCCAGATCCGTCGTCGCCCCGCGTGTGCTGCACTCGCATGTGTGAAAGTGATAAATATGTCACAAAGAAGTGCAGTCTGAATGAAAAGCACGGGCCAAGATTGTTCCTCTCCTTCTCTCGCACGTCTTCAGCCATGCCTCGCTTTGTTTCTAAGAGCCTCGGAGGGTGTTAATTATTTCCTAAAGCATCTTAAGTGTTTAGTCTCCAGAGAGTGTTGTCGAGGGGAAACTCCAGGGAAGCGCGAGGACCAAATCCTCCGTCTCGCACGGGGGAGATGAGAGTTTCGAGGAGGAGATGCGCTGCAGGGGAATAAGAGGGGAGAGCGGGGGAGAAGTTGTGAAACAGACAAAAGTAAAGAGAAGAAAGTAATAATGAGCAGGTTGCTCACCCACAATGGGTGAGGAGACCGAATGTCACCGCTGGGAGAGCTAAAAGGGAAGAGAATGACAGAGAGACGGCGGATTTACGAGTCACGTATTGAAGCGCGGGGGGGTATCCAATACGTCCCATCTGACTCAGCCCCCGCCGCATACCAGACTCAATGAGAAACACAAACCTATGCCTGTGACACACAAACTGTACATTGGCACTCGCCCCGTAATTCTGGAGCTTGTCCAGGCTTTTCCTCTCAGACGACTCGTGGAGACATACGCACACGGTGTCCTGTGAAAGAACGACTGTGGTCAGCGGTGACTGAGGACCGTGTCCTTGAACGCCACGATGAATTACTTTAAAGCGGGTCTGTCCGCTTGTTGGCTGGGTGTGACCGACCCCTGTGGCTGCCTCATAGTCAGCCTCCCCCAGTTGTTGCTGTAGTATGTCCTGACATGCCTGGCCACGGAGCATGGCGACATATGGAAGCATCTGCGTACGCACACACACGCGCAGACACGCGCAGACACACACACACACACACACACACACACACACACACACACACACACACACACACACACACACACACACACACACGCGCGTGCGACTCCACCCTCCTACGCACATGAAGCCATTCAGCTGATTAAAATTCTCTCTTCACACCCACTGAGATCCATATGTAACCCACACGTCTAAGTCACAGAGTGGCTTCTGGGACATGACGCAACATGCTGACACCCCAATGCACCACAAACGTACAGTATAGGCTGCTTGTGAGAACATACAAATCACATCTGAGACGGGAAGAATAATTGAGTTGTGCTCAACCTCCAGAAGAGGTGCTGCACCTCAGGTGTCCTTCTCCCTGTTCATTTTAGGCTCAGCATGTCAGAGATGGTTATGTCACCAAAAATAGGTTAGAGATGAGAAAGTATGGGTTGGATTTAATAGAGCTACTTCATGTGAGCTATTGATTTTTAAATCACATACCTAAACAAGATGAAAAATGAATTTAAAATCCAATATTACCAGTCGCAGCATAAGCTAACTGACAAATTATATAAGTTGTAAAAATAAAAACGCTAGCGACCTGAATGGTGCATGAATAAATAAAGACAGACTGTGGGATCTTGGTCAGTACTGGCAACTTTCTTTGTTGGTTGTCTAGCAACCGTATGGTGACAGAACCCCAGGAAGTCACTGCTCCAAGCCAAGAAATAGTCTCATACAAAACTGAAGCTAGTTGTGATATTATTTATTTATTTTTACTGTATAAACAAACACACTCTTTGTTGTTGAGTTACTGATTATAGCTTCGTATTTAGTTTTAAGTGGCATCAAACTGAGCAATGAAATGAATAAGTCTAACAATGCTTACTTGTTCCAGTTATGAATTCAGTGAGGACGAGTAAATGGTTCACTGAAAACATTACTATGTCAGGAGTTCCTAATTTCTATGAAACAAATCAATTTTAAGACCTTTTTCTTTTGACATCATGGTATTTTGATTGACTTAAAACAGTTTAAAAGTTTTAACCCCATAAATCTGTGAGCTTACGTTGTGTACGTACCAGCCTTGGTGTATGTTGTGTATTAAAATAGAGAAGGTGAAGGGAAATCACATGCATAGCGATATAGCTCTGCTTATCTTTCCTCTCTTTCCATATCTCAGTCTGAGGATGCGACTGGATTACAGCATGTCAAACAGAACCACATTCTTTCTCAATCACATTGCTAGTTGCTGTCGTCTGGTTGTTTTCTCTAATCGATCTTATCAGATGCACGTGATCGCATGCACAAAGCTCAGCTCTCGAGGTGGGACGCATGCAGATGTTGCACTCGTGTGCGCATGTGGGGAAAAGCCAGACTTATAGAGCAATAAAACATGGCTTTAAATGCATGTAGACGCACTGTTTTGTCTCCCCAATGTACCGTTATATTTCCCTTACGTGTGTCTGCGGGTCTTTGGTTCAGTGATGAGTAAATGTCTTCACTGTCAGTATATATGATGATGATTTCCCAAAACGACTCCACATACAGAGCTAGTCATATAGAAAAGAGCAGAATAACTTTTAGGTTCATCATGAGCATTAATTTATGGCAGATGAAATTCATAGTCATAAGTCAGTCGATATAAGCTTGAGAGGGGGCACAGAGTTCCTTTGCCCTCCCTCCTGTTAGATGCACCAGCGCATGAGGCTGATCATTGGTTTGTTGCAGGAATTGGGTCAGCGGTGACGTCAAGTGTTTTGAAGTGAAGCAGAGTTTCTTTAGAAACTCCCAGCAAAGGTCTGGGACTGTTTGGAGTAGAGGAAAAAGCTCTGTAGCTCAACTGTGGCCTGCGTCTGCTAAGGACCGATGCTGGTGTTACAGAGCAGAGCCTGTGAATGTAATCGAGAGGGTTTAATTATGCTTTAGATGAAAAATGAGAAGATTATTCTCCTGACAAAAAATTTATTTCGTAGTCTCTTCATTTAAATTATGTATTTGATACATTTGTGTTTTTCACGTTGAATTTTATTCAACCATTCACAGGTTTGTAAAGGTATTCACAGGTTTGTAAAGGTATTAATACAATTCATTCAGATGAAGTCATGCATGTCTACCTTCAGGGTCACATTGAATTCTCAAGCACTTAGTGGCTCATTCAAGGACAATTCATACCAGTCATTTGCTTTTGGATGAATCTGTACGTGTACATTCTTATTTGGACAGACCCTTACAGAGATGCGTGCTAATTACCATCAGTGCTCAAACGTTCATCTTGGTTCATTTGACAGAAAAATGTAAAGAAAGAAGGTTTCACATTTGACCTGTTGAACTGAGTTGTGTTCACTTGTTTGCTTACTGTACCAGATGGTCTCAACTTTAATGCATGTACTGTAATATTTAGGCCAGTGATGCAAGAAAATGCAACTGCAACTCAAACAGTCCCAGATGTAGTGTGTTTAAACAGGCTCCTTCTCCACGAAGAAAAGTCCTGCTAAACGTATAAATGTTTGAAAAATGAGACGAAAACATTTTAAGGCAAATATTTTAAAAACGCACAAATATTATTTCTCCATAATAACACATTTGCAACAGCTCACCATTGCACAAACGTGTTTGAAAGGAAAAGAGTGAGAGATGCCAGAATGAATCATTTGACTTTGTGTTGCCGTCCTCCGTTGCTAGGAGCCATAAACTTGTACAACTCGTATGGGTCACCTGAGAAGAGCTTTAAGAAGCAGCCTTTCCTGGATTTCTGGCAGCAGATCAATTAGTGAGTAACACCGTGTTGGGAAGGTGAAGCCGCAGTTATTCTGCTGTTGAGGGAAACATTTCCAAGAACAAAAATCTGTGTTTTTTGTCATCACCCGCCTCCAGCTGTGTAGCTAAACCCAGCACAGCTTTACAGCTCACTCCCCTGCCTGGTGTCTGCAAGCTCAGCCCTAGCCACATGAATTATGGATTATAGAAGTATTCCTGGATCTGTTTTTAGAGCGTGCTGTGGTTCTGGACTCTATCCGGTCTCTCAGAACCGACCTGAGACAGGTCTAGTTGGAGCTGGTCCAAGCCAAACAGGGCCCGTCTGATCAGGACAAATCCAGAAATGTATATAAATAAATATTCAACTAAATGATAATGTGCAGGGTTTGTGCCAGCATAAATAGAAAAGCCAGGTCCCTGCACCTCGTCTAGGAGAAGGCAGCCGTCTTCTTCTGGGGCAGCTGTGCACTGGGTTCCAGCTTTCACTCCTGTTTGTGTCCTGCTGACGTTCGTTACTGACTACCTTTCACATCTCTTCGCATCATGATCCTTTGCTTCTCAGCTGTGTTGTTCCCCGTTTTATCTTCAGCGCTGTCTATGTTGTTCCTGGCTAATATTCCACATCGCTTAGTGGAGCCACACTACGGCTCCCCTCGGTTCCTCACCCCCCCCACCAGCAGTTTTTGGCAGCTTTAGGTTGAAACCAGTTCACTCTCAGATTTTCTCAAACAATGAGCATTTTCCCTCTTCCATCTTCTTACCGTTGCTTATTCAGGGGGAGGTTCTGACTGCTGGCCAGGTGGGAGCAGTGGAAGAGGCAGGACTGGAGGCATTGGCCTTGCACGGATGCTTTGCCTCCGTGTTTATTTGATATCCCGGTTTAACGCGCAGCCAGGACGTAAGAAGACGCGTGGAAAGAAGGCGTAAGGAAAGATGGGTGTGTTTATTTTACGTTTGGGTGAATGTACAATAAGCTGAAAGACTGAAGGTGTGAAAGAAAAGAGAGGAAAACGAAAGACAGACAGGCTGAGACCCCACTCAAATGTCCAAACAGAAGTGTATGAGTGATTTGCTGGGTGAAAGATAATGTAGACTGTAATTCTCCTCATGAATCTAAGCACGTCATATATCTCACTTGCCTGGCCGGCTCATAAACAAGCCGGGAATAAAACAAACATGTTAAACCGATTCCAAAACGACGAGGGCCTCTTGTCTTCCCTTTTTGAAATCCACTCTGCTTGGGAATAATTAAGGCGGCTTATGCCAGAGTACAAAGCAAGGATATTGTGGCGTTGCATTGTACTGGGTGCGTGTGTGGAGGAGAGGCCGGCCACGGCACCTGCATGAGTCCAAAAACACAGGCGGCGTTTGCATGTGAATGTTGTGCAGGTGTGTGCTTTTGCATTGTGTGTATGTTTTGCATAACACTTCTTCATGTGAGAGCTTCAGCGCATGTGTGTGTGTGTGTGTGTGTGTCTGCATGAGAGAGGGAGGAAAAGAGCGCATCTCTGTCTGAGAGCATTAACAGCGAGCCTGTTCTCTGTATCTCAATGAGGGGATTAGAGGACTATTCATTAGACGAGCTTTGATAGGTGACTAGCTGAGTCCATCCACTGCTGCCACTCGTGTTCTGCCAGACAGAGAGGCCAGGGGGTAATGGAGGCAGCCTGGTCTCCAGTCTCTCTCTGTCTTCATCCCTCTTTGTCTCAGCTTTTCCTGCTGGTATCTCTGTCTCGTCTCTTTCAACGCCATGGGAAAGAGGCTTTTTTAATCAGCCGGTCAAACCCAGCAGCCTGTCATATGGCAATATGCAGTTTGCTGTTTAATTATCCTGCTGTCATGTCACCGCATTTGAAGGGCTTGATGATAAATAAACCTGTTTCACATAATATTCTAGGAAGGAGCATGTACTGCATGTACAGCCGCTGTACTTCAGTGGATGTTTTCAAAAATGTCCTGTGTAAGACTGTCATTCTAATTACAAGAGGAACAGACACAATGCTCATTTGGTCAATTAGTAACCGCTGATGTACAGAGTGTTCTGCTCCTGACACACAACAGGTCAGCTGGGCATGCTTGTCTAGAGTCATATTACAACGAAGAATATACTGTACTTTACAGTAATGTGAATAAATGCTTTACAGTGGTGCCTTTTTTAAAAGATTTATGGTACTATATTCTGGATATAAATATCTAAATAATTCATCTTGGATGAAATAGCAAGAAGCAATGTCAAACAGACATTGATGCTCCTGTAGCGTACATTTAATTAACTTCCACTACAGGCTGCTGTTGTGTCTGGTAACACCTTTAACATCCGTATGAGATGCGCTTGTCAGTGTTATTTGGTTGGACACGATAGAAATCATTTTAAGAAAATGGTGAACGAGAATTGCCCTTATCGCTAAGCTTGGGATTTCTGGTCTGACAAGCCATAAACTGAAGGCAGCACAAAGCATCAGCAAGACTAATGGAAAGAAATAACATTTGCCTGGGCAAGTCCATTGAAAGTGACATTTTTATTTTGTCTAAAAACAATAAACTTTTGATGAAAGTACAGTAGACGCTCTGCTGCAAAGATAAAGAACAGCTTTGTCTGAGGGAAAGTGGAAAGAAAGCGATATTTAAGCCAAAAGGGCCGGAAATAACCCCCTCCCTACAGCACTTCATCCTCCTCTTCCTCAGCTCCTTCCTCAACCCACATTTCTCTGCATTTTCCTCCAGCGCTCAGAATATGGTCTTGGGCCCTGGGACAAGTTGAAGGAAAGAGAGGAGGAGGGAGGAGATGCTGTCATGATGAAGAGGAAGAGCGGGACGGGGAGAGGAGGGAGCCGGGGACTCTTTTTGATCTCTGCCTCTTAATAAATCTGTCAGGGCTAAACAGAAAGGGAACGAGAGAAAGCGGGCGAGCGAGCGAGTGAGCGAGCAGTGGATCTGTCCACAGAGGTCGTCACCAGGTGGTTTCAAGAGCGGATCCGTTTCTGCTCCTCCTGCTCTTCATGTGCATTGCTGACTTCAAGTATTTATGCAACAGACTGACATCAATTAAATGTTTATTACTCATTTGTTTACAATTCAAAAGTTATGTATGGTTGGGTTCAGCCAATGGTTTTATTTATGAACAGTCAACATGTGACAGATGTGCAAACATACATTTTCTTTCCCATAAAGCAGCTGCCACTTTTTCACTCATTTATCCACCTCCAGTTTTTTTTTTTTTTCAAATGTTTTTTCTCGCGTGCCATCGAGCCTCCAGCTCTGCCTCATCCTTACACATCTTTCATACACAAACACCAATACAAGTGTGACTTCACAGCATGTTCTAGAGCTGAAGGTAAAACAAGACGTCAGCATTGACACAATAAAAACACATGAACCGTCCTGTAAAACAAAGTACACACACATACAGTAAATGCACACAGTGAGGAAGAGACTGCGTTTATATTTACCTTTTCCTCCCATGAATTGTGTTTATTGTTTCACATTGCCGCTAGCTTGTGATATCGGTGACACCAAGACTCCCAGTTGGAGAGTAAAGCCTAGATAAGATAGATGCAGCCGTGTGCGGTCACGTATGTGTGTGCGCCTTGTTATGGCACTTGCCGTTGGCAGGCCATATAACTCAGGTTAATGTTATCTTATTTCACATAGCTCTGAGGCAACCTCAGGGAGTAGATCATTTGGAGCGCTCTTATTACTTTTCATTAGGCTAATGTGACGGATGGGGGGATTTACAGCAGGGGAGGAGAGTGTACACACACCGTGACACACTTTCCCTGCAACGCTCACATGTCTGTGTGTGGGTGTTTGTGGGGTGGGCTTTGGTTCTTAAGACAGCACGACTTTGCTGCCAACACATAAATATGGGCACGACCTTTGACCCCGGTGCAGTTGAACACTAGATGTGCGCGTCAGTGGTTTTAACCATTGGACTCAACAGTTTTAACTTTGTTTCACACACACAAACAAGTTTACCTGAAACAGCTGCACTAAAGTAAACGTCTTCTGTCTACAACCTTGACCCACATCTTTAACGTTCTTGCTCAGATGACCCACAATGGAGTTCACGCCTTGAAAACAGGCTTCCTCTCATCTACTGTAAAATCCTAATTGCTAAGCCTGAAACACTTCTTCTGTTTATTCATGTCTCACACGTGCTTGTATAAACACACATCATTGCAGTCACAGTGGAGGTCTGGTGTGTGGCTTCTGTGTGGAACCACAAAGCGTTTACTTCCCAGTTCTCCTTTCCTGGAAGTTACGCTCCTCATCTGATGGGTGGTCTGCAACATCACTCAAGATTTGTTTTATGTATTCTGGCAATAAAAAAAAAAAATTGCTCATGACTTGCTTTCTCCTCTCCTCTCTGTTCATCCTTCAGTCCATCTGCCGTCCAGGCCTTGAGGCCACTGATGTTTGTTTCCATCTTTCCTCGTCCTTTCTTCTGCCCCCTTACAGTAAACACCTGCACACTCTCTGAATGGAAATGCAAGATGAATAGCCGTGTTGAAAGACTGATGACAGCTCTGAAGAGATCCCTTTCACATGCATAAATACTGAGAAGGGTGGGGTGGGGGGGCGAGCAAGTGTGGAAGTGTGCATGTGTGAGGCAGCCCAGTGTGGGAGGCACGACCCGCATTTACATTCTCATTCAGTCATTATCCGTCATATTAGCGTCCTTGAATTTGGTAAAATTTCAGTTTTGGTTCTCTAATATCTATCATCAAAAGCTCAGATAATACATTATTATTGCAGTTATGTTTTCCATTTTGCCTTTGAACCTCCAGCCGCACATCATTAGATAAAATGTTGGTCATTTATTACTTTTAATAAACAGAAACCCCGTAACCTAGTTGCTCATATAGCAGCTCTATGCCAGTGTTTTTACGTGTTTCAGTCCATTAAACTCAAATCGCCTGTGTTTTACTGAAAGTTCCTGCTGACTGTTTTCCAAAGCATACAATGTATTTTTAGATTGATTTCCCTACCTCTGGGCAGCCACTGGTTTCCATTCCTTTCTATATGAAAATCAGCTTGGGGAGGGTACAGTAAGAATTAGTTTGAGCCAGGTAATCCATCATAGTGGAATTTTTGTTGACTTTATTTTCTGACAATGTTAATCTGCTGTGATGGTGCCACAGTTATGGGGAAAGACTGTTTTGACTTTGACATCTGCATTTGAAATGCCTCTAACAGTAACAGTGGTTCAAAGAATTTCCAAACTTATGTTAATGGTTTCGATAATTAATTTCACTAAATGGTGACCACTGTGGTTACGACCTGTTATTACCAAAGAATTTCATCATCCATTTCAATCTCTTTCCCTAAAGTCGGGCAAAAACAATGTTCATTTAATAACAATATTTATTTAAAGTCTGCTAGCATCAGATAACATCAGTAAGACTACAGCATATATTGATTCATGCAAGGGCATGTTGTGCTGCGTATGAATTTTAAGTCTGTGAAAGAAAACAAAGATTGGTAATACGACAGTCCCTCCACTGACACTCAGTCTACTGCAAGCTTATTAAGTTGTACATATAATCATTTGAATGCATTTACAGTAGGGTTTTCATAAATGAACACAAGGCTCGTACATCTTCTTGATTCACCTGGTTCATTTGGTGTCTTTGCCTTGGATTTACAGTCTTCTCTTAGTGTGTTCTTCAGCCAGCGCTGTTCCAGTAAAAAGCCTCATTTTATGAATTCAAAATGACAGTGATCCCTTTATCTGTCCTGATGTGTCCTAATATAAAGCTGACACCTGTTTCTTACTGTGAGTCCAAATGTCTGCAGTGGGAACAGTCCAACGCGTAGCTTCAATCCTGGGCGGTGAACTATTCGGCTTGAAAAATTGAAAACACCTGTGTGAGTTTGCCTTTAGCCCAGTAAATTCAGCCCTTATCTAATAAATGCACAGCAATAATTTCAGTTTGGCTTTAGAATTTATGTCATAAATTGACTTGATAACTTTTTTATTAGCTTAGCCTTGTGAACTATAAATTGTAGGAAGATAAAGAGAATAAATCTGACACTGAAGCTAAGCTCGGGATTTAAAATAGATTTGTGAAATAATGCCCAAAACTTTACACCTAATTAATATTTTCCCCTGTTGAAACAGAAACTATTCAGTGGACTTCTTTATTTCATCCTGATACAAAGATAAACTTTGACTAATGCTCATTTTCAGTGTGCGTAAACTGCATTAAGCCTGACATACTGGATCGACTCCTGCCAACCTCCCTGCAGCCATAAAGACGACTGGCAGTGAACAAAGAATCTCTCACATAAAGCATGATTGGTATTTGGGCTCTGGCTTGCTGAGTCACTTTGGTTAATGCTGCAATAGATGGACACAGAGCTCTTATTTTGGCAGCAAGCTCTTGGAACGGTCACTGATATGATATACAGCCGCTCTTAATACACTCACTGGCTCTCAAATATGTAATGGAGCAAATTAATGCAGTAGCCTCAGACAGAGACACCCAGAATTGAAAACCAATTTAATCAACCTTTGTCCATCTCTGTCATTTCTTTCTCCCTCCATCAGCTGCTTTTTCCTTTTTTTTCCCTACTCACTCAAGCCTGGCTTTGCGATGGGCAGGGCTGAGTGTGGACAGGACACGTTTAGCTGGAGCGGCTCATTCTCAGCATAGGGTTTACTTAGAATCATTGTATAAATGGTAACGAACTGTTGAAAAATCTAAAACTCTTTTATCAGTTTTAATTCGCTATAGGTTTTTGAGCAACCCAGTGCGGATCAGCTAAACTGTGTTAGGAGATTGGAATGACATGCTGCTCCTGATTCTTTATTCCTCTTACTCTGCCTCTAATACTCATTATAATCTCTTTGGACACACACACACACACACACACACACACACACACACATCGTTGTAGCCTCCCTATCTTAGAGGAAACACATCACATTCATGCTTGATGCCTCTCTAATGGCTTTAGTGGATTGGCATAATCTCGCTAGCCTAGCGTGCTACACATTAATAGCATGTTGTACACCGACCCCAGCGGCGCTGTCATGTTATTAGTGTCTTGTCATTAGCGTGGTGCTGCCTGCCCTCCATCTGCTGCTCCACCCCCTCTGCCTCTCCAGGGTGTTTCTGGGATACCGTCCCGGTGACCCTCGTGGCAGATCTGAGCCGCTTAGCATCGCCGCCTGATGGCGTGGCTTGGCATTGGGACAAGCCCGGTTACCTGAAGAACATCCGTGCGTCAGCGTTCTGTGATCTGATCGCACACATACTATGAGCAATGAAAGTTTGCCAGAAAACACACACACGCTCTTCTCAAGGAGGGTGTGTTCATTGTGTGCAGGCTCCAGGTCTCTAAGCCAATAGAATTAGATGAGCTGCCCCAAGTAAACATTAGCCACGACACACCTACATCTTTAGTTTTGGTTGCCATGGTCACTTTGAATTGTATTAAACTTTTAATTTAGTTTCTCTTCCTGCAGTTTGGCCTTTTCCGCTCAGCTAATATTTCTGCCTGGCACCAGGCCTTGAAATACAGAAGCAGAAAAAAATGCATTAGAAGCACAAAGTGCCTCTCTCAGTAATTTGTTTACAAACCCTTCCATTTTGGACTTTTTGTTCCATTCACGAAAAACTGCTAGCATTTAGTGTATGCCTCTGTGTCGCAGCCAAAGCGGCTTTCACAGGAAGGGTGCAACTTGGTGGAAAAACAGTGATGATGAAAGAGTAAAAGACTGATTAGATGAAGGGAGAGTGGAAGGAAGAAATAATGAGAAGCATTAAACATTAGGGTGGGGTTACAAAAAAAGGATATGGCAGATAATACCGTTCCTATGGCCACAACCACATCCAAGGGAAATGGCTTTCCAATTTGATCTGCTCAACCTGACTGGCCTTAACCTTTCCCTAACACATCTGGGATGTGAACCATCAGTGGCCAACCTCTCGAAGACTCATCACAGCAGCCACTGCATGTGCTGGAAAGCCTTACTCAAAAAATAATGGCAGCTATTTTTGCCTGTGATTTCAGGACACAGTTGTTCAAAAGTCTCGCGTGTGCAGTGGCCCTATTACCTGTCTGGTATCCAGCTGTCCAGTAGAGTAACATACTGTATAGAACTTGTTTTTTTGGATTTTCTACAGAGACAGTTCCATGATGCAAGTGCAGTCATGCGGCAGCGAAGGATTGAGACGTGTGCTGAAGCCCCAAGTGTTTATTAAATGCATAATCATGTTGCCATAGTGATTGTGTCCCTACCCCACTTTGTGCAGTGTCGTCCCATTGTCCCGATGAAAAGACAAACGTCATCATCTGCGTTGGGGGAGTCTGACATTCTCCTCTGTCTCGGTGGCGTAGCCGACACATTGAGTGTCTGGTCCCTGTGGGGAGAAAATGGCAGCGGTGGCGAAGGAGAGGGAGGAATCTCTGAAGACCAAGCTGTCTGCTTGAGACCGGCAAGTGACTGACGCAGATACTGTTACACGGCACCCGTGGGAGACGGAGCGATGGCCGGAGGAACGGAGGTGTTGCGTGTGGCGAGAGAACGACGTGAAGATGTGGAAACCAAGACAGCGAATGTGATGGAACAATAAAAATAGAAGGTTCTACCGGCCTCCGCTCCTCGTACGACTAAAGCTGAAGCATGACAGTGTTTCATGTTCTTCCCACCGAGCAAGTAAACGCTATAACTCTACTTACCTGGATGCTGTAGACAGCTTGTTGGCCCTCTCCCACACTCCTGAGGGTTTTTTTCTAGTGCCAAATGGTTCCCATGCTCTTTCTCTCCCCGTCTGCCTCCTCTTCTTAACAGAATGGATGGCAGTGTTGCGCTGAAGTGGCTCGTCTACGGCACAAATGAATAGCGCCACTCTTCCAGGACTGTGAAAAGACAGTGATGGCATTAGGCTGAGGGAAAAGTGGAGGAGGAGAGCAGAGGCCGTTACAAGAGGAAAGATGCTCGAGAATGCTCGAATGGACAAGTGGGGAAGTTATATGAAGGGATTGGGTGTAGAGGAGTTGAGGAGTGCTGATAAAATGATTAAAAGCACTGGAAAGGACAAGGTCGGACAGTGGAAACTATAGGTGGAATACAGTGAGCTATTATTAAATTATGGTGACAAAGTTTTTACCAATTACATCAAAGTTTACTATATATTCTAAGCACAATATGCATTTTATATGAAGTATTATGCAAAATATTTAATGTTGACTTGGCAAATTGAAAAGAATCCTTTATTTCTTTTCCCGTTAGCAGTGTTGCTGCCAACATTAATAACTCCGCTGGCTCTGTTTTGTAGATGAATAAATCAGTAGACACACACACACACACACACACACACACACACAGACCAATGGGCTCCGCAGATAAAAAATGCCTGTTTGGTCAGAGCTGGTGCTATGAGCACAGGATGATGGAGTGTAAAGGGAGGGAAGGGGAGAAAGGAGGAAACAGGCCATTG
Source organism: Betta splendens (assembly GCF_900634795.4). Classification (NCBI taxonomy): domain Eukaryota; kingdom Metazoa; phylum Chordata; class Actinopteri; order Anabantiformes; family Osphronemidae; genus Betta; species Betta splendens. The sequence continues at coordinate 15,263,309 of NC_040893.2, forward strand.
TACCGTCATCCTAAATGGTCCCAGAGCATCATGAGCCTCCGAAACGGACTTACCTCCCTGCTGGTGTAGTAAGGGTTATGATTTTCCCTTCAGGGGGTCAAAGGTACGACAAACACCAGTTGTGTGTCTAACTGGTGGCATCACAGCTGCTCGATTCATTTTGTTTGTCTCCCTGTCATATTCTTTACCTTCCCCCTTCCCTTGCTCGCTCTCTCTCTCTCTCTCAGCGGAAGCTTTGACTCCATGCACTGCTCGGTCTATTACTACTAATTGGGGTCAACACAGAATCGAATTGGTCTCATATGAGCTAATTTATATGTCTATTTTAGTTGACAGGCAGGGGAATAAGACTCTTGCTCTACTAATCCTCCTTGGGCATTGCCTGCTGCACATACAGTTTGAACCGCTCAGGTTTAAGCTCTGTCATTTCGCTTCCCTGCACCGCTTTGTGATGTGGTTTCCTCCTTTTGAAGAATAACGAAGGTAGTCACTGTTTTCTCTTAATAGAAGTGTTTTTTTACAACATCCACTCAAATCCCTCCCCTCCTACCTTTCCTGTTCCCGGTTTCTGCTTTTCCCATTACTCTTTAATAATCGCTTTTCTCATGTGCACACACATTGATGAGACGCTATAATGTATAGGGATTGTTTAGTGTGCGGTGGAAGCCATATGTTCTCTGTGCAGCTTAAATTTCTATTATCCTGCAGCAAAGTCAGAGGGGGGTTTGGACCTATTGTAGCCCGACTCCCTGGAATGGAGGCGGCGGGGGCTGACGGAGGAGACGGTTTGATGAGATAAATTCTAACTCGGGCCTTTTGTTACCTTGATTACAGAACGAAGCAACCCAATTACCGCCCGTGTGTGTGTTTGTGCATCTTTGTCCTCTTTCTGTGCCTCATCTCCCAAGAGATTTAAGCATTGTACCAGTACAGCTTTCAATATAAGCCCTACTTACTTTACCCAGAGTCGGTGCCGCACAAAGTTGTCTCTTTTGTGAATGAAGACAGTTAGTGGTGAACTCTCCATTTGTGCTGCAGTTGAAGCTTTTAGGCTGATGGTCTCATTCAAAGCACGAGAGCCCGAAGAGATGCTTTCTAAAATAATTACAGAAAATACATTAAGACACGTGATTGCAGAAGCAGGAAGATGTGAATAATGTTTTCATATTTTGCTACCTGCTAAATAATTCACAAACCAAAGCAGTAATTGTGTTTTCTCACTTTAATGGGTGAAAGTATGGCTTGGAAAGTTACAGGTTGGTAGTCACATAAATAAGAAGTAAGTTTGTGTATAGTAAAAAAACATGAACCTCTCAGATTCCTGGGAGCACGGGCTTGTTTTATATCTTCATTACTCACCGTTACAATCAGTAAAATGACAGTGTGAATTCTTCATTAGAATATGTAGAATTGCAGTTTAACTTGATTACAATCAGCACTAAATTCAAATAAAAGAGCTCACATCCTTAGTGACCTATCTTAGTGACATGGAGTCTGCAGAGACAGATGGAAATCCTGGATTCATTACAGTGAGCTACCTTTGTCACAGTCGGCGGCCATTTGAACTATTGCTATCATAAAAGTAGCCATTATGGCAGCTTTAAAATTTGACAGGTGGCTGTGAAAGGCTGAGCAATCCAGAGTACTTTGGTGCAGTATATTCAATTATAGTTTCTAGATGTTGGCATTGGAAGTAGAACAGGATGCAGAGGAGATTATGAGTAATGTGGATTTAATTAGGAGACTTTGGCATTAATACACCAGTGGTGTGAAGGTACAGGCAACTAATCTTATTAACTGTTATTTCTTGTTGACAATAATTACGCCCATGCATCGCATTTCATTTGACAATAATACAATGATGTGGAAAAAAGCTCTACGTACGTACGTAGCACCTAATTATGCCAAATACATTCAAACTTGAATTAAGTGCAAGCGCAGTGAATAAACCTTCCTCTGTTGCCATCGCGGGCTTGAAATGAAGACGTCAATGGGTCAAGTCCCAGTAGCACTTTAGTAGCAGAGCCAGATGTCCATCACCCAGCTGTGCTGTGTGTGTGTGACACAATATGTGTGGGATCACTCGGAGCTCAAGGGTATTTGATGTCAGTGTCTGGGGAAAGTGCGAGAGTGTTAAAAACGGCATTTAAATTCCACAGGGCTCGCTTGCTTATTGATTATGAGCATTAACGTGTGTGTGGTTAACGGAGTAGTGGCTAAACGCATGTGTGTTTCGCGTCCATCCATCTGTGTCGCCTTCTGTGTGTCCGGGACGGCCAGCGCGTCCCGTCTTATGAGAACAGAATACCTGACGCAGAAGGATAATCAGCACTTGAATTCATTTTCCAATATCCCTTCTGCTCAATGGGGCCTTTGTTTGGGATTGTTAGCAACATTTGTCAAAGTCAATCCTGTGTTTTGACAGTCCAGTGCTTATTTGGCAGCAATCCAAATTCCTTTAACGTTCCATCATCATCAACATCATTAAGGCTTTTTAATCCCCCCCCCCCCCTTAGTTCAGTTTACTCAACTACAGTGAAGGCACCTGCCCGCTATCCGCTCCGCCACTTAAGACGGGGGAATCCAAGCAGAGAATGACTCATCCTCCTCTTATTAGCTGCCTGTGAGTGTGTGTGTGAGGAAGTGTGTGATTTATGTCGGCACTCAGTGTCTCCTGGTCTCAGATCTCTGTGGGCCTTCGGCCGCTCTCTAAACAGTTATGTGCACACTTAAAGGCACTCCTGCGCACACACAGCCATAGACGCAGGCTACGTCCAGCGCCTACAGCTGCACACCAATGCCTTCCAGATGTCCATCCATCTTAAGGTAGCCCACGCTGACAGGTGAACTCTCCACTGTCTGTGTGGGACCGCCGCCATCACTCATTGCTCGCTGCCTGCGTGGCAATTAGATGTTGCCATGACGGAAACGCGCAGTTGGACAAACAAGAGCCACGTTCAACCATGAGCTCACACCCAAGAACATGCATTTGTGAGCACGCATGCGGCGTGAATGCGGTCTATCAGTGCAGCCATAGGCTCCTGCAGACCTCCACCCCCCGGGACTCCTACCATCCACATGATGGAGTTCTCCTTCACCACATGTAGAAATTGCCCATCTTCTCTCCCCTACCTTTTCCTGAGTCATAAACTCCTTTATGTGAGAATAAGTGAGTGCCGATGGAGACCAATTCATCAAACATATTTTAGTGGTCCTCTGCTGAAACCCCTCTTAAGAGTTATCAGTCTAGTTTTGGATACGGGACAAAATTCAAGGTGCTTAACATGAGTTATGGCCCGCTACATGGAATTGTTTGAAATTTCACCAGCCTCAGGAGTGAATAAAATGAAATGAATGGCGTCTGTTTTTAAAGACTAATATCCTTTATTTTTTTACAGCTCTTTTTTTTATCAATGAGAGGGAAAGAAATCAACTCCGACTGTAAAAACGTGGTGAGAAACAAAGTGAGTTACAAAGAAAGAGCTTTAGGGTTGTGTGTGTGGGAGGGAGTTTGTTAGTGATGAAAGAATATATCAACAGGCCAGTGATCGGCCTACTGAAGAGAAATAAGAGAAGGATGGACATGGAGGAACATTAAGGAAATGAAAACAGGAGTGTGGTTGACAGGCTCTATGTTAGCTATTCCCAGATAAACCACAATGGGAACGCAGACGCACAAACACACACACACAGGCCTCGGAAGAAAGCACAACGCGTTTGGTTCGATGCACTGGCTTCGAAACGCTGCCGCCGACACAAAGCCTCCCGCGTTCACAGCCGTGTGTGTGTGTGTGTGTGTGTGTGTGTGTGTGTGTGTGTGTGTGTGTGTGTGTGTGTGTGTGTGTGTGTGTGTGTGTGTGTGTGTGTGTGTGTGTGTGTGTGTGTGTGTGTGTGTGTGTGTGTGTGTGTGTGGCACCGGGTACGCCACAGTGGCAGATGCTGCCAGCTTCCAGCCAAATGATGGAGACGATAGCTAATTGCTCAATCAGGCAATCTAATCTGGCCAATCTCATTTTCAGTTTCGTCTCTCGCCCGCTCTCTCTCTCTCCTCCCTCCTCCTCCTCCTCCTGCATACATTTCCTGACCTGTCTGCTCAACAGCTGCCAGACCAAACCAAAATGCAGAAACCCGGAGGGATATAAAAGTAGTGTATGTCCTGGAAACGGCGTTGTTGACTGACTTAATTTGGCGTAACTTTATTATTTTCCATGTAAAGCTGTTATTTCAAATGTGAGGAGTCAGTTCACGCAAATCACAATCAAAGAGAAATGGGCAAACGGTTAAATCACTTTTCCGTGTTTGTGCAGACAGACTCCACAGACTGTAAATCAAGACTTTGTTTTTGTGGTCTTCACATTGATGAGAAACATCACATTGCACTGAGTTGTAATTTAGTTTTCATAAGAATTAATAATGGTTCTGGATTTCTTTTTCAAAAAGTAAAAAGGGTGTTGGTCCTCTGAGATGCTTCGTGTTTTTGTTCTAAGCAGAGAAGCAAACTAGCACCAGATACTGACCCCTTTAACCATCGTCCATTGGCTTTTATAAATTGGTTTAAAACCAACTGACAACAGAATGTAAAGTACAGTGGGCTTTGTATCGTGAGCCTTAGTTAACATACAGTATCTGAACTGTGCTCATACGATACAAAGGCCGACTCATTGTGCGAGGGAAACAAAAAGCTACTCACCCTCCTGTTGTTGCCAACAGATCCACAGTTCCCTTTATTTTCCTTGTTTCTTGGCTCACGAGATCTTTTGACAGTTTCAACTTGGCATTGTTCTATTTTTATTTCTCATGTGGGAATCCTACATTTTCATCTGTGATTGGTTGGCTGGTGAAAAGGTGCTTGACCTTTGGTGTTTTTTTTTTTTTTTAGTGAGAATGTTTTTTAGAAGTGCTCCTCTGCTTTAAACACTGCTGGTCCTTTTGCCTTCAGCGTAGACCCACAGCTGTAGATAGAACAATACCAGACATGCAAATAACAGACGATGACATCTCCATGTCAAAATAATTGTATTAAAATATTGTTAGCTGTGATAGGTAAGTTTATAAAAGATTAAAAGCATTATGCATGTACATTAAACATGCTTCATCATCAATATTTACTCCACCCATCAATATGTTGTACACACACCTGCTCTGATAAAGTGTGTGGGCCCCTTCTTGAAAGCCACGTCTCCAGGGTGTATCAGTGGAGCATAGATGGGCTATTAATTACCCTGTTTATGTTCAGTGTGTGTGTGCATCTGTGTGTGTTAAACTCCATATGGGTGGGGAGCGTGTGTGTGTGTGTGTGTGTGTGTGTGTGTGTGTGTGTGTGTGTGTGTGTGTGTGTGTGTGTGTGTGTGTGTGTGTGTGTGTGTGTGTGTGTGTGTGTGTGTGTGTGTGTGTGTGTGTGTGTGTGTGAGAGAGACCCTCTAACCTCCTGTGACCAGGGTTAGAAGTGGTCACGCACATTAACCGAGTTAATGGTAGGTGTAACAGGGATCATTGCACACACATTCACAATAGAACAAACAAGTTTGGACACACAAAGCTCAATAAACCCCACACAGAATCACCCACAGTGTACTTTATGTAGGCACAACACAATAAATAAGTTTGCTTTTTGTATTTGCCTCTCGTGGCCCAACATGTGTGTGTGTGTGTGACACAGTTGCCATAGTGACTGAATGTGTTTGCTTCAAGCAGATGTTCTTTATGTATGGGTTCATCAGACGTGTGTGCAGGGACGCCTTCCTGGGAATAACAGGAACCAGACCGGGGACGGGATGATGATGATGATGACAAAGAAGACGTGCGTCCCAAACGTCCCGTGTGCCAGTGATTGTGTACTTGTATCAAATCCATGCCAAAAGTCTTTCTGCAGCTTACAGTATGCGCTGTATGTGGGCCAAGCTGTTTTCCTCTCCTCTCCCCCTCTTGTGTTCCGTAAAAGAGATCAGAATCAATGCAGCAGTAGCGGAGATGGCATTTTTTCCATTCCACACACTCCTCATCCATCCATCACATCCTGCTGCCTTTGTTGACACAACACGTCACCGGCCAGAAAAGGTCGTGGCGATTAGGTCACCGCTGTTGTTTTAGCACCATTTTCTGATGTGCGGATTTCTTTTTCATAACCTCACATTTATTCAAGGCTCAATTATGTGGGTCTATATAGAAAAAAGATGTGGGATTGTACCTCTGTTATTTGCTTTTAACACGAATTAATCGTTTTATTTTGTGTGAAACCTTTAAAACCCATTAAACCAGCAGCTTTCAGGCTAAAAGGTTGATATTTTAGAGATTCAAGCTTCTTACCTGACAGCAACAATTACCAAAATTGCTCTCCATTTGTATTTATCTTGCCCCTCATTAAAGGCAAATAAATTAGAGGTACACTTTAACACAGTTTATTGCTGCGCTGTGGCAGGTAATCGCGTGGTTTCATGTTCTCTTTAATAGAAGTTGTAATAGGCTAATAGGGAAAAACCATTACATGGATTTCTCTTCTGTTATTGTCCGCCGCCAGCTGCTAAAGCGACGGATCTGTGTTTTGGTACATGTCTCGATGTGTCACATCAAGTAGATTTACTGTACGACTGCCCAGGCTCAGTAGATAAGGTTACTGTGATGGCTGGTTAATGACAGCTATTGATTCCCCCTATATTTACTCATGAAGGACGTGGGATCAGTGAGAGGAGTGACATTTGATAAGGAGCGTGTCTGAAGTCATCAGAGATGCTGCTCGTCGGCTTCATGCTGCTTCTGAGAAGCAAGAAATTAGAAAACACCACACACACACATATTACAACTGTCACTGTCATTTTAATAGTCTTGTTTCATTTTATGCATTTTGATTCAGCTCTTTACAGATACTGTATGTCCCTATGATTGAATCTAAACCCACAGTATATGTTTTAAATAAGGAGACTGACACTTCTCTAACGTATCTGGTATCTTTACCATCCAGACGTCCCCCAGCACCATTAAAGCTCAACACTGACTTATCTCACTACTTCAAAGTGTAACATCATCAGTGTTTTTGCAGTAACTTCCTGACGCCTGTTTCCTGTTTCAGATTGTTCCTCAAAGGTAAAGTTTTGGAGGAACCGCGCTCTTCATGAATGCCTGTCGCTATTAATTTGATTTAATAAATTAAAATCTATTAAACCCAGCTAATGCTAATACAGCTAATGCTGTTGTGCTAAAGTTTTCCACTACTGCGCTGTATTCATTTTGTGGACTTTGTTGCCTTTTGAAGAGCTTTTCACAGAAGTTTTTGGTTTTGTAGTCATTTTAATACCTGGAGCTTCGGGGTTTCTGGACCCCAAACCTGAGAACATGAAGCTACGTCAACAAAACATTAGTGGAAAAATATCGCTTTCCCTGAATGGTGCCTTAAACTTTATATATTTGTGAGATAATCTATATTTCGGTCCCTGTAAAAAAATCCCCTAGAGTCATATAAAATTAAAAATACACCTCAGCTGATCTTTTTTTACATCTTCGTGTATCTATTATTGTTGAGGAAAGCTAAGAATAACAGTCATGTTTCATCTTTTCTCCTAAGTGTTAAATCAACAAGCCCTGTTAACACTGCTCCATACATCCAGGGGCCTGCTCTGCACATTTGCCAAAGGAAGTCAGTGCGTGCATGTGTGCGTGCGCGTGTACGTACATCATGAATATATGTTAGCAGCGCAGGAAATACCACACTTCACTGGCAGCGAGTGCCGCTGATGGCTTGTTTGCCTGTTGTGAGTGTGCGTGTGATGTTGGCGTGTGTGAAGAAGTTGATCAGTGTGAATGTGGCCCTTTCTGTGCGTGTGCGAGGAGAACGGTTTGTCTCTGTCTGTGTGTGTTTTCCTCAGACAGCTGGCTGATCTTGCTTGTCACACACACTGTTTCCTGGTAAATAAAAGTTTGAAGATGATTGATTATGGCGGCCTCTTCGCATGAATCCGAGTTTGTTTGTGTGTGGTACACAAGACAATGAGCAGCATGAGACTTCCATATTCTCAGCCACATATGGTGAAACCCCATGACACATTACTAACATTCACATTCCATAAAAATCACTGTTGGGAAATGAAACTTAAATTTAAATCACTCCTTGTTTGACAACTTGATCACCACAAAACCTCACATTATTGATTTCTTCTTGTCTTTGTAAGGGAAATATTCTGAAATATATATATATATATAAATTATGAACAATAGTTGGTTGTGTGCATAAACAACTTTGTCATTTACTTTTTAGAGTAAGCTAAACTAGTTTTGTGTTTTATTTCCATGATTTGCTTCACATTTGACAAAAAACAAGAAATCTATTGATTTCCACTTGTTCAACGATGTTCTGACAAAGACAAGATAAACCTTTATGATAGTTCATTCATGATGAATCTGCTGCCCTTGACTCTATAAAATTGAAATTCTCCAGAGCCACGATACAAACTGACATTTGCTTGTGTACACTGTACTTTCACTATGTATAGGAATGAATTAGTATAACAATTTAGCTGGAACAGATGGTTGGTGGGAAGTAAAGTTAGGCTGAAGTTACCCTCAAACCTGTCACAATGAGGCCGACACCTCATTTGAGTAGTTGACCTCATGATCTCCTGGTAAACTTTAACACAGTTAATGCATAAAATGTTAACATCTTAGTCAAACACAAAGTGTCAGGGTGGATGGTTGCTAGAATTTAATATTAATGACTATCAATACTTTAGTAAGTGATCTGCTTATACTCATCGCTAATGTTCATTTGCATTGCTCCAATCACTGACATCCACAAACGCTAATCACTATGCCAATCACACGCTTGTGCGTTTCCTGTGTAGTAAACCTGACCTACTTTGGTGTTCTACTCAAATTTACTGTTAAGTTCAAGTCTGTCAACACCGTTCGTGCCATAATGGGATTCCTGTCTGCATCTAAATTCAGATCTTTGTCAAACACCATCTTGACTTTTATATTTAGGAGGCTTTTTTTTTGTCAGCATGGAGCACCTTCATCAATCTCTCTTGTCTCCTTTCATCTCCTCCTCCTCTCTGTCTGTGTTTGTCCTTCCATCTCACTGACAGCATCAATCTAGAGCTTCCTGGCTGAACTTTGACCTCTGTCCATTTCGTGGCTGACAGAAGCCAGGCCTCGCTGTCATCTCCATCAGTCAGTATCTCACAGGGCACGCAAGTAAAATGCGTGGGCGCATGAATTGGGCATGAAAGAAAATACATGTTTCTGTTGATAATGTACGGAAAGCTCCTTTCTCATACATTCATTTTAAGACGTTGTCAGCTATTATGTGTAGTGTTGCTTTTTTATGTCCCTTTTCCCTCAACAAACCTTGCAGTGCTTTACTACAGGCCCCAGAGAGAATTTTAGTTATAGCAAACTGTAACAAGGGTAAAAGACTGAGTTGTCCCAGTCACAGAACAGCAAACCCACTATAAATGCAGCGTGTGTTGTAATGTTGACATGTGTTATTCAGCCTCTTCATCAGTGGCTTTCTCCCACTGAGCTTGTTGAACTTTACTACGATGCCTTTCTCCCTTTAGCCGTGAGAAACACCACGTCTCTGACTTGCAGTAGATACTTAGTAGCTAGAAAGTCTATTGCTAGTAGCCTCTGATGTCATTTTAAATATCCGCCCAGTATCATTAAAAAATCTCTTAATCAGACAGACACCTGAGATGCATTGCACTGATTGCCTTTTACGTTTTGTCCTGTGGGTGGTCCCGCTACGATCTTACTGTCTTTCGTAGGATTAGTGATGTTTAATTAGAAATCTCGAGCCATTTATCCAAAGCTTTAGGTGAGTAATGAGAGATCTGCCTACTCCTGCTTTGTTCGTAGCCCAGAGCGAAACAATGTCCTCACAGAATAGAAAGGTCTCTGTTTATTTACACTTTAACTCTAGAAAAAGGCTGTGGATTTAGTTTAATTCCAACACTTTCTTCGTGCCACTGTTGTTTTTAGCCACTAATGAACAAATGGCTTGTTTTGCTGTAGGACCGTTCTTCTGCCTGTAGAACCGTCATGTTGCAATAAAAAAAGAGAGAAAAACAAAATATTTCTAATGATCTTTTGTTCTAACAAAACAAATAAGTTGCCACAGCGAAAAGGGATCAATCTTGACATCCCAGCGGTGCCAGATGGTCGTACTGTAATTTAATTTTTTCCCAAAGCACTCGCTGGCCGGACTTCAGCATAATTCTTCATGTTAACATGTTCGCCTACAAGTCATTGTCAAACATTTCTCTTTTTTGTGAATTCTAGAACAAATCTCAGAGGTAGTTAATCTTTGCACGGGTTGTTTGGACAGGCCTCAGCCTTCACGCTCTCTTTGTGCCGTTCTACCGGACACCAGGCCGCGTTAATGCACAGCGGGTCGAAAAACGTGGAGGAAATGTCAAGATTAGGGCACAATAGAAGTGCAGGAAGCCCAGTATTTGTCTAATGGCGCGCACAGACACACATTAATGCGCTGCAATTGAAAGCCAGTCATTAAGCTGAAGTACAAGTGGATGTGAAAGCCAAAATAATACCGTCAGTGTAAAAATGGGCTCGGCTGTTGATGATTGTATCGGTAAATCCGCTGTCCAAATCAAGCGCCCTTGATTGCGCCGAGGAAGGACAATCAGACCCGGAGCGCGTGTCCCTGTCACCAGCAGCAGTGTGCGTCCTGAAGCGTTGAGCCGCGTCGTCCCAGTAAAAGCAGACTGGCAGAGCGCGCTCACTTTCCCAGTACTTTACAGTTGGGTAATAATCTGAATTGGCAGAATGGCAGCATGGGAAAATAAGCCAAGGATCTGAAGTGGAGTGTTCCAGTTTGGAGCGACAGTGTGTGTCGTCTCTGCAGCGGGCTTCGTTGTGTTACTCTTGTTACTTATTCCTCTCTCCTCCCTCTTGCTTCAAACCTGACTACGCGTATAGTGCTGTACGAAACCCGTCTGCCGTGACACACATAATTTCAACCTAAATGTTGAGACTGAGATGAGACGTGATCTCACTGATCACACTGATCGTGTGTGTGTGTGTGTGTGTGTGTGTGTGTGTGTGTGTGTGTGTGTGTGTGTGTGTGTGTGTGTGTGTGTGTGTGTGTGTGTGTGTGTGTGTGTGTGTGTGTGTGTGTGTGTGTGTCCAGAAACTGCCAAGGACTCCATTTTGGAGAGACATAAAGTATAAACTCCCCCGTACAACAGGCTCCAGCTCCTTCCTTTCACCCGTTCTGTTGCCATCTGCTTTACAACCAAACACTGCCCACACGCAGGAAAATAACTAACTTCAGACGCTGAGAAGTAACTTAGCGTGCTTGTATTTGTGTCCTGGTAATGACTAAATAAGCTTAAAAATAGTACAGAGCATCATGACAGCACTAACCAAGTCCTTACATGTGTAGTAGTGCACAGAAAGGCGCATGTGTGTATTTATGCATCTGACACGTATGGCTGTAAAACCAGCTCACGTCCTTTAAATAGAGTGTTTGATTTTTCATTGAGTCAGGGTTAGAGCACAAGAATTATAGGCTGTCACGGCAGCATGTCATTAGTGTGTGTATGTGCAGGTCGGAGGGATGTGAAGGGCATTAATATCAGCCCCACTGATGGTCCTGTTCACCATGATGGATGGTAGCAAGTCTGGCAGCGTCCGCGAAGTGAAACAGAAAAAAGGCCGAGGCGAAAGGAGCCGGAGAGCGAACGAGTGGACTCAGGAACGTCCCCTGTCTGCAGCTCGCTGTCTGTTCGTCCATCTGTCGCTGCTGCATCTAATCACACGCGTCCGCGGCTCGGCCCTGCGTCCAATCAGAGGACTCGTCATCCTGCTGTCTGGACCTGCAGTCGTTACCCTGGATGTAAAAAAGGAAAAGGAGCCGAGCGCCGGGCTGTAATCATGTAGGTGTTTTGGGGGTTGGTGTCCGGACACACACACACACACACACACACACACACACACACACACACACACACACACACACACACACACACACACACTTGGCCCGTGATTGCCCGTCAGGAAGCAGTGCCACGATTTTGTTTTAGCATTTCAGCCTGAGCTCCGTCTTCCCTCGTTTCCTCTCTCTGCAGCCCATTTACGGGTTTATGGCGAAATTACCCGGCGTTATTGTGCGACTTTTGTTGTAGAACGGCGCTTTAAAGAGTCGTAACAAGAAAGCTCAACAGAATCCGTTTCATCTTCATGTGTGTCTTGAAGGTTTGAGGAGTTGTTTTATTGATGACACAATACAATAAATACTTAAAAGACCTCTGCTGAAAAGTTTCCCTTTGGCTCCAGCCCAGAGTGAAATGTCTGGATTGTCTTTGCTTGTTCTTCAGTTTGCTTTGTGTTGTGCTGTATGTACTGTAAAGACTCTGATAAATACAGTAGAGTCTGGGGCTCCACTGTACAGTAATACAGTACCTACAGTACAGTAAAAGCTTAACCTAAACAATGACATTTGTGTTTATTTTTGACTTTGAAGCTGTGCTTTAGTCGTAGTAATAAACCTTCTTCAATCACCTGGCTCTGAATTTTCTCAGCTCAGCTTTTTATTATTATTTTCCACCTCTCTGGACCACAGCTCAGCTTCATTGATTTGGTTCCGGCTTGCTGCTACTGTTTCTACATACACATGCTGATAAGCCAACGCCAGTAAGGTGAATGGGTGAACACGGTGCAGTGCCACATAAAGATCCTGGTATTTCAGGGGTGGAGCTGTGTGTAAACCAGCGGTTTGACTCCTGATTCCTCTTGGCTGCTAGTAACTGTGCCCCATGCATGCTGTCATCCACTGCAGGTGCTCATGCACAGTTTCCCCATGAGGATCAATGAAGTATGTCATTATTACAAGGATGATGGCGTCTGAATACTGGATGTGAACTTAAGAAATGACCAGAAGCACATCCACTGAAAGCCTCATTTAAATAAAGATTCTTCTAAGTCACATTTTTTATCTTCTTCGAAGCTGGACTATGTTGATAGACGGGTAATGGAAAAAAAAGCTTTGCAAAGGACGCCCGATGACAGCAGATGAGTAGGGAAGAAGGGGAGAGAGTGCTGGACTTTGGCCTGAGTAGGAAAATGAGGGGCCAGAAATGAGACAAGCGCAGATGGAGAAGCAGGAAGAGCCGTGATGAGGAAACAGGAGCAGAACCAAACTCGAGGGGGAAAAAAAAGGGGCGTGAGGAATATTGTTTCCATCCTTTAACTCCTGTTCATGCTCCAGCGCAGGCCAGCGTCTGACACTGCGCCTGTACGGCAGCCACTTCCACAATCAGCAGCGGCTGAAGAACAAGAACAAGCCGCCAATTTGTTACCTGACTCGCTGCGGCAACGCGCAGCTCTGCTTTACTGCATGCTGCAAACGGCCTTTTAACAAGCCCGCAGGGTGATGAAGTGAGATGTGTGTGTGTGGGGGTGCGCTGGCAGCAGTGCATGTGGGCTGTGACAAAGCGCAAGTGCATCTGGTTTTGCTTACTTTTTATCAGATACGAGTGAAATGTACAAACGGCATCAGAGATGTGTGTGTGTGTGTGTGTGTGTGTGTGTGTGTGTGTGTGTGTGTGTGTGTGTGTGTGTGTGTGTGTGTGTGTGTGTGTGTGTGTGTGTGTGTGTGTGTGTGTGTGTGTTGCTCTCTAACTGCCCAGACTTGTCTTAAGGGGACCTGATCGTTACCTTGTTGGCTATTTACTGTCACTGATCCCTTTACGCTTCCTTGAGCTGCTACAAAAACCCACTGAACTGCGTCTCACACACACACACACACACACACACACACACACACACACACCCACACACCTTCTCCTTTGCTCGATTGAAAATCAGTCATTCACGATTGGAAAAAAACAAAAATAGGACAACCCCCAAAGTTCCAGCTCAGTGTTCACCTTGAACTCCTGTTTGGTGGTGGTTTGAGGGATGAGCCAGATAAACGAAGGTGGAACGGAAGCGAGGAACAAAACGCTCCGTCGTCCACGTTACTGAGGAGTAAAACACACGCGAGCTAACGAGGCCAATCGCTGACGGGCGCCAAGACTTTGCCTTTTAGTGCGGATGAAATGGAATGGCTCCCTCCTCCCTGCGCCTCTGCTGCCTTTTCCTTCTGTCTTTAATAGCGCTCGTATAGTGAGTGTATAAACTTTGGCGGCGAGGTGACACTCGGGCAGTGTCTTGTATTTCAATCCCGCTCGCTCCGAGGCAATAAACCTGAGACGACGGCTGACTTGGTTCTTGTTCTTCTCTTTGCTGCCGGCACCTCAGGTTTGCTTTTGTCTGCCAAGAAAGAGGCGGTTTTGATGCTCGCTGGTGAAACCACTACACTTATTATCAGCTTTTTCAGGCTACGAAATTAATATCTCACCATTAACTTTTGCAAAGGAAGAGTTTTACCCCGTGTCTGGGGAAAATATCAGTTTCAAACCTTTTAAGACCAACAACAACAAAGATCTTTGTCATCATAAATTTGATTTACTGTAGATGGATTATAAAATTTCCTTTGTTTACATCTTAATTGACATCAGTGAAGTAACATCCTATGCACCTGTTATTATTTAGTTTTATTTAATTAGGAAATCATTAGAATAATGTCTCTCTCGTTAGAGAAACTTGAAACATTCAAATTAAAAACAGAGCGATGCAATTAATTTAGTGAAATAAACATCACAGGCTAATTCCACTGCTTCCATGTATTACCGGTAACATGAGCTCATTAAACAATAACCTTGAATCCTTCTGAAGACGCGTATTTGGTGTGTTCCAGATGCCAGACATTTTTTTCCCATTTTCTTTGTCCCCGTCAATTGTATAGTTTTGTGTTTTCGCCAAATTTCAAACTGTTACTTAAACATTATTTATTAATATTTACTTTGCAAACCTGCAGATGTCACATCTTAGTTCTCTCTCAGACTCATAGTCTGATTCCTTTAAATGTGGACACATACTGTGTGATTGCGAGCATCCTGCACTGTTCCAGCTACATGTAGATGCTGATAACTACAAGAACATTCGGAAACACTTTTGCTTCATCCTGCATCAAGCCCATAGATTTCCTGTAGATTGAGCTGCAATTAGGACAATAAAAACAAACGGTCGAGCTTTAGGATCTGCCCGACCGCCTCCTTCTTCACTTCCTTTTTCACCAAACTTCTGTAATGCTTTAAATATCGCTGCTGTCTGAGTGGTCCCGTTTGCCCAGACGTCCGACCAGTGGCTGCTTTGAGCGGTGTCTGAGCGGACCAGGTGAGGGGGTCAGCTCCAAGAACAGCAGCTGGGGAAAGAAATGAATAAAGCAGCAGCTCCACGAGGAAGCCCAGTGGGCTGTTATTGGGCTTTGTGGGTTTTAGCCGTTTTTACTGAGGGCACAGTGTCTCCTCAAAATGTCAGCTTGAGAATTCAATGCTGGCAAGTAGACATCTGTTCATCAGCGCTGCCAATTCACGTGTACAGACTAATGCGATCAATTCACAGAGTCTGCTTGGGCCCAGTGGACATTCTATTGGGCTCGAGCTTGTTTCTTAGAGGACTTGATGGGCTGAGCAGGTTGGCCTCGAGTGCAGGTTCTGGTGCCTTTCCCTACTGGCGCGCACGCGGCTCCGTGCGGCTGCTAAGTAGTGATTACTGGATTTGGCGCCGGCAACAGCTGTAGTAGAGTGAAATGTGGAAATGTGGCCCCGGAGAAGCCGCACTTAATGGCAGCAGGAAACGCAGCCCAGGTTCACCCACAGCGCAACGTGCAGAGCGTGTGTGTGTGGGTGTAACGGGGAGAGAGAGCGGGCGGGCGGGCGGGCGAGCGAGCGGAAAGTGGCTGAAAATAGGGGACGGAGGAAGCAGCCATGGGCTTCAACTGTATAATGTACAAAACAGCATAATGTGAGCGCAGATGCTGCAATAAAGTCTCAAAGCGGCGTCTGACTGAGAATTTGAATGTGTGAGACGCGTTCGAGGACACGAGGTGCTGTAAACGCGTCAACATTCTAGGTACAGTGTACATGAATTCAATTGCAATATAGTGTAGTGACACGTGTGTAGTGTGTATCCATTCAAAGAAACACCACTACAGTGTGTAGCTGATAAAACTATTCTACCAATCTGAGAAATGTGTATCTGTGTGAACAGTGAATGCCGCAGCAGCAGCGCTTCAGTGTAAATGAGTGTCTCATAATTATGGTTCTGGAACTGTAAACAAAAACACTTTAATGAACTATAGTTGATAAAGTGCTAATGCGTATAGTAGACTGTACTTAGCGGTGAGTGTGCGATGGAGTGGGCAGTGAGCGGCGTTGTGTGTCTGCAGCTGTCATTCACTCCTACTGCTTTGTTCCTCAAAGCCGTGTGGCTTTTTAATGAATCGAATAAACACTTAAAAAGCAATATGAGCAAGCAATTAGCATTAACTAAATATAATACTAATGGCTTTTGGCTTCGTTAAACTTCACAGACAAGTCTGTAATGTCAAAATGTTTTATGGTGTTTACTTCTTCCAGTGTTTTTTTTTATTTCTTTTTTTTATTATTTTAGCCTGTTCCTCGTTGCCATGCAGTAGTCGTTCATGCAGTCAAAGCCGCAGCCCGCGGTGAGCATTATCTGGACTGCTGTAAAACAGATGCACTGCCAGCAAAAAAAAAAAAAAAAAAAAAGAACCCACAGCCAACACGGGCTAAAGTGGAGAATGAATGGGGGAGGCACGGCGTTCTCCTCCCATCCCTCCCCCTCTTCTCCCCACCTGTCTCCCACCGTCTGTGGGAGCAGACCTCAGGGAGTGTTGAGGCAGAGCAGGGGTGTTTTCTTTTCTTCTCGGCGAAGGCGAGCGGATCGATATCTCTCGTAATCGTCCTCTCCACGTTGACATTTCTCTGCCTCTCCTCGGAGGCCGTTTAAGCGTCAGATGAATAAAGCTGTCACGGCCCATTCCACCCCTTGTCCTGTGAAGCTCCCGCATCCCTGGCAGCCAGCCCTCGCTCCCCTCTATCATCCGGCCGCGCTATTGGCTCAGACACCCTCAGACAGTGACTAATGGCGCTCTGTGATTGGTGGAGACTGACGTGCGAGCTGATTGATTGCCTTCTGTGATTGGCCCGGGCTAATTAGAGCCCATCGGAGACAGGATAATGGATGGGTTAGCACCGCCTCCACCCTCCCCTTTCTCCTTGGCTTCAAGCTGCTTAAAGTGATTGTCTCAGGATATTTTCTAGTTTTATTAGCTGCTAATTAAAAGGATTTAAT
Organism: Betta splendens; assembly: GCF_900634795.4. Classification (NCBI taxonomy): domain Eukaryota; kingdom Metazoa; phylum Chordata; class Actinopteri; order Anabantiformes; family Osphronemidae; genus Betta; species Betta splendens. Next base: position 15,280,520 of record NC_040893.2, read on the forward strand.
TAAATGATGAGCATTGGCAAGTAGGTAAGAAAGTACCAATGCACTCCTTTGGCTGTTCCAAAGAGCATAAGCTGTAATTAGACTGGATTTGAACTACCTTGAGTTTCTTTTAAACACCATCTTATCATTGATTGTTGCAAAACTAGCAGACGTGAAAAGAGCCAGTAAACCTTGTAATTCTGTGATCACATTCATTCACATTGAACAAGTATTTGAGTTTTTTGTCTAGACATACGGCCTTAGGATTCAATTATATTCCTCTCAGGTTAATGTCATGCCAACAATAAGCCTTCACATTGGATTAAGCAGTAGAGTCGGTCGGATCAGTCTTTTTTAAGCCAGGACATTTGTCATAGCTTCCAGCTTTGCTTCTACCTGTCTCTGACTTTTTGTGTCCACATGCTTTGGCAGTTTTAGTGATGCCACATTTGAACCTGTACCTACGGCCCGAGCGTTTGCAGACTCTAATTGAAGCCAGAGTGTTTTTCTTCCATACAATTTGGTTATTAGCAGATCATAAAGCTCTGATGACATAATGTGGTTAGCCTGGTGGCTCTCTGGTTCACCAGTCTCTCTCCCACTGCCTCTTTTTTTTTTTCCTCCTCCTTTTACTTCTCTGTGCTCTTTGGTCACAGTAGTGAGTGGTTGCATTCCTGAGACGCCCGTTGCAATAACATCTTAGTGCTTTAAGCAAACTCTGCTCACCACAAACCTCCCTCCGCCTTCTTTTCCTCACCCTCCCAGTGCCTACTCCTCCACCTATTCCTCCATCTCGGATATTCGTTCCGTCATCCCATCTGATGTAGGAGCGGTTTTTATTATAACCCAATCATAAAGAACCGCCGTTGGCCGTGCTCCAGTCACTAATGCCTTGTTTCCGAGTCCAAGATAAGAAAGAAACGGAGAAATAAGGCAAAAGCAGTTTTTCTTCCTTGCCTCCGCTTTTTGCTGCTTTCCTTTCTTTCCATGCCACCCTTTGCCCACAATAAGTTCTCCACCCAAGCTACTTCACCGAAATAACGAATGGAGGAAAAGAAAAAAGGGAGCCTGAGGAGTATTACACACACACACACACACACACACACACACACACACACACACACACACACACACACTAGAAGTGAGAGGGGCCCCTGATGCCTAGCGTGCACAGTCCTGGAGAGCTTAGTGTCTCTTCAAAGACCCCTGCAGCTTTCCCAGAAGACATCATCCGCGTGTCTAACTCCCTCCAGACCCTGCGAAGGCTGCGGTGTGTGTCACTATTTGTGTGCACACACTTGAATGGTGTGATCAAGCTCCCAAAATTGGGGACAAATTGCTCTCAGGTGCAGATACTCGGGGATGAGACTTTTCTTCACTGCTCTTTCGCTCTGTCCTGGTTTTCCTCCCTCTCTCACCTCTATTCCCACTCTGCTCCCTCATCCCATCCCCTCTCCCCCAGTCCTCCTCTCTCCCCTCGCATCCTTTGGCGCCTCTGCCCCATGCCCTTTTTTTCATTCCACCGCGTTCTCTGTGCTCCTTCACCGCCTTTTTGGAAAGGCTCTTCGCTGCAGGACAAGTGTGGGGCAGAGAAATGGCTCTGTGTCTTTTTATGTATAGAATAGATTACTTCCAACTGGACTTGGAGGGAGCTTCTCTTCACTGATATCAAAGCCTGTTTGCTTCTTTTGTGGGGAGACAGAGTGGAGGAGTTTTTTTTCCTCCCTCATTTTCTCTCGCTGACATAAGAGCTTCTTTGTCCATCAAGTATGTGAGTGTGTCTATATGTTTAATGGGTACTTGTTCAAGTGGCACTCAGATACTGTATTAAAACACATTGTAAGTGTTGGGTAATTAGAATAAAGACATGATATAATAAGCATGACTTATGGAAAAACGTTTAAAGAAGCACCTACTGGTCACTAGTGATGGACTGATTTGGTCACATTCTGTCCTGTTTGTCCTCATAATTTCTTTTCTTGGCGCGTCGTCAACCACGGACCGGCTTCATTTCACCTGCACTCGGTGCTGTTTTGTCACGTGGCTGACCTTTGACCCTTGGTGATGATCCCCTCCAGAGACTGATGATGGTGAGCCTGCTTCGCTGTGTGGTCTGTTCCTGGGCGGAATCTTCAAAGAGTCGCTGTGTCCTGACCTCTAACCTCTCTTTCTCTGTGCAGAGCATCTATCTGCACCTTCCACTGCTACATGTATGTCTGCCTCTTACTACATGTATGTCTGCCTCTTAGCTAGCTAACATCCTGGATGTTATGAGTTTGTAGTTTTATTTGATCAGTCGCACTCCCAAACTCTGTTTTTAATTCATCCCTGTGTTTAAAGGTCAGAAACCTCCCCTGAATTCCTGCCCTCTTCTAAGAAACGGAGATAAGCGCTCGCTGTGATCCTCGGTGGCATCCGTGCTTTAGCTGAGATGAAAGCGCGTTGAAAATGACTTTCTTGTCGCTGCTTCAACTTTTAATTTCCTTAATTGATTTTCTCTTCCCGCAGAGGTAAGGGTTTGCAGACACAAAACTAATTGATTTCAAATTTTAATCCCTCTTACCGCTGAGCAATCCAGGGTCCTCCCCACCATCGATCTTCAATCCATCCAAACTCAATTAATGTGCTGGAGACCGACGGGAGGTGGAGGAGGACCCCTTCACTTCTTAGCTTTCATTCTCCCCTTATTTTCTCTTCCTCTGAATCACTCGCAGACGATGCTCATTTCTCTCCTGCGTTTGGTAACACTTTAATCATGACGGATGATGTTGTGCACGCAGCATATTTTCAGCTGTGTTTGTAATTATTTTATATCCTCTCGTTTGCTTCTGCATTCTGTACTGATCTCTGTTCTTACTGTTTGCTGAGGAAACTACTCTACGTGGCTGAATTGTAACATGCGCCATGGTCAAGCTTTCATTCTTGATGCACACCTTAAATGTACCATTTCAATTTTGAATTTAGAGTCTGAGATTTTTAGACAGGTTAGTGGCTTAAACCTGATAATGTGCTCCTTTTTATATATTACAATTTAAATGTTTTTTTTATCTGATTAACTTGTACAGTTATTTGTGTTTGGAACCGTCTTTTTTTAATCATATGGTTTAAGGAGGGGACTCGAGATTGAAGATAGAAAATAACATAGTCGTAGTAGTTATTAAACTTAATATTATAAAATATTTTAAATTATAAATTATGCTTAAGTTTGGAAAACATAATAGCATCAAGTTAGCAGCAATAATGAATGTGGCATCTATAACCAGAGCATGTGAGAGTGAGGAACTTTATAAAACCTGGAAACCTGTACAGTAATTTTCATTTTATTATATTTTATATTATATTTTCTTTTTTTTTTTTTTTTTTTTTACAAATTAGGTATCTTTCTCAAATTTCATTGATAGTACTACATTGAGATCAATGGGATCAATAAATTGAGTGTCACAGTATAATCCCAAAGCGCTTGATGCCAACATCACGAAACGTTCTGAATGTTCAGACAGTGGTTAAATCTGATGTTCGGCCTCTTGCTCTGCTTCTCTACTTTACTCCATGTTGCTGCATTCGCCTCTGTACATGTCTGTCACACGCTTCCTATACATCATGTCCTGCTCTCTTGACCCTTCTTTTCTCATAGAAGAAGCCAAAGCGCACTGGGTGATTGGATATTGTTTCAAAGCAGTGGAAACGTAAGACACGTCCCCAGAGCTGGAATCTTCTGTCAGCTTGTCCTGAATTGGCCTCTATGATGGATCCGTTATTTCCATTCCACACAATTTTGTATCCTCACAGGCATAAAACAGATGAATATTTGTCCTGCAGCAGATTTGATAAATGTTTTGCAATATTATGCCACTCCTCTTCACTTCACGCACAGAAGTGTTGTTTTTTTCCTGAAACTCCCCCGTTTTATTCTGTTGTGTGGCTTAATTTTCTATCTGTCTGAATGCTTTTGAAGGTCCTCATGGACCTTGGCAGCTGTAGAGTGAAGGGAAATTAAACCAGCCCCTCACTTGCACTTTCTCTGAAACTTCAAAGGTCCAAAAGTTTGGCGCTGGAAGGGCTTTGAGATGAATTGTTAAAAATAACCTCCCGCAGTAGTTTATGATCAACATTATGTATGAGAGGGGGAGAGTGTGTTTTGTGGATGGGGCCGACATCAGAGCCTGGAGGAGAAGATTTATGAGTGTGTGAATTCGGGTGGGTGGGTGTGATTATGGCCCAGATTTAGTGATGTGTGGGAGAAACAACAGGACCCCAAATGAAAACCTACCCTCGATGTACCTGCTCCTACACCGGATTAAAACAAACAGCAGAAGGCGTGATTAAACTTATCGCATTAATCTGGTAGCACAAAGAAGTCACTGGTGACTTTGTTTGACCTCGCAAATGTGTAGTTGTTATTCAGCGCTACTCAGCAGAACTTATATTCCATTGTTTCCTGCTAATCATCATCCTTTCTGAATATTAGTCCTTCCTCCCAGTGGATGATTGTTTATGGACCCATGGCGACTGATTTGTGAATGTGCCTGATTTTTATTTTTCTGCCCTTTCAGAACGGATTGTTTTCCTCCTTTTGACCATTTGTACACAGTGCAAACACTCACCATTACACAAATCTTCACCCTTTGTCCCTTGTTTATTACAAGAACTGGAATTAAATCAGAGAATAAAATGATATGGTAATGATCAGTTTTTATACAGCTACCGGTTTTAGTATCTGAAGCAGAGAACTTAGAGAATTTGAAAGAACATACAACTAATGAAGCATCACAAGGTTGTAGCAAATCTAAATTATTTGAGCAAATAATACTTACGCCTCTATACTAAATATTAAGATGAATTGATTTGACTGTTTGGAATCAGGAATCTGCGATGGCTGGTCATTAAACATATTAACAGTCAAAAACTCGAAAATAGCAGCTCCACAACAGAGAAGAACCACTGGAAGCTGCTTATGAGTGCGCCGCTCATCACCTTTTATCAGTGCACAGTTGACCTTCTCTTGTACATCTTGTATGGTTACTGTGCTTAGTTACTGTTCTTAGTCCTTTTACGGCCGCCACAACTTAATAACCCTTCAAGTTTCAGGCTTTCCATTCCCACAGTGTATTATTTTTCATCACGCTTCCAATAAGCGACTCCTTATGGTTCCCTCTTCACAGTTTGGGAGTCTGCTTCTGGAATAGTTTTTGGTCACTGTGACGTTTTCCAAATTATTTTTGCCGCCTGCCTGGTTGGCGATAGGCGTCCTCCTTCTCCTCACTCCCTTTCCTGTGACAGGAGCAACGGGGCTGATGGATTTGAGCTGGGATTGGGAATGACAGGACCATTTTAGCTCACCGTAAAAGTGCTGTCTCCAGAACTATCCCTGTCCTGGAGGCTCAAACCACAGGTGACGGCACACTAATAATATGAGTTGAAGAATGATTAACAACAGCACGGGGGGTTCGCTCAGCGTGCGTGCGTGCGTGCGTGTGTGTGTGTGTGTAATTATTGTCTTGGTTCAGTCACCCTCAGCTGTGAACAGGGAAGCATGTATTTTTAGACTTCAGGCTTTCTTCTCTGTGTGCACTCCAGTACCTGCAAGCACTCATGTGTTCTATGGCAAAATGTCAGCCACCGTTCACACACTGATTCTGATTGCGCGTCTCATTATAATATAAGAGGATACCCACTCATATGGAAAACATCAAATCATGGCAGGGCTGAACAATTGGCCCAATCCGCGACGGCTGGAGTTGATGAATCTATCACTTTCCAAACTGGAGGGGAGCGGGGGAGAATACTGTTCCCCAGATTCCACATTTGAAAAAAGGGATGTCATTTGTTTTTCCTGGCCGTGTTTTGGAGACCGGAGTGTAACCCAAGCCTTCGCTGCAGCATACAAACACGGTCGCAGGGAACGCAGACGTCCTGTTGACAGAGCTCCTGGGATCCAAGAAATCAAGACTGTGGACGTTGAGACAAGAATAACTGCTGAGACGAGAATAATGACAGATCTCTGCCTGGAGCATCGCCGCTCTCTCCTAATGATGCCGTTGAACTGTATGCTCGCAGCCATGTACCGAGCGGAAGCAGGGAGAGAAGCTGTGTTAACACCACTGTATTTGATAGTCAACAGCGCGGTGAAGTCTGTATACAGGAACGGCAATAAACACAATGTGCTATAAATCCATACAGAATAGCAAATGAAATGGGCTTTGGCACGCGTGGATCACAAAATCATTTCTGACCCATATGCTGCCAACTCACTGTTTGTATAAATATCATTGCTTGTGTTGGCTTGAAACTGCGTTTCGGTAATAAAGCATGGTAGAGAATGGGTTTATTTTAGTTTTTTAATTCGCATCCCATTCAGCGATAAAATTGATGTTACAAAATACCATGCAAATACAAAATAGAATGCAATAAACACATTTATACTGTGTTGCTGTATTTAATAGATTTCTGCCCTTTTCTCCTTTTTATTAGTTATTTTAAGTTCTCTATTGTTTTATATTTTGAGGACTTCCTATAAGCAGATATTATTAAACTACTGTAAATGTAGCTCTAAGTTTATAATTTCATACACAGCATCAATATTAAGGTCAGTACATTTTCTGAGTTTAGTTGAGAAATGTTCCTTCCACGTGGTCATTTCTGAGTTTGGACAGAATTAAATATCTGCCCAATCATTGATGCAAATTTCCTCTAATTTAAATATTACATGTAAGTAAATATTGCAACCTGAAAAATCGTAATTTAAACCTTAAAGCAGTCTAGAATAGTCAAGAGTACACTCATCCCATGGTCATGTTGCCGACTGAGTCTTATTCGCAAATAGCCAAAGTGTGTCTTCCGTGACTGACCTGAAAATGGCCCTAGATAATGACAAGACGATGTTGATAGCTCTATGGTCTAAAAGGGGAAAAAGTGCGGTGTGAGATGTCCTCGTGGAAACTGCCTCGCTGGCTATGATGTGTTGTCTGATTTGGACCAGACCGGGGAACAGGCGAAGGGAACATGTGGAGCGAGGAGGATGAGAACAGAGGAGGCCTGGGAGAAAATATGAGAGCTATCAACACTCACCTCGGCACAGAAACAGTGCCATGATGAAAGCGAAAAGTAGAGAGGAGGGTAAAGAGTGACAGGCACAGACAGACAGAGAGTGAAGGTTAAAATGACAGAGAGACAAGCGAGGGGGGGGGGGTGTGCGGAGAGGAAGAGGGCGAAAAGTGGACAGCTGCGATGAAACACGAGACTAGAAACAGACGAGACAGGGGAGGAGAGGAGCCAGAGAGACATCTCTAACCATCAACCCGATGCCGACTCGCCCCGGGGACCACCAGCACACAGGAAAGGCTGGGCGGATTGAGACAGACGTCAGGTATCAACAGTCCAAGAGCAGCGAGGTGTTCCTGAGAGGAGAGGCTCGTCTCTGTGAAAGAAGCCTCACTGTCTGAACACACGGAGCAGCGTGAGCCGCACAGTCGCTTCCATTGGAAAATACACTGGAGACGTTTCACCAAGGGCCGCTACTGTATATAACGTTAAGAATGTTATATATGAGTATACGTCATCTCCTCCAGCCTCCTACTGTGGCATGAATGGGGTTTTACACGCTGTACATGACGCGTACTGGCACGTTTAGGAGCGTACGGGTTTCCCACAGCGGTGGAAGAGCTGTTTGACCCAGCATCAAAAGCAATGCAGGCGGCTGTGTTTGTAGCGAGCGCTGAAGCAGCGCGTGTCTCCACGGTGCAGATGTGCCGTCATGTAAATGAATGGTCTGCAGGCTAAAGCCGCGGAGGTGTGTCGCGCTTGGTTCAATACTCAGTTAATCGCGAGTCATTTTTCATCCTTTTCCAGCAGCTCCGCAGCAAAAAAAAACAAAAAAAAGAGAAAGAAAAAGCGCTTGACTGATATTGAACAGGTGTTGTTTTTAAGCTCATTTAATTTGTGCTTGACACTGTGCACCGCTTGACAGCGACAGGAAAACGAGGATCTGAGGAACAGAAGTTAGGGCCCATCTCAAAAGAACAAGGCAGATTTTTATCATTAGCTGTAATTTATTTCACGCCATTTGTCAAACTCGGAGCGGAGCAAAACACCCCGGGAAACGCTGCATTGCGCTGGTGTGCGCGAGTGTGTGATCTGTCCCAGAGACGTGTTTTCACAGGGGAAATATGGGGCAGGGTAAAACAGCTGGTGATATGTAGTGTGTCTGTTCATGTGCATTTGTGTGTGGCCGCCCCTTAATGATTATTATGGTTTAACTCCCATTTCGTGGATTGAGTCATTACACCCCAGGTTTTTCCATTCTAATGGCAATGGAAAGGAAAATACATTCTTCTCTGTCGCTTGCTGCTGAGACCCTGTCTGCACACACACACACACACACACACACACACACACACACACACACACACACACACACACACACACACACACACACACGCAACAGATGACAAACTGATATGTGGGTTTGTATGGGCTCTACACGGAGACAGCTTGTAGGGCGAGACTCTGGGAGAAATACCAACCTTCACACATGCACAAACACGGCCCGCTGCGAATTTACCACGGAAACCGACCTCTGATCAGGCCCTGCTGTATTTAGGGACAATCCATCACAGTGACGGGCGGCTCCGAGCGGCTCCGAGCACCTTGCGGGATATTCAGACGGGCTGAGTCAATGGGAAAGGAAGGGGGATTCCAGCGGATGGGCGGCTCGGTCGCAGCATGCTCATAATCAGCGTGACCTTTGACCTGTTATGGGAAGACATCATTTGGAAAACAATTAAGTGGCATTGATCACGTTGTATTGAACAGACCATAAAAGTGACAACTGAGGTCAGAGTGGGTCGTGGCGGCGTGTTACAGCCTGACCCCTCCCGTGCTCCAGCCTATGTCTGACTGGGAGGTTTGTTAGCCCTTAAAGACGACTCTGGAAGAAGACTGAGTTCAGACATACATGTAGCTGCTACTTTATATTAACAAATAATAACAAGTCAGACAAACCTGCATTTAGCTGCTGTAGCCTAGCGCTGAGTTGTGTGCTCATCGGTCCATCGTCCCACAACAGTGCAGCTAATTGACTCTGTTAACTACCCCCCCCCCCCCCTCTTTTTAGGCTGATCCAAAGGAAATGGTATTACGAAGCAGAGGTTGTGTTGACAGATCCTGGGACAGCGCCGCGCACAAGGCTGACCTTTCAACTCTCACCCCGTCCGGCCTGGAAACACAGGAAGAACGCAAGGTCGCCCAGATGAGAGCGTCTGTCAACACGCGGGGGGAATTGAAAGGGGGTTCGGAGAAGGGGGGGGGGGGGGGGGGCGTCAGCACAGGGACGTTTGTGTGGAGTCACAGAGAAGGAGTTGAAGGCGCGCTGCATCGGTCGACCTGCAGCTCCACGCGTTTCCTGGGAGAGGCTGAACAGAAGGACGGCCGTAACAGAGACGGCCGGTTGATGCATTGATCTCGCTATTGCACAGACACAGAGTGAAAGAATGCGGTGCAGAGAGGGTTCTGGGTTTGATACAGCAGCCACCGCTCGGCCTCTGCTTCATGTCAACGTCTGCAGCAGTAATGGGGAATGCAACACTGTCTGTTTTCTTTTGGGTGGCTCTGTCCGTCTTGGGCCCCCCCCCCCCCCCCTTTCCTCCGGCTTCTTCCAGGGATTCACACATGGAATAGGAGAAGCCTGTGTTGTTGCAGGTTCAAGTGCGTTTATAGCAGCAGAGCCTCTGTGTCGTTGCTTTTATCGTCCATCAAACCTGCGAAATCGTGCTCGTCCTCCGTTCTGTACGTTTCACGCGCCGTCCAATGTTAAAGCGTCCGGCCTCATGCAAACCGACTCCACAGCAGCAAAGTGAGCTGCAGTTGGGCCACGAGGCAACGCTCCGTCTGTGTATTCTCACTGGGTTTTAAATACCTCGCTTTGGTGAAAGCGCGACCATAACCACAGCTCCTTCGCTGCAGTACAGTACAGTATGTCGCCGCTCTATATTTGCAGGGTCACGTGGATCACAAGTGGTCATGCTCATATTCTATAGACTATTGTTAGTTATTGTAAGCGCATCTGTTTCTAGGCTGCGTGATGCTGTCCATACCTCAGACAGCAGGAATGCCTTGGTGTCTACGGGAGGCAAATCTATACTGGCCACTTTCCCCCATCCTCCCATGTGCCCCTGTCTGCATTCATATTTATGCGGGAGCTTATGTGTGTTTACAGTATCAGGCTTAGCAGAACTGCTGGCGCTCTGATTAGATTTCCTGTTTATGCGGCGGAGCGCCTCGGTGCCATGCGCCAGCGTTGGACGGTGCCAATGGGGCTCAGGAGGAAACACAATGGCCACGCCGGACAGTGGTGCAGTGTGCAAGTACAGTGTGCTCACATGTGAGAGTCGCCCAAAGGACAGAAGCCCCCCCGATGACCCGTATTTGTCTTCTGCCTTGTTTTCGCCCTGTGATTTTCCTTTTCTTCCTGAAGCAACATCATCGTAAATTTATGAGCTCATTTCACCAGCCTCAGTGAGCGTCCTTGCTAATGGGTGACCTCTGTTCCTCACTTACCGGCCACTTCATCAGGTACAGTAGTGCAATGTAACGCCACCCAATACTGCTCCTTTGCCATGAATTCTGCTGATGTTGTGATAGTGTGTTAGTCCTTCGGCTCTGCACCACACGTGGAAGTTCATGGCGGTGCTGTTATGAAGCGTTATCTGTACATGCAATGCTGTGTATTTCAATCTGTGTTTGAAAACTATCTGAGACAGAAACACTAAATATGCTTCAGTCCAAGTCGAAAGCATTTCATGTCATCGGCTTTATGGTTTCCCCGTAGTATCAACAGTTCACCACCTCCCACCAAAACCCAGCACAGACTGATGGGCATGAAGACAAGCGGTAGCACATGGGGGGGGTTCCTCCACTGTAGCGATGAACGTGGGACGAGGCCTCGCTGACCTCTCCAGAAAGAGATGTTCATTCAGAGCCGGGGCTAATTGTGCTGTTTGTCTGCGGGCGCTGTGCGTTCCTCCATGCCCCATTTCGGAAGAAACGACAAGCGCCGCGACCCCTCACCCGACAGGGGTGAGGTCTCGAGGGGGGGGGGGGCAGAGCCGAGGGGGAGGTCGCACTGCAACATGTGGTTGGCTCGTTTGGGCCGAGCCAAACGGTTTTTCTTTAATTGGCCGTGCAATCTGCCGCAGCTGGGATGGATTACAGGGGTGAATTCTTGCCTTGAAACGGAGTGGGGCGACGGGCACAGCAGACAGGGAGGCTGCTGAGCCTGTACTGTCTCACTGCCTCCGTCTGATGGAGGTCCTTCTGCCACGGAGCAGTCAAACAATGAGACACAGGGTTAGGATGACGCTTTCGGGTTTCACGATGCGTTTAGTGCATTTCCCATCAAAAGCACCAGGAGGAAGGTTGGTTGGAAGTGAAGCAGGAGGAGTGTTATTTGATGAGCAAGATGCAGGAGATGAAGTCACCTCTCTGACCCGTGTAAACTAAATCAGAAATTAACTTTGCTTTGGGACCGTGACTGCTCAAACAAGTTAAATAAGTCAACACACCAATTTTTACTTTACTTAGTAACCAAAAGCTAATTTATGATCCAGCATTTTGAACATAGATGGAAAGTGTACACACAACACCAGCTATGTCTTACGTGTTAGTTGCATTTTTTTTGCTTGCGGACAGTTTGTTAATGTTTTCTGCAGTGATTTGCATTACAGATATTTGGGGAAAGAGAAAGAACTACTTAAAATTTTGTCGTGTGTAGTTTTCAGCAACTTCTGAATGTTCTCTGTACCAGTCTGTTTTGTGGCCTAATCCTTGGAGAACATCACTGCTCAAGATGTCTTCAAACAGCCACTTCTTGCCATACAGTATGTGGTCAACATTTCCTCCAGGCTTTTCTTGGCTGTGTTTGTGCTAGACATGTAAGTAAATGCAAATGAATTGCAGCAACATCTTGAGGCCATTTGGACCGGGTCAGAGGGTTAGAACAGGGATGGAGGGATGGGGAGGAGACAGAAAGATGTTTGTGTACAGACACAGACACAGAGGGGAATAGTGGTAGAGTGTTGGCACAGTAAGACAGAGGAAGGTTGGACTTGGATTAAGGGGCAGATGTGGACGGATACGGACAGCAGGGCTGGAATGTGCTGATAGAACTTGTCTGGATGGAACGTCTTCATTCATCGCTGTGGACGCACCCGTGCACAGCTGTGCGGCTCACTATGATATTGATGAGCAGCTGGCGGCGTCCAGGCCCCTCCCACTCTGCCTCCGCTGCCTGTCTTGGACTGACTCTGGTTTAGAGCGGACACTTGTTTACGCGCTGCATAGCGCAGCTTATCAAGGTATTCGCCCTCTCCGAGTCCTCTCCTTTATTGGATCGCCTGCCGAGTGTGCGTGCGTGACATTCCCAGCTGCCTCCCTGTATCTGTCTGACAGTGAAGTGTGGCTTCCAGGCAGTGCTCACTTTGTAATTTCCTGTGTGTGTTTGCAGAATTCATGCACCACTGTGCTAATCTATCCTTGATGTGTTTCTTTGGACCTGCAGGTGGATCAACAGCAATGTGTCAAACCTGTTTACTTCCTTTGCCATCGTGGATGAGAGAGCGCTCAATGTTTCAATGAATCAGCGTATGGGGTGAGAATGAGAGCTGACAGGTCTTTGAGTGTGTGTGTGTGTGTGTGTGTGTGTGTGTGTGTGTGTGTGTGTGTGTGTGTGTGTGTGTGTGTGTGTGTGTGTGTGTGAGAGGGTGTGTCGCTGGCAAGCTTCTCTCTATTACCCAGATTGATTAAGGAAGTGCTCAAGCTCCCACTTAGCCATCATCCCTGACACTGAGATGGCCGTCTCATCACGGAGAGAAGGAGTGAGGGAAGGAAGGAAGGATGAAGGGTGGTGGAATGAGAGACATTTCAGCTAATCAGTATTTCTGAGAGGACCGCTGCACTTCGTCTGAGAGCCGTTTTAGCCAGACATGAATTTGATGTGCGCGCTTAACGTGCGCGCCCGTGTCTGGATCTGCCTGCTCATTTTTACTTTCGTCTCCATCATCGGCTCCATTCTCCCCCGTGTCTCATCACGGGCCCCTTCACAGATATTATACCTCCGGTTGGGTGATGTAGGAATGCAGTAGGTTCCTTGGTCTCGTGCTCCATCCTCATTGGTGCAGCAGCCTCAGCCTCGGCGGACGGCAGCATTCTTAATCCTGACAACTTTCATTAGAACAGGGAGGATAATCCACAGATTTCCAAAGGAAATTCCCAAGGATGTGCTCTTTCTTCTGCCTCCTGTCATTGCTTCCCTCCTGACTACCAGCTATCCTCTTTTAGGGTCTAACATTTCGCTTGACTCTGCGGAAGTCATGTGGAGTCATTTACATAGTTTTCCCTAATCTTCCCTAAATCCCTGGTTTGGAGAGAGATTCGGGACCCAACGGGGTTCTTCCCAGGGACTGAAGATGGCAGGCAGAAAGGTACTGGTGGCAAAGAAAATATTTCAGTTGGGATTTGATTACTCCCAGGCACTTATGGGTGAAAATAAGCAAAGCTCCCACTGCGAAACTATCCAAATAAAGAGAGGGGAGCATCGGTGTTTTGAGAGCACACACACATTGAAGCTCCTGACCTCGGTGCCCATGCCTGTATATTTTTAATGACTCTGCTGCAGCTTTGGAGGCTCATTGAAAAGGATTTCGATAAGCCAAGTCAAACCTGTTAGCGCAGCCAAACCTCTGACCTCCATTAGACTTGTCAATATTTTTGCGGTCAAGTGCAGGTGTTGGGTATCATGAGCATATCTGCGCTCCGAAGCAGTGGGGTCATGGTTTAAGGATTTGGAAATGATAGTCAGGAACATGTGTTTGTCACAGGAGCTCGGAGCCAAGCGGAGGTCAGGACACTACTGGGCCTGTAGTTACTCAGCGTCAGAGTCATTCTAACACGCATCCAGAGGTTAGTTTGAACAGACTATATGCTGTATTACATCTAGGATCATCTGCTACACTGTACATACAGTGTGTATCTAATTAATACAGTATATCTGTCAACTCTTGTATCAAAGACAGTTTAATTACTGTAGGTCATAGGATTTGACAGAGCAGCTTAAAAACCGATGTCTTATTATCTCAAAGTAGAACTAGAAAAGTTGTAAACTTGAATAAGTTCTGACATAGAGCTTAGACTCTCTTTTTACACTAATGTTGTCCCAATAAGCAGAAAGGCTAGTTTCATGGTGTGGCATGGGCTCGTGAGGGTCTGACAGTGGAAAGTGTCCACGGATGTGGTCTAAAATGCTGCTGCTGCTGCTCCACAGCTGATGACCCCGCTGCAAATGCAAGGGCACTAATGGAGGAGCGCCCGGCAGAGATGCCCCGCGCGTGTTCCACCCACCTGCACATTGAAACGGTGAGAACGTAGCATCACCGTGATGGGTTTTGGGAAAAGGCTCGGCGGCTCTCCTCCTGGAGTGGATGGAAGCGCCCAACTTTTCTCCCATTGAAGCAAAAACAGTTAATTTGCTTTTCGACTTCATTGATCTCACATCACTTCTTGCGCTCCTTCTTTTCCGTCTGTGTACGTTCTTTGTCCACATCCCACAGCTTGTGGCAGCACGCGCTTCTTGTTTCCGTGGGCACATAATTAAAAGCACCTGTTTTGCGCTGGTGTCAAACGTTTGAGATTTGAAGCTGGACACATCTTAACGCTTCTTAACGGTTTCTCTGTCAGAAGCTGGTTTTAAGACGGTGGCGTCCACCACAGAGCGCTGCTTCTGTCCTGATCTCATACTCTTTGTCCCGTGGTAGAAATCACTTCCCTCAGTCACATTTTCTGCTTCTCTAATTACTAATATTGGTTTGTAGAACAAAAGCAAAAGAAACCGAGGGAAAGGTTTAAGACTGGACCTGACACTTATCAGATGATCTACATACACACATAGTGAACAGTGAACTCGTCACACTTCTCTTTCCTTGACATTCAGAGGTTTTAGGTTTTACACCACATGTTGGTAATTTTGCAGCCTCATAAAAATCCTCTCTCTCTCCTCTCTTGTTTTTAAACGAATGCTGTGCAGCACTAAAACGGCCAAGGGTGCTCATAAATAATGAAAATATTTGAGGTTTCAAGTGTAAACACTCTTCAGCGCGAGCCAAGTCGCAGTCTACAGTGTGTGGCCACTTTTCCATGCAAATGAAGCTTCAGTAGGAAAGATTGTTTTTCACTCATGATCCCCTCTGTTCTGATGGATCCAGAAGACTATTATTCTCCCCCGCGTAGCTTCCTCCCGACTAGACCGATTCACAACTCACTAGTTGGAGCCTCTCATACAACTTAAAAGCGTGCCTTCGTGGCAGCAGCGCTCTGGACCTTCATCATCACAAACACAATGCTCAGCTTCTTTGTTGCGCACCTAAGCTAGTTTGCTGTGAGCTTCGCGTGGAGCTCCAGTGATGGTTAGCATGTGTCCTATTTCCCAGTGAACCCATGTGGCACTGTCTAAGATAACAGCCAAGACGATTCATCGGTTCCTTCTTGTGGAGCCAGAAACACTGGGCTTGAACAAAGACCTGGACTGTAAACAGAGCTCTCTTGGTTTTAAACATGTCATAACTACAGTCCATCCATTTGTCATCGTGCAGCACGAAGAACCTCCTGCAACGCACCATAGTCTAAATCACATATCATGGGCCTTAATGGTGCAAGTGTCCAAACACAGACATCATGCATGCGAGACAGATGGGACGGGACGGCTTTATGGACTCCAACGCTATCTGCTGAGGAGTAAATCAGGTGCTTCGCTTTCACTTTTAACCCGCCTTCATTTTTCTTGTGTTTGCTTACGCTTGAGCTTCTTTCTGCCGACGTTGTTTAGAGGCTCCTTCCTCATCCGTCTTCCTCCCGTAATTGGGTCCATGCAAGTAGATCCAACAAGCACGGAGGGGTCAACGGCATCAAATACGTGAATGACCCCAAGTATAAATACAACAGTGTGGAGAACGTCTGACATGAGGACTTAAGGCTTTTGTGTTGACTTTATAAGAACACAGAACAGAACACACATTCTCGCAAAGCAATGTAAGTAATAAAAAGGAAGCAGCACTGTTAAAGTATTTATTATAGACATAAAAATATGACATCAATCAATCAGTAACATATTGTTTCTTTAACCTTTTTATGTAACTATATCTGCCTTTGCCCCCAGAGATGAACAAAGTGAGGCATTTGTGTGTGACTTCATTACTGCTGGACACAGAAGAGAAGATTTTTGATTTAGTCTCAGTGACGTTCATATATTTTGACTCTGTTTCTTGTATTCGGTGATTGATTGGCTGTTTCGTATAAATCCGACCTGCAGGACGCTGAAGTCGAACCTCTCTGCTCCCCCTCGTTCTCAGGTTCTCCTCCTGACAGCGAGCTGGTGTTCTGCTGACACAGTCCATTTTGGGCTCCCATAGAGATAATGTTAATGGAAGACAGACTGTTCCCCTCTCGTCTTTTCTCCTCTGCCCTCATCTCACTTTCCTTCCTCACAGATCCCACAGGAAAATCTGGAGAGGGGGAAAGAAAGAGGAGGTGTGATGGATTCTCTGTGTGACGTGTCCTCAGGTTCAGTGGTGACAGGATTTAGCAGCCGAGTAAATGATACCAAGCTGATCCTGGAACAGTTGCTTAGCTGCTTGTTTTAGGACCCAAACGAGGCGTTTCTACGTGACGTGGTGAAATACAATGAAAACAGGAAACATGATGTACACTTCCTGTTATGATGTTGTAGTCAATACTAAAGTTACTCTATGCTACAGTATAAAGCAACGATACTAGAACTTAACACTCATCAAACCTGTAGTTTTCTCTTGTTTTCCCACATTTCGATTCTCTAGTTATCATTACCAGCAGCGCGAGCTTTCCAGATGTTTTCCTTTAATGTTTTGTATAATGTGCTGTAGTATTTTGTCTGTATTAATCAGTTGTGGAAGAGATGTTTGGCCCCGATCCAGACAACCTTTCAGAAACGCCAGATGCAAGAGCAAAGCGTCCCAATGCAACCCTTAGCGAGAACAAGCGGCTGCAGCCGTGCCCTGAACGTCACACGGCGTTTCAGCAACTTAACAGATGTTCCCAGTCACAGTCACTCGCGAGAAGAGTTTCGAACTCAGCTCGTGGTCGCTCTGTTCTGTTGAGACATCATTTGGTTCGATATTTCTAGTTACTCGTACAATCTTTGAGATATTTAGTCATTGTCCTAAATAAATAAACTAGCCCAGCTATAAAAGAAAAAACATTTCTGAGGTGATTTACAGCCTATTAGGGGCACTTTGGTGTTTGTTATTGATCAGTAATAACTTTAGTAGGAGACCAAACAGTATTTCTACTTTGAAAATGTAATTGATTGTGTGGGAGCAACGCCCACATAAAAACTAGCCCCCTCATCAAAAGCCTCACACCCTCAGACTGCGCCTTTAGTCCCTCCCTCGGAATCCCAGCCGCCGTTCCCAGATCCATCCGAACGCTTGTTCCACACCAGAGTGGGGAAATTCCAGCGAAACCCATCACTGCGGGGAGGGGGCGTCAGGCCTTCGCAGCAGGAAGGCGTGAGTGTATGTGTAAAAACGCGTCCAGCGACATTCAAAGCGCAGGGACTTTAAATGACATCCGTAATGAGAAAAACATCACCCAAGGAAAACTTAGCGTGCAGCGGGGACGACGCGCCGCGGCGTCGCTGCGCGGCCGTATCTCGCCACCAGCAGATGTGCGTGAGTGGGCGAGCGACGGGGGGAGGGAGCGCTCAAAGAGAAAGTGAAAAAACAATAACAGTTATTTTGGGGTCCTTCTTTTCTCGCCAGCTTCTTTTTGCAAAGCTTTTGCGCCCGAAGTGTTTTATAGCTCAGCGGCTGCCAAGAGTTCTTGGCCTGCTTTACAATGAAACTGAACAGAACCGTGCTCAACAGGCGTTCTGGGAGCAGAACAACACATCAGGTCCAATTAAGATCAGTAGGTGGAACTTATTGTAACCTGCGACACGCTCACACCCCCAGAGCCGTGGACAACAGAAAGAGAGGCTTTGTGAAACACTTGGCGCCGCGTGCAAACGCAAAGTGAACCTTGTCACATGAAGAGAAAGAGAAAAACCTGGGTCAGTGTGTGTGGAATGCCTGAAGGTGGGTGGGGGGGGGGTCATAAAAAGTGATTGGTGGGTGCACCGAAGAAGCATAGAGAGTCACAAACACTGTCTATTTATGTTGGTGTCGACTCCAGTTGGAAGGTGCGACCTGCTTGACCTCAGCGTCTGCAGGCTCGTAAACCCACACCAATCAGGCCAATTCACCGACTACAATGGCCACGGGAGAGGGACTGGAACTGCGATATACAGTAAAGCACTGTATGCACGCATCAGAAAATAACAGTCGCCCTGTTTTCCCAGCACATCATCCAAAACCACTCTTTCTTTATTATCCTCCTTCATTTGTCCTTTTCTGTTCTGGTACCGACAGAAAAACCTAGGAGTAAGGAATGACTTTCAGAAACAGATGCCCTGTATTAAATCCTGACCACACCTGTTAGATTCTATTCAGTCTGACAGTGGGACCAACAGGTAACCATGTGGACCCCTTAACCCCCAGACGCTCTCCCTTCGTTATGAAGCGGCCGGGTTCATTCGAAGGCAAACGTAGCCGCGCCGTGTTTGGCAGGAGAACGTGTTTGAGTTCCACGTGGGAGCGCGCGTCCTTGAACGGTGGCTTCGTATCGTGATGCGGAGCAGGCGAGTGGTCCGATCTGTAGCGGCGCCGCCCGCGTCCGCCTCACGCCTCGCCACGTATTCGTTGGGAATAACAACAGCGCGGCGCTCGCTTCTCGCTCCCACCGCCGTCTGCGCTGCCCTTCCTGTACTCAAAGAGTGATGTCTCTATCACGGGGGGGGGGTGGAGGTGGAGCAAATGGAACGAGAACAGAGGAAATATGACAATGCTCACATGAAAGGGAAGCTTTTCAAACTCAGGGGAGACATGAAAGACCCCCCCCTCCGCCGCTCCCTCTCTTTGCCTTCCTTTTGTTCTCTCTCTACCTCCCCTCCTCCCTCTCTTCCCCATCCCTCCTTTCTGTGTCATAATTGTACATTCAGCCTCAAACTGTGAATGCTAACAAGGCTTTTAGCCACACTGAATTAATGTATCCAGTGCATTTCACTAATGTGCTACCTTTCAAATGTCACCTTTTATGTTGTTGCTGTGAATACATCTTAGCTGCTATGCATTCATTTTTGGCTTGTTCGGCTCAATTTGCCTTTGGCTGTTTTGCAAAGTTCGTACGGTGATGGACGTCTTCTGAGCCCTCGCGCCTCCACTCGACGGCCGCCTCACACTGCTTCTTATATGAACCCGCATCAGCCTTCAGTGTTCCCTAAACATCACCCTTCATTTGGGAAGCATGGATCAACTCTGCTTGAATCATCCTCTGTAACAGGCCCACACATCTTAAACTCCCCCTTCTTTATTGTTCCCATTGAACTGCACAGTAGCTGTTCAAACGCTGCAGCGTCAGACGGTGCAGTCGAATGAAGGCGTTCACTCGGTGTGAAGAGCAACTGTCCACATCTGCGTCCAGGCAGCTCCCATTAGTCTGAATGGAAATGCTTGTTACAGTAGGTGTTGCCTCCCTGATGGATGTGTGAAGGGCTCTTAATTTTGCTGTTTAGGATGGAGAATAAAAGACAGACCTACTGTGAGACCACCTCCTCTGTTGAGGGAGGGATTTTCCTCTTGAACGTGTTTGACTTCCTTTTCCAACCATCTACAGACACCCATTGGCCACATCACAACCCATTTAAGAAAATGAGGGCTTTGAACAACACCTCCTTTACCTGCTCACATCCTCATTGTCGTCCACTTAAGAAGCCTATTGACGTCATGTGAGAAGTGTAACCACCCTGAACAATAGGCGGCAAAGACTCCGATACAGTTTCCACGAGCAGACGTCAGCTGTGATGGGATGGGATCATTAATGGGATCATCACCGTTATGTATCAAGGGCTTTTAATGAAGGTTTCTGTCAAATGTGATTGGTGGTTTATTATTTACTGAAAGAAAATAAACTGGCAAATGCTCAATGAGGTTCTAAATTTATGTCATTTTAAAGGATTTCCACGCCTGCTTTGATTAGACGAGAGCAGTATGAAGGATGAGACCTGTCTGATTTTCCTCAAGCCTATTACATTACACAGGACAGTAAAATATCCTGCCAATGAATGCGCGCAGGGCAGAGTGTGATAACATGGACAATCTGATCAAACAACGAATCTACATTTCATAAGCAGGCATTCCCATTCCCATGTTTATTTTTGTGTGGACATCAGTGTAAATGTAGGTGTGACATCTGGAAGGCACACCTGTTTGTCAGTGAGTCCACCTGCTGAGGGATCTTTGACCTCCTCAGGGCTTCATGTGATGAGTTCAAGGGTCAGAATAAGCTCATAAGGGAGTTCACAGGCGAGGCTCCATGCTTCTATTGTACTGTGAGAACAGGCAGAGGAGATTTAATCAGGTTTCAAAACCAGAAGGGGAAAAAACTGTTTCTCGACATTTTTACTTTTGAGCGCAGGGCTGCTACATGATGAAGGGAAGGTGAAGAGGAAAAGAGGCAAACTATCGGATTTAATCTTTTGATCCTTTCACTTCCCATCAGGTCTCATATCAAACAAATTACCCAGAAACACCCCTGCACACATCAGTCTCATTACCCATCTCCCCCCACTTGGAGACACTGGGTAAATAGTACTGTCTGAAGGGAGATGAAGAATCAACAACATAATGAGGCTGCTGATGATGAGCCGTGTGTGTGTGTGTGTGTGTGTGTGTGTGTGTGTGTGTGTGTGTGTGTGTGTGTGTGTGTGTGTGTGTGTGTGTGTGTGTGTGTGTGTGTGTGTGTGTGTGTGTGTGTGTGTGTGTGTGTGTGTGTGTGTGTGTGTACATGGGGTTTAAGTGCTTTGCTTGGAATTTACTTACTCAGATCAGGGTTTGAATTAGCCCTTACTCAAGAGAGCATGGCAGCATGAGAAACCCGCTGCAAAAAAATATTATGAAGTAAAACCTTTAATTTATTCCTAACTTGTTTATCAGTCGCAATGGAAGCCATGTGGAAGACTTGCTTAAGTATCCAGGCAAATTGAGGTTTCGTGTTTGATGGAAACCACGATCCCTGCTGTCTAAGCCTGGATTTGACTGGTGGAGTCTTGTATAATATTGTTTTTTTCAGAGGAGAGGACATGAGTTACTTGTTCAAAGTGACAGATGAGCAAACTTCTGGCATGTCACAAAGTACAGGAGGATTAGCTGCGTATCCCTCTGATGGGCTGAAGTAAATAAACGTTTTTTTTGCTAAATCTAGTCCCCGTTGACCCCAAACATTCCTCCCTTTCCTCCACCCTGACTCCGTCCCTCCACCTCCCTTCTATACTACAATCTGAAGCATTCTCCATTGTCCCACAGCACAAGCATGTCATTGTCCGTGTGACACGGCGACAAGGGGACCCCGATGTCAACACCAGGAGTATGGTGGCTGATCGTTATGTCTGGCTGCGGGGTTGGTCAAAGGGGAAAGGTCAAAGGTTATGGAACAGTCGCAATTAAAGGAGCCTCCTCTGTCAACAGGTTTGTATATAGCAGGAAGGGACAGACAGTTTCCCATCACATCACTTTATGTCATGCGGTGGATGGTGCACATGTTAATCACGAGTCCAAATAGAAGGATGATGATGGAAGTGAAAAGTGCACTGTGCACATATTTCCTCTTTTTATTAGGTACATGTTTGAAGGCTTTTTAACACAGACGTGTTTTACATGTGCACGTTGTGCACATGTGGGAGAGGAGGAGAGGAGAAGAGCACCTTTGTATGTTTGAATTGGCCCAAACGCTTCTGGGCTGTTTACTTGTATCGTGCATTCACGGCCTGGGTGTGTTAAGCCGGCCTGTCTTGAAAAATGCAAGTTTCTCTACTACTTTAGAAATATTGATTCTTTCAGACAGCTGCACCCATCAGGTCACTGAGTGAAAGTAAGTAATGTCATAAAACAGGCCTCAGGAGTACATGATTGAAATGTGTCTAACATTACTCAGAAGTGAAGGCTGACTCTCCCAGCAGAGCGGCAGCGAGCCAGTGATAGTGAAGCGAGGACAGACTCCGACTTGGGGTGGTAGACGCTGGGGGGGGGGGGGCGAAAGTGATAACCTTGTCTCTCGTTCATTGCTGTCTGCTCAGTGATTTAATTTGGTCGCGCCGTCACACCTGAGCTAAACCTCATCCATCACAAGTACTGCGAGATCCCTCCAACACTTGCTCTCCTCCTCCCCCCTCCCTCCATCCTTTCATTCTTATTTTTCTCTGTCCTTGTCCATTTTTTTCCTCCAAGGCTCTCCTGGCCTCCCACCATCTATCAAAATCTGCCTTAAGTATGATATCTGACTGACTCTGTACACTCACTGTCTCTCCCTGCTTGATATTACTTAAAATAACATTTTTCTCAGGGACGTTTTTTGTCAAATATACAGTACAACTACCGTGAGTGGTTGAAAACTTGTAAAACTACAGAAAGAGGTCAACGGAGGGTTGGTTTTATCAATTTAAAGTGTAAATCAAAGATGCGCTAGAGACTGAAATGAAAATGTAGTCAGTATTAATATATGAGAACACTGATCTGTATAAACAAACACACACATACGCAGACTAGCGTCTAGTCAATGTCATTATAAATTGTGACCTCCATGCACCTTAACCTGAAAGAGTGGATGAGTGTATCAAAATGATATCAAAGCAAAAGATGGAAGCGTTAGAAAAAGAGTGAGCTGGAAATTCTGCCCACAGTTCTCGGTTCCTCTTGGTGTGAAGGCCCAGAACAAACTAGTTAAAACTAGCGACAGTCTCCTCAAACTGCTGCATTGTCCACATCTACATACATGTACATGAGTGATGAGTGGTTTGAGTCCTGCTTCCTCTGGTCGTGTGTAGCTTCATAGCTATTTATCTGCCGTGTTCTTCGTCAGCGTCGCTGCTGCGGCAGCTTTACAGTGCAGACGCGTTTGGCCAAGCTGAAGACAGAAACCCACAGGATTCCTCTCCTCTGAAGGCGAAGCCCCTCTGCTTGTGTCCTCGTGCTGCGTCCCGGCGGGTCCGCGTGTTCTGCTAACACAGGTTCAGCCCCGTGCTACTGGTACAGTCCGCTGAGCACCCAGCAGGCCTCCTGGCTCAGACTGGGCCAAGCTAATCAACGCATCCTGCGGGGGACATGGGATCCCCCCCGCTGACAGACCACAGCCCTGAGCTCAGCCAAGTGGGCATGAGACACACACTCAGACCCACTGCATGGACGCTTTCAGGTGCATTCGAATAGTCGGTGAATGGCTGCGCGAACAGTGCCCAAACAGCAGTGTGTGTGTGTGTGTGTGTGTGTGTGTGTGTGTGTGTGTGTGTGTGTGTGTGTGTGTGTGTGTGTGTGTGTGTGTGTGTGTGTGTGTGTGTGTGTGTGTGTGTGTGTGTGTGTGTGTGTGTGTGTGTGCATCAGCACCAAACACCCTCCAAACATGAGAAATATGCTGAAGTGGGATGTGAAGTGTTGCGGAGGACTGACGGCCAGCGTAAAGTCCCGTGATCCGTGATAATGCGCTGTCTGTAAGGCTCCGCGTCCCGCAGGGGCACACTCCATGTGACACCAGCCTCTCAGTGGACCTGCTACTTTGGTAATAGACCGGCACCGAAGCGACCGGCGCGCGAGTGTCTGTGCGTGAGTTCTATAAAAATGCCATCTTGTGAGCCTCCAAATCAGCGATTGCTGTTCTAAATGTGGTTTCAAACCTGACGAGCTGCGCTGAGGTCAGCGGGGGGTCGTGGTGGACCTGCCCCTGATGCAGCGTTCAGTCTGGTCAGGATGACGCTGCACAGTAGAGGCTTTTAATGTGTTTTTGTTTATGTACAGGTGACATCAGGCATCATCCCCAGGGAGATGTGTGTGTGTGAAGTCTGAACCAGTAGCAGTTAAAGCATGTTCATTCTAGACCACTGACGTAATTACATTATTGACATTACATGTTAGTAGAGGCCCTTGCATTGATTCAGTACCTGTAAGGCTCTGATCAATTCATTAAGTAATCAGGGCTCAGTCACCAGCACCTACCGACGCCTTGCACTGAGCTGAGGGATTTTTAATCAGCATACACAACACGCAGCCTGTGTGTGTGTGTGTGTGTGTGTGTGTGTGTGTGTGTGTGTGTGTGTGTGCGCGTGTGTGTGTGTGTGCGTGTGCGTGTGCGTGCGCGTGCGCGTGCGTGTGTGTGTGTGTGTGTGTGTACTTGGTCCACTGTGTGTTGGGCCATTTGGCAGAGTGCATCCTTCATTGCTGCTCTCAGACCCCTGGTCCTTTAAAATGACTGTAGCTCCACAAAGCAAAAACTTGAAATCTCCATATTCCTGTCGTGTCGTTCAGACTACAATTGAGTCAGGAGGATGTGATTTGAATTCAGTTTACTTTAAATTCCAAAGGAATTTATCTGCTAAAATAAACTCTCTTTGCGTTTTGTCTTGAGTTGGGTGCGACAGCGTCGCCTCAGCAGATGCGCAGGATTCACAGAAAATAGGGCTTTTGCCAAAGAGACGTTTCATGTAGGTAAAAACATCCGTGAAGGCGTCAGCGTGCGGACTGAGGTCGTGCTGTTCTTCAGCCATGCTTCGCCGCTCACTTGAGCCCCGGCGGTGCGACTTTCTGACCAGATTTAGACCTGGATGTTTACCTGCAGGGAACAGTAGCATCAGAAGGAAACAGCCGTGTCTCTTAATTCACTCATTCTTTCACAGGTGAAGGCGGAGGGTGAGTTGAAAGCGATATTCCAACAAAGGGGGCCGAATCCTCATCATCTGAACAACCCCTCCCCCCGTTTGCTTTTCCCTCTTCCTTTCCCCCCTCTCAATCTCACTCACCTCGTACCTATTCCCCTCAGACGAGAACCCCAGATAACCCTGCATCACCACATCAAAGGGAAGATGAGAGGGAGATGGATGGGGCGGGAGAAAGGAGGTGGAGTGGGAGAATCTGAGGGATGAGAATCAACAAAGGTAGAGGTCAGAGAGCGAGAGAGGAAGGCGACGAGGGGGGGGGGTGCAGAAGTGGAAGAGAAGTGGGGAATAAGACGTGGACACCTGAGCAGGATTGAGATATGACAGGGAGAGAGCAGCAGTGCATCTGCCTCTATTTATGTCCCTGTGTGTCTCCCTTAATCTCCCCGCGTGTGTGTCGCTCTCCGGCTGGTCTGCACACGCTGCCTGCGCGTCCACATTTTCTGTCATATGATAACAGAGCAAAGAGTTCAATTAGCCGAAGCTCTCAGGGCCTCCATTTCTGCACTCTGCTCTCTTCAGATGGAGGGAGGAGAATAAAGCCATCCACAACAAAGCAGGGACATCAAAGTCCTTGTATTCAGCACTTTACTATGGTGTGTGTGTGTGTGTGTGTGTGTGTGTGTGTGTGTGTGTGTGTGTGTGTGTGTGTGTGTGTGTGTGTGTGTGTGTGTGTGTGTGTGTGTGTGTGTGTGTGTGTGTGTGTGTGAGAGAGAGAGAGATCAGTCAGACTACACTGACTCATGTTCCAGCAAAGCGAAGGATAATTAAATGACAGACATTCGCTGACATGTTCACATTTTCAGCAACGTTTTCATCTTGCTCATACTTTATAGCGCGATCGATATTTAATTTTGCATCTCCGTGCTCCCGCTGCGAACAGGTGTGATGATGACACTGACCGGAGGACGGAACAGAGAGAGGACGAGTCTGGAACGGAGATGAACGGAAAAAAAGCATGGGAAGAAGAATAAGGAAAAGGTGAAAGGTCGTGACCCCGGTAGGACGCTCTCTCGCTCGCCCTGTGTGAGGCAGTGAGAAAGTCTAAACTCACCCAGTTACACTGAATACAATTACAACTCGTCTGATACAAAGTAATTAGTGTAAGAATAGTAAAATAGTCCAACAACTAAAGAAACAAAGAGATTTTAAAATGTAAGCAAGTAACAATCCACCAATTATTTTATGAGACACCTGAAAACGGTATTTCAACTTAAATTCAGGTTCAGAACTGCAGCTCCTCAAGCTTATTCACATCACAGCCTCAGCACTGGAACCCAAACTGAAGTCGCACTTGCATCGCATTCGTTCCAGCGCTCTGTCCAAGATTCCCCTCAAAACGTCCGCTGAGCATCCTGGATTGTGCAGGATTTAGTCATGGGAAGCGCTCCCCGAGCAGGACGGACACACACAGAGACGTGAGAGTTGTGCGCCGCCATCCTCACGTTTGATTTCTCGCCTCTGAGCCGCGCTGGCAGCGCGTTTGGCCGCCGCGGCTGAAACAGCGGCTCATTGGACGGCGTTTATCTCCGCTCTATGCTTTTGTGTCGGCGCGAAGCGGTTCTCACAGTTCTCAGGCGCTCGGAGACCGGCGCGACATCCGTCCCCTCGTGTGTCCACACAGATGTGCATGTAAACAGCTATGGGGCCACAGGAGGAAGTGGTTGTGTGTTTCTGGGGGGGGGTCATTCCCAAATATAAAGGGACAAATGAGCTGGGAAGTCATTCCTGAGTTTGAGTTGCAGCTGCTGATGGGACGACTTAACAGCAGTGGAAAATATATTATCTGATGCTTTTCACACATCGTTTAATGTGAATCCGTCGTTTGAGCAACGAACCTGAACATCGATCGAACACATCCCGCACATGTTCTTCTAGTGTCTGTTTCAATGGGGAGATTTGTTGTGGTTCCTCGTTGCCAGGAGCGACAGGCGTCCAAACCTGATCCGCTGCGGAAAATCTCCCGACGACGTGCGTTTGGATTCACGTTTGTCGTGTGGGGGTTGTGTGCGGCTGTGGGATGAGTGTGGGCACAGTGGGCTTGGAGGTCGGGGGGTGGGGGTGGTGGGGGGTGTAGATGGGGCAGATGTTGGGATTAAATGGGTGGAGTGGATTTGGAAGATTTAAACTGAACATAAAAAACAAAGAGGTTTTTTTTAGGGTTTGTGGTGCAGCAGCATGCGCAGTGAATCAAGGAAGCCATGATATATATATATTTATGAAGCCATATACACACACACACACACACACACACACACACATAGTGCTAAGGTGCCGTCGTGTGGAATTACAAAGGAACAATGTGCTTTTTCAGACGACTGTGGCTGCTGGGATGTTATTGCATGTGTGTGTGTGTGCGTGTGTGCGCGTGTGTGTGTGAGACCCACGATCCAGGGATGACGAGCGGGAACGTGAAACTGGAAAGTTAGGTTTCACTTAATCATCTCCTGATGCTGTGTAAACACAGAATCTGATTTGAGCTAATTGGGTTTGTAGTCAGGGTAAATAGTGTAAAAGGAGCCCGCGTGCACATTCTGCCGGATCTGTGCCACTCACGGCCACCTCCACCGCCCAGTCCAACTTTGTTCTCTGCTTTTACCGGAGGACAGAGCGTTGGAGCTTGTGCTCCCCTCAGTTCCTCTGATCTGTTGTTCTAAGAAGCCTTTCTCTCCCCTCAAAGTCGTGTCATTTTCATAATGTCCAGCTGAGTTTTTCCTGCTCGGATATTTGGGTAATTTGACAAAATGAGGGCGCAGGCGAGGGAGGGGGGAAAAGGGATGATCTATATATTTAAAGAACCTTTCAATCGATTTCCTGGCTTTGGATTTTGAGATATTTCACATTTGTGGTTATGGATCGTCTGCCCCGCTTCCTCCTTTGTCTCGCCGCTTTTGGCATTCACAGCACAGTCTTGAAAAGTTTCTGCAGTCCAGCGTCTTGTCACTCACATCTCTCCTCTCTCATCATAGTCAGTAATGTAGTCATACTGATTGCATTCTCCCGCTAATCTAATTCTTCCCTATTTCAGCCCCCTAGAGACTTCAAGTGGATTCACATCACATCCATTTCAATGACCACTCCTCCCTCCCCTTCCTCATGACAGCGCATACTAACTTTGGATTGAAAAGACCCATAAGCCTCGCCTGCCTTAACCGCTCTGATCACATTACAGCCTCCTCAAAAACAAACTGCTTCAGCTGACGGCCTCCGTTGGACTTTAGTGGTCCAACCTGAACGAGACCCCAATCAGCAATTTCATTTATTCCCACTTTATTGTCTTGTTAGTTTTCCTTGTTTTTGCTTTTTAAGATTAAAAGCTACAGAAACAAAATTGTTAAGGGGAAACTATTGGAAATATTTTTTGGGCACTTCAAATCCCATGGTGCAATTCCTGAGTTACCATGATCAATGGCTTGGCAGGTCATTGAGGTCAGAGACTGCTGACTGGACTTGTTAGGGGTCAAAGTTCATTTGAGCCAAAAAGACAGGCAAGACAAAACAAGCATTTTCTCTCTACCCTTTAAGGAAAAAAGGAAAGGGAAAATTGTGCAGCGTCTCCAAGACATAACAAATCAATCTTCCTTCTTCTAGCGAGAGATCAGAATTGATTATCTGGATGCACACAGGCCTGCATGATTTTCCAAGTTTGAAATGAAACACAAAATCTAATATTTATCCAAAAATAGAAAAAAACATCTTTTCTTCCAATAATGTTGCTGCATGTCTGTAGGTCTGTTGACTGTGTCTATAGACAATTGTAGATTTGTGAAGAGACCTTGTGAGCTTCTGCCTGTTCACTGCCGGTATGTGAAAGCCATTATTCCATCACCCACATCTAACTCGGTTTTAATTAGAAGGCAGCTGACGACAGTGTCACAACCGCACGGACGTAGAAGTGTAAACACAGAAGCAGAGTCGCTCCTAAAAGCCCCCATTTCTTCTCCCCTGTCCGTCTCGAATGGCTAAACGTAAATCACAGATAATGATCTTCGCTCGCAGCGGGAGGAGCGATGGCGACTGAGCGGAGCGTTGATATGCGAAGGCCGTGAGACGACGTCTGGACTTGTTAGGCAGCATTTTTCTAGCGATTGCTAAAATCAGTGAAAGCATTTGATGCTGAGGACCTTTAAGATGCTGCAATCCAAATAAAATCACTATAAATTGAGATAAATATTTGACTGGCAGGACGTCATTAGAGCTTCAGAGCGACCTGCTTTGTTGCCATGTCTTCTTTTATTAAGTAAAACTGCTTCTGGGCGTTTTTGTGTCCCTCTTAAAAGCGGCGTGTCCTCGTGTGCGTCGCTGTTTGCGTGTCTGCGCTGGGCGCGTGCCCGCCGCGTGCCACAGGTAGCCGTGTGCTCAGTGGAGTGTGCGCCGCTACACCTGTCCTCCCCTCGGGGAGGCGCTGTGCGTGGCCAGCTGGCAGAGCAGAGCCGGGACAGAGGATTGGACAGATTGGACGAGCGGTGGGACATCAGGACAAAGCAGGCGGCGCGGCTGAAGGTGAGGGCGAAAATAGGGGGAGTAGGAAAAGTACAGAAAGAAGTGATGCAGCAGCGGCAGCTTTGTCAGGGTTCTGGGGAGAGCTGTGATCATATATAATCAATAATAATGAAGCAGCGCTTGGCCTGTCCTTGAAGAACCATAATCCTACTTCATACTCATGTATATTTATACCAAACTCAATGGTTGAGCAGATACAAAATAAAAAAACAGTTGAGGTCAGACTCATAATCTACATCCTTAGCAGAGTAAAGTAATGTGTCTTAATATTTAGAAGTGTAGCGTGTACAAGATATCATTACACTATTACATATTACCCATCAGTCTTTGCATGTTTTCTAAAGCTCCCGTTTCCTCTTTCTCTCCCTGTTAGACTTGTTGAACGTCTGTAACTTCATCTTATCCACCTCCTGTCACTTGGGTCTAGTTAGGGTGTGTGTGTGTCCTCTATGTATAGACACATGCTCCATTCTTGTGAGGACGTTTTGTCGTCGTCCCCAGGTCCAAAGGTGGTGTGTCTCCTGCCTCCAGGCTGAAGTGTCAGACGGGAGTGAGATGTCTCTCTCTCCCTCCATATGCAGTCGTTTGCTAAAATACTGCAAGAGCGCTGCAAACAACCGAGGTGGTCGGGCACTACGCACGCGCACGCGCGCACACACATACACACACACACACACACACACACACACACACTTGTACTCACGCTGTTGCATATAGAGCATGGTTCTCATATGAATATACTGCATCTGACTCTTATCTGTCGTCATGCTTTGCTTCTTCAGCAGGGAATAAACATAAAGCTCAGGCAGCACACATACACAAACAATATCGTTTATATAAAGTATTCCTCCTCTTAGTCAGAGGTACACACATGCAAACACACACGCACACACATCCCTCCAGCTCTAGTCTATCGTCCTCATTAGGAGAGCAGTCCTTCAGTCCTGGTCTCTTGAGTGTGCTTCTATATCTTCATAGCCCTCAGGGATTCAGTTTCTCCCTCGCTCCTTCCTTCTTTCCCTTTTCTCGTTCACACTTGATATCCATAGGTCCAGTCCACCGGGAATATAGTACGACAGGATGGGAGGTGAGGCTGGAAACGGAGTGAGGGCTGAAAGTGATAGCGGGTGGAAGATGGATGTGGGCCGAGAGTAATGAAAGAGGAGAAGAGAGGGAGGAAAAGGTAGAGAAATGTAGGTGAGCGTCAGAATGCAGTGAAAGCGGTGAAGGGGTATGTAAGAAGGGCAAAGGGGGTAGAGAGCAGAAAAAAGCCGGGGTGGAGGGATGTGAGTGGGACGAAGAGAAGTGTATTATGAGTGAAGTGTCTCCGAAATGAAGTGACAGTCAGACCTCCACACACACACACACACACACACACACACACACACACACACACACACACACACACACACACACACTGGAGAAGTTGAAATTGAGTCAAGCTCAGCCCTCAGTTTGAACCGGCGGCTACACCCAACGTTCCCGTTCCCGGACACTTCGGAATTAGTTCCTGCTCTCCTCTCCCCAGAAAAGAGAAGCATGAAATTGACCAAGTCAAAGCTGCGGCCTGAGCAAAGCTGATTTCCTGCCATTGTACCAGAGGCAGCGTTTATCCAGTGTGATTGTGCTGTTGTGATCTGGGACACAGTTCGTGTTTCACCCTTGGAATTCTTCATGAGGCTCGTGTTGCATTCGCTATCGTAGCAGGAGGTTGGGAGTTAAATGAAAGCAGGCTCATTTGGGCTGATGTCATAACCAGTAGATTTAGTTTTTCCTACTTTGTAACAGAAATAGTACCTGGAAATAACAACACTTTATCGTGGGTTCACCTGTAAGTTACTCTTTATACTGTACCTTAAAAAACAGACTGTCGTCCACAATAAGAAATTAAAACCACTTGGTTAAATCTCAAATTTGACAAATAATAATTATCATTATTATCAGGTGAGTTTGTTTAGATGCTAAATGCTACAGATTGTCCATAAACACAGATGTGACGTGTGGAGGTTCCACCCAGTTCACTGCCTCTCATCAAACCTGGGAACGTACCACATGTAAAGTTCGCCTGATGGTCCGCGTGAAAGCACCGATCACGCCTCACGTATCTCATCTCGTCGTCCGCGTGCGACTGGAAGCCAGTTTCATGTTTCGTGTCTCGCTCACCTCGTTCTGGCGCGCGAAGACGTAACGACTTTACCACTGCCTTCAAAGGCCAAAGGGAGAGCGACACCCCCCGAGAGCGGCCCCGTCTGGAGGACGGGACCCGGACGGAACCACACCAACACAAACAGCACACGTCTTCAGCGCGCGCTGACGGCGGATGACAAATGAGGTGCACATGACGTACGTAATGACTATAAAGGCGAAGGCTGAACGCAGGGACTGGAGGATGAAACTGCTTTTAACAGTCCCTTTTATGGAAGGAAAAACCTACAAAAACCTAACAAACATATATATATATATATATATATATATATATATATATATATATATATATATATATATATATATATATATATATATATATATATATATATATATATATATATATATATATATATACAGTATGTATGTATGTGTTTGTTCCAGTCCACACCAGAACCCATCTGTGTTTACTTGCTGTGTATGTGGGTAAACAGAACACAGTCCCATTATCAAATATGATATTTCGCTTCGGATCCCGGCGGTTTCGCTCGGACGCGATGAAAGACGCCCCCAAACAACTTTATCTATGGTGCAGGAGAAGCCCGGCCTGTGAAATGTGGTAGTGGTTTGGGACCCGCGGGAACGCTGCACGGACGGGAACTGGAACCAGACGCGCTCAGGAGAGAAGCCGGGCTCGGAGCGGAGCGGAATGCGCCTTTAACAGCCCTGGGCTCTGTTTTGCCTTCGCCGCATTAAGGCCGCTGCTCTCGCTCACACAGACACACACGTGCTCAGAACCGCTCGGCCCGGTGTCTGCGCGCCGGGCCGCGTATGGTTTGCATTGGTTCTGCTGCTGGCTTTTGTAAACAGCGCTAACTGCTTGTGTGTGTTGGAGTCCTTGGAGATCGGGGGCTCTGGAATGAAAGGCTGCCTCTATCTCGCCGTCTCCCTCGTTGGGCTCCTCCGCTGCCCTTTGACCCGCTTTACCATGCGGGCTGTCACACGGGCGCGCTCTTGTCATGCGTGTTTGGGTAAGACC
Organism: Betta splendens; assembly: GCF_900634795.4. Classification (NCBI taxonomy): domain Eukaryota; kingdom Metazoa; phylum Chordata; class Actinopteri; order Anabantiformes; family Osphronemidae; genus Betta; species Betta splendens. The sequence continues at coordinate 15,313,060 of NC_040893.2, forward strand.
GCGACATCTGATCCCTGCAGGCCAAAAGTTACACACATTCAATGTTGTCCACTACTGTTGACTCTAAGTCACTTAAGTTTGGCCTTGGATGTTTCCTGCGTTCTCTCACCTTGAAGCCACCGTCCTCAGGCTTCATCTGAAAGTGATTGAAGTTGTTTTGGATCTTTAATATAATATAGCTTAAGTCAGGGGTGATTCATCAACTTGTTTATCTCTCCTGTAGTTCACTCATGTTATTTGTAGAGGTCTGAAGTTACAGAAGCTGGAAAACAGTATAAAGGTGCGTTTTGAGTTTTCTGAAGCGCCTCTAATGTTGCGTGACTGTGACTTTGTGCAGCCAATTCTGTTTGTAGAAATCATGTTTTTCTTATACTGAAGATATACAGTCACATTGTTTGTTGGGAAAAACACTAAACACTTCCAGACTGAGTATTAATACACAAAGTGCAGTTTAAGCTTTAGAGAGAAGACAGATCACAAACGTCAGTGGGTCTGTTTTTTTTATCCATTATTATTTTGTCATGTTTTTGTATTTGTATTGATATATGAACCGCAGTTGTCATCCAAGTTCCCCTCATAGGAACAATAAAGACTATAACTGGAAGATGATACGACTAAGCAGAAACAAACACACATACAAAGATTAAGCGGATCCACAAGTCGACAGCGTGGCTCTTCCTTCAGCAGATTCAACGAGTTCAATGGAAATGAATCAGGCTGAGGTGAAGTTTCAGACGCAAACACACACATCTTGTCCACATTAGGACTGTAATCATAGCCGCTCCTGCCCCCCCCCCTCAGGAAGTGAGGTCAGCAGAGAGACGGTGTGTTTGTGTCTGTGTGTGTTTTGATGTGCCCCCCCCCCCCAGTGTCTGCTTTCTCCAGCAGATTAGGTTCCAGCCGTCGCTGAGTCCCGCTAATTAATGTCACAACCTGCTCGCCGTGTCACTGCCAGTTCACTACACACGGCTTTGCACCTCCACACACACGTCTTCCTCTCACCTGTCACCGCCAATGCCGCTCGTTTGCTCCCGACTTTTGGGCTTTGGTGATTTCCCCCTCGTCGTGTCACTCTATCCTCCCACTCCACCAGCGCCGTTCCCTCTGCAGCTCCTCCGCCGCTGTCCTTTTTCACCTGCCTGTCACTACTAATTCCCCACATCTTTCTTTCCGTCCCCTCCCGCCTGTCTTTCAGTCAGTGCCCCTTCTTCCTCTGCCCCCTTTGCTTTACTTCCCATATGCTGCTGCAAAAAACATTCCTGTTTCTTTCATCATCACATCTGCACCACATGCCATCGTTTCCCAATGATTCACTCTTATCTCATCGCATAAAAGATGCAACAGCCCCACAACAAACTCAACAAGCACAGATTTTACACGTCGTGTTTGGACTGATTAATCAATATGACCTTGTAAAATAATGTGTTCACTATTCATCAAGTTTGAGAAAATAACCCTCAACTTGTTGCGGTAATGTCATTCGAGCTTTTTCAGCGTTGCCTTGGAGACCTGTGGTAACAGCCTGACCCGTTTGAACGCAGGTTGCAGCGGCGGTCGCTGCACGTGTGGATGTGACCTCGTATTTAACCACATCATTCCCTCCCGCTGGCGATCAATAAGTCCTCATTTGTCCAGCCGCTCGGACAACCTCGCTAAACCGCCCATTTTGTGCAGACTGTGTGAGTGTGTCATTGTGTGTATGTTGATGTAAGTGTGTGTGTGTGTGTGTGTGTGTGTGTGTGTGTGTGTATGTTGATGTTAGTGTGTGTGTGTGTGTGTGTGTGTGTGTGTGTGTGTGTGTGTGTGTGTGTGTGTGTGTGTGTGTGTGTGTGTGTGTGTGTGTGTGTGGTTAGCGCTATCATTAGCCTCAGTGATTGACAGTGTCCTCCCATTCCACCGCCCCTCGCCCTCCTTATTGACCCTCCTGTCGGCGGCTTGTCACCACAACTTCCTCATGTCATCAATAGCAGGACTTTATCTAGATGGACAGTCCCAAACCCCCCCATCATGTGTGGCTTATCTCATACTGTATCTATAGAAGGTGAGTTAGGTGTGGGAGGTGAAGAAAGACCTGTGTGTAGACAGTCAGAGGTTAAGAGCTGCGCCTGCTCACTGGTTAAAACAGAATCCAGCATTTTATCCTCAGTGGGGAACTCAAACCGCCTGTTTGGGCTCCGCTAATGGCTCGAACCGTGGATGTGCGATTTGCACCAGATTCAGACTGAAGTGTTGTGTCTAGCTGATGCATACGCTGGTGATATAAGGCAGTTTTAACGCTGACATATGTGTCTCTGTATCCTTTTAGATAAACTTCTACCCTGGGAGAGATTGTTGTGGACAGTCCTGCATTGGGACACATGTCGCCCACAGACAGCATGTCACAACAACCGCAAACCGTAGCGATTGGCTCCAGCTTGTCCCCGGCTCTGCTCAGATCATCGGCTTCGTGCCGGGAGTTTCCTGGGAGAAATCGGCTTCACTTAGTGTCTTCAGAGACGCAGGAGAAACGGCAAACCGCCGTGACTGAAGCGACGCAGCACAACACTCCGCTTTCATCATCAAAGGGTCCGAGCGGGGCCTCGGAGTGGCCGAAGCCTAGCGACGGCTCACGGCCGCGCGGAGGTGGAATCAAAGCGGGGTCGGAACCGCCGCGGTGCGGCCGGTTCGACCCGCGAAGCGGCCGGTTCGACCCGCGACACGGGTGCAGATCAGACGTCAGCGGCGTCAGGATCGGGTTCTGTCTGAACCTCAGTGTTTGACACGAGCGCTGAGACTGTCTATCGCTCCCCTTCTGTCGCTTTTATCTGCCGTTTGAATATTTGCTTCGGCGAGAAGAGAGACGAGGATGAGGGGGGGTGTGATGTAAGAAAGGTTAAGAGGCATCGCAAGGAGAGTGAAGAGGAGACGAAGGGAGAGAAAGTGAGATGAGACGGGAGAGTGACAGATGGGCCCAAAGAAGAGAGGGCTGCTGGGTTCAGCACTGCGGCACAGCTCAGCATATGACAGCTTTACAGTGGGCTCCGTGTGTGTGTGTGTGTGTGTGTGTGTGTGTGTGTGTGTGTGTGTGTGTGTGTGTGTGTGTGTGCGCAGCCCGGCCCAGCCCGGCCCGTGGTGTGTGTACGCACATGCTCGCGTCCGTGCCTTGGCGCCGCGCCACTGTTTACCTACGGCGCTTTCTGTGTGTTGAACACAGCCAGAGGGACAGCTCCACCTGCTCCGCTTCCCTCCGCCTCGCGCTCCCCAGCAGCTCCACTCATCCATCGCTGTGTTGACTTAAGCAGTGGTAAATCAGTGTGTGTGTGTGTGTGTGTTAGCACATGTTGCCTTAGCGCTCGGCACATTTCTCACCCGTCTTAAACGCAGCGATATTTGTTTACACATGTTGCCGCAATCATTTGATCGCCGCCGCGTCTTTTCCGATACGTCGGCCCTCCCAGAATGCAACGCTCCTCAGAAATAGGCCGCTCTTTGATGAGCGCTACGCCGTAAAACACAGCCGCTCCGGCCCCCTCTGGTCGTCTTCCTCACCGCCAGTCGTAATTTCTGCACTTCCTGCCTCTCGGCGTTGGCTGTGATCTGTGGGGCCGAGGTGAGAGGTCGCGGGGACCAGGTGTGCCGCGTGCTCCGCTACCTTTGTGCGTCCTGCTGTTAATCTGGCGCGGCGCGGGCACATTTTGTTCTATTGTTCCCTCCGTGACTTAGGTGCGATGCAAAGCGGCTTCTGCCCGGCTGCCAGGACTTTACAAAATGATTTGGATCGGGTTTTGTTGGCAATTAGCACTTTGGGTCTGGCATAGACAACGGTGTGTGTAGAATCAGTGTCAGCACGAAGCAAAGCTTTTAGAAAAGTTAAACTTCACAGAGTGAAACAGAGTTACAGGCAACATTTAGATTCTCAATAAAACATGTCTCTATTTGCTATTGATCAGGTACAAGCCTGTTCTACAATAAAGTCTAGCTGCCAGTGGCACTTTCTCACAAATGCGTTATTATAGGCTCATCGTTTCTGCATTTATTAATTGTTTTGCTTCCTTGAAGTATATTGATCTTCTGTTTCTACTCAGGCTCAAGGCTGAGGCAGATTTGGTTAAACATCAGTGAATCAGGTCTTCAGTTATTTCTGTGTGAGCAGTGTAATCTTCATTCTGTTCTGTGTCTGTTGTTTGTCTGTTGCGCTCCTTGTGATTCAGGTCCTTCCAGTTTGACTGAGTCTCAGATTTAGCAAACGCTCTATTGACATTGGCATAAAGTCGATACAGAGACGGATGGTGCAGTGGACTTTATGTAAAACCCGTTAACTTGGCCTGACCTCCAATAAATAAGTCTTTATGTTACTTTAAATATGTTTGTACAGAGTCACTGATGCTTGTCGTTGTTTTATTTCTAAGAAACATACTTAAAATACCAAATAGATTTTTGTAAACTACTGAATTACATTTACTGGGGTGATATTGTGTCACAAAGTGTATAAATGTATTTTATGAATTGTTCATGGATGAATTAAAGACAGAAGTTTATAAACTGTGACAATTTACTTCATAAAGAAAAGACTTTGTCAAGTCTGGTTAGATATAAACCCTGCTCCTTGGTTCATGTACTGTATCTGCAGGCTTTTGTACCTGAACCTCTCCATGTAAAGCATCTGTAGCGGCGCCGGGGCCTCGCTGTGATAGATGTCAGAGAGGCGTTTTACTGCTGTAAGGTCAGAGCGGTGCCTCTGGTTTGGAAGAGACAGGCAGAGGCCAGCGGAGGCGATGCGCTCTGCTTCAAAATGGGAGCTGAGGATGTGACTGTCACACACGGCTGATCCGGATTCAGAGCGCGCATTGTGTCGGCTCATATGCATGCGGGACACACGCTGGCAAAAACACACACGTCGTGGGCCCGCGGCTTGTTTGCAGAGCGGCAACCTAAACACGCAGCTTTAATTCACAGCTGATCGGCCTTTGACAAAGGAGCAGGGCATTTAGGGCCCATGGCTCCTATTTAAAGCGCTGAGGTGGATCACAAGCGGGTCGAGCAGGGCTCTGTAAAACCAGGCACGGATTTCACAAGGGCTGTGGGGAAACACTGGATCAATGTCAACGGGAAGTTGATTTTACATTGTGTAAAGGCTGGGGACATGTTCTTATGCATGAAATCCATCATGGGAGCGTCAATATCTCAGATCAGGAAGAAGAGAGGAGGAGAAAGAAACAGGGATGAGACCAGAGATGGATGAACATACAGCTGACGTAGGGATGGGAGAAATAGAGAGACGGTATGTGAGACATTTGGAAAGAGTCGTCTGCATGTGTCTGCATCTTGTGGCCTGTAACTTACCATTTGTCATGAGTCAGGAATGAAAGGGGGGCAGCAGTGGAAACCACAAGCGATCTCTTTTCTCCTTCATTCAATTTGTGCTGTCATCTCGTTTCTCTTCCTTCTGGTTCCACTTTGTCTGTTTAGACTGTGTGTGCGTGCGTGCTTGTGCGTTTTGTGTGTGTGTGTGTGTGTGTAGGCCTTACCTCCCAGATGCATCTGCAGCGCTGCAGCATATTTATGATTTGTGTGTTGTTGCATGTGGAAACGTTTGCTGCTCTTCACAAATACACAGTGGCATGTTTTCAATGTTTTCAGTGTTGTGTGTTTATTTCATGGAGGTACACGTGTTGTAGTAACGCACCTGGGACGATAGTGATGTATATCTGTGAGCATCATTCACTGGCAAAGGTTTTACCTAGAAATTATTAGCTGAGGGATTTCATCCTTGCGGAATGTTTCATGTTAGTTCAGCCAAAAACTGCCTTTTCTTTGAAGAAAATAATGAGTATTTCTAAACACACTATGGATCAGGTTTAAGTCTCTGCTGAGGTTTGACCTTCTTCATTTGATTGATAAACCTTGGGAGGTAAAATTCAGTAAATGTGTCTAATGTTTGCTAAATAATAGTTAAGACATAATTTATCTATTCACATCCATGAACAGTCTGAATTCACAGAACAAAGCCCAACACAATTCATTCTTTCAAACATATTCCAATGTAATTATGACTTCCATGCTGGATCCCCTTTAACCCACTTTCAGATCTGCTGAAAGCTAAATTCCCATTTCTCCTACAGGGCTCTAGTCTCACATGTCAGCATTATTCTGTGCGAACTTCAGCTCGCCACGTTTCCCCCTTGTTCCACTTAACCCATCTCAATTAATCCAGGAAGTCCCACTGAGATAAAGAATCTGCCCCATCTCAGCAGCCAATTGTCACTCTCCTGACAAACTCACTCACCTGGTTGGCTAGATTGCAATCAGTGCGAGTTGATTGAAAGGCAAGGACACAAAAGGACAAAGGCAAAATCACTTAGACAGCCTATTAGGCCTGGAATGGGGTGCCCATTGGCAGCAATACAGTAGGCACTGATAACCTGCTGCTGATAAGGAGCAGGTAGAAAAAGTTCTGGTCTCAGGGGAGCTATCAGGACGAGAAGGTGGAGGAGGAAGTGCTCCTGAATCACATATATATGATAAGTGAAAGTTGGTGTGATTCTCCAAAAATATCACCTGATTTAGATTTTAGATTTACACAGATGTAGAGTGTGTGTGTGTGTGTGTGTGGGGGGGGGGGGGTGTTTGGCTGCTTGTTTCCTAATGGCTGTGGTCCTTAGATTACCACCAGCTGATTCCCCTTCAGTACAATACAGTCAGCTCAACCAAACCCCAGCAGGGTCGGAGCTATGGAGGATTACAGTCCAGCCTCTGGGCCTCCTATTTTAGTGTAGAGGGTGGGAACTCTCTAACACCCTGCTAATCCCACACTGAACCGCTACACTGCAACGTTGTGTATGTGAGCATGTGTTTTGTGTGTAACGGAGGAAACGGGGCTCAGTCAGTGGCTTAAAAATATCCAGCCTGGTCCATCAGCAGTCGGGTGGAGGTGAACTGGGTGTGTTAACGGATGGAGCAATCAGAGGGTCGTGTGTGTGTGTGTGTGTGTGTGTGTGTGTGTGTGTGTGTGTGTGTGTGTGTGTGTGTGTGTGTGTGTGTGTGTGTGTGAGTGTGTGTGTGTGTGTGGATTCACCCACAGTTTGATTCGCTATAGCGCTAGTTTAAACGCTCTCCATCTCCCCAGGATCCGGGAGGAGACGGAGGTGGGATTGTTTGCGTTGCCAAATGCACAGTGCTTTGTGCTACTGACGTCTGTCGCCATTGTTTTAAGTCTTTGCATATGGCTTTTGCGAGGAGTTAAACACAGCCGTGTCTAATGATGCTTTCATGTCTCGCCTGTCTCTCTCCACCGGCCGCGGCCTCCGTCCTGCTCTCCCTTAATAAAGAGAATGGAGCAATATGCATCAGACATCAAACAACATCAAAGGCCGCACAGTGTTTACCTCCGACGCTCTCTCCTCTTCCTGCTCTTTATAGTTTTCCCTTTGCACATGCATTACCTGCCTGCAGACAGCGTTTGATGTGCAGCATCAGCAAACAGGGCGCAGGTACCTGAGAGTTTTCATTTGCAACCTGGGACAAAGCTCGCGACTAATTCTGCTAGTCGCTATTAATGACGACCCCTTCGCACTGGGCTGGTATCTGTATAGAAGTCTTCATTAGAACCTGCATCCAGGAGCGAACTAGTCCAGATGTGAAGAAACATCTGACGCTGTCTGATCTCATCAGATTGGTCTGTTTACCTTCAACATGTCCTTCAACACTAACGCACAGTAACTGATAATATGTCCAGTCATTGCGCATCTGAGTGGATGTGATCTGCTGTCGACCAAACGCTGCGTCCTGACATGGACAGGGGTCGTTCTGAGGTCAGCGGCCGATTCCTGAGGTCTTCATGGGATCAAAGAACGCGGAGGGAGGCTGTTTTTCAGGAGGCCGGCGCTGACGGAGGCGTGTGCGTGCGTGTGTGACTGTGATGGAGCGGGGCGTCCCGTCCTCCTCAAAGGACCTGTGACTGCGGGCTCCCATCCATCACCCGCTTCCACCGCATTCCTCCGTCCGTCAGCCCGGCCCGCGTCCGTCCTGCAGCACCCGTGTTCATTCTTAATGCTGAACTGTGTAAAGCGGCCGGCCGCTCCTCGCTCCTCGGCCCGGTTCTGATTCATGAGCGCTCTGACAGCAGGTATGTTTGCCTAACAGTTACCTATCAAGGAGAACTCCCAACTCCCATCTCTTTATTTCCTTGTGGGCTTTTTACACAGCCCCAAGTGTCAACTCCAATGACCCCCTTTTTAAGGAACACTCCACCGAACAGCGTCTTGCAGACCACACTCTCACACGCCTCCACCCGTGTGCCAAATCTCACACAAATGCATTTATGTGACTGATTCGGGACACCGGAGAGGATTTCCCTGTTGAAAAAGTCCTGCCAGTGCTGTGAGGTTTCATTTTGGTTCAGTGAGAGGCTGGTGTTGCCGTCCTACACGTGTACCATGTGACATATGATGCTGCTTTTCCTATATACAGTATACCGTTCACAGCATGACTCTGTCCTAGCTCTATCACGCTGATCAAACTGAAGGTTAGATTTGAAATCCGCCGCCCTCTGTTTGTTTTGCTTCTCCTTGCTTTCCCGTGTCTGTTTTGAACATCTACAAACCTACGAGTTAGTTTTTTCCCCAAACCCTCAGCGTGAAACAACCGCTGAGCATTAGCCCTGCAGAGTTCGCTTGCTAGGTAGGAACCAAAGAGCAGCGGGGGGGAGGCTGAAAAACATCAGCGTAACGTTAGAACCGGATTCAGGCTAGAACTGTTTTTCATTGGAAAAGGAAGACAGGGAAGGAGGAGGGGGGAGGCAGGAACGGGGTGAAGACATGTTGGGAGCGGTGTTGTTTGAAAGGAGGGAGATGTAAGGACACGGAGTCATCCTGCAGACGCGTTGCCAGGTTTGAGACGTCTTTGAATCGTGATCATGAAGCTCTGACGGGCTTCAGAGCACGTTTGGTTGAGTGTGTTGATGCAGGTTTGACAGCATGTCCAGATCCCAAACAGGTGGGAGCTGCACCTCCAGTTATGGAGTTATGGGAACCGATGCGTCCCGCGTGTTTTGACATTCGCACCAGGCTGAAGGTCTGTTTGGTGCCGATTCTGATTTGATCCGTTTAGTTTAGTGTAATTTGTTTGTGCGACGTGTTGGCAGCGTTTTTCAAATATGGTGCAAAGTTTCACGAATTGAACGGACTCTTCCCTTTTTACGCTCACTGAGGTCAAATAACAAGATTTAACAGGAAACATCCAGTGAAGGCTTGAACCCGATGACCCTGGAACATAATAAGTTGGTCAACAGTTATTTCCTGGACTTTTTTTCCAGTTTAATCAGAACTAGTCAACGGAGCGAAGCAAACCCGTCGCACGCGTCTGTGCAGCTGCGTACAGGAGGTGCCGGATCCGCTCAGAGTCCGAATGAAGTCGTTTATATGCAGCGCACATTAAGCAGGAGGAGTCCAAAATGACCCGAGGTCATGACCCTAGATGAGCACAAGTAAAGAAAAGAGAGGTGGAACACCAGTTACCTGCAGGAGGAGTTGTGCGTCCACACACTCACACCCCCAGTGTGTGCTCAGTATCAGTGACCTCTATCACCGCTGGCATCTTTCCCTCCCACTTCACGCGGCCACCTGAGCCGCCTTTAGCCCCGCCCACCTGTCCCAGCTCCTCACTCAGTCACCTGCCAATCAGCATCTCAATAGCTGTCACTCACGTCGCCCCCCCCCCCCCCTCTCCCTCCTCCATCCCTGATCAGACCCCCCTTTGTTTCAGCTGTTTATCACTGACTGCTGTTGTTTTTCGATTTCATGGCTATTTCTCCCCCGTAATCAATTTGCACAACACGGCCATTACTTATTATTATTTGCAATTGTCTGGGAATCCAATAATCATTTTCATTCTTTTTCTGCTTGGTAATTGAAGCAGTGAAGTGTGTGGCCTTCTGTGGAGTCGTCTCTATTTGCATGTCTCTCCGTGCGCAGTGTGTGCGGCGCTGGAGCTGTGCACAGCTTGAAGCCGGTAGTCAATAGAACAGCACATTAATTACACTTGATACCTAGACAACAAGGAGCACACTCACGCAGTGGAATACGCACCTGTACTGGACGGTCACACAATAGCCGTAACACACAGACACGCACCAGGACGCAGGCTCTCAGCATTTTAATTAAAAGCCCAAACTCCTAAATGTGGTAAAAGTGACACACGGGGACAGACACGGTATTTACGAACCAATGAATCACATTGAAGACTAATAAATCACACTTTTCACATTTAATACAGGATTCTGTGACAAAATATGACAACTTTTTCTGTCAGCTTTTCATTTCCTAATGGTTCAGCCCGTGCTTCTTTTATCCCTTTTTCCTCCTTGTCGGGTCCCATCGCCGTCCTCATCGATCCTGAGCTTTCTCCTGCCTGAAACTCCTAAATTTCCTGCCAACGATACGTCTTCTCGCTCTTTTGCTCTGTCCTTTGTCCTTTGTTTTCTTTGTTTCTTCACTTCCTCGACCCCCCCCCCCCCCCCCCCCCCCCCCCCCCCCAACACACACACACACACACGCACACACTTTCCCTCCTCATTGGGAATTGGAGGTAATTTGGAGCGATGTAGGTTAATGACAGCGGAGACTTGCGTCGGCCACACTCGCCCGCTGTCTGGGATTCCAGACTAGGACGTCCGACATCCTCCACTCCTGAGCTCTGATCCACTTCAAATGATCTTCACATTATTTTAAGTCGCCCAACCTGTGACTGAGCATGGTTTCATATTCCCTCTCCGGCAGGTGAGCTGTGCTCAGCGGGCTGTCGACGCTCCTCGGCCCATCTGTCAGTACCTCATGCAGCCACGCATCAATCACAGAGCGCTTCCCTCCAGCTGATTCCCCCTCAGTCGCCCCAAACATCCTTCACTTCTCACACAGTTGTTTGTTCTTGTTCACTTTGCTCCCTTTGTCTAATTGGCTTCTTAAGATGCCCCAGTGATTAAAAATGTCCCTCGTGGCTGCAGAGCAGGCAGCAGCTAAAGCATCTCCCGCTGAGCTGTGACAGGCTACTGTTTACCAAAACTCTCTCTCTCCTCACCCCCCACCCCTCTGTTATCTTTGCTTTCTTTCCCTGTGATTCTCGTATACAAAAGGCGAGGGGGGGGGGGCCCTAAGGCAAACAGAGGCCCAGACAGCAGGACAGAGGCCCATTGATGACCAATGTATTGACAGGGATGCTGACAGACACCTCCAACGGACAGGAAGACAAAAAGCCAGAAAGGAAATGAGGAGAAAAGATGAGCTGCGTGGGCGTCAGTTCACCGAACCCTGAGCTCAGGCAAAGCACCTGCAGTCACCACAACATCTGAACACATTTACATGCAGACCAAGTTTCTGGAAACACACTAGTCATCAGTCTGTGGGGAATATTAGCTCTAAGTTTAGCCTCGCAAAGCCAGCTCAAATCTTCCTCTGCGAGATATTAGGCTGGAAGAAACAAACATCCAGCGAGAACAGATTGAGCCCAGAAGGCGAGAAGTGTGGAGCTCGGCTTGTGTCGCGGCTTCTCTGATCTCCCAATTCATGCACATCAATTTATTTAAATGAAGTATCACGGTACTTTATTGACACCTCTCTCATTAAATTTGCTCTGATGATGGATGCACTGCATTGAAATGTGGTTCCCGCGTGAGATCAGTAAGAACTGCCCGCTGGGACCCTGCACGTTAGCATAGAGCACGACTGAAGGCTCTGCTAGGACTCATTAACAAGGGCCTTGGCTTGTTTTTCCAGTAACGCCTGACCACAAACTTTAGACCTTCATGTTTTGGGACGAATACATGTGTTTGAATCTCCAAAGACTCCCGCAGATTTCTTTTTTCTACCGGAGCCAAAAGCGACCTGGTATCAATGTGATCTTGGAACTGCCAATCGTTTCATTCTCCGTCATTGTCATGCATGCAAACGCGTCTCATTGTGTTCACGCTGAGCCACACACACACCACAGGTGGTTGGAAAGGGAAGGGTTGATCCACAGCAGATATCTGCAGTTTCATAGTTTAAGTGCAATGCTATTTCACCATTTCTGGCCCAAGGCAAATTTGAAGCTTATTACAGTATCTGTTCAGCAATTAGCAGGCAATCTGCTCATTATCAAGCCAATTATCCTGCACTAATAGCATGCTTAATCAATCTCATTTTATCAATTATTACCGTTTAAAGAGGTGAGCGCCGCATAATGACGCGGTAATTTGAAGTCAGAAAGAGGCGAGGAGATAAGAACGAAGTTGTTTAGGCTGCGGACGCCATGCGTGCGCGTTCTGTCTGCGCGCGGCGTGGGACCGCTGGCGCCGTGACGTGGACGTGTGTTTGAGGCCCGTGAGCTGGCAGCTGCTCTGAGTGCAACATTGTCCTGTGGGAGATAAGAGGACCGGGCCGCGGTCACAACTGTAGGACTTATCAAAAGGGCCCACGCACCATTACACAGCTATTCTGACAGCCTAAAACCCACCATTACACAGTCCAGCGCACGCGCGCGCACACACACACACACACACACACACACACACACACACACACACACACACACACACACACACGCACGCACGCGCGCGCACACACACACACACACACACACACACACACACACACACACACACAGGCACACAAGGCGTATAGACTCACGCGTCCCATATGGGCCCGCGCTTCACCAGATCCGCTCGTGCATCCACACAGACGGATTCTATACGGCCGCACAACCCATATGGGCGCACGCATGACTAGACACAAACGCCTGCAGACACACAGACTAACAAAAACACACTGGGTAATAGCAGACGCCCTGTTCTCCTTTCCAAACCACAGTCATTTCTACAATAACCCCCTTCCAAGTAATCTCTGTGTTTTCCTCACGCACATAATAGCGCACTGGCTACACACGTGATCACACACACACACACACACACGCGCTTTCCTCATCATTGCCCATGGATGCCCGGCCGGGACGCCCTGCAGGGGGCACGGAGGACAGGCTATCATTTTCAGAGAGGCGCCCATTGGCCCGTGGAGTCCTCGCCCCACAGGACGGGCTATGCGTGTCTTTGTGTCACGGCGAGGGAGAGGGCCTTGGGTCGAGGGGCATTAATTACCTGCGTGGCTTTCCTGCTGTGGGAGGCACAAAGGTTGCCCCCGCCGAGGGGCTAATTATCAGGAAAAGAGCTTTTTAATTTACCGCTGTCTGCTGCCATTCCAGGGAGGAAGAGAACCATGTCAGTCAGCAATGCTGTGTGTGTGTGTGTGTGTGTGTGTGTGTGTGTGTGTGTGTGTGTGTGTGTGTGTGTGTGTGTGTGTGTGTGTGTGTGTGTGTGTGTGTGTGTGTGTGTGTGTGTGGGAGCACAGCCATCTCACACAGGTGGCCCCTCAATCTGACCCCGTGACCTCTGAGGACCTACAGTTTAACTGAAGCCCTGCTATTTCCATGATGCTTCCAACTGTCAGTAACCTGAGGTGGTGGTGGTGGTGGGGGGTCTGCTGTCACACTAGATGATGTAATACTTAACGGGAGCCCCCAGATTTGTTATCTTTATGAGAACTTACTCTAGTCTTCTGTTAGTGCTCAGTGTCTATTAAATGAAATAACTAGAATAATAAATAAATAGATGAAGGAGGTGGAGGATAAGCTCCAGCTTGACATTTGCAAGTACCGACGTCTGAAGCTATTTTTCCTGTAATTACGGGGTCGGACTGTGTCTCTTTCCTGGGACAGTAAGTCCACTACTGTTGGCTCAGTCACCCGTTCCCTCTGACGCCTGACCTCTCCCCTTCCCACACCAGTTCTTTCACCGTGCGCCGCTGCAGCTGCACCCACACAGCGAGGGGGGGGGGGTCCACTCGGCGCCGGTCCCGTGAGCTTCTCCTGTGTTTGTTGTTCTGTCAGGTCGTCGGCTCCCGCTCTGCCTCCCTGCAGACTGTCAGCTCCCGCTCCGCCTGCAAAAGACCCGACCAGTCGCTCACCAGCCTCCCAATGCACCCCCTAGACTGCAAACCAGCATGAGGTCCCAGTTCCCTTGACACGCAGTGATCTCTCAATTTGAGGGGAAGTAATCCATTTAGCTTGTGCACGAGGCCTCCATTTTGGTGCCTTTATCACAACATTTGCACCCCCCCCCCCCCACCCCCCTCCCGCCCGCCTGCGTCGCAGCGTCTCATGATTTCTGCCGCCGTGGGTTTAAGAGGGCTGAACCGATCAGCGCACGGCTGCTTTGGTCTTTTTAGCCCGGCTTGTGAATAAGCCCGGTCCATTTCTGTTACGTGCTCTGACATCTGCTGGATTTGGTTGTTATTTCTGGAATGTGCATAATCTGCTCCGAATATGATATTCAAATGAGGGATTGTTGCAGCCTGGTCGCAGCACGTATTTCTCGTTTGCCAGATGTCTCGTTTTGCACATGTTGTTTGTGTTTCATCAATTTCGAGACAGTCGCCAGATAAATTAACAACAATCAGGAAAATAGGTCATTTGACTTTGCCTTTCACAGGAAACCCACCGTACCTGGTTAAGACTAGGAGCAAAGATGGCAGCAACAGTTCAAACGTGTTCAGAACATTATGCTTCTCTGTTTCATCCCACATTAAAGTCAAAGGTTTATTTAAGCTGTTCGGCTCAGTCGGTGTTTGTTGGTCTTTCTTCAGATTCAGCAAGTTACAAATGTATTATTTGTCTTGTAAACAGAAGATAAAAATGAAATGCAGCAGAAGCGAAAATCATTTTTGTAAAACTTCCAACACTAAAAATAAACAGACAAACAAAAGATCTCCAATATCATCATAACGTTGCAGATTAAAAAACTCAGGGTTGTGTTTATTCTGTTAAATGCCTCTCTTTTGATAAGACTATTCTATTACCTGTCTGTCCTCCCATGCTTACAGCCTGTATCCACTCCACTGATACCGCATGCTCTTTTTCTACCGTTCAATCCCAGGTGTTTGACAGGTACAGTCAAAACTTGGGTACTCGCTGTTCCTGCAGTGTAAGTAATTCAGAGGAGACCTTCGAGTTCAGCAGAGTAGAAATAACATTTACTGTCAGGAAACAGAGCCACAGAAAAATCCCTCCCTGAAATGAGGGCGACTGCCCGGCCCCGGCCTCTGCGGCGAAACTAACCGGCTCAAGGTGTCAAGCTAGGAGGTCACGACACACGCACACAATGGGACAGATACACATGCGGTCCGGAGACGGGCCGCTGTTGCCATGGCAACAACCTGCCAAATCCCGTGAGTGAGACGTATTTAAATGGAAATGTGTCCGCTCCCCTCTGCCCGCGCGCATCCAGCTCCGTTTCAGGCGCCACCATCTCCCCCACTGCCCCTCACCCCCCACCCCTTCGGCCGCTCACCCCCTGTCTCGGTGCGTTTGGCCACGGATGGTCGCACTGCAAGGACAGCGCCGCACAGCCCAGAGGTTCCTAAGCAGATTACCGAACCCACTGCGAGGCTGGTGGGGGGCTGTGGCGCGGGTACGAAAAGGAGCAAACACAACAAAGACATCTGGGCAAAGGGTAGTAGAAGAAAAAATCTGTTTCATCTACTCAGTTCAAGCCACAACACAACTAAGTGTTAAAAATGAAACCAGTACCTGGTATTGAAGCGAATACCGGTCCTATGCAAGAAAATAATATTAAGTCAGATGAATCTATTATCAGCTTTTACCAAGTTTGGTAGAAACTGTCATTTAAAAAGAGCAGTAAACGTCCTTATCAACACACACACACACACACACACACACACACACACACACACACACACACACACACACACACTACCACCTGGACCCGGCGTCGCTCCTTCTGACTCGGAACCACGGGTCCGTGGATACGAATGAGCAGCGATAGAAAGTCACGCGTGGCTCTCAACCATGTGAGCGGCGCCGGCCTTGAGCAGACACTGATAACTGGGCCCATTAAGGTTAGCCTCGGCCCGGGTCCGCCGGGAGTCCGCAGCGGGTTGGATGATTCCTCCTGTTCCAGCTCTGCCGCCCACAGCCTCGCTCTTTAGTGCAGTCCTATATATTTTACTCCGACGGAGGCGAGGAATTAATCAGCCAGGGCTCTGCAGCACGGTGCAAATGTGCTGTTGTTCCTAATGATAGTTTGAGGTTAATTTGTACACCTCCAAATGCGTCTCCTGTGGAACGGGGAGGTGTGTGTGTGTGTTTGCGCTGATGTGGGTGTTGTGGTGCACACACACTTGCTTATGTTACATTTACTGCACTCCCCTGGGCCGAGAAAGTGCCGCTCCTATGGAGGTATTAATGAATCACTTAGCTAGCAGTTACAGCTGCTTTAGATATAAATAGAGCCTCCAGCATCATTTATCCTTCTTTTAACACTTTGTGTGTTCATCTCGAGCATAATGATGGCGTTATAAATACTATTGCAGACAGGAAATACGCTGCTCTCCTACTTTGCCAGGCCCATATGCTCCTTCCAACCCTGAAATCTACCGTTCAGCAATTTGTTTCACAGAGAAATGTTGTGTTTTGAGTGTTTTCAGGTAAAGCTTTGACTGCAATGACCTCAGCATCGTCTGTCAGCTTAGCACAGTCAGACTGGAGGTAGTTGAATCGCATCACGACGGCGTGTGATGAACAGCCGTCATGTGATCTTGGACAGCGTTCAACGCTAACGAAGAGTGAAGGCGAGTACAGATGGAGGAGACGCAAGCAAACGTCTCAGGCCACGTTTTCTCACCGTAGGAAGAAACACTGGAGAAATGAGACGCTATGAATGACCTCATTCTCTGAACAACTCCGGGCCAGACTGGAGAAACTAACCAGAGGAAAATAGAGCGGTCTCGCGGTCGCCTCAGAAACGTCTCCCGCCGCTTTGTTGTCCTTCCAGACGCTTTCCGCCTCAATGATTGCTCTCATTACAGTGCACCTCTGGGTCGCGCTGCGGGTTCGGCCTGTGAGACGCTTCGAGCTCGTCCGCGGCCGCTCCAGGTGGACGCGGGCCGGCGGAGAGCAGCCATTCCACTCACACGCCGACAAACGAGACTGGGCCCAGTTCAGCTCCCAGTTCCACGAAGCGACCTGAACGTGACCCGGTCGCTCATGTGCCTGAACCCAACTCCTCTGTTGTTCAGGACTTAATAAGGAAGGATCATTTCGGTTGTGATGACCCTCGTTCCACCGTTGCATTGGAGGCATGACATGATTATGATGGCGATGATTGTTCTCCAGCAACTGTGCTAACACAAACGACGCTGGCTCCAACCTCCGGAGCCCCAGACAGTGATTTTAACATGATGTCACATTAGTCTGACTCCACCTCCACACACCTTGCTGTTGGCGGCTGCCAGGAAACGCCCATGCTCCTTCAGGAAACTCCCAGGCCTCAGATCCGTGGGCCAGGACGCAGTTGGACCGGGGTCGAGGTGGGGGACGGCCCGGGCTCCGACTCCCGGCTCCTCGGCCCCGTCCCAGGAACGCGCTGGATGGATATCAAGCCCCAGACGACTCCCTCACTCTGCCTTCGCTGCGACTCCCTCGCTCCGGCCTCGTGTTTCACTGCTCACATCTGGGAAAGCCCTCTGCCTCTCGCTCCACACGCTGCGCCCGTAGGACCTGCTCGCTCCCGTTAGCGTTGTGGCGTCGGCGGTCCATTTTGTCTTAATCAGCATGTGCCGAATGGAGACTAGATGGGATCGCTTTGACATTTGGATGTATGGGTATTTGTGTGTTTTTCAGATGCCTTTCCAGAAGGTTACATGATGATGTGGTTTCATGTTTAGCTTGGATTCGCTCTGACGATGATTTGCTCAGCTTCTCATACATCTCACGCTGTTGTAATTTAACGGGATGTGAGCCACAAGGTCAGTTTGTTGGCACACGTGCGTGTGTTTGTGTTTTTATTTTGGGTGTATATTTTATCTGCCAGTGTTTTCATGTGTTTATTCATGTTTGCATTGCTTTCTCACTTCGACACGCCCTGTGGCTGCGTGTGTGTGTGTGTGTGTGTGTGCGTGTGTGTGTGCGTGTGTGTGTGTGTGTGTGTGTGTGTGTGTGTGTGTGTGCGTGTGTGTGCGTGTGTGTGTGTGTGTGTGTGTGTGTGTGTGTGTGTGTGTGTGTGTGTGTGTGTGTGTGTGTGTGTGTGTGTGTGTGTTTGCGTGGTGTTTGTGTGGTTAGTTGAGGTTGATGAGAAAGCCAGTGTTTGGCTGGGGACCCGTTGTGGCTGCTGCTCTGTTTATACAAGTCTCTGGCTGCGTCGCTGTGTGGAGCATACGTCCACCTCTGGCCTCGCAAACACCCGTACGCGCTCACTCCTCTTCACATCAGCCACTGCTGGAAAGATCGGCTCCAAACGTCCGTCCGCTCGGGTCAGAGACAAGGAGGTAGAACCAATAAAGCTGCTGATCCGGGCCTCACTCAGCCAATCACTCACCCACCTGTTTGACTCCACACAAGCTTGGAGAAAAAAGCAAAGGCTACAAACCTTTTACTTTTACTGCTACTGCATGTTCACGTATCTGTAGAATTCTACTGTCCATCGCTTTTAGTCTTTCCCTCGTGTTTGTCCTAGTTTTTACATTTGTGCTGACCACCTTATGCTTTTTGTTTGAAAGCAAGTTTGATGGTGTTTTATGTCGTTTATAAATTTTATTTTACTTTCCCTTTAATCTGTGTGTGTTCATTGACATCATTTAAATATTAAATAATAAACACGTTTTAGTTTATTTTATTTAGTCTTATGAAATAGCTGGCTAATATTTGAAAATTGATAATATATGAAATATATTATTTTTGTTATCTCTCCTGGGTTTGTCTATACACACAATTTATATCTATATCATGTAATATTAGACTTTACCTAGTAAAGTGAAAAAATAAAAAATATTATTATGACTTAACCAGGATTACATGTTCCACCACTGAATAAATTATGACTGGCACAGGATTTTCAACGTGATGATGAACACATTTAAACTTGATTCAATTATTTTATAATCTAATATTTATTACAGTAACCATGGCGCCAAAGCCCCCTAACTTCTAACACACTTCAGCGTTCACTTTACGGGTTTATCTGTGCAGCCAGAGTGAAACAAGCGTCTCTCTAGGACAGAACACATTCATTCATGTCCTGTTCAGGGAGCTTCTGTTACAGCAGGTGAACTGCATGTAGAGCGTATTTTCCTTTATGCTTTCAGTTTACTTATTAAAATGCTGTAATTATCTGTCTATTCTTTCCCTCAGGAGACACACGCTGTAAGGACGTCCTTAATAATTCTATAAAACAAAAGGACATATTGAGAATCGTTCCCATTGTCACAGCGGTGACGATCGTCGGTGCTTCGGTTTCGCCTAAGGTGACTTCCATTACACATTTGATTGTTCTCAAAACAGATGTTCTGTGTCTAACTGCTGCACATTAAGAAGATGTAGTTACAGGCTTTTTAATGACTATATCAAACTGCCACAGTGCAAGAATGAAGGGGAGCAAAAAGATTAGTCTGAAAGTGGGCGATCGGAGGAAACGCCTGCTCTCACAGCGGCGGCACCACAGTCGGCCTGTATCACAGATCGCACACGGGAATATATTGCTTTCACATGTCTGCGCTGACTGAAGTCGTGCTTCTAACTCGGAACACGTCGGGTTCCTTCCTGAGAACTCTGGCGCAGACACACATCCTGTAGTGTGTCTGGAAAGTGTCTGCTTAAGCTGAATTACATTTTCACTTGACATCTAAATCTTCCTCTAACAGAGTCCAATTGGATTTTCGCTTCCTTTTGCCAAAGCGCAGATTGCTGTTTATGTCTTTCTCTTCCCAAAAATTTACATGCTGCATGTGTGCCAGTAAACACAATGTCGTGGTTCTTGCATTTTTCAAGCAATCAATTACGTATTACGATGTTTTAACTGCCCGTCACCTGATTGGATCCACACGACAAAGCTTATTTTCATTCACGGTACATGACTCTAAATGATCAACGTTGGCTTTTACATGTGAATTTGCTGATGCAGTTAGTTCCATATTAAGATTATTTTCATCTACAATTAGTGTCATGTTTACTTTTTAATCAAATTTTAGTCAGGAAGTTTTTAAAGGAGCTTTTAAAGTAAAGGTTTTTCTTGTTTTATGAATCCCAACTACTGTATTTTTTTGCCCAACAAAGTTTCATATGTCAAAATATCAGCCAGCAGAAGAGAAAACAAGCTTATGATTCGCACAGAGAAATCCATCAGTGCAAGTGGAGTCTAGTGATTTAGTGATGTGCTGTACTGTACCAGCCCATTTTGATAGTCCATAAATCAAGTCATCAGTGCTGCAGTCTGGGGAAGGCGCACATGGCGCTCTAATGGATACAGAACAAATGAACTGATAATGCAGCTTCATAAATATTCTAAGACCAACAACCGGCAGAAACATTTGATCATAATCAGCAAAGTCGGGGACGCGGGCTCACAGTCAGTTATCGACTACATCAAGGCAGCGGTTGGACCATGGAGCACAACTGGAATGAAGTGTTAAGGCTGCAACAGAAAGCCCTGGTCGCTGCCTGTCGGTGTCCGCCGCTATCAGCCCGGACTTATGGTTTCAATTTAGGTTTGAGTCCAAGGTTTGTTAATAGGTCGCAAATCATTTTCAAACACATTCCTGCACAGAAACGTCCTGAACAATCAGAAAGCAAGTTTGGAAACATTTTAAAGTTTAACCTTCACCTGTAAGAGCTCAAACCCATTTCTACTTAGGGGAAAAGAAAAGTGGGATATGAACCAAACTAGATGAACCACGTGCAACACATTATTGAGTTTTTATTTGAGTTAATGAGGACCTGTCTTCTGGCCACGTGTTGTCTTGACTTTCAGAGAACACTGGAAGGTGCAGGTCACACTCGTTATGGATCCAACTATGTCCTCAAAATAGTGTTTGGGTAATAATCAGTCATTTATATATTTTTTCTTTAATAAAAATGTTAAAAACAAAGTGAATTTAAATCCACCAGTGATGCAGCAGAAAATGGGTGTCTGCCACATCAGCGCTGCGGCACTTTCACTTTTTAAATAGGCTGTCGCCTCTGAATGAAGCTGTAACGAATATTAATGGGAAAGTCACCTTTGTCTAAATGCCGAGGAGCCATTACCAGACAGATGCAGCCAGTGATGCCGCTTTGATGTTGTAATGTCTGAAAAGACACTTAAATTCAAGGTACAGAGGTTTTATTAATTCAATTAGCAAAAAACCACGCAGGTGATTTTATCCGCTGGCTGCATGGAGCTTTTAATTTCCCAATAACCGCCAAGTGCCTCGGTGTGGGCTCACCTGGCTCAAAGCGACCACAGTGTGACTTTGTAAAAAGTAAACAAGCAGAACTTATTAAAACGCCTGGCTTCGCTTCACAAGGCCGTCCCTCGCGTGGAGACCCGTGGAAGCGCCTGCTGCGGCTTCGCCGCCGCCGCCGCTGCCATCGCACCTGTTTCTAATTGGCCCCCGACTCGCGGGGTAACGCTTTGCACCCGTGGCGCTCGGCGACACTCCGGCCAATCAGGAGCAGCGGTAGTGGAAGTCCGTCCTGCGAGGGACAAGGCTCGTAAAAGTCAGTGTGACATTAAAGAGGAGCTGGAATGAATGTGGGCCCTTGAGCGCGGGGAGGGTTCTGGAGGAAGCCTCTCAGAGCAGAGCGGCTGGAAACGTATACCGGTGAAAAAGATACGTAAGATGGAACAGATACGTATTTAGGAGGATTAATGCAGCTGAAAACACAATACTCAGTGGATATAATTCTTATTTCCAGTTACTGTTTGATGTTCTTTATCTCTGCCTGCAAACATTTGAAGCAGATAATATGTAGACTTCCCAGCTCTCGCCGTCTTTTTTTTTCTTTTCTGCACTCCCTTTACTGTTACTCCCTCATTCTCCATCTTCCCCCTCAGGACAGGTTCAGGGTGAGGGCAGCAGAGGGAGGGGAGGAACGTCAGCGGACGAGGTTCCAGCAGCACATGCAGACGGAAGCGCGTGAGGCTGTCAGTGTTTGTATGAATGTGCCTGTGGGGAAGTGACTTGTGTAAGCGAGATGTGTGACCGTGCAGTGAAGGAGATAAATGGAACGTGACACGCAATAACGGGTCGAAATCCGCGCGTTGTCGTCACAACAGGTGGTTTAGAGCTGAGCAGTGACGATCACTCTTGACTTGAGGAGGAGGAGGTGATGTGATAAGAAATAGAAAAGCTGAATAGATTAGAAATATGACACTGTGATTTGAACTTACAGATATTATCTAATAAACTAAATGCAGGAAATCCGATTTACTAAATGCAGGTCAGACATGTTGGCAGTGATGGTGTCAGACCTACAGTGTTATATGTGAACATGAAAGACAATAATGCAGATCTAGGAGGACAGAACCTTCACGCGCTGGCAGGAAGCGTTGTTTATCTGCACTGAGCTTGATTATCGTAATAACAGAGGGTTGGAGTGTGTTTATCTGAAATGTTAATCAGGAAACTGCAGCTGGATTCGATCGTGCGCTGGTGAAGGTCAGGAACAGTGTTCTTATCAGATCTCTACGCTGTGGTTCTGTTCAAGGGATTGATTTAATTCCTTGAATTCGCTGTCATGTGAGGAGAGACACACGTCCAAGTGCTGCAAATTCGAGAAAGTGTCCGAATTACTTACAAACTCAGACACCTTTTGCAGACTGTCAAACTAAATGCGAGAAACGCAGCTTATATTTTATATTTATATATATAATATAATATTTTATAGTTATAAAGGACAACGTTTAGACAGTGTTTTGTTATTATTCCAAGCAAGATAACATTTTTTATACATTTTGTGCCTTAATAGGAAAACTAAAGTCATAACAAAAATAAAGCAGACGCTCCAGTGGCCTATGTGAAAGTCAGTTTTCAATATATGTTATTGTAATAATTAGTTTTGAGTATTTGTAAAGTCTAGATTGTAACAAAAATCTCCAGAGAGCAAAAAACAATAATTCTACAGCCCTATCTGATACTGGAAATGATATTTCTATGTGAATGTGTTCCTTGTTTTTATTTGTGTAAAACCTGCCAAGAAAACCATGAAAAAAAAAAAACGCTGCTCAAAGTTTCCTGGGCAGTTTGCAGATGAGAACAGCGTTAGCTCAAGGTTGCAGAGTGAAGCAGAGGAGGCACTGAAGTCATTATCTCCCCAACCCCGAACAGGCGCCGAGGCGGGCAGAGAGCACAGGCGCTGCTTTCACGTTTGTGACGTAGCAAACGTGTGGAATAATAAACTAGGACACATATCTGACTGGACCCATAAACCGAGGGATGTGATAAGATTTGTATCAAAGATGGAAAAGGCTAAATTTGATTTAAAGTTTTTACTTATCTACTGTTTATTATTATTTTTTCACTGGGTAGATCGGCACAAATCCCTCCAGTGAGAGTTGATGAACTGTGGATTTTGTATTTGTATTCTGTACAATATAACAAAATATTTAGTAGTAATAGTTGTTCCACCAGCGCACAGTAGTTGAGGCCACGCTAGCAGCGTGTAGCTTTTTTGTATTCATTCTCATCACCACTGTTTGGTTTTTCCCCTCATCTCCTTCCTTCCTCTTTACAAACTCTTCCTCCTGCGGTTTTTGCTTCATTAGATGTGTTTGTTTACTCTGAATCATGCGCTAACGCTTCGGCGGGAGCGTCGGGGCGCCATTAGAGGGGTCACGTCGGCTGCCGTCCTCGCAGACGTTGCACGTCGCCTGCTGTATTCCGGTGCCTGTTGCCCCAGGGGGGCCCGGGCCTCCGGGTCAGAATGTAATGACGGCGTGGCTGTGCGGAAATCCTTATTTGTCTCAAAAGCGTAGAAAAAACAAACAGCCTGGAAGATCACCTGCTCCCGTCTTAATGTAGAGAAACATAGTTCAGGCTTTGTCCCGTATAGGAAGGGAAAAACCCAGATGGGAGATGATGGAAGGCAGACACAGAGGAGGGAGTCACGGAAAAGTGAAAGGGCGGATTTCATGGTGCTAGGTGCATTTGAAATTTACAGCATGTGGTCTCTTCCCTAAAATGCAGATATTAAAATCATTACACTCTGTGATAGCATAAGCCTTCCTCTGCTGAAGCCAAAGGCCTGTGTTTTATGGCTCTTTTATTTAGTAACCCACTGTGGTTTGTGTCAGACACAGCTTCCCCTCTCAGCCTCCCTGTTCTGACTGGGCTGCTCTTATCAAAGAAGGCCAGTGTGTACTTATTATTGAGCCTATAATCCAGTTATCAATCCCGGCACCAGGGGGACAAGTACAGTTACTTGTGAAGGTCGACTCTCAGGCGGATTGATTCAGAGACAATAGCGCCGAGAAAAACAGCGAGATGGAGATAAAGTCTGAGAGAAGTCAGTGAAAGGACTTTAAGTGTATGTACAGTGTGTCTACGCCCACATATCTCGCCTCCACTTTATGAGCCTTGTGAAAATGTGACAAGTTTAAAGTTTAAACGCAGGACCGTGTGTGCGACTGACCTCCAGTTCGCCAGCGCCCGACATTCCACGCGGGTGAACACGGCGCCGACGCTCATGTCGGAGCGCGGAAATTCATTACGTCTTATCGCACGTTCAGGTTTCGGGGGTCACGAGCCGAGCGCCTAACCCACACATGCGCTCATGTGTTTATTATTGCACACTTGCATATTATTGCACTCCCCTAAGCTAAGCTACGCACGATTTTAGTGTAGCTGTGCACAACCTTTTCTTTTCTGTCTTTAGATGCTGTTCACACTGGCCCCGCAGTTTGAAGGCCGAGGGGAGAGACATTGTTCACTCAGACGTCCTGCATTATTTATTTTGACTGGGCGTTGCGCGGGCTAATTAATTAGCACGCGTTGTATTGATTCATGTGTTGGTGTTTGCACATGGAGGCTTCCTCCGTCTGAGTTTGCCTCCGCACATTCTTGGCCAAGAAATGAGTTTGCTCTTCGGTGGTTGGGGGCTCCCTCGTGTGCAGGATGGCTGCTCGTCTGACTGCGGCGCACACCCTGGGCGTTCACCCACATCTTGCTGCACGCGCGCCACCATGGCAGCGGCGCTGTTAAACCTCACTTCACCGCCCGGCGCAGGAGGAGAGGCTTACGGCTGCTAGCGGCGTGCTGGGCTGCTCCTCAGTTAGCCGCTAATTAGTCTTTTTAGGAGCTGGATGTTCGGGGGAGTGGAGCTGGCACAGGTCTGGGGCAGTCGGAGGGAGTGTTTGTGTGCATAGCTGCGCGTGTGTTTGTACAAGCCCAGCGATGTGTGTAACTGTGTTCTGTGTGCCGGATTTTGTGGTTTGCAGCTCCGGTGACTGATGTCCCGTTCTTCCTGTCTGCCGGCGTGGATTGATGTCCCTGACACAGCACACGCACACGTACACACACACACACACACACACACACACACACACACACACACACACACACACACACACACACACACAAACACACACACTCAGCAGCCTCCGCAGCACTGCTTCACCTGACTCGGCTCCCTCAGTCGAACCCCATTCTCCTCGGCCCTCCCCCCGGCGCAGCGCAGCCTTCCTCCGCTCACTTCCTCCCGCTGAGGGGAGGAGGAGGAGGCTGAAACCTTGGGGCCGGCAGATATATGAGCCCTAACTGCTTTTTCATTAAGCTGACTGTCATTATGAAAAAGCCCTTTCTTTTACCTTGTTTTTGCTGCTTTCTCCTCCTCCTCCCACGCCTGCTCTGTCTCTCTAATACTTTTACGTTCAAGGACGGAGCAGTCGTTTGGTGCTTTACGGTGGGAAGGAGGCGGGCTGAAATGAAGTTTTCCTCCACTTTGTGTGTGTTTGTGCGCTGAAACGGAGGCGGCGGGTTTGAGATTAAGGAGCCAGATGAAGAGAGGCACGGCGGCCGCGAGGCGATGACCCGGCGTGGAGATTTACTGAAGCGAATAAGGGCTGCGTGCTCCTCTGACAAACGGGCCGGTGTGTATTTCAAGCCGTCAGACAGCAGCCGTTCCAGCGCTCCAGAGACAGAGTGCGCATTGTGTCCTCAGCTTTGCACGGTGTTGTATTCGCTTAATTCTCTTCATTGATCTAATTGGATGCATCACTCGCTGCAACGAGGCCTGAGCACCTCGTCACCCGGTCCTCCTCCACTAAATCCTCAAAGGCAGACAATCCTCCATGACATCCCTGACATGCTCCGGCTGTATAGCATTTTTATTTTTCTTCTGTCCCAAACAAAGCCCATAACTCAGGCACCCTTTCCCCCCGAGATCGTAAAAGCGGGAGAGGAAGGAATGAAAGGCGAGTGGCTGTTTTACAGCAGCGGGCGGGATGTAAATCGTCCAGATCGTCAAATCAGGGGGCATCTGGGATGACGAGGGTCTCCCCGACTCTGGGGTTATGTTGGGGAGGACCCCCAGAGTTGCAGCTTTATTAAAGGCCGGCCTGTGCTCGCATATAGTGCACAAACGCCTCCGAGCTCGTAGGGACGGAGCAGCAGCAGCATCTCCACTCCTCCCTGTAAGCGGCCATGTTCAGTGTCTGTAAGTGCTGAGAGTGTGCTACGCTGATGACTGTCCTCACTATATTTATGGCTCCTTCATAGGTCCTGCATGAATTATACATGAGGTCTCATTGTGGCGCGGAGCCGCGCTGGGTGTAAATCGATAGGTGTTCGCTTCGACTGACACAAATGATATCGCCTCTAAGCAGCTCGCTCATCTCCCTCTCTCTCTCTCTCTCTCTCTCTCTCTCTCTCTCTCTCTCGCTCTCTTGCTCATCTCTCTCTCTCTCGCTCTCTCTCTCTTTTCTCATTTCTCACTGTCATTTTACACCTCGTCTCAGGATAATAATGTTTGCTAACGCTTACCAAAACATGTGTGAGCAAAACTGTGTTAGGGCAACTTTAATGTATGAATCCATATAAAACCACTGAGCAGTAACTTCGTTCTAACACTTACCTGAAAGAAGGAGCAATTTTCCCTATCTATCTGTCTGTCTGTCTGTCTGTCTGTCTGTCTGTCTGTCTGTCTGTCTGTCTGTCTGTCTGTCTGTCTGTCTGTCTGTCTGTCTGTCTGTCTGTCTGTCTGTCTATCTATCTATCTATCTATCTATCTATCTATCTATCTATCTATCTATCTATCTATCTATCTATCTATCTATCTATCTATCTATCTATCTATCTATCTATCTATCTGTATGGAGGTAGAGTCTTCTGTGAGCAGAGAAACTCTGATGCCCTGTAATAAACTGAAAAGGTGTCATTTCTAAAACAAATGACATTAATTTTACCTGTTTAGTATTTTGGCCTTGATCTGGTCTGTGGGTCTGGAACTTTTGTGATGGCAGCGTGACTTTCAGATACTTCACTGAAATCTGCTGTACAAAAGTGAGGCAATGCTGTATTTTTAACCATTTGACCCATTTTATCTTCAGTACTTTTCAACAATGCTTTATGTTATTGTTATAGTTTTAATACTGTAGTTGTAATTTTGTGAAAAACTGCTTATTATTAAAGTTCAAATAGGGTATTTTCAACTTGTTCTTATGCAGTGTGGTGCTCATTATGGGGGAAATTAATTAAAAGTTGTTGGTTGATTAATTAAAACCATAAACGATCCAACAATTTAAGAGGAAATTAGTTCACGAGGAAACTTTGAATTTCTGAGCGAGAATATTAACAAGATAATGATTTTTAATCTTTAAATTTTTCGTGATTTTGACCTGCTGCTATATGGTGATGATACAAAAACCCACTTTGTTCATACATGCATCCACTTCTTCTTTTATCTTCTATAGACAAAGTCTAAAACGTGTAGCACTTGTCACTATTTAGTTTACTCTTATTTTGTTTGTATTTGCATCAGTTCTTTCTCTAACGTGGGGATTGAGCCACGACAGGAACCGCTCTTATCACTGGGAGCGACTTCTCACACCTGTTGCTGAAAAGTTGACTGACACACATTGTTGGAGAACAGATAAAAGGTGTCAACCGTGAAGCTGTTGCACAATGAAGGCACAGCCCAAATGTTTGTCCGTCCTAACTCCATGTAAACAGGACATTAGTTGTTGGTCTGGCTGTGCAGACTCTCCACTGTCCACGTGCTTCTGGTTTCAGGTTTGTAAAGAAACCGAGTCAAAGCAAAGAGACACAGCTGTTGTTCTGGCAGCGACAGTGATGGGACAAGTTCTACTGGATAAACTGCTTTTTTGTTTGAACGGACTCTGAATACGATGAATCGACATTAATCCACTCCAGTTTGTTCATCTCATCTTTTCAATGTCATGTTTATATAGGATATAGAAAAAGCCATTTATGGTTTAAATGTGAAGTCTGGAAGAAGTGCTCCACTTTGCTATGAATGCGTTTTCCTCCTGGAATGTTCTCAGGTCGGTCTGACTCGACCTGCTACAAGTTCATTCACTGGAAACTTCTTTTCCACATCATTGCCATTAGCCTGCTGTCCCTGTTTTTGAGACTGAAGAAGTGTTTTAGCTATTGATTGATTCTGCAGCACAAATAGGCTCAATAGGAGCTTGGGGGCACAGCTGTTTTAGAGGTCAGGAAGTACGTGACCTACTGTACAAAGGGAAAGGGTCAGCGCGAGCTTGTGTCTGTGTGTTAGTGCCTCAAACTGCCCCTCACCCTGTAGTTTGATTCCCTGTCTAGTGATGGGAATGCTGACTTATCGTCTCTATTTGTACTTTGTCATGCTGTAGGCTTCTGTTTTGAATTTCTCCACACACACACACACACACACACACACACACACACACACACACACACACACACACACACACACACACACACACACACACACACACACACACACACACACTCTGAAACTCACTTAGACCATTCTCACAGAGGCAAGTTGTCCTAATCCACCTGGCTTTGGCTCTCAACTTCCCAAATGCCAACATGAGAGCCGGTCATAACTCATCACGTACACACACACACACACACACACTTACTCACACACTCACACACACTCCGAGTCACACAGGGGCCACTCCTCCAGAGGCTTTCTCTGGTGAGCCATCGGCGCCGTATTACATTAAAGGTCAGTTAGCGAGTTTCCATTTTAGCTTCGCCGTCTGATGGCAGCCTGCTGTGAGCCAAATAAATTGGAAGATTGTCTGTCAGGCCGCCTGTTTGATTTCCTTGAAGCCTGGAAGTGTTTGGCTTAAGGTAACCACCTCTCCCTCCAGCGCCTCCCCATCAGCTCCCTTTAAACATCTGGCATGGGGGAATGGAAGCTTAGCTCCAAAGTGTGATTGTGTCAACGTAGACGTCAGGAGGGAAAGTGAAACGCGCTAATATGTTTTCAAGCGCGTGTGCAGTTTGGTTTCATTAACACTGTCCAGCAACAATATTATGACCTCATTGAGTGACAGCACGCTGGTTTTTTTTTCAGCGTTCACGCAATTGATTGATTCCATTGAATTTAATTCATTTTTCACTCTGCAGTTTTACAGACAACGTAGTTAACAGATTAATCGTAAAATAAACACGAATCAATTAACGGGAAGATTAAACAGCTGACAGGTTTATTGATACAATGCAGCGCTAACCACAGGCCTGTTGTGCCTTTCAAAATAAAACCACGCAGAGAAAAGCCAGGGCTCTATTTTTAAGCGGACTGAATTCCACACGGTGAGTCCACTTTCTTCTTCTTTCTCCAGCCACTCGTTGTTGTCCCCAGTGGACGTGGTAATCTCCTCAGTTTCAGGGACTGAGTTACCCAAACAGACACTTTATTTAGACTGGAGGCAGAGGGAGAATAAGCAGAGCCTGGAGGAAGGAGAACGCTGTGTGTGAGTAAAAGCTACGAAGCAGTGGAACAAAAGGGAAAAAAAACTCCTGCTTAAAATTAATCACGCTGATGAATCGACGTACTGCTGCATGAAAAATGTGCAAATGCTGGGTTTTCATCGGCTTAAGAAAAACAGGCTCGTTTCAGTCAAGTGTATCCAAGGTGGATTCTGAAAGTGTTTCATCACCTCAAGGGTCATAGGCTGTTCTTGACCCAAAGAGAAACCACGTCATCCTTCAAATGAGGTGAAAGCCTGAAAATCACCAGGACCCGAGTTGCGGAGCTCTCACATGGCAGCGTGATTGTGGGCCGAGCCGGACGAGCCCGCGCCAGCTGATTTGCGCGTTTGTAGGTGCACCCGTGCGTCCATGCGTTCAGCTGTTGCGCCGGCGTCATGCATTAGCTGGATTACACGATCACATGTGAGCTCAGCGATTACAGGCACCTCGCTGCACGGCAACCAGGCAAACAAGCTCTCCTTTCACTCACTGTGTCACTAATACAAGTGTCGACTTGGCAGAAAAATACAGTGGAAGAAACTGGTGCAAATCTCATCTCAACTCATCTCATTTACTGCTTCCCAGTAATCGTCTGCAGAGTATAAACTGCAGCAGCCGACTGGGTGAAGGTCTTTCAGTCTGCGGCGATGCTGTATTTTATGTCCATTAATTAGTGGCATTATCTGGTTAATCACTTTTCTGTAATGAGGTAGTGTGTGTGTAAGAGAGCGAGGGGGAGAGACGGCGCGAGCCAGAGAGGGATGTGCTGTTTGCTGCTCTGTTAAATCCAAACTCCATCCTCACATTTCACTGCCGAGCGCCCGTCGACTGGCCTGTTCTTTAGTAATATCACAAACCCCACAAGAGACGGAGCGTGGCCATTGGAAAAGAAGGATATTGAAGTTATTACACCGCAGTGATTTGTTAAGGAAGGTTCCTGACCCAGTTTAATTGCCAATTAATAAGAGGAAAGGCTTTGGTTTCCATGGTGATGGTCCAGCCATAGTTTCCCTCGATAGGTCCACTGACCTGCAGCACGGATGGTAAAGATACGGTAATAATAGTTATTAATAGTCACAGAGCCTCTGGGACGGGATGTGAACTTTAAATCTGAAGGGAAGAATGGATTTCACCCTGTTTTATATGTCAGATGGAAAAAAAGTCTTCTTTCCATACGTCCAGGTGAAGATCTAGCCCCAACCCATAATGTCCCGCCTACGAATCTCTGCCATGTTTGTTGTTGACCCTTTAAATTCACTGGCTGGACTGTAAGATTAGTGTCATGAGTTCATAACGTGCACGCGGCCTAAGCATCGAACCAGAGCGGGAGGCACTTCATTCCATTAGCCTCACCATAACCTTATTATGACCATGTCTTGTCTCCATCAGTGCACGCTGTCTCCCTGAATGTAAGTTTACAAGCACACAAACATGCTCCTACACTGGAGGTTACGCGTGATGTCCACGCAGGCTTTGGGTTTTAGAGCACACATAAAAGTGAACATAAAACCCTGAGCTCAGCAAACGCACAAACACACGCACCTCAGCTACTCAAAAGGCTCGCTATTTTAAACTTTCATAGCCGCGGGCGCATTTGCTAAGAAACGCGCACAAACACACTCTGCCTCATTCCTGTACATATTTTACAGAGTCTCTGGGGTGATTATACACTAGCGCGCACACACGCACGGCCGCCGCGTTGCAGCCGACCGGCCGGTCAGCTTTGGTTGTTTTTTGGACTCGGGAGTCTAGTTAGCGAAGGCTCGTATCCATCATTCAGCCGGCGGAGAGCGGCTCAGCCGATGAGGTCGTGCACGGGTGAAGAACCTGGTGTAGCCCCAGAATCCCTCACCCTGTGGGGGGGGGAAACGCCGTCCGGCTACAGGGCCTGCCTGTTACGCAGCCTTATTGAGGGCTCCACATTCACCGTCTGAAGAACACATGCTGCGCTTTGTTATTTCGGGAAATCGCGCTCCCGCTTCGCATCGCGTTCCATCAGACCGCGTGTTTGTGTTGATTCCTAATAGGCAGAAAAAACGAAATAACGTGGCAGGAAATGCCGATTCATTAGGACATTAATTCTCCATAATTTATCTTGCTAATTTAGAATCATTAAGGAGCTGGAGCGAAC
The DNA here is from genome assembly GCF_900634795.4 of Betta splendens. Classification (NCBI taxonomy): domain Eukaryota; kingdom Metazoa; phylum Chordata; class Actinopteri; order Anabantiformes; family Osphronemidae; genus Betta; species Betta splendens. The sequence goes on from NC_040893.2 coordinate 15,344,947, forward strand.
CCCAGCGTTCATCAGCAGACAGGAATGTGAACATCCTCCATATGTGGAGCTGTAGCTCTGGGCTGTTTGGAGTCTGGCTCCAATCTCGGCGGTATGTTTTTGAACTGATAAACTCATTGTCAATCTAAACAACAAGTTTATAACCTGCTGGTTTAAAGGGGAACAAATCTGAGTTTGGTCACATCCATTAGAGCCTACATTTCCCATAATGCAAGATGTTGGCCTGTTTCTGTCGTCTTATTAGCAGTGATTAAATAATCTGAGCTATTGAACTTGTCCAGAGTTGTTTCATGGGTTGAGTAACTCATCCTGAGACTGTGTTCCCAGCAGACATTGGGGCGATGAGCTTAGTTCATGTTTGCATTTGTTCTAGAATTATAAAGAAGCATAAATGCTTTATTGATCCCAAAGGGGAATTTCAGCGTTGCGGGCTCCATTATGAGCAAACATTAAATGTGCCAACACATTAAAGACCGTAGGAGGAAGCCACATTGAGTCAGGAGGACCATCTAAGCACAGCAGAACTACAGCATATAATATTAACGTGTACTAAAACTGCGCAGCACTTGATTAGTACTATTTAATCTACGGCTCGTGCAGCAGTGTTTTGTATATTATTAAAATGTTGTATGTTTTATGCCAAATCATTACTATTTTATTTGTTTTTTATTCATTATTGAACCAGTTTTTATATTAGAGGGTGTCTGTGTTTTGTGTAATACGGTATAAATATTTTATTGAGTGTGTTGTGTGTGTGAGTGTGTATTGCTTCCAAGTCGATAATAGCAACGATTACAATGAGATTTTGCTATTAGCATTAATACATTTTTAATGTGAGACACTGAACAAGTTGTGTTAACTCATTATCAGACAAACACGCATGTATGAAAAAAAAAATCCAGCCAGGCATGAAAGAAAACCTCAGCGCAGACACGCTCATACTGAATTTCTGCCCCCGATCTTATCGCCGAGCGCTGCTCCACAGTCCCCGGGCACGGCTGCTATTTTAATTCCCCTCTCCAACCTGCTGAAACGCGGGGATTAAGGCTGAGGCTCATGTGTATGTGACCACATGTTTAGCTTTGTGCCTGTGTTCGGCGCTGGCTCGCATGTGTCGTAGCCCGTGTGTGAGCGGCGATAGGAATCTTCTTGCTGTCAACGGTCCCGGGGCCAAAGCGGTGCCGAACGCAGAGGATCCCGGGGCCCGACTCGCGGCAGCGCCGTCGAGCTCCGTCTCCTTTAATCTGCGCCCCTTTTTCTCACCGTTGGGCTCAAACCAGCGGATGATGGATGGCCGCTGTGTCACAAGGTGCCTTTTCTTTCTTTCTTTCACTCTATCATTCGACGTTTTTTCTTTTTTTTCCGTCTTTGTTCCAACTTTTTAAATAAAATGAGGTTAAAGGGAGTTTAAATTGAATCACATGGCCGTCCCCGAACTTCTCCTTTGATTTACCAGTTCTACTTTCGTTTCTCTTTTCCAATTCTCTCCCTCTGTCTTTCTATATATAAATAGTTGTCTGTCCACCTCCAGTCAATCAGACAGTTATCATGGGGATTGTGAACATTGCTTTCACCAGGATAACCAGGTCTCTGCTCTCGCTGATAGGCAGGTGGGCCTTCATCACGGGAGGGGGGGGGGGGGGGGGGGGTGGACTCGAATAATCATCTCCCCAGCAGAAATGGAGGCTAAAACCGCGTTCCCTCCTTAACCTTTCATCTCGTGGCCGGAGGAGTCCGAGACAAGAGGCCTGGCAGCTGGGGGGAGAGCGCTTTGGCCAGAGATTAGCATGTTTGCGTGTGGATTTCGCGCTGCGGCTCCTGTGTGTGTTGCGCGAGGTCAGAGTGCAGCCTATCAGGTGCAGCCAGCAGCGCGGCCAGTGGATGTGGATAAGGAAGCGCGGCGTGGTCGAGGAGGTGACCCCCCTTCATCTTCCTCTGGGAGCAGGCCACCAGCCAGCACCCTTTGGCCTGGAGGTGAGATTAGGGTGCTGGGGCTGATAAAGCTGCACATTCTCCCAACGCACCAACCATCGCTGAGGATTATGCGTTTGGAAAAGGAGAGTTTCACATACAAAGCAAGTGGGGAGCAATCTGTAGGCCGCTTATAGCTAAAGGCCCCTTTAGCTGTTGAGCCCGTGTCTGTGGCCTTGAGCGAAAAGCGTATCAATTTAGGTCTGTTGCAGTCATCACTGCAAAACAATAGAAGCAGCTGCAGTAGTCGTTGACCGGTTGTGTGTTCAACCAGCGCATATTTTGGCTTTGGCCAAGTGTGTCTTTCAGTTTTGTCCTCCTTCGCTTCAGACAGATGTTCACGGCCGTGACATATTTGGACGCAGGCATCTTTTACGAGGTGCTGCGCAGCGAGTTCATAAACAGAGGAGACTGGGGCTCCAGGTCCGGTCTAAGCAGCCGTGACAGGCCAGGGCTGCAAACGCACTAGATGCAGGATCAAGGAAAATGATTCTGTTAATATCATCAGATTCCACGTTCTGCAGCCGTCCTCCCAACAGTTTGAACTATGTTCATCTATTTTGGCTCTAGAGGTACAGCTACAGTTGACTGTGGAAACTACCAATGGGCAGCGTTTCATTGATGTGAGTGAATCCGCACCTTCCTTTCTCCGTTCGTCTTTCTTGCCCTCTCTGAGCTCTGTGTTCCTGTGTGTGTTCTGCTCCCTGGCTCTCATTCGTCTCCCATTCCTTCCCATCGCTCACAGGGGAGTCTGGGAGAGAAGCTTTAGGCCGGGTTGCAACCGGGAGGAGACGTTTCTCCTCTAAGCGCTGTCTCGTGTTGCTGTGTGTTTGTTTGTGCTAGTTTCTATCTGCCGGGCTTCAAGGCGAAACGGAAAAGGTCCGACTGAAGCGAGAGTTTTCAGACAGAGCTCAATCAAGACACAGTCTGTCACGCTGCCAGAACGCCTCCTTTTTTTTTGGTATCACATATGGATGCGCATATGCGTTGTCAATCAAAACTCTTCAGAAGTAAAACCTCGCAGACTAGACACAAGGTCAAATCTATGCTGGAAGTCTCTCGATCGATATGCTGAGACGTTTCAGAGGCTTTTCTCAGATATTTTCCCGCTGATGATTTCAGCTTTCTTCTTTTTTTTCCTCTTATACGTGATAGTAGCTTTCAGTTCTTCCTTTTACATCGGTGTTCGCTGCAGCACAAAGGCCAAGCAATCACCTGGAGACTTAAAAAAGCGAGCTCTTCACTCGAAATTGGAACAGCTGGGAATTAAAACCGAAGCATTTGGATTTTGGATGGTGCTGTTGTACGGACATGAGGACGTGCTTAGGTATAAGAACACAAAGGACAGCGTGATCATAGAGTCAGTGTGAAGGGTGGCGTCCTGCTGTGATTGGCTTAGGAGACAAGTCGGGAGGGGGTTTATCTTTGGAATCAGGAAATTGAATTATGAAGCCGAGTGACCCCATGAAAAGAGCTGCGGTGACAGTCTGAAGCTGCAGGGGTTAAGCCAGTTTGAAGAGCTGCCACTTCACCTTAAGGTTTCTTAATTAAATTGCTTGACAAAAGCATTAATGCTTGTAGAGTCGTGTGTGTATGTGCGTTAAAGAGGATCTGAGGCCACGGAATTGTTATCTCTGGCCTGCGGGCCTCACTTTAGATCCTTTGTGTTGCAATAGCACTGAGAATAATCAGGGAAGAAAGACTTAGAGGTTACAAATTCTAGTGTTGTTGCTTAAATTGCTATGAATAATGTGCATCCAACCACAGCACGACTGTGCATTCAGTAGCAAATGTAAATTAGATAATGTCATAGTTCGGTGCATCAAAGATTTTGTGTTTCTTGGTTGAACTATTGTTTTAACGGTCATATGAGCATTTTCACACGTTTTCTGCTTCATTAATGCAATATATAGTAGCTGGTTATTATGGATGCAGGTAGTCAAGCTGTGCTGACAAATTGCCTTCACCTCTGCAGGGTTTTTATGTCATTTAAATTTTTAAACCTCTTACCTCAAGAGTGAGCAGCGCGTCCTCGTTGCAGATAAGGAGCAAAGCAAGACTTTGGAAGTGTGAACAGTAATTACACTTTTGATTAAAAACATATGTTTAAATAATAGCATCGCTTTAAACTGCTTTGAAGCCGCTCGCCAAGTTGGGAGAGGTACATTTTTAGTCCGGGGCAAGTTTATCAAACGCAGCCTCACTAATCTTCCTGGATCTTCCTTGAAGCTTGACGAGGATTTGAGAGGGAGGCACATGTTCCCTCTGAGGTGGATAACATCATCGCTGTGCAATCTTCAGGCCCTAAATCTGTTCATGCCTTGTGTTGGTGATTTGTCAGGAAACGTGTAAGAAGCCATTTGGCTCAATGCTCATCTGAGCGCCGCTCCTAAAACTGCCCTTTCTTCCCCCGTCTCTCTCGGACCTTTATCAAAGACCCGAGTCAATCAGCAGTTCGTCGCTGCTGGAAGTGAGGAAGCAGATGTTGTTCTGATTAAACACGTAGCTTTGCCGCAGCCTGACGAAGGGCCGCGTGCTGGTGCCTGAAGCCCCGAGCAGCTGAGGGCCACGTTTTTGAGTCCAGAGTCCTGATACATGTAGCTGCTGAACACGTGCTGCAGTGGAGACAAAGTGCCAACAGACTGGACATGTCTCATTGTGTGTGTGTGTGTGTGTGTGTGTGTGTGTGTGTGTGTGTGTGTGTGTGTGTGTGTGTGTGTGTGTGTGTGTGTGTGTGTGTGTGTGTCTGTTTGTGTTTAAGTCTGACGGGGCGACGCTGAAGAATAGACAGCGCCGAACGAGGCCAAGAAACAGCCTGTTCATTATATGCAATCATATAATGCAGTAATCAATGCGCGATGGCTGAGCAATCACCCGCTTCTGCAGACATGCAGACTGTAATAATGATGAAAACGATGCGTCTGCGCTGTTGCGTGAATGAGAAGCAGGCACGTCGTCATGTGGTCTACTTTAATAAGAGTGCGCGTCGGCACCCCCTTTATTTTCTTCACTTTAGGCTATTATTTTACAAACTAGATATAAAAGGACATAAATAAATGACATAAGTTACATGTACCTAGATCTCCTTGTCAAAAACAAAACAAACAAAACAGAAGAGTCATGATCATGTCCAAAAGTACAAAAAAAAAAAGACTGAATGTTAGATCTACATGGCTAGATCATATGGCATCGGAAGGCATACAATGACATTAACGCTTACATTTTTTTCCCTTTTTTTGCTTTTTCAAATCGTCTGACATTTACGTAAAGGAAATAAGTATTTTACAGTACATTCTGGTTTATTCCTTCCCAACGTTTCTTGCATATTTCCAAACAGGTCCTTTTTACGTAGACAAAGCCCAAAAGAAAACCACATTTGCCAAAACAGGTGAGCGCAGTAGAGCTGTATTAAGGACGGAGGTGTTGTAGTATTTGAAGTGTCACCAGTTCTGAAACATTCATAAGTACAGTTTAAAAGAAGAAATGAATATAATCCATTGGGTTAACCTGTAGCTGTATGTGCTCTGGAGAAATGAATATAAGCCTTTTCCCTTTTGAAAAACCTTCGTCCTGACGTTTCTGTGCGCAGGTGTGTCATTTTCCACTGCTCCCAGTTCCACACTGAGAGCGTTCAGACGTCCGCCTTCGCTTGTCGTGAGCTCAGAGTCCGAGCTCAAGTCTGTGTCGGACCGTCGGCTGTGAGTCCCGCTGTCCGTGGGAGTCCGTTTTGCAAAGCGGAGGCGCTGCATTCCAGGAAGCTGTGTAGTAAATGCTGCTGCCGCCGAGTAGAGTTTTGCACAATGGGAGCGACACACGTTCAGCTATTAGTTAGATGACGAGGAAGCAAAAAGTCCGGGGGCTTTCTTTTTTTATCAAAAACAATAAAACTCTTGTCTGCTTTCGCAGTGGCATGAAAACAGACAAAATGACTGATAGTACTTCAAAGACACTGTCACTCACTCACTCACACATACACATACTGCATTCACACATTCACACTCAAATCAATCTTGTTACTTTACATGCAAAAACAAAATAAACAAAAAAAACGTAAAAAGCAAACAAAAAAATGACCAACGAAAATTATCTTTAAAAAAAAAAGTACATTATCTGCTGGAGCAGGGCTTCTAGATTATATTACATTCCTCTTATTGTCTCTTTTTTATGTTGTTAAATCATTCATAGTATTTCCAGTCCATCGCTGGATGGTCACAAGCACACAGTGGCTAGTTTGTCAAGTGGATGCGCTGTGACGCCGGACGTCCCAGATGCTCGGGGTCGGATTTGTCACTTCTGTGTTGGAGGAGGCTCCGAGGAGAGAAAGGAGGAGCGGGAGGAGGAAGACAAAGAGGAGGAGGAAGAGGAAGAATTCTAGTGGTGGCGAGCGAGGCCCGGGTTCCTGTTAATGATGGACGGCAGCAGCTGGGCTGAAGGGGGAGGGGGGGAGAGAAGAGAGGCCGCTTAAGTCATGGTGATTTTGTGAAATAATAAAAAAAGAAGAATTGCAATCTGCTTGGCATCAGTCCGGCCCCACAATGCTGCTCTCCAGCTCCGGCTCCGTGGAACATTCAACTCATCCACTACACAAAGTGAACCAGAGCCAGAGCATCCAGGGAGAGTGAGAAGCAGCGGGAAGGATGGATTTCAGCGCAATATTCTATTAACTTATGTGCACGACATGCTGTTATATGTACATAATGTATGAAACATGTCCTTGACTTACTGGCGCTCATCAAAGCCGCCGCAAATCAACATTTAATGACCGTTAGTGTTGGATAAATTCTGGGCATATACGTCCTTTAGGCAGCGCTTTTTTTTTGCCAACAGAAATAAATCTAAAAAGTAAACTCTTAAACGTTCCACGCAAGTACTGAATAATTATATCCCCTTAACATATGTTGGTCTGCGTTAAGGCATGAAGAAAGTACTTGAATGCTAAAAATATAAAAGGTTCTAACTGGTTCCGTCACAGTGAGGTATAAAGAGAGGATGAATTATTAAAAACCTGCTCACTATGCTGAAATACAGGTTCAAAACTGAACTCCAAACATGTGAATGTATAAATTAGTCCATTCATTAATTTTACTTTAATTTTTTCTAATCCGTTTCAGCTATTTTTAAACAAAAAACTCAGCTTGTTTAATGTCAGAGCTGCAGGTTGCATAAAAAAAGCAAATGTCATATTGGACCAGAAAAACGGCCATTTTCACTGTTTTATACAAGAACAACAAAGCAATAAATGTCACACGTGTTATTAGTTGCCGTCCTTTTCCGCGGCACCTAATGCCGACAAACATTACCATAAATCTGTGTCGACACCTCTCTGAAGCACTCAGACCTGCGTTCGGGGCTGCTGTGCTGCGCTGCATTGATAGAATCTAATTACCTGGCGACTCGGTGTAGAAACAAACCCCATAAGCCAACACCGCTGCATAAATTAAAGCTGTTATGTAAGTGTGTTCGACCATTCCTGAACTTGCTGATCAAGTTAGGCCCACGCTTTATTACCTCCTGGCGATTTGTGTTAATTTATGCGAATAAATTATTTTCTGCTCAGAAAATCACAACGTTAGAATCTGGGTTGCCTAATAAAGTGGTAGCAATCAGTGGCAGCTGATGTGATGAAACTCAAGCGTTGTGACGTGGGCCTGTGTTGTGTTTCTGGGGGCCTCTGTTTGGCTGATTGGGAGTCAGTGGCTGATTAATTCTTCTCATTAACATGCCAGCAGCATCGGGCCTGCAGACTGATCACAGGCCATCGGTTATTGATCTGCTCTGGCTGCATGAGGTGGCATGACCTGCTTGTTAATTAACAGAGTTTCTGGAGCTGAGGGGCCAGTAATGAAAGAGGAGGGGGTTTATTGGCACTACGCTGCAGTAACAAAGGTATAATCCACTTTCCACTAGTTTCACACTAGAAGTACAATAAAATACTCTCAGCCCTCACCTTGACGATGGTCTGAGCAACCCTCCGTATATTTTCTTGTTTATCGTCTTGGCGATGATGATGATGCTCATGACCCAGATTCGTTCTGCATCTGTTACGCATTTGCGAAGCTCGTACGTCCTGCCAAGAAGTGACATCATCCACTTCACGGAAAACGAGTCAATTGGTCCAAACACCTGTCCGTCAAAAGTGGCGAGGAAGAGTCAGTCCCGCAGTACAAGGGGGGCGGGCGCCTCGGTTCAGATGGGCAGATAAGTGGAAGAATCCAAATTGTGTGTTCATCTGACGAGTGGCAGAGCATTTTTTGGGAAGACAGGGGAGTGGAAAGGCTCCTCTGGAAGATCAAACACATTCTCTGCAACGTCCTGAGGGCAACGAAATACAGGGTTCTGGGAGAAAAACAAGGCCAGAACAGAGCGCACAACAAGGCGCTCCTTAAAAACAAGCCCTCCCTGCTTCACTGTCTCCCTTCAGAATCCAACCCTCCACCAGATTCACTGTTCACGTCTGACAGTTGGGCGCCACCATTTTGTCTGTGAGAAATCCAGCAGATCCAGCTGAGACAGAGAACAATGGTGGCAGGGGCAGCAACAATTCATGTACAATAAACACAGTCACAGGAAATCGAAAGAATCGGATCCGTAGTTTATTCCAGAGAAAAAGGTTCCAGAAACAACACTTTGCCCCAGGAGGAGGAAGAAAGGTACTGTTCCCGCCTCCGCTTCTGCTTCTTGTAGGCCGTTAAAGGCACTCCAGATTGGCAACTTGGAAGTACTTTTCCATCCGTTCCTCCATCTATCCACAAACGCCGCAGGCCGAAACCTCCCGTTCTCAAAAAACAAAAGGTAAAAAAAGGGCAAAGTAAAGGTCTGATTTTTGAAAAAGTGCCATTTTCACCACTTTTTTTTTTCTTCATCAACTTCTTTTCTTTTAGATCCAATTTAAAGTGCATGGATGAGGTAAACTATTTCTTCATTGTTTATTTGTCTTTTTTTTCTTTTTTGTTTATTTATTTATTTTCATAAGAAACGAAGTCGCCCTGCTTCCTTTTCTTTTCCGAATGCCTCAGACGGGAACCATTCTGCCTTGCATCTGTTGCATTTGGGACAGCATTCCCTGGACGCTGGTCAGGATCTTGTTCTGATGTGCTGCTGAGGAGATGCCGATGCGAGCCATGTCCCTGAAACACAGCGAAGCGCAGACTTTTAGGCAAAGCCCGTGACACACACACACACACACACACACACAGGGGTCCTTCTACATGTTCTGTTTCCTACTCACTCTTGTGTCATGTGGACCACCGCCTCTGGTGTGGTGTAGCCAGCAGCCGTGAAGTTGTCCCTATATCTGTCCATGCCGATGGCCTGCAGCCAGTCCTCCACTGTGCCCACAGCCGAGGACGCCTCGGGGCTCCCCGGCTCCAGCAGGGTGGTGTTGGGTCTGCTGTGGGGGGGGGAATAATAAGGGTTCATTCCATTAGTTTCAAGTTCTACAGATGATATAAGAGTTATGAGCTCCCCTCCCCCCCTGCGAGACTCTGGGACACCTTCAGTTGGGTCTCGTGTCCCGGTTCAGTTCGTCATACTAGAAACCAAGCCAAGTCAAACACAGTTCCTCCGGGGTGTGTGACGGACACACTTAGTTAAGCCTGAAGTCGCAGCAGACGCACAGCGCACGCACACTTCAGTGGATTTTACAGCAGAGGAGTTCCTCCTCGCATTCTGATTTTGATCACTCGCTTTACCTCCGCCAGCCTCCTGCTCCTTCTGTGACTTACTCTCGCGCTCTCAACGTACTCGCTATCTCTCCAGCTGCGAGAATCGGATGTCAAATACTTTAACAAGTCATCCATACTCAGTCCGTCTAAAGGATTATGCATAGAGAGCATAATAGACACGCACACGCGACTTTCCTCTCCCCTCCTGAAACTGTAAAAGCTGCACTTATAGGATTCAGTGCTGCTAATTACTCCACGAGGGCTTCCCTCTCGCTGGCGGTGTGTACCATTAGGCGAGCGTGTGCATCCACTCTCACATATGCTCACACGCTTGTTAAACTCTAACAAACTCCCACTGGTCTCTGTCGACTCTGTAAACATGCGTAGGTCACTCTTAACACATTTAGCCACTGGAGAGTAATGGCGCCGGAGTTGTAGGGTCGTGTTTGTTTTTAGCTCGGCCAAGTCTCAGTCTTATATCTCCCAAACGCTCAATAATGTCCCATGTCTTAACATTTCTCCAAATAATCGAGCAACGCTTCATTTCCATATTGGGCATTTCCTGTGTTTCCCTGCGAACCAACGTAGAGGCCGTTCCCCTCACCTGATGGCGGCTTCGCCCCCGGTCCTCTTCAGAGTGTTGGGGTTCCGGATGAGCTTGTCCAGCATGTTGACGATCTGCCCAAACTTGGGCCGGTCAGCTCGCTCTCGCTGCCAACAGTCCAGCATGAGCTGGTGCAGCGCCACGGGGCAGTCCATGGGCGGGGGCAGCCGGTAGCCCTCGTCAATAGCCTTGATCACCTGCACAGCAGATTATTGCAGCTTTGAATGGCTTTGTTTCCAGACAGAGTCAAGCTGGAATAAACACTGCAGGCTGTTTTATTAAAGCAATGATTTTTGCCTCTAATTTTACATGCGTAACGTAATTTTTAATTACCATACATTAGCCACCTACGCCAGACTATTGTTTATGCATAAATTAAAGTCTTTATCATCATTAGTGGCACTAGTAATGTGGATTCAGTGGAACTGCTGGAGTTTTATCACCCCTGCCGGAAACTTAATTATTTAACTAAGTTGAAATGATGAAGTGTCTTTGAAAAATGTCTGACAGTACACATGCAGCTGCAACTGGAATTATTATTCACACTTTAATGCCTCATGCTAATTAAAGCTGTGTATTATTTATTTTGCCTTCGCCAGACTTACGTCTTGGTTGCTCATGTCCCAGTATGGTCGCTCGCCGTAGGACATCACCTCCCACATAACTATGCCGTAGCTCCACACGTCGCTGGCCGAGGTGAACTTCCTGTAAGCAATGGCCTCTGGTGCCGTCCAGCGGATGGGGATCTTCCCTCCCTGGAACGGAAAGACGGACTGGTTAACGATTGCTGACGATGCAGGCTGGTGAAAGGCGGGTAGTCCACCGACAGACTCACCCTGGTGGTGTACGCGGCCTCGGGGTCGTCCTCCAGTACACGGGACATGCCGAAGTCGGACACCTTACACACCAGGTTGCTGTTGACCAGGATGTTGCGGGCGGCCAGGTCCCGGTGAACGTAGCTCATGTCCGACAGGTACTTCATGCCCGAGGCGATGCCGCGTAGGATGCCCACCAGCTGGATGACGGTGAAGCGACCGTCATTCTTCTGTAGGGCGGAAACAAATTAGGTGTTAGGTATGAAGGGATAAACGTTTGCGGGCAAACATTTGAGAGTTTGGTGGCTGACGTGACAGAGATAAGCCGAGATCAGCGTATCGCACAATCACATGCACATGTGCAGAGACAGAAACGCATGACTGACCCTTAGGAATGCATCCAGCGATCCGTTCTCCATGTACTCCGTGATAATCATCACTGGCTTACCTAGAGAGGCAATGAAAGGCAGATGATTACGGAGGTAAACAATTCACATCACAGCCCGACACCGCAGGGGGTTCTCCAGGGAATGTGTCTGCATGTGTGTGTGTGTCAGGACATCCATCTTTGTCCCGTGTGATTTAATTAGGCGCCCCCCCCCCCCCCCCCTCCACGGAAACAAAACACTAGTACACACTCACTCACACTCAGGCAACTTGTGTTTATGCAAATATGCAGTGATGGTGGATGTTGTACCCAAAGAATCCATCTGACTCACTCTTTCGGTTACTCACTGTCCCTTTGCCCTCTTGCTGCTGTGCCAACTTTGGATGCATCTGTCACTCCTCTGTGAGCTTCCCACTGTTGCTTCTTTTCCCCTCCTCTCCTAATCCTTCTCACTCACTGTCCCCTCCTGATCCCTGCCACTCCTCTCTGGCCCTTTTCACCCCATCCCTCTGTCTTTCCCGCTCTGTCTCTCTTGGGGAACCGTCTGTGTCTTTATCTGAGCCGGGGCAGGCGGTGGAGAGGGTGGACATTCCCTGGTGGGTCTCTGTCTGCCTTTGTCTCCTAGGATGAGGCGCTCTCCTCCTCCCCTCCTCTTAGGAAGAGGCGGAGAGAAAAGAAGCCAGTGAGGGGAGAGTGGCTTGTTTTTGTCCCAAAACGCCGGCAAGCTGGTGTCTAACCAGCCATGGTAACAACACATGTTGAAAAAGTGCTGCCGCGAATTCCTCCTAGGACAGTACCGTTCTTCAGGTTCCATTTCAGGTGGCACAGTTAAGGTGGACCTAAACGGTTATTCTGACGGAACGATGCCTGGTGGGAAAACGTTTCCTGTTCTCCCGAAGGAAGCAGAGAGTCAGCTGAACAGTTGGCAGCGAAGTTTGTGAAGGTGAAGGACCTCCACTCCACAGCAGGCTTCTGGCCCTGCCAAGAGGCCGTCAGTCACTGCTTTACCCGCCGTGTGTTTGGAACGCCATTAATTACTGGCCGCCGAGGCGATGCCCCCCAAAAAAGAGGAAGTCGAGTTGAAGCTGGGGGAGGATGGGGGGCCCTCTTTGTCAGCCATCTTTGTTCCCTTTGTTGTGTGCCTTTGGCCTGGGGCAGCCAGTGATTGACAGCCCCCCAATAAAGTCTGAGGAGCGTCTGACCTGCGACCTTAAACTCTCGCCTTGCCAGCCCCGCCCTCTTCCTCGCAGTTCATTTGCATGCTAATTCCTTGTTTACTGAATACGCACTGCCGCCTTTGGCAATGAACTCTGGGCGAGGGCCCCGCCAGTGGGCCGACTATCACCTGCCAAAGAAACGGGGAAGGCAACAAATGCAACAGGGGGACAGTTTTGGGCCGAGCACTGTCTGGTGTGCTGGCATTTGCAGTGAACAAAGATTTGGCTTTTAAGTCTTTTCTAAATTCGCATACTTAATGGAAAGCCGCCACTAAAGATATCACGTCTGATTCTGAGCTCTAATAGAGGCTGGCTTTTAATTACACGCTAACATGATCGAAGCATTAAATATACACAGGCTTCAAGATGGTGGACCGCAGCCAGCAGTCCACAGTGAGGCAGTTTTGCACATTTATGTATTTTAGTGTCTATTTGGAATTCCTCCATAATTAATAAGGCTTAATTGGCTGTGTTGGACATGCCAGCAAACTGAGGCCAGATTGAGAATTCCTTTTAACTTGATTGTAATGGAGAAGGGACCGCAATTCAAATAATGGACTTTTAATAGATTCCACTGACACGCTCAAGTGTGAAGGACTAATTTGGCCAAACCTCATGTCAGGCTCTCAAAAGTAAGAGTGGAAGGAGGTGGAGTGGGAGTCTGGGATGCCCTTCGTGCTTTGGCTCGCCATCCTTTCATGTCGGCTCCAGTCGCTTGCGTGTAGCTCATCTGTTTCTCCTTCATCTCGCCCTCTGTCTCATCCCATCTCTTCCTTTTTCAGCCTCCGGTTCAGTAGTTCGACCACCCTCCGCTTTCCCCCTCTGTCATCGTCGCTGTTGTTCTGTCTCGTCTCTGGTCTATCAGCTCCGAGCCGCCTCCCTGCCTTTCTCGCTGTGTCTTTATTTGCACCTTCCTGGCTGCTGCCTCATCGTCTCCGATTTCTTGTCCTTTCTCCTGTCCATCTGTCTGCCTTTGCGCTGCCTGTCTCGATCCATCTCTGTGGGGTCTGAGGGGTCGCTCCCTGCCGTGCGACGTGTTATAGGTGATAAGCAATCCTGCCTGTGCTGCTGTTCACTTTCAGCTGCGGCTGGTCTAAATGTGTATGTCTATGTGTGTGTGTGTACAGTGTGTGCAAAGCGAAGGAGATGTTGTTATCTAGCGCAGATAGGACCAGGCTGTTCTGTCACGACACATTAAGGCCCTCCATCCATCTAACCTGAGCCAACGCTGGCCATCGGCTACACTAACGCTCACACACACATGCATGCAATCAATGGCATCCACACGGCAACATGTGCTGACAACACACGCACCCGCTAGTCCAACAAACAAAACCGGTGAAAGGTGTAAAGGGAGAGAGGCCGTGACAGAGTTCCAAGGGCAAAGGGAGGGATACTCGGCCAGTGTTCTGTGGCCGTGCAGCAGCAGATAGAGGAGGGATAGGGTATCACTCCGTAACCCCAAACACATTTACAGCTGACACCATGATTAATGAGCCTGGTGCTGTGCTACAGGGCCTGTTCCTACACCCATTAGACCCCCACCCCCCCGACTGTCCAGCTACTTCTAGCTCCACTTCCCCCTTCCCACCAATCTTGGACCCCTTCCATCTGGACAGACCCCTCCTGGGAAAATACCTGGGATGAGATGTGTGGACACACATGTGCAGTTTTCCTACAGCATGTGCCACGTAAGCATCCGTGTGTCTGTAGATGCTGGTGGATACACCGGCACTAGAGCACACAGAGCTGCACACATGGTTAGCCAGCCTTCTCCAAAGTCACCCACACCTGCAGATGTAGTTTGTAATGAACTACTGTTGCCTGAGTGCCCTTGGTGTTATTATAATGAAATATTTGTTGTGTGTAAATGAGTTGTGTGCACCTACACTATATGTTTAACAATAAGCCCCCCTACACACACACACACACACACACACACACACACACACACACATTCTTCACATACATTTGGTGACAACGCCCTCCAGGTGAATGATGTTCGGGTGGTCGAACTGGCCCATGATGCTGGCCTCAGACAGGAAGTCACGCCTCTGCTTGTCGGTGTAGCCGGCCTTCAGCGTCTTGATGGCCACGCAGATCTCCCTCTTCCCCGGCATCTTGAGGCGGCCACTGCAGACCTCGCCGAACTCCCCTGGAAAGCACACGGTCAGCTCGAAAATGTGGAATGATGATACACAGGCGCGCTGGTAGCAGCAGCGCGGGTGCCATAAATCACTTCAAAGAGCGAAGAGGTGAAGGTTTCTATCTTGTTTGTGTGTGTGTGCGTGTGTTTGTGCAGGTTAGAAAGGCTCCACTTTAAACATTGATCAGGGTCTCTAATCCCTCACTGCCCCTCCCTCCCTCACCCACCGGAGCAGAGAGAGGGGAAATGGATATTGATTCCTTCTCTTTATTATTTTGTCATTGGATGACTTTTCTCTGGCCACAGCAATAGCAAGGACAACATATTTAGCCTCCCCTGGATTTTTTCCCCTCGTTGACCTCTCTAGAAACAGACCAAAAGTCATGGGCTGGTGAAACAATAGTTTTAGTTCTGAGGAGGGTCCACAGATAGACACGGACCCGAAACCCAGTCCGAAGCAGAGTGTGCTGAATAAACACATGCAGCTCCTCACCAATTCCTATCACTTTCTCGATTTTGATGCACGAGGCGTCGATCTCCTTGGCGAACTCGCGGACAGCTTGGTTCGGATCCTCATACGTAAAGGGGTCAACGTATATCCTTACTCCTGCGGAAAGAAGAAGAAGGAAGCAAAAAAAAAATCAAGAAGGGAGTAAAAAATAAAGGTTAATTGATTCTGGCAACTGCACTCCATCTGTTCTTCATTTCCATCATGCTGCAGGCTACAGCGCCTTCCTCTGTGGAGCCTCTCCTGCTCCTTTCTTCTCGCCATCCTTCACTTCACACTTCGACTCCGGAGCTTTTCATGTCACCGTGGCTGACTCCAGTGAAGATGGAGCTCATTAACTTTAAATTTTTGTGGGATGCAAATAACGACGCTGATGACTTGATAATGAGGTGTTTGGAGGATGTTAGGATGCAAGTACATTAACTTCACAATACTTCGTCTTTCCCCCATTTTATGGGCTTCATTTGTGGCTTCGAGTGCATGCACATGAGCACACCTGACAGCGCTAATGTTTTTCAATTATCGGGTATGTAGATGGAGTGTTAACTGTGACTTACCTTGATGTAAGTGCTTTTCTTCATCAGAGTCCTGCTTGGCCTTGCTGTACTTACTGCGCCTGGGGGCAAAAACATCTGGACTGTCAGTCACATGTCATGTTTCTAATGTCAGAGATTCAGAATGTGAAGCTAAACGTCTGCTGCTCATGTAAAAACTTAAACTTTTAATCATAAGCTAATTTAGTAAACTCTAATTAAATCTTAAACTGAGGTCCACTTGTGTATTAAACTTTAAACTAGTATCGATTACAGTTTAAGATTAAATGAATTAAAAACATTAAATTAAAAACATTAAATTAAAAACATTAAATTAAAAACATCTTTTGTGTTTAAAACTAGATACAGTACCAAGAGGCTAAAGGAACATTTCAGCAGATTTGCTTTTCACAAAATACCAATGATCAAGATACAAAAGCACATCTAAAGCTCACTAACGAAGATATTATGACTGTATGGACATATGTATTTCATACGTAATATTTAGTCATAGTATCATGTTATTACTGCATGCAGTGAAGTAAAATGTCTTACGGCGCTAAAGGTTTTTGAATAAACGGCACCAGAGAAGCAGATGGAGATAACAGCTAGAAATCAATCCTGGAAAGATGCAGTGAAATCCATCTGAATCCCTCAGGCAGCCTGACACCTGTGCTTATATTGATGCGTTAGGTCAGTGGTGGAAATGACCAGATGTGTGGGACATTGTCCTCGTCTGCCGTTGTGTAATGATTGTAAACGGCTACGTGATTACAGTCCCTCCCCACAATCACAGAACGGCACAATGACAGCGGCCGTCACATGCATATGAAAAAGGCAGAGACAACCACCTGCTTGGTTGGAGAGAGGCAATCACATGGAGAAGGGAGGACACACACACACGCACACACACACACACACACACACACACAATCAACAGCCCCCTTCACTTCCCATCCTACTCAACAGCAATACACATATGCAAACAGTGATCTGGTTTCCATATAAAGAGAGACGCTCACACACACAAAGGGACCAACAAATGCTCATTAAGCCCCCCCCCCAACACACACACACACACACACACACACACACACACACACACACACACACACACACACACATGCAGGAAACAACACAAGCTATTAACGCTCTCCTTCCCCTGGTGCCGCCACACACACAGCAACAATACGTTTTTCAGCATGTGCACACGCGTTCACACGTACACAAGTACACAAGGAGAGTGTGGTTAACACCCTGAGGTGAAGCAGCCCCATCTGCATGTAATCCCATCTGTGTGACGGCGCTCAGGCCCGCTCGCCGGTTAACACCCGGAGATTGGGTCATTGCAAATCCACCTGATGCCTCCCTTTCTCACTCCGTCCGTATTCGCTCAGCTAGTGTTCATCGCCCGCTTATCTCATTGTCCACCCGCCTCTACCTCGTCCTCTATTTCCCTCTTTTTTTCCCGTCTTTCTCTCTCTTCACGGCAGTCAGCAAAGACGCACGGGGAGAAAATAACTAGAGGCCAGGATTACAGCCGCTCGCTGAGGGATAGAGGGGGAGGTTTGGCGAGATTGTGAGAAGCGGGGACGGATGCAGAGGACAGGGAGTGAGGGGTCACTGATTGCATCTCTTCAGCTGTCGGGGCTGTCAATCACCTCTCCAGTGTGGCAAGTCATCACTCATCGGACTAAAGCGAGTAGAACAAGCTGTCTGGCTATCTGTGTGTGTGTGTGTGTGTGTGTGTGTGTGTGTGTGTGTGTGTGTGTGTGTGTGTGTGTGTGTGTGTGTGTGTGTGTGTGTGTGTCCATCTCCTGACAGCTACTTTTCCTGTCATTAAGCGAGACGTCCCTCAGCTGGGAGGCAAGAGGGGGAGACACAAAGCAGACGGGACAGAGAGATGACGCCCGCTCACCTTCGGCTGATGACGAAGGCGCTGATGAGGATGATGAGGAGCACAACGCTGCCCACCACAGACACCAGCAGAACAGTGGAGTTGGCTCCGTCGCCGATGATGGGAGCTGGGACTGAGGGGGAGGGGTTGGGAGGAGAGAAGAGCGGAGGGGAAGGATGTTGGGCAGAGACAGAGCAAAGTCAATATCATTTCGCACAATCGAGTTAGCGCACATGAAAGAGCCAGGGAACATTCTGTGTTTGTCAGAGCCATTGACTTAGTGAAGAACCCCCCCCCACCTTACTTGTGTCTCTATCTCTCTTTCTCGCTCATGCACAATGTTTATCCTTCTTCTCTCCATTTGCAGCTCCCCCCCATTTGTTCTGCTCTTCCCCATGCTTCATTGACGGACAATGACAGCCCATTAGGATGTGTGCTTGACCATGTCATTATCATGTGCCGCTGTCTCTATCTGCATGACAAAGGGAGCACCTGTGCCTACGGTGCATCTCTGCATCTCCGCTTCATAGCCGCATAATCTGCCGACAATCGGCTCTCTGGGCAGTGAAGTGTTGAAGCTAGAATGCTTTTAAATGGATGAATTTGTCTTTTTCCATGTTTGAATTTATTCTGACATCCACTATTCGGTTTCTCCTCGAGTAACGTTAAGGTCATTAAAATGATTTCTTTCATCATCAATATTGGATTTGTTTTGTAACTGTCTCAAGAGTCAGGAGTTGCTTTTAACATTTTTTGGCAGCCTGCAATGATGAAATAAAGATATGTCAGTCGGGTTTAGGCTAATTTGAAATCAACATATGTGCTGGTTATGTTGTGTGTGGAAACCCTGAAAAGTCACAGGCACCACATTTTGACTTCAATTTCCAAATGACCAGATACTTATGTGAAACAACAAGTAGCCGATTCCAACTGAAACGTCAGAAACAGGCCTCAAAAAGCCAAACAGGCAGAACTTTAGCTGGCACAGTCACAGAGACCCGTTGCAGATTCAATAATGGAAGCGTCTCAAGTTGCGAGCCAGGTGCTCCGGCGCGATATCATCTTTTATAGCTGACAGGTATTTTGATTAATGACTGCACTATGAAAGAGACGGGCTCGTCGACGGCGCCACCGGATGCGAGCGGTGCGGCAGGACTCACCCGAGTTGGTCATGAACTCGAACGGGCCGCTGAACTCCCCGTATCCGGCTGCCGTGCGGGCGCGCACGTGGAACACGTACGACGTGAGCGGCGTGAGGCCCTTGATGTCGGCATTTCTCGACGAGGTTTTAATGATTCTGTAACTTCTTTCGTTTTGGTCCTGAGGACGGAGACAGAGAGAAAATTAGCTCGGACCCAGTGTTGCAGGGACTATTTTATCTCTTTATCTTAGGTTACCCCCTCACCTTCTCGTAGTACTTGACTTCATACTCCAAGATGACTCCATTAGCTCTGTCAGGTGGCTGCCAGGCCAGGGAGATGGTGTGTCTGGTTATATCCTTTGCTTGAATAGAGGTCACTGGAGAAGGAGCTAATGAGATCAAAGAAAGAGAAAAAAGCGATGGAGATTTAAAGCTGCTGATTTCTCCCAGTCCTCCATGTTGTTTTCAGCCTTGGAGACACCCAAACTGTTTTGTGTTGTGGTGCCCCCACCCCACCCCCCGTCCTGCTGAGAAACTCAAACAGTGGGCCAAGCCAAGCCACAAGGCAATCACTTCCATTTTTCTTTGGACTTGGCTTCCTTTCAAAAGCTGAAGCGTTGCAGAGCCGTGCGGCCACACGGCTCAATCGCGAGTATATGGCAATGCTCCATTTCTGAACTAATGGTTCGTCTATAAACTTGATCCAATTTCCTCGCAGCTGACACTAGCATCTCAGTCACTTCTGCTACAAGCTGCTTTAACTTCATTTCATTCTAGGTCACCCTGGGAAACCTCACGCTTCCACGTCGGCCTCAGAAAGCTCAAAATGAGCCCAAGCCATTTTCTTTTTTCCCCCGTTTGTCTTCAAGAGTGCAAATCAATTGTTTTTCATTATAGCTCCAGTGAGTGATCTTATCTTAAGCCCTCGCTGCTGCCGCTGATAATGAGGCCATATTTCAAGCAACTGTGCTATCTGTGTTCAGACGCCTTTAACACGTGAAGGTTAAAGTAAAGATAATGGCTTACACCCATCCCCTCCCTCCAGTGTGGCACCGCTGCACAAATCAAACCTCTATCTCAGGGCAGAGCGACAACATTAAAATGGGGTCATACACACTTTTTACTGTTACTAAGAGAAATCCAGAGGTGTAGGCGAGATAATACTGTAAAGAGAGAAGCACAGATTGAGCTTTGACTAAATTTAAACTGATATATTTGCGTCTAGGTTACAAACATTCACGCGTTCACAACACATAAACCCCGTCTCATTTCTAGTGGCACTCAGGTAGCGCTGCACTGTTCACCAAGACTGTGACTCTCTGACCTCGGGTCCTCAGTCATACTGTAACCTTACTCTGTCCAGACCATCTGCCGCTTAAAAAATTACAGTGGGATGATTAATGAGGGTTCCATGGTCCACCGATTATGATTGGGTTATCGATGACATTATATACATTCTCATCGCTTTAACTTAGGGCTCCAGGGAGCCTAGCCTTCAGGCTAACGCTAACAAAACCCAGCTTTTAACCAGGGATACAGTTCAAACGGGACTGGAATTTAAGCAGCCGTCATGGATTGAGTTTCAGTGGGGTGAAGAAGAGGCAGGAGGGGCGCAAAGGGTCTGCGACTGGTGGGGGGTTGAGATGGAGAGAGATGGGATTGCAGACATCTCTTGGTAAATGGATTAACCCAAGGTTGTGTCATCCTGTTGGCCTAATGTGTTGTATCTCTGTTAAACAATTAGATGGCGGCCATTTGTATCCCTCCGATCAATCATACCCAGCAGCAAAAGCCAATTTGAAGGCCCTCTTGGGGCTGACTGAGGACACTCCGGTGGAGAAAAAAGACCCCGAGACCTTCATTGCCCCAAGGTAATCCACACATCCATCTTTCCTCCCAAGCTGACAGATATGGCATTTTAATCGCGTTCGCCTCCTCTTGTTGCGTTTTTATTTTCCCTCGCCTAATGTGAGGATAAAGATGAGTGATCCCTTCTGAGGTTTGCTACGTGAGACTGCCGCGCAGACACGAAATAAGTAATGCATCAAGGCCAAGCGTCATAAGTTTTTTAAGACAAATTAGTCTGAGGAACGTCTAAGAAGCAAACTGATACCCACGCACATTTAAATGATTGTGTAGACTGCTTAAAGGTGATGCAAGACTAAACCTTGCTTGTCTGTCATGAGCAAAGTTTACCCCGAGGCTGCGATTTGGGCAGACCATGCTAGACTGGCTGGCACCTCTTTAGATACATTTAAAAATGTGGGTCAGATATGTAATTTCTTACTGCCTCCTGAATGCGTGGGCTAAAAACG
Source organism: Betta splendens (assembly GCF_900634795.4). Lineage (NCBI taxonomy): Eukaryota > Metazoa > Chordata > Actinopteri > Anabantiformes > Osphronemidae > Betta > Betta splendens. The sequence continues at coordinate 15,366,146 of NC_040893.2, forward strand.
CTGACGGAATAATAAGTGTTAGACACAATGAATATTTATATCTCATTTCAAATTTGTGGGCTCAAAAAATCTTTTTCAGCGCTGCTTGTACACACACACACACACACACACACACACACACACACACACACACACACACACACACACACACAAATGACCCCATTACAAACACTGAAAGATAATTCACATAGAAGAGCATACAGTGAGCCCCATTATCTTATACAGACAGCAAAAAAACTCAATTACATCACCTATGCAGATATAATGAGAAGCAACAACTTGGCACAAGCACATATAGTGCAGTTGAAGTAAAAAAACCCAAACGGAGCGCAGTTTGTAGGTCGGTGAGGCTGTTCTCCGTGCAGAACCGTCTTTGTTGAGTGAGCGAGTTTGTCTTTCAAAGCATGTTCGGCACAAATTATTTGTGCTGCGAGGAGCAGCTGTGGTCGTGCGCAAATTTGCAGCCGATTACGGTCTGACATTAAAAAAAGACAGGGGGCCGGGCTGCACATGTGGTTGCCAGATTGGAGGCCTGGTTGCCAGATCGGAGTCACTCGATTCTGCTGCCGCCAAGGAAAAATAGCCGAGGTGGGAGCCGTTTTTCAGGGTGCTGAGAAAATGGCTCCCGCGCATTGGATCCTTCCTCCCGACCTATAAAACCCGCTTCCATCTCCCCGAACACATTTCCACATGTACGTCCGTCCGCTTTGCCAGAAAGATGGAAACTCGCACACGTGCGTGCTGACAGACGTGCCCACACACACTCGCTCTTGCACTAATTCACTTTGAGTCACCTAAGGCTGCCAAGTCTTTTGTATCAAGACATAAACACCTCTCACACTCTGACGCTTAATTTCCCTCTTACTCTCTCACACAAGTGCCTGATCCCATAAAATCAGGAAAACACCCATTTACAGCCAGGGGTCAGTTCAAAGCTTGGACATGTCCCCTCTCCCCCCGCCCCTTCCCCGAGCAGTCAGGGTGAAGAGGTCACACACAGCTGATTTATGAATCTGTTCATAGAGGAACATGGAGTCTGCGCTTCCAAACACGTGCGTATATTCCTACTTGCAGTTGAGTGCAAAGACCTTTTTTGTTATTTCTGTACTGTATGTATGAATATTTCTCCACTGCACCTTCTCCCACACACACTTTCCCCCTCCCTTCCAACCTGCCCCACTCACTTCTTCTGTAGCCGAAATCTGAGCTTTTATGGATAGGCGGCGGCGGCGGGGGTGTCTTTTCCACAGCACTTATAAATCCTAATAAATCTATCATAATAAATGTGTAATCCATGGTGTCTGGATGAGGGGAGGCGATACAAAAAGAGGGACAGCCACAGATGACTGGCTGGATTACCAGAGGCTGAAACCAGAGCTTCTAAAGCCCCTACTGAGCATTAGCAGGAAGAAATCCAATCAGTCTGGGCCATTCTCTTTAACATGCACACACACATGCACACAAATGAAAAGAGACAGGCACATGGAAACACATGGAGATATTGTTTGAGAGAAAAATGTAGATTGTCTCCGTTGCTGAGCAATAACTTACGACTTAACTAATAATTTAGCAACCATAGACAATATATCGTTGTATATAATATCATGTTAAGCTTCCTATGGTCTCATTCCAGCCTTGTATGTTCTTGTGCGAGTCCATGTGCAACCATCTTTTTTGCTGTGATAGTACAAAGCGCCACTAGAAACATCCTTGAGTAATAAATCAGAGTCAGGTTCTGATCCACGGGCACAAAAAACGCTCCGTGCAACACATTTTCTCACTTTTGGCCGAGCGTGCAGACTGTGCTGCACATGTGCAAGGAACACACGTCCACACTCGCACACTCTGAACTGAGGCTCCAGCTGCAAACTCCATACAACTAATCCCGGGGAAGAGTTGTGAAACATGCAACAGCGACAAGCCAAAGGCAACATCATCTATATCTTACAAGTTGAAGTCAGCAGATTAGCCTGGAGCAACCTCAGGGGGACATTGCTATGTGCGTCTTATTATGTCTTTGTATGAGTCCATGTGTGAGCGTGTGCACTTTAGAGTGAACCTGTGTGACTTTGCTGACATGCGGTTGCGAGCCCTCAGCCTGGACTCGAGGGTGTGCTCCATTACAGCTCCCACACATGGCTGTCTGGCAGGACCCACGGCTCTCCCACAGGCAGCACATCCATTCATCTCTATCTTCCTGACCCCAGCTCATAAATTAAGCCACGGTGTCCTTAAATTGCTGGTCCGTGCCCTATTCACGGTATTCGCTTTTCCCAGGGACGGAAATTAGTGATAAAAAAATAAAATGGCACAAAAAGGCACTTAGCCTGCCACCCAAGCAGTAAAGAAGACCAAGGTAATGATCGGCTATAAGTGGAGAAGAGAAGGGAGGAATGAAGAGAAAGGGAAGGGTCATAAAATCCATTTGCACAACAACCGGTTACAGAATGGCTAAATGACAAAACAACAGGAGTCTTTGAATGCACCCCCAGGCTGAAGAGCTCTCCTCCAGCTCTAGAGAGGAAGCTGTGTTAGAATAATTACACACACACACACACCTCCGCACACAGTTCAGCATTTGTAACGAAGCCTTCACAGATCAATAAACTAATCTAATTCATTAGCTCCGAGAGCTATAAATAGCACATTGGCCCTATCTGCGGCCTAGGCTTCTCTAATTATGCCAAACTCAAGTCAAATATAGCAGAAAATCATTTCCCCGTGCAGAATCCATCCGCCTCCTCAGTAATCACCCAGGCTTCGCCCAAATTATTCACAGTTTTAATAAACACGTTTTGACAAGCACATTGCCCTCAAATACTACTTCAAGCGCCCAGTGTAACGGAGCGGTGCCCAGCATGAAGCCCCAGCCTACACGAGCTACAGCCTCACATCCAGTACCAGCAGCTCTGAGACCGATGGTCTTACCCGCCTGATTGGTGGTGACCGTCACCGACACCGCCTGCTCCGGACCGGGGCTCTGGGGCGACACGCCGTTCACCGCCCACACCTCGAAGGTGTAGTTGGTGTGGGCCTGCAGCTCGTTGATGGACACCCGGGTCCCCTTCAGGCTCAGCTGCTGGGGGCTGAAGTGGATGCCATTGCCACAGGGCTGGCAGCGCCGGCCGTCGGGCCCGCAGCGCTTGCACACCACGTTGTACGTCAGGTCCTGGCGCCCGCCCGAACTCCGCGGCGGGCTCCACTCCAGGTTCACGGAAGTCTCGTTGACGTTCGAGATGAGGTGGACGGGCGCTGATGGGGGACCTGCGGAGGACGGAGGAGCTGATGTTAATACCAGTCGCTAATGAAGCCTGAGATGAAGCAGAAACAGAAACAAATTCATTGTGGACAGTGAAAGGTTTATGATCGTCTGCTAAGAGAATACAGGAGGATTCGGGCGCTTTTGGTGGCGTCTGCAGCGCCTGTGGTAATTGATTCTTTCACTAGATACTCGTAACAAAGATGTAAACGTGTAATTGACTGGGTTGTCCCTTTATTACTAACCCAGGCCTCTAGAATTCCCTGTTAATGTCCTGTCTGTTACAAAAAGGGAGGATCCGATTTCACTTCAGCTAATTCACCACGCTAACTGAAATCCAATAGGCCAGAAGATTTCTTTTCCATTCAAATGTCTGATCAGCTGGAAGTGGCGCAGAGCCCGAACCCGCTGCTAACAGCGGGGCTTCACGGCGCTCGCTCAAAAACTTTGGACAGTTTACTTTGGACGCCGCCATTGGTTTCCAGCTTTGAAATCGAGATCTACGTGCTGCGGTTCTATATGACGGCTCCGCAGATACGCGATGAAACCCTCCTGCTCATCAATCCCAGTTTACGTGTCAGGTTCATTGTAATGAATGTGTTTTTTGCATTGCCTTTAAACGCGAGCGGCCGTAATTGACATAAGTTCCCTCTCTCCGTTTCTTCCCCATCCCTGTTTTTCCTGTCTCGCTCCCCCTGACTAATGGAGCGCGCGCGAGCTGGCTGGGGGGGATCGATGCCGGGTGAAATATGAAAGCTATTCAGTCCACAGACGAATGATTTCACAACGGAAATTAATTATCAGTGTTATTTTTGGAGGAGCGGAGTGGCAATGAATGATTTCACAGAGACACAGGGAGCAGCAAAGGGGACAGTGTGTAGGAGTGTGTGCACGTGGTCGCCTAAGGTGAAATCAGCCCACTTTGGTGACGTATTAATGAAGACAGGACCGTAGTACAACTGGGCTCGCACTGTATAAGTAGGCACTGGATTCAGATAATACGCTAATAGTAGTCTGGTAGAGAGCGAAGGAATAAATGCTGAGGCTGAGAGCAAGGAGACGATGGATGGATGATGGATGGATGGAGTTCTGGGGGAGGAGGGGTGAAGGAAAGGATACTAACTGCACTGTTATTATTAGCAAACGCATTAATAAACTCTCATTAGCATGTTTTAAACCCTTTCCCACTTTCCTCCCCATCCACATTTCCACCGCTTCTCTTTCACCTCGTTCCCTTTTTCTCAGACAAGGAGAACAAGTTACAGATGGGGTTTTATAAATGAAGGCGCCTGCACACAAGTCATTACGTTAGCGTCGTTGCCGCCGCGCGCAGCTCAGCTAACCCCTATTTCCTTCTGATACCATGCGCCGCCTCAGGTACAATATAAATCTATTACCTAGAGGTTATCTGGACTTTAGCTGTCATAAACCAAACAGAACAGAGGTTACATTTCTGCTGGATGTCTGACAGTGTGGAGACTCTTTCTTCGGTGCACTACGGTTCTGTGTGTGTGCTGGAATGAGTCTCACATTATTGCGTCACACAACTGGATTGTTCGTTTCCTGCTATGGCAAAGTTATGACTTCATAAAACCTTAAAGACATTTTACCACATGTCAATGTTCCTCCCTGTCCTCTACATACACACAGACATAATCTACCTCCTCCTGTACCTGTCGCTCTCCCAGAATGCACCAGTGGGAGCAGGGGAGCGTGGGAGAGCCTTCGGCTGTGACTGACACTCCGTAATTAATCCTGGGAGAGAGAATGGCGAGGGGAGACAGGAGCACAAGTCTCTCGCAACCTACCTTTAAAATAAGCCCGGCACGGCCTTGAAATTCAAAAACTTCTCCGAGTTGGTATCCGGGGGGTCACTCAGGACGTTTCCCGTGAAATTGGGGATTTCTCCTCCTTCGGATTTTCCACCTATTCACGGCCTTATTTCCTGTTGCTTCCGTCTGCCTCTTTCTCATTTTCACCCATCGTCCTCCTCTCCACATTCCCGTCCTCTCCCTGTCTCCTGCTATCAGTAATTGTTAACGAGTGCTGCGCAGGGCTGAGGCAGAGAGCAGGCTAAATTGGCCAGAGCATCGACCCGGCTATTACCATCCGGCTGGGATTCATTGGCCGCCCCCCCCTCGAGCCCTCCCTGCTTTGGGATCATTCCATGCTCTGTCCCCCTTTCTTCCTCCACCATCACCGCTAAGAAAACTAGGGAAAATCTGAGAAACACATCAAGGGCCAACAGAAATCCCGAAATGGAGAACAGCCCCTCCTTACAACCTGAATGAAGTGGAACAACTAGCTCCCATGGGTGTCTGTCCCTGGTTGTCATTACTGCCCTGTGGTGGATGTGTGTGTGTGTTTATACCAGTTTCCCAGTTAGGCCTTGAACATATTTAAATCTGATACACTAACGTGTATGATTACCATTTGATTAAACTGCATACTCGCCGACGCCTAAAGCTTGTTGAATCTCTAAAGCAAACCATGTGAACTACATGCTAAAATGTTTTTACAGAAGGAAACCTGTCATGAATGAATCTGTGCACCCAGAAAAGTCAAACAAAGAAGAGTAAAACAAACAAGATCAGACAGAATCTCAAAAGAAGCCACGTAACCTGAAACTGAGAAGTATCTACAGCAAACGTTGCAGGAAAGAACATCTCCCCAAAAAAAATCTGTTTCTAAAAAGTGATATAATTTATTAATCCTGCCAAATTCCTCAGGCGGGTTGATCCAAAATGTGGGTGGCAAAGGAGTGGATTGGTTCTCGTTTCTAATCTGGAAAACAAGTGCTTCAATGAAACGCAGCACACAATAATCACACATCAAAAGAACAATTGCTGCAAACAGGCAAAGGATGCGAGAAGAAGGTGCCAGCGTCTGCACACAATGACGGAGCTGCACAACATCCAATTTTAATCACCATCTTCTGCTAGACCCTGAGCTAAGGGAGGGAGAGAGCGTCTTCAATTACACACACACACACACACACACACACACACACACACACACACAAACACACATGCACCCCAATTACCAGAGATGCTGGCTCTATCCCAGCCTGACCTTCAGCGAGGCAAACTGGGAAATGGTTTTAAGAGGTTATTTTTTTTTCTTCATCTGCTCCGTTTGCGACTCTGAGTGGGTTTGGCCGAGAACGAGGGAGCGAAAACAAAATGTGGATGCGGAGGTATGTATGAGTGACAGCTGTAATTACAGAGCTCTAGCGCGCGTGTGAGAGAGAAGGAGACGGGGAAAAAGAGAGGCATGGGATAGGAAAACAGCAGACGACAGACGGGGTGAGGGGTCAAAGGTCAAATGTGGGCCGGCTGACGCGGCGGGGCAAAGTTTGGACAGAGACTCCTGCTAATGTTCGGAGCAGGAATGTGGTGGCGGTGGCATCGCAGGGTTCTATAAAATCAACCCAGTAATGAGCCTTGACAGCTGTTGCTTGAAGCAGTCAGGTTCAGATGCCATGAGAACAAACAGAACAATGGGGCTGTATTAACTTTGAATTATAGGATTCATGAATGACGTTGAAAACTGTATGTGATATGTGACATGTCTATTTCGGGATTTATACATAACAATTAGATTTAAGGTGCATATGCAACAAACCAAGGCTTGATTTGAGTTTCACGTTTGCGCAGTGCAGATGCTTTGTAGTTCAATTAGCTTGTTGTTCTTTTGGATGATTAATTATCTGCTGCTTCCTTGTGTTTTTCTGTCTGATTTTTGTTTAATGGCCTGTTGCAGCCGGAAGCACTAAAAATTGGTTAATAATGAAATGATGACCCCACTTAGTCATTGACACTCCGATGAACTCATTTGGCCTTTTTGCTTGAAAATTAGGCTTAGACAAATAATTAATCACTTATCAAAATAGCTGCCATTGCGTCTACAGCGGAACCATGTGCTGGAGCGAGCGAACTTCGCTGTGTCGTGTTGGGGTCTCAGCTGCTCTTCCGCTCTGCAGGGAAATCAATCTTCCCTACATCCCTGCCAGAGAAAATCTGGTTCCTCTAATCGTCTACATCCAATGTAGAAACCAGGTTTTTTTTTTTGTTTACGTGACCGTTACGAAGTCTGCTGACTGGAAACAGCCGAGCGTAACCTGTAAACATGAGGTCGCTTCTCCATCATCTCCTTGGCCTCTTCTCTACGCAAACATATTCTCATTCCCTTCCTATTTCCACATGATTGAAGCAAAATCAATGACAATGTGGATTATGGCTTCATAAAAGCTTTTCTATTTGCTGGAAATAAAGTCTGAGCTCGCTCACGGTTTAGCGACTGGGGAGAGCAATGAAAAAACGCGTCAGCAAGAAGCCAAAAACCCAATGGAGTTTATCGCTATATGGCTCGAGTGTAACTGTTTTTGATCATGGAAAAATGTCACAATCAGGCATAACGTATGAGTCTGCACAGATACTGTTCAGCAAGGGAATCATTTGCAGTTGTTCAGTTTTGTTGCCGCTTAGACGGTTGCTGTAAGTGCTCCACAGGGTTTGGTGCTCGTCAGGATCAATAAATTAGTTTTGTTGAGTGATGAATTTATTAAAATGTCAGATCACTTTGGCCAAATAGTGAACTGAGCAACTTAGCAGATGTTTTGGTGGTAAAAACCGAGTTGTGACATATGCTTTACAAAAAACGCAACATGCGTAGCTGTGCTTTATCTTGTATATGTACCAGTACCAATTCCCAGTTACATCACTCAAAGTGAAAATGAGGCCAAGACAATGAATATGTATGGTTAGACAACAAGATTGTTGGCACTATTTGTTATCACAGTCACGGTGAGTCAGGAGGAGAGAGCTTGACTCACACAACCAGATGGGGAGAAGTCTTAGTTCCACTTTCTTTGTCTTGGGCGCCCGACCTTTTTCCTCTATCAGTATCTGAGTCACTCTCTGTGTGTATCTGGACTTTTCCATCTGTCTGTTTCTCCACTTTTTTTCGTCACATCCCCACGTTGCTGCTAACATTCATCTCTATTTGTCTTTCTTCATTGTTCTCAACCTCCTCTGCTGTTTCGCAGGCTCTCTGTGGAAGACTGCATCTGGGATGCAGCACTTTATACCCTCATTAGTTCTCTGTCACCATGACTGATCACTAAGTACCACCTGGAATCAAAAGATACCTATTAAACCGGCAGCTGCTTGCTTCGCGAGCGCGGACTGCCCGTGTGAGTGGGTAATTCAGGCTGGCATTTCATGTGAGAGAATCCACGAGCAGCTTAAGGTGAAGGTAAAAGCTCTTGTGTTTGTGCACTTGGGTTCATTTTGTACTATGTTGCTAACTCATGCAGGATAAATCAGCACATTTAGTACGACAGTTACCTGTTGCCTACAAATTATAGTCCATTGTGGCTTCAGGGATTTACTTACGGGTGCAGGGCATGGATGCCGGGTCTGTTTCGGATCGGAAGTATCCCTTGTCACAGGCACAGGAAGTGGATCCCTCACGGATGGAGTAACTATGGAGCGGACACTTGGAACAGGCGCCATCAGTAGCCAAAGCACGGTAGTAACCGATCTTACAGGCTGAAAGATGAAAGGAGACAGTGGGCTTGGTTAGACATGCAACATCAGCTGAGTAGGGCCCAGAATGCAAGTGTAGCTAAACCAGTGGAGAGTTATAGTAAGGAAGGATGTTGGTCACAACCGTGAGTTGCAACTGCACTAAATGCAGTTGTTGGGTGTTTTAATGTTTACACGTCAACAAAAATCAAACATTAATGTGGAAAATCCCCTCCTGCCCATGAAATGGATATGGGTGGTTGTCTGTGAGCATGTTGCCATAGCACTGTAGTTGATTTATAATAGTTTCCAACGGAAGAGAAGAATAGAATGTTGTCATCGTGCCCATTTCCCCTAATTAGCGAGAAAACAATATGTTGCCCGGAGGCCTCAACTTCAGCAATTTTCCGTCAATGTTTTCTCCCGTTTCTGCTTTCAAACCTGCATTCTATTATCAGAAACAACAGGGAAGTGAAGGCCGCTGTTTGCTCCACACAAAAAGACCAGATCGAATAACTACCTGTTGTCCTTTGCTCGGGTTTAAGCTATGATGTGTTGGCGGGACTTGGAGCTGCAATGAAACCAGAGACTTGGGGCATTTCAGACCATTTAACAA